>NC_138921.1:15795535-16431333 GCF_965231255.1 Vanellus vanellus
CTGGCTCCAGGTTACTACAAACTACCCAGCAAAGGAACACGCAGTGCCGGCACCCCGAAATGCCGCTTGCTGTGGTGGGAGAGGCTCAGCTGCTCCCGGTTCCCGGCTCCCCGGGGCCCCCAAGGGCACCTGCCTTTACCTGAAGCACCAGCGGCGGTCAGGCGTCCCATCGGTGCCCTTCCCCACGGTGACCATCTCCCCCGAGCGGAAAGCTCTCCGCAGGAACACAGGGAAGGAGCGCTCGATGTCCAGGATGGTGGTGGCCCACTGCCGGGGACACCAGGGACCCCTCAGCCACTTGGGGACAGTGGCACGGGGGTCCCTCGCGCAGGTGGTGCTGCTTTGATGGAGCTTGGGGTGCTGCAGTGCAGCTCCCGGGGTGGTACCTGCAGCTTCCAGATGTGCTTGCTCTCCTTGGAGACTTGACCCACGGTCTCACCCATGAGAGCGATGAGCATGTTGAGGAGGAGCACGAAGGTGAGGATGATGTAGGTGACGAGGAGGATGATGAAGACGCCAGGGTACTTGGCACTTTCGAGCATCTCCAGGTCACCCATGCCGATGGTGAGCTTGAAGAGGTCGAGCAGGAAGGTGCTGAAGGTCTGGCTGTCCCGGCAGGAGGGGTAGGTGGGCACCGTGCAGTTGGACTGGTCCTCACCACAGGACTCACTGCTGGGACACGGGTTGAGGAGGGACACCAAAGCTGCGGGAGAAGGGACAGGGACGGTGAGTCCACAGGGGCACTGGCAAAGACGGGGCCCATAACAGGCCCCCCACGTGGCTCCAAGTTGGCCAAGCTCCTCTCCACCACGGGTGGAGGCAGATGGGACGGAGCGGGGGCTCTGCAGCCCCCTGCGTGGCTGTGCCGTGCCGCAGGGCTCGTCCTGCCCCCAAGCCCCAGCTCGCCGGCCAGGCGCCTACCTGATGCGTAGCCAATCATGAAGAGCAAGTAGACCAGGAGGAAGCGGAAAAGGTCTTTGAAGAGGATCTGCAAGTGATGGACAGGGGGGTGAGATGTGCTGGACCGCAGCGCCCAGCCGTGTGCTGGCGCACCGTTGCCGAGCCATGCTGCGGGGACGGCAGGGCTGAGAGCAGGGCATCGGTGAGCCACAAGAAACCCTAAAGCAAGCATGGAGCACCCTCCTTTTGGGCCACACGCCCGTAGGAGGACCAGCCCGGCTGGGGAAGGAGAAGAATCCCTCGACCCCACCAGACCTTCTGGATCATGATGCTGTAGGTCCCCGTCAGCTTGAGCCCCCGGGTGAAGTATAGCGCGTTCATCCAGCCCAGGACCAGTGCAAAGACCATGACAGCCAGGTACGCCTCAATGCCACCCAGGTACAGCCCCGCCGTGACGATCACCAGCACCGAGTAGATGAAGCTGGAGGAGAGCCGGTGTCAGACCCTGCACCGACAGCCACCACCAGCTACTGCCCCTTGCCAGCCCGGGGGTGCTGCGGCTCAGGGAGGCCCCGGGGGGTCCCCACGTACTAGAGCAGCTGGAAGGAGCCATCTATGAAGAAGGAGTTCACGCCTGGGCACTTCTTCATGAACAGATCTTTGATCTGGGGGAGAGAAGGAGAGGTTGGAGGGGCGGTCAGGGGAGCAAGCCCCTGCACGGCAGGGTCCCGGTGTCCAGAGGGGGCACGGCGGCAGGGGCTGATGCCTCGGGACACGGGGGTCACCCTCGAGTCACTCCTTGTACGGAGACCACGAGGGTTGGGCTATCCCACGGGAGGACCCCCCGCCTCACTGCACTGACGTTTGTGAAGAAGAAGAGGATGCCGGTGAGAAGGGTGATGATCTCCCCAGCCAGACGCAGGTAGTCGACGGTGGTGGTGTACGGGTAGGGGGGCTGCGGGGAAAGGACAGAGCTGAGCTGCTCCACCACCCCCGGGCAGGCAGGGCTGCTTGGGGCAGAGACCCAGCAAACCCCCCTGCCAGGAGGCGCTGGCCCACGGGGCTGTGCCACGGTGCCGCAGGACTCACCGGGCCTTCCATGGGGCGGTAGTAGGCGACGAGGGTGAAGATGACCATGGCGCAGAGGTAGGAGACCACGCTGATGTAGAAGGACACGGCCCCGAACTTGCGCCACTTGTCCCGCAGCAGCTCGTTGATGGGCTCCACAGCCAACATCTCATGGCGGTTCTGGTGGGACACAGGCGTCGTCAGCGGGGACCCGGCCCCGTGGACCCCCCAGACCTCCCTGGCCCCCGCGCACCTCAATCTTGCTGTTGTAGACGAGGATCTCCAGCACGGACACCTCCTCCCCGCAGGTGTCCAGCGAGGAGAGGTCGTAGAGGGAGGAGTAGACGGGGCCGTACGCCCAGTCCTTGAACTTCCGTGAGAGGTGCCGGGCGTCCTCGTCCGTGATCTCCCGCCGGATGATGTGCTGGAAGATCTGCCGGAGGGAGGACCGCTCGCCCACGGGCCGACCCGCTGCCGGCCCCCGCCTGCTCGGGGCACCCCGCTCTCCTCCCACCCCACCGCCGGCACGTCCCCTCCTGCGCCCCGGCGGGGGTCAGGGTGCTCGCAGGGCGCAGGGACGCGGTCACAGCGGGCAGCCCCCCGGCATGCTGCAGCTTCTGCGTTTTTAACGACCCCCCTGCCCACACCGCTGCAGCATGAGGGCAAGTGAGGGGAAAGGACGGGATGAGCCGAGGGCCTGCGGTTAATTAGGGAAAGGCTAATTAGCCGGGTTAATAGGCTGCATGTGCATATTTCCAGCATCATCTGCAGAGGGAAGCCACGCTGCTCGCTGCCGGCAGGGACGTGCGCTGAGTGCGACGGGGCTCAGCCCTTGCGGATGGGGACAGCAGGGTGGGCAGACGGATCCCAGCTCGGGGGGGTCACCGTACCCCGATCTTGCCGGTCTTGGCAGCCATCATGAGCGGGGAGAGGCCGTCGTTGTTGAGCAGCGCCTCCAGGTTGGTGTCGGGGAAGAGCTTGGCACACTTGACGAGGAGCAGGTCGTACATCTTGGTGACGAACTTGGTGTTCTCGCGGGTGTTGTCGGCGATGGCGACCAGGGCGTGCAGCACCGTGTTGCCCCGCGAGTCCTGGCGCCGCAGGTCCGCCTGCTTGTGCCCGTTCTCCGTCAGGTAGTGCACGATGTGGGGCTGGTTGGTGCAGGCGGCCAGCGAGAGGGGCAGCTCGCCTGCGGGGACAGCACGTCGCCGGGGTGCCCAACGCCCTTGCCCCACCGCAGGGGCATCCCCGGGGCTCACCGGGTCCCCCCGGGTGACCCCCCGGCTCCCTCCCCGCTCACCGAAGTAGAAGTAGCCACCCTCGTCCTTGGGCTGGAAGAAGCGCCCCCGGGCCTGAGCGTGCACGTCCGCTCCCTTCTCCACCAGCAGCTCCACGTAGTGTTTGCAGCGGCGCTCGATGGCGATGTGCAGCGCTGTCTGACCTGCGCCCCGGGCGCCCGTCAGCCCCCTCCTCACCCCATGACTTCCCCCGTGTCCCCAGCCTTCCCGGGGTACCTACTGCTCCCGTCCCCAAGAGCCTCCCAGCCTCCCCAGGGTCCTCGCTGCTGCGGTCCCCAAGCCCTCCAGCATCCTCCATCCTCCCCAGGGTCCTCGCTGCTGCGGTCCCCAAGCCCTCCAGCATCCTCCAGTCCTCGCTGCTCCGGTCCCCAAGCCCTCCAGCATCCTCCAGTCCTCGCCACTCTGGTCCCCAAGCCCTCCAGCATCCTCCATCCTCCCCAGGGTCACTGCTGCTCCGGTCCCCGAACATCCCGGGAGTCCCCGGTGTCCGGGCAGGGCTGGGGGTGGTCCCACGCCCCCCCCACCTACCTCGGTAGTAGACATCCCTGAAGGGCGAGTTGATGAACTCCCGCATGTTGCCCGTCTTCTCGGCGATGTCAAGGAGAAGGGGGATGGTGTCATTCCTGCCCCCGCTCAGGTTGAGCAGCGCCTTGGGCAGGCAGGTCTTCCCCGTGGAGGGCTCTGGGAGCGGAGGGTGTTGAGGGGGGGCCGGGGTGAACCCCCCAGGCTATGGGGGTGCCTGGCCCCGCACCCCTGCACACCCTGGCCAAATCTCCCGCTCCTCCCGGGCACCGCACGCCGCAGCACCTCGTGCCAGGGCTGTGCATCACCATCCCCACGGGGACACGGGGACCACCGGTGGCCCAGCGCAGCCCCGATGCCACGGGGATCCCAGGGCGAGGCCAGCCCCGGGTGCTCACCTCGAAATTCCTCATCTGTGAGGCGCTTCTTGTGGGTGAGGAGGAAGGAGAGGAGCCCATCCAGGCCAGCCGGGGACCCTCGGGAGACGATGTCGAAGAGGATGGGTCTGTTGAAGATCTTCAGGACGGGGGGCGGGTTGGGAGCCGGCCCCTTCGCGGCCGGCGCCTGCTTCCTGCGGGAAAACCACCAGCGCTGGAGACCGGAGCCGCTGCCTCAGTTTCCCACTGCCACAACGAGCTCAGGGCGGCTCAGCCACCGGCGAAAGGCATGGGGCATCCCCCCCGCCCAAAGTGGGGTCACCCATGGGGCCGGGGCAGCCTCCCCGCCCACAGCGCCCCAGTACTCCCAGCATCCCACCTCCCAGCATCACCCGTGGGGGCCGGTGGGTGCTTTGCCAGCTCCCGCCTGGGTGCTGCAGCATTTTGGGCCCCCAGCCGTGCCCCCCAGCAGGGACAGCCTGTGGGTTCTGCCACGCTCCAGCGCCACGGGTGAAGTCAGACCGGTCGGAGCAGTCGTCGTCGGCAAGACGGGCTGGGGACAACCGGCCGGCTCCGGGCACGGGGAACGGCGGGAGGAGGGCCAGTGGCTGCCCCAGTCAGGGTTCTCCGGGGCTGGGGGCACATGGAGCATCCCAGTCCCCTCCACCCGCCTGCATCCCTGCCCATCCAGGGGACGGAGCTCCCACTGGGACATAGGGACAGCCCACTGCCCCAAACCAGGCTGCACCCCCGGGGTGGGGACAGTGGCTGGGGGCCACGGCAGCCGCCCCAGGTGCCCGGCACAGAGGGGCATTGTGTGCCCGGCTGTGGGCAGTCCCCCCCCCGGCTCTGGTTTCCTGGCGCGGGGAGGGTGGAGGCCCTCCTGAAAAGCCCTTTCATGCCGGGGAGCCAGACGGCCGCACCGGCCAGGGGAGCGGCTGCGCGCACAGAGCCTCTTTCACGGCCACAGCAAGGGGGAAGGGGAGCCACGCTCCCGGCCCCACGGCACCGGGGGGCTGCCGACCCACACCACGGCACCGCACGGCACGGCACAGCCCACCGCTGCCACTGGGACTGGCTGGGACCTGCCCCGTGTGCATGGCACCCCCTTGGCCAAAGCGCCCCAAAGTGCCACTCCGACAGCCACGGGGGGGGTCGTCACTGTCCCCAGCTGCCTGGCACCCCCCATACCCGCGGTGCTGTCCCCCGCGTGCCCCGAGGTGTCCCCCACCCCATCACTCCCCGCCGGCACCGGGGTGCACGGGCATCCCCGTACTCACTCCACGACCCTCCTGCGCCAGCGCTTGTTCTCGCTGGGGTGGTGGCGGTAGGTGCCATAGTCAAAGAGGGAGTCCATGGGGGCTTTCTTGGGCGCGGGGACCACAGCCGACTCGTAGATGGTGGCCTCCAGCAGCTCCATGGGTTTTGGGGCGCCTTTCCGGAAAGCCCCATGGAATTTCATGCGGAGGTTTTGCTTTCCATCCCCAGCGCCGGGGGGGCCGCGGGCCGCCTCGGCGGGGGACGGGGTGTCCTCATTCTCGAACAAGTTGGCCAGCGAGGAGAGCGGGAAGGAGTCGTTCTGGAGGGACCCGTCATCCCCCAGGCCCTCCCCGGCATCGCCGCCAACGGCGCGTGGGGGGTCTTCAGCGTCTGCCATGCTCCCCGGCCGGAGGGATGGGTGCGAGCCGCCTGCCTGGGCGGCTGCAACCCCCAGCTCCTTCCACGAGAGCAGGAGACCTGGAAGAGGAAAACCCGGCGTCATTCCCAAATAACCCATCCCTCCCCATCCTCCCCCACGGGGCACCGGGACCCTCTCTGACCCCAGCAGCATTTGGGGCCAGTGGGACCCCCCACATCTCAGGGTCTCCTGGTCTGCCCCGGCTCTCCTCGCCGCCCACCTACCCGGCCGCGGGGACCCCTCACGTCTGCAGAGGCCCCCACCGGCTGCAGCGCTGCCGGCTTCAAAGCGCAGCCGGAATGGGCGAGGGCGAGCCCAGCCCCACCGCCTCTCCCTGCTGCGGTCGGCTTGGGTGCAGCCCAGGACAGGGCACAGAGCAGACCCTGTGCGCTCCGATGTGCCGCCCAAGGAAAGAAAACATTCCTGAGATACACCCTGCGCCTAGGGAAGCGCCCGGAGGCAGCGGGATGCTGCCACCGCAGCAGGGCTGCGAGCGGGACCGGGGCTGGTCCCCGATGCCCCACCGCTCTCGTGGCCTCGGGGGGCTCGGTGGGACCTGCCCCTGGGTGCCCGCAGCGCCGGCATGGCCACGCTGGGCAGCGGGAGGGGGAGAGACATGGCACAGGGGGGGCACAGCCCGCGGGAGGGCAGGAGCAGCGGTTAGGACAAGAAATTACGGGTTTAGGTTGCTCAGAGGGAGACGGGTTGCCGGGGAGCCACGCAAAGCACCGCACCGTGCCACGGGCACTGCCGTGCTGTGCCGTGCCCACCGGGTCCCTCCGGGCAGGCAGCGGTGGCGGGGGCACGGACAGGCAAGGCAGACAGGTGAGTGACCCCGCGTTGTCCCCCAGCCCCGTTTTCCACGAAAACACACTCGTGACATACATCAGCGCTAAGGCTGGGGCCAGGTCCTGCCTCTGGGGAGCTCAGCCCTCCCTGCGGGTCCCGGGACAGAAAAAGCAGCCGGGAAACGTATCATTTTCTGCTGGGCTGCAGCTTTGTACAACAAGCCATAATGGCAGGCTGGGCCCTCCCGGGGCGGGCAGGCAGCTCGGCCGGATAACGCGCTTCTAATTAGGCAGCGTGTGCCACAGCCGCCCCATGGCAGCCCCGCGGAGAGAGGGGCCGAGGGCTGCGAACGGCCCCAAATCCCTGCGGCAGCGGGGGAGCCTCGGGCAGCGGTGTCCTGCTCCCCGCCGCCCTGGGGGACACGCAGCGGGGACGGTGCAGCCCTGGGAGCCGCGGGGCGAGCCGCAGAGCCGGCAGAGTTTCTCCACCTCGCTGACTTTCCTGCCATCGCCCTCCCGGCAAGAAATTCCACAAGCACCTGCCAAAGCCCGCAGGTCCCACACCCCGACCCCGGGCAAACGCGGGCCCTCGCATGGCCGATTTGTCCTTGGACAAGGGAGAAGAGGGGATTGCCACACACGCCAACCCCTGGGGCTGTGCACGGGGACGGAACGCCTACCTCCTCAGCGGCGCTGGGAATCCCAGCCCTGGGACAAGCATAGCTTTAGGGAAAAGCCCAAACATGGCATGGGCTGTCACATGCGGCTGGAGCCCAGGGCAGAGCCAGGGAGCCACCGCGGCAGGGCACTGTTCCCCCTTGGAAGTGGTTGGGGACTCGGCCGGGCGGCAGGCAGCCCCGGGGATGCTGGCGAGCCGGAGCCCGGGGAGATGTGGGGCAGAAGCGAAGGGACAAGTGGAAAGGGCAGGTGGGGCCGGGAGCCGGCGCTGCCACCAGCGACCGGGGCAGGAAGCTCGCGTCGGAAACGGCGGGTTCGCTGGCCGGTGCCGTCAGCCCGGGCGCTCCCATGAGCACAGCCGCTGCCAGGAAAGGTGTTGTCAATGGGGTTTTATTTGGCTTGTTACTTATTTGGGTTTTTATTTTTCAGACTTTCTCGCCCCACGGAATAAATGAGTCAAGGCGCAGCTCACCGCGTGCTCAGGCTCGCCGGCACGGCCCCGGCTCCTGCATCCAACACAAACTCTTCCGACCGCTCCCCTACATGTGCTCCCACCTCTGCGCAGCTTTCCACCAAGTTACCTCCCAGCCAGACCAGTACCCCCAGTTAGTCCCCCACTCCAGCCCACCACAGGGGCACAGGTACCGGCACCGGGACGTGCAGGGACATGCCCTGGGCAGGCGACGGGGAGAACGCTGCCTTAGTGGGTGGTGCAGATTTTGCCACATTAAATTGTTCCTCAAACTAAAGCACGACGGACTCCGGGTAGGAGTGAATCACTGAAACCACATCGTGTTCACGTTCAGCCCTGGTGGAAACGCTCATCCGGAGCAAACCAGACACCTTCCAAAGCAAACCGCGCCGCCGGGGCCGCGCTCACGTGGGCAGGAGCCACGAACTTGGCGTGGTCCAACGGACGAACTGCAAAGCCGTTGGTGACCCCTTCCCCAAAGCTCCCCGTGGGAACGCACCCAGCCCCTCACCCTCCGAGCCGTGAGCCCCCAAATTGGCCAGACAAGTTGGGACCCCCCTGTGGTGCCACGGGGAGCCCACAGGGCTGCACCCTGCCTTGCCTAGCGCACCCCGCAGCCCTGTCCTCATCCCGGGGGCTCCATCCTGCCCCGGTCCCCGTGTCCTGACCCTGTCTCCATGTCCTGCCCCAGGGGCTCCATCCTGCCCAGGGGCTCCGTGTCCTGCCCTGGTCCCCATGTTCTGCTCGGGGGGGTCCATCCTGCCCCTGTCCCCGTGTCCTTCCCGAGGGCTCCATCCTGTCCTGGTCCCCGTGTCCTGCCCGGGGGGTCCATTCTGTCCCGGACCCCGTGTCCCGCCCCGTTACCTGCATCCCGCCCCGCTCCCCCCCCCGGGTCGTGCCGCCCCCCGTTTTTGCGGGTCCCCGCTCCTCCCCCTCCCCCCCCCCCGGCCCGTACCGCGGCACGTCCCGCGAAGGGTCCCGCGAAGGGTCCCGCAGGCTCCGCCGCCGCCGCCGCGTCGCCGCGGGGCCCGTCCCGGAGAGCGGTCTCTCCCCGCCCCGGCTCCGGGGGCGGGCGGCACCGGGACCCGCCCCCGCCCGCCCCCTCCGGCCCCCCGGCACCGGTCCGGCCCGGAGCAGCCCCGAAACACCCTCCAAAAACAAGCCCTAAAATACCCCCCCTGAAACAGCTACCCCCCCCCGCCCCCCCCCCCCCAGGAACAACCTCAAAGCAGTCCCCCCACCAGGAAGAACAGCCCCCCAAAACACCCTCCCCAAATCAGCCCCTCCCCAGGAACAGCCCCACAACAGCATCTCCAGGAACAGTCCCCCCCGAAACAGCCCCTCCCCAGGAACAGTCCCCCAAACACCCTCCCCAGATCGCCCCCCCCCCAGGAACAGCCCCCTCAAAACAACCTCCCCAAAACAGCCCCCCCCCCCCCAGGAACAGCCTTGCTACACCCTCCCCAGGATCAGTCCCCCAAAACACCCTCCCAAAACCACCCTCCCCAAAAAAGAGTCCCCCCAGAACAACCTCCCTTGAAACAGCCCCCCCAAGGAACAGTTCCAAAAAACTCTCCCCAGAACATATCCCCCCCCCCCCCCCCCGCCAGGAAAAGGCTCCCAAATCTCCCTCCCCAAAACAGCTCCCCTGTCAAAAAACAAGCCACAAAACACCTTCCCCGAAACAGCCCCGCAAAGGCACAACCCCTCAAAACACCCTCCCTGAAACAGCCTGTCCAGGGAACAATCCCAAAACACCCTCCCCAAAACAGCCTCCCCCGCCCGCCCCCCCCCCCCCGGGACATTCCCAAAACAAGCCCCAAAACACCCTCCCCAGAACAAGCCCCAAAACAGCCGCCCAGGCCGAGGTTACCGTGAGTTTTTATTAAGTTTTGCTTCCCTGCCCCGCCGGCGCGGGGCTCGGCGGCACCGTAAGGCGGTGGGTTAATAAGGCAACTCGTGCTCCCACAAAAACGGCGTCGGGACAGTCCCCCGGCATCAGCCGTCCCGGCGGAGGGGTCTCGCTCCCACGCAGGCGCTGGAGGAGTTGGGGGTCACCCGGGAAAGTCATCGGCTCCTCTGCCGTGGGCACTGCCGGCATCATTCGGGAAGTTTCCCACCCGGCGCAGCCGAGGGTGCAGCGGTGCAGTCCGAGCGTCAGGGCAGAGCCAAGGCAGCGCTGGCAGGACGCTGCCGCCGGCCACGCTTCATTCCCCGTACCGCGGCAGCCATAGACCTGGTGGTTAGGACTAGAAACACTTGTTTTTCCTCTTTAGGACAAAAGCTTGGGAAATCCTGTGATGACACGGAGTACAATTGTTTTATTGCCGTATTCTCAATAGAAAATTAATTTTTGTTTGTTTGTTTTTTTAGAAAAAAAAGGTTATTCACTGCAGATCCAGACGAGAATCAAAGTCGCTTGACAGCCGGGAGCAGCCCCAGCTGCCTCAGTGATTAAGACACAGGTAGCACCCGTCACACCTTATTTAAGCCCCGTTAGTCCCCGCGTGAGCCTCAGGCTTTGTAGCTCAGCTCGGCGTTCATCTTTGTGTACATCTCATAAATCGCATCCAGGATGGGGGTGACCCTCGAGAGAAACTGATGTATCTTCTCGATGCTTTCCTCCTCTTTGACTTCTTTCCCTTTCTCTAACGCCTTCAGCAAATCCGATTTGTACGGAAGAGCGTAGACCGAACCCTATAAAACAGGGGAAGAAGCTGTAAGGCTCCCACAAACCCAAAGTCCTCCCCATCCCACATGCGGAACCCCGTTTTGGGTTGTTCCCGTGTGTCTCCGAGTGCCTCCAGGCACTCGGAGGCGCACGGGAACAACCAGCTGGACCCTGGAGAAACAGGGATGCGCAGAGAGAATCCACTGGAAATACTGCTCGAAATAGATCGGCAGCTTCCCATATTTCCAAGCCCTTATTCCACATCAATTCTCGGGGCAACTGACAGAGCAACTGGACTTAAAGAAAGGCCGCGTTCCTCCGCGGAGGTGCGAACGCTTACCATGAAGAGCTTCTGCAGCATCCAGCCGTGGTATTTCTTCAGGGCGATCTCGTAAGCCTTCATGGCGTTCACTCGGATGAGGTTGGGATGCTCTTCATCCCGTTCGCCGTCGGAGATGCTCTGCAGCAACACCAGCATGAACTTCAGGCCCCTGGGAGAAGACGCGGAGATGGTGGGGCAGAGAAGGGGACGCTGCTTCTCAGCCTCCAGCAAGGCACCCCCTGAGCCTGGCACATCCAGGACCCCCCAAAACCCACAGCCCCCTCGCAGCGCTGATGCCTGTGTTCGACAGGCGCCCCACGTGCCAGGACACAGCCCGGAGCAGCCCCCGATGCCGCGAGTCACCTTTTCAACCACATCAGCGCCAGCGTCGCACCCGTCTTGGGCCAGGCCGAGCCGTGCATCTCCTTCTCCGCCTCCAGGATGTTCTGCAGCGTTTTGAACTTGGCGGGGTTGGAGTCGTAAACCGCCCGGATTTTCTAAGAGAGCAGAGAAGGGGCTTTGGCTCCCGGGAGCTGCCAGGCGGAGCGGCAGCAGGCTGGTGCTCCCGGCTGCGGCGTGGGGAAACGCGGTGGCTGCCACGAGCACCGCGGCTGCGAAACGCCGCTTTCACCAGGGAGCCCCGTTAATAAACACGTGCGACCGAGACGACCCGCCGCTGCACCTGAAAGCCCCCATGGGAAGAAAAGCCCTTTTAAACGCCTCCGGGTTTTGCCTCTCCAATTCCACAGCATCGCTGCCCGGGGGTTCACCCCCCCAGAGCCCTCCTGCGCCCTTTCCTACCTTAATATTTCCAGTCAGGTCTGCTTTGACTGGCGAGTAGACGATGGGAGTCCCCAGGCAATCTGTGGAAACGCGGAGGGAGGACGATTAGTCATTAGGGGATGGCAGGAGACACCGCGAAGTCCCGAGTTGTAACCAAGAGGTTTCACCTTCACCGCAGGCAGGGCACCGAGCCACCGGCCAGCAAAGGGCTCTGCGGGCTTCGCACACGGCCGTGGGCAGCGGCTGCCGGCGCTGGGGGACAGCCCTGCCTCCCGTCCCGGCTCCACCAGTGACCCTCTGACCGGCCCCGATGCCACGGTCCGGAGCAGCACGATGGGCACCGGACGCTCTCTGCCCCGTGCCCAGGCAGGCAGCGCCGTGTCCTGCCCGGCCGAGCCCCGCCACCGCGCCGGCACACAATAGGCGACATTGTGGAGGGCAGCGGACGGCGAAGGCCGTCGTGGCACGAGGGCGGCCGTACCGACACGCACCCACGGCCCCCGCAGTCCCGGCCCCGGCTCGGGGGGGGGGGGATCCACGGGCCGGCCCCGAGCAATGCCCCCGGCCGGGGCGTAGCGGGGGAAGGCGGCCGGGCCCCGCTGAGGCGTCGGCGGCTCCCCGGGGACGGCGGGCGGGACGTTTCCCAACGGGGCTGCTCGGCAGGTTTGACGGGACCATGATGCAACCCCGGCCCCGCCAAGCTGCTTCCCCGGGAGGTGGGGGGGGGCATCAGGCACCGGGGACGAGGAGCAGCCGGGCCCGGGGCCGAGCACCGACCCAGAACCGGGGGAGCCCCAGGAGAGAGCATACAGGACGGGGGGGGAGGGGGGCACCCGGGACTGGGGAGGGGCTACCCGTACCGGCGGGGCCCGAGGGCTCTCCGCCCGCAGACGGCCGCGGCTGGGCGCAGTGGCGAGGCCGGTACCGGGCCGGGCCCTGCCGCAGCTCCCGCCCCCGCAGACAACCGGCCCGGGCTCACCGAAGAAAGGCGGCAGGTGCGCCACGGCCTCCAGGAAGGGCAACGTCTCGACCTGCTTGTCGGCCGGCAGCGGCTTGAACTCGTGCTCCAGCAGCAGCGCCATGGCCCGGCCCGGCCCGCTCCGCTCCGGCACCGACACCGGCCCCGACCCGGCAGCGCGCTGCCACCGCGCCCCGCCCCCGCCGCTCCCACCAATAGCCGCGCACCGCCCACCTCCCGTCCGCCAATCGGGGCGCGGGGGCGGAGCGGAGGGGGCGGGGCTGGACTCCCCTCAGAGCCCCCTCAGTCCCGGGGCCGGTGGTCCCTCCGGGCCGGTAGTGTCGGCTGTGGCCGATCTGTCCCCCCGACACCGCTCAGCCCCTCCCCCGGTTCACTCCCCCCGGCTGTGCCCGGGGGCAGCGCGGCTCAGCCCCGGCCTGGTGAAGGCCGCACGGGCTGTGCCCCGGCAGCGGGGGGCGGGAGGTGGAAATCGGAGCATCCCCCCGCCGCGGCTGTTTGCGGTGTCTCGGCCCCGCGGCGGCCGTTCCCCCCCCCCCCCCCCCCCCCCCCCCCCCGGGCAGGTGCAGGGTTCCAGGCCGGTCGTTGTTAAATTATTTAATGGAGATAAATTTTTCATAGAGCGCAGCAGGTGGTTGGGTTAGCGCGGCCCTCGCTGGGGGAACGAACCCGCCGGAGGCGCGGGGGGGGTGTGGGGTGTGTGTAATTATAAACGCCTCTGCGAAGGGTCGGGGGTGGGAGTGCCGGGGGTGACCCCCGGGCTGAGCCGGAGGGAGATCGGGGAGAGGGGGCGGCAGCGCGCTGTTTTTACCGGCCCTTCTGGAAAAACGGGTGGCGGGGGCGACGCCGGACCAGGCGGTCCCCCCGCCTTCCTCCGTCCCTCCCCGCGAAGCCGGGCCCGGCGTGTCCCTCGGCGGCGCCCGTAGCGGCCGGGCGCGTTGCCATGGCGGCGGGCGGCGGCCGTTGGCGGCGGGCGATGGCGCTGCAGTGGGCGGCGCGGGGCCGAGCCCCGGAGCGTTGGGCCGCCGAGCGGCGGCGGGAGCTGGAAGCGGCCAACCGGCAGCGGTGGGAGAGGGCCAGCCGCTCCTTCGCCCAGGCCGCCATTTGCTGCTCCAGGCAGGCGCGGTGGAGCGCACCGCGTACCGTCCCGCCCAGGTACGGGCCGGGCCCCGGGCGGGGAGGCCGGGCCGGGGACAGGGGGCCGGCGGGTGATCCCCGCGAGGCGCCGGGTGGCCTTGTCCATGAGGCAGAGATGTGCCCTGATGGCTATAGAGGGCCAGTGGTCTTCTGGGAGGCCAGCAAGGTGGAGGGAGGTCATCCTCCCCCTCTGCTCTGCCCCGGGGAGGCCACGTCTGGAGCACCGTGTCCAGTTCGGGGCTCCCCGAGTCAAGAGGGACAGGGAACTGCTGGAGAGGGTCCAGCAAAGGGCTCCGGAGATGATGAGGGCACTGGAGCATCTTTCTGATGAGGAAAGGCTGAGGGACTTGGGGCTTTTTAGTCTGGAGAAGAGAAGATTGAAGGGGGAATTTTATCAATACTCAAAGGGAGGGTCCCAGGGGGATGGGAACAGGTCTTTTTTGGTGGTGCCCAGTGACAGGACAAGAGTTAACGGGCACAAACTTGAGCATAGGAAGTTCCATCTCAACCTGAGGAGGGACTTCTCTCCCGTGCGGGCGGCAGAGCACTGGCACAGCTGCCCAGAGAGGGGGGGAGTCTCCCCCTCTGGAGCCATTCCAAACCTGCCTGGACGTGTCCTGTGCCACTGCTGTGGGCACCCCTGCCCTGGCGGGGGGTTGGACTAGATCATCTCCAGAAGTCCCTTCCAACCCCATAAATTCTGTGATTCTCCATGATTCTGTGTGGCAGCCCGGCAGCGGTGCAGCAGGAGGCAGAGGAAGTGGCGGCACGGCTGGAGCAGCGTCGGGAGCGGCTGCGGCAGTTGCTCAGTGAGGAGCAGGAGGCACTGGTGGTGGAGCTGCAGAAGCTGCGTCGGGGCAGCGGGTCGGAGCTCACCGGGATGCGGCAGCGGAGCGAGGAGCTGCGAGCCGTCCGGGAGGAGCGGAGGAGGAAGGTGAGCGCAGCATCAGGGTCCCCCGCGGTCTGAGCCAGGAGAGGCCTCGCAGCCCAGGGTTCATTCCTCATCTCTGGTGATGAAGGAGTGATCCTACAGCCCTCCCGGCGACAGGACAGGCAAGGCTGCTCTCTTGCTTTAGATGTGCGAATCGCACTTGCTGGGGGATGGATATTTGATATCTTCGTTGACACAGACAGTGGGATCGAGTGCACCCTCAGCAAGTTTGTGGGTGACACCAAGCTGAGTGATGTGGTTGACACGCTGGAGGGACCTGGACAGGCTTGAGAAATGGGCCCATGTGAACCTCATGAGGTTCAACAAGGCCATGTGCAGGGTCCTGCACCCGGGTCAGGGCAGCCCCTGTATAGGCTGGGGGATGAAGGGATTCAGAGCGGCCCTGCCGAGAAGGACTTGGGGGTACTGGTGGATGAAAAGCTGGCCATGAGCCGGCAATGTGCGCTGGCAGCCCACAAAGCCAGCCGCATCCTGGGCTGCATCCCCAGCAGTGTGGCCAGCAGGGCGAGGGAGGGGATTCTGCCCCTCTGCTCTGCTCTGGGGAGGCCCCACCTGGAGTACTGCGTCCAGCTCTGGGGCCACCAACATAAGAAGGACATGGACCTGTTGGAGTGGGGCCAGAGGAGGCCACCGAGATGCTGCGAAGGCTGGAGCCCCTCTGCTGGGAGGATGGGCTGGGAGAGCTGGGGGGGGTTCAGCCTGGAGAAGAGAAGGCTCCGTGGAGACCCTGTAGCAGCCTTTCAGTACTTAAAAGGGGCTACAGGAAAGATGGGGACAAATTTTAGTGGGGCCTGTTGCCATAGGACAAGCAGTAATGGTTTTAAACTAAAAGAGGGTAGATTTAGACTAGATATAAAAAGGAAAATTTTTACCATGAGTGTGGTGAAATGCTGGACCTGATTGCCCAGGGAGGTGGTGGCTGCCCCATCCCTGGAAACATTCCAGGCCAGGTTGGATGGGGCTCTGAGCAACCTGATCTAGTTGAAGATGTCCCTGCTCATGGCAGGGGGGTTGGACTAAATGGCCTTTAAAGGTCCCTCCCAACCCAAACTATGATTCTATGGACAGAAGTGCCCCATGCTGCGTTTTTCAGCACTTGGTTTGCTTAACTAACGGCTGCCTTGGGAGGGTTTGATATCTCAAATTCTTCTGTACGCTGACATAATCCAACTCTCGTGTTTCCAGGTTGCTGAGCAGCTGCTGTATGAGCACTGGAAAAAAAACAACGCTGAGCTCCGGGAGGTGATGTTACTTTCTTTTCAGTCACCGCTGCCTTGCATTTATTAAACTTGAAAGTCATCATATATCTACTGTTGTCATTCATCTTGAATTGCAGCAATTGTCCTGAGTTCTGATAAGCAAAAGGCAAAGAAGAAAATCACCTAACAGTGTAAGAAGTCCCCTCGAAGCTGGTATTTTTCAAGAACAGTCAGAAATCTGTTCTGACTCAGCAGATTTTCAGTGCCTGTGATGTAAATATCTCAGGTGCTTTTTGAAGCTGTACCTGTTGTGTCCTTGGCGCTTCCTTATTTTTTATTCTGCTGACCTGCTGCTCCAGCTGCCACAGCTCTGGTTTCAGTGTCACTGTAGTGTTTCCCAGAACTGGCGTGTGACCCTCAGCTTGGGACCTGGTGGGCACAGGACACCCAAACAAGCCCAACTTGGCAGAGGCGGGTCCTGCTTGGAGTTCAGGGCTACAGCTGGGCCAGATGGTGCTCCAGAGCATCCAGTAGATCCTGGGGGACAGGAGAGCCTCTGGCACTAACAGCATCTGTTGTCTACAGGTGGAGTCAGAGCTGCACAGGAAGCATGTGATGGAGGCCTGGGGTGATCAGCTAATGCAAAAAACCAAGGTACGCTGCGGTAGCCCTGGTGTCACTGCTCACTAGGACAGATTCCTGAAACGCCTGAGCAGGTGGAGGTGTGACACTATGTGCCTTTTGACCCGGCTGGCAGACAGCTTGCCTTCCTGTACGTGCACAGCTCAGATGCGGAAGGAATGGGAGTTGGCCGTCTGTTTGTTTTTCTCACAATCAAACCAAATAATGGCAGGTTGCCTTGCTCAGTCCTGTAGCGACAGGGAGTTCTGGTGTCCACAGAACGACAGAAGCTGCTAACAGGAAGGATGCTTTTAACGAAGAGCCATCATTCCTGTCTAACAAGTACACACTGTCCATCTCCTAGAAAATCCAGTGCTGTCTGCTGAAGGGATGTGTTGCAGGATTCACTGTGGCACTGGGGGCTCGTCTAACAGCAAACCGCAGTACAGAGTCAGTGCAAAGCTGCAAAAGCTTAGTATTTGAATATGCCCATGCTAGATATGGGAATACAGTGATTTTGATGTGAAAGAATAATAAAGTTTTTCAAATACAGATTTCAGAGTCAATTAAAACAATAATTGAGGTTGTAATAGCAAAATCTGAGTGTGTTTGTGGGATCACCTGTGCTTAGCGTCAGATTTGTGCAGGGTCCTGCAAAGGACACGTACAGACTGATAATTATTTTCAGGCGGTAATCAGCAGATAGTTTGGCTTTGTCCTTGTGTTCCTTCCTAGTGTTTTTTGTTCCATCTTTTCCCAATACATGTCAGCTTGCAGGAGTTTGATTTGTGAGTTTCCTGAGCCAGGGGCAGTTTCTTTGTGTTAGCCTAACCTTAAATGTCATGTTTTCTTTTGGCTCGGAAAGCAAGAAGCAACTGAACTCAAAGAGAAAAACCGTTATGAAAATGAATATGAAATCGCGCGAAGGGAAGCGCTGGAAAGAATGAGACAAGAGGAAGAGAAGCGTCGGCTGGAAGAGAAGAAGCAAGCGGAGGCGTTGCTTCAACAAATAGAAGAACTGAAATTACAAGAGACAGAGGTAATCTTTAGTTTCTCCTCATTTGAGAAGGAAATTCATTGTTTCACTTGGAAATACAGCAACACTGGCCTGACCCCTTCCCTCCAGGTTTCCACTAGATTAAATCTGGAAGAAAGTTAGCTGTGATGTAATTTCTGTTAGTAATGTAGGCCTCTCCCCTGAACACCGGCATATTAACTGCATTCTGGTGGCTTTGTTTGCCATGCTTGAAATGCGAGCACCCTTTGGTGCTGCACCAGATGAGAAAAAAGATTTGCAGAAACTTCTAAATGTGCCAGGTTGAGGTCACAGGCTCTGTCAGCTGCGGCTCCTCAGTGTTTCTTGTGCTGTGAGCCACTGAGACACAGATGAAATTAATGTGGAATATTTACTGCAATGAGGATTTTGACTGCTTGCAGAGGCACAGAATGGGATACACACTCTGCTACAAACGCTCTCTCTGGGATGTGCAGCTCTGACCTACTCTTTCTTGGTGTTTTTTTTTCCTTTTAGGCAACAAAGCTGAAAAAAGAACGACAGAATTTATTAAAGCAGCAGTGGGAGCTGGAGAACTTGGAAGAAGAAAGGAAACAAATGGAAGAGCACCGGAAGAAGAAAGAGCTTGGGTATGAGATCGAGTGTAGCTTGTTTCAGCAGGGCTTGGGTAGAATCTGTTCCTTTGTCCACAATAGTACCTGCGGCATGAGGAGATGTTTCAGATAGCAGCAGTGGGTTGTAAATACTTGGTTTTTGATGGAACTGCCCAGAAGAGCCAACAAGCAAGTGCATTGGTGCCGTTACTTCTTTTTGTTCATGTTAGCACTAGCAGGTACCTCTGTTGCCTGTAAGTCATGTTGTCACAGAGGTACCTTCTTGAGCGCTGGCGTATAATAGCAGGGCTCTAGAGTCAGTTTGAATGTTTCCTTTTTTTTTTTTTCTCCTTCAGTCGCTTTTTGAGGCATCAGTGTAATGCCCAGTTAAAGAGACGAGCCCAGCAGATACAAGAGGAGCTGGTAAGCGAAAACACCCCTTGATTTATATGTTACAGTTGCTGTGTGCTGAAGAAACTTGTTCTTCGTGTTTTGTTTGTGTGCCTGCCTCTGATGCCTACAGATAATTAGTTAGGAAATCCCTTCCAGCTAGTGAGCAGGGCTGGAGCAAAAAGATCGTGGGGAAGTCAGCAGACCGAGCGTCTTCCTGAGCACGCCTTTGACGCTATGTCACCAATAATTTGTGGAGAGAAGCCCTGCAGACAGGCTGGAAGCCTGTTGGATAGTTGTTAATCTTGTGGTTTTCCTCAAGGAGATAGACAGGCAAATCTTATTAGCCCTCCTCGAGAAAGAAGATGAGGATCAGCGCCGCCAGTCTGCGCAACGAGAAAAAGCTGTTGCAGATGTTGCCTGGATGAAACGTGTCATTGAGGAACAGCTCCAGTTAGAGAAGGAGAGGGAGGCAGAGCTGCAGACTATGTTTAGGTGAGTCTGCCCACCTCTGAGCAACGCCTAAAGAGAGTGTACCTGCTGAACACTCCTGCCTGGTTGGCAGAGCTCTGTTCATGTTTGTTAAATGGGCTTTGAAAGTGGATGTTAGGAAGAGGTGCCTGGTTGGCCTTTGCAGTTCCAGGAGCTCTGCAGTAGAAGTGAGTGCTGCCCTTTCGTTCCACGTGCCCGGTGCTGTGCTGGGCAGTCAGCATGCCAGTACAGACGGACCCAAAGCTTTTCTGTCAGGGCAGAACCAAAGCCTGCAGTTGTTTTTCCAATTACCTCAACCCAAGACCTAGTCCCTAATTTCTGTTACATTAACTTTAATGCAACAGCTTTAATAACAAAAAGAAGTAGTAACCCAGAGAGGGCAAGAATCACCTTTTAGTTGTAAGTACTTTGTAACCAACTTTCAATGATTCTGCATTACTGATGTGGAGGGGTTTAAGTCTAAGTGACCCAAACCCCACATATTGTTTTCTTTTGTATCTCTGAGCTTGCAGATAAAAGCTGCCTCGAGTTCCTCCTTTGGGTTCACCTTATGCTCTTCCCAGTGCAGAGAGCATTGTCACTGGTAACAGGACGGCGTGCACTACCACCAAGTTTTAGTTAAAGGTTTTGTTGCAGAGGGAAGAGTTGCAAAATCTTCAACTTTTCCAGCAATGCCCTTAATTAGCCACCCCCCTGTGTGAAGTAGTTAAGAGGCAAGCTTCCTCCTGCGCCTGGAGCAGACTGGCGCATCCAAGAAGTCTTGTTACAAGCCAATGTTTCCTTTGGTGTGTTACCTCCTGCTGTTCAGTAACAGGGGGACCAGAGCGGTTCTCTGCAATAGGCACAGGTGGGGCGGACACACCAACTGCCTGGGAACAAATGGGAACAGAAACCTGGGTGCTCCTCTACAGCTCATCTATGCCCATGGAGTATATAGGGTTTTTTAACTGGAAGTAGTAACCTTAGAGATGATTCTTCCTCTCTCCTTTAGTGAAGAAGCTAAAAAAGTCTGGGAGAAGAGGGAAGAAGAATGGGAAAGGGAGAAGAAGGCCAGAGATCGCCTGATGAGTGAGGTGATGACCTTTTTTGATGAGGTGTCTCTCTTGGTTCGATGAAGCCATCACTCCAGCTGTAACCCCCACCCTCCAGAGGGTTACAGCCTTCAGTACCCAGCACAGAGTCTTTCTGCTTGTCCAATACATTTCCTGGGAACGGTTTAACCATTGCACTGAGATTTCCCCAGTTGTAAGTCTGGCCCCTTTCCTAACTTACCTTCTCCCTTAATCCTCTCTCTTCACAAAGGTCCTTGCAGGCAGGCAGCGTCAGATCCAAGAGAAGATGGAGTTAAATAGACGAGCCCAAGAAGAGTCTATAAAGTATCGAGAGCAGCTGATTAAAGAACTTGAAGATGCAAAAGAACTGACTAGGCGAGAGAAGGAGCAGGAGGAGGAACTGAAGACAGCCCGCAGGCAGGAGCTGGAGGCGCAGGTACGGCATGCTTTCCACACACGCACCCAGCTGTTGAAGGTGCCCAGTCTGCGTCCAGTCTTGCCATAACAGCCCCATCTTCTCTGTGCCCAGCTGACAGAGCGCCGCTTACAAGAATGGGAGGAGCAGCAGCGCCAGAGGGAGGAGGAAGAAGAGGAGAGATCAGCCCGGCAACGCTGTGAGAAGTTAGTGCAGGAGGAGGCCAAGCGCATGGCTGAGCAGGGGCATCGCAGCAGGGTAGGTGGCAGCGTTAAGGGGAAGCCTGTCCATACTGGTCACCCTGACACGCCAGCACATCGGGGAGGGCGATGGCATCGTGCAAGCAGAACTGTCGCTGCTTCTAATCTGCACCTTAGTTGCCACACGGCACCAGGGCAGAACACTGGGCCTGTTCCTGCCCTGGTGCTATTTCTGACAGAGGTCTATAGTTCTCTCTTATAAATTGCTTTTCTTTTGCTGATATTGATGCTTTAGGTCCCAATTTTCAAATATTTTTTGAGGCAGACTTGTTGCTACAGTGTCAAATGTTATTCTAATGGCTTTCAGCATTATCAGCTGCATTAATGCAGTTGGTACAGTGCATCTCATCTGCTTCATGTCTTTCTGTCTTCTGTCCTGCTTTGCCGAGCTCTAAAAACAAAGATGAATTTAAGTCACCCTACTTAAACCACATGCCCAGCAGGTGCTACTTTTCATACTAAACTATGAGCTACTCCAGAGTAACTCATCTCTGCCATTTGTGAGACAGTAGCTACAGAAGTCAGGGACAGCCGGAAGGAGGTGTTACTGCCTTGAAGTATCAACTCTTAAACATTACTGCTGCCTCTTCTTGGAGGATGTTCTGTACTCTCCAACGTATCTCCTTTGCATGCTGCATAGCGCGTGCATGGAAGATTAATTCTGGAGCCCATAAAGTAGTTATGATCTTTGTTTTGACCCTGTTAGCTCTACAGTTACCCAAAAGCAGCATGGACCTGAGGGGTCGTGTTCTCTGCACCTGAGGAACCAGCACTAAATGGAGTTGCAGACTACAGAAAGAAAACTTCAAAGAATCAAGGAACCCCTGAAGTAACAGTGGCTTTGGAATAGCCTACAATGACACCGAGACTTGACTCAGTAGATTTCTGAAAACATCTAGCTGTGGCCCAGCTGAACACAAGAGCAAATTTCTACTGGCTTCAAGAACTCAGAGGTACGAGAATCCTTGCAGCACTGAACTGCTTCAGGTGCTCTGTGTTGGGGAGTTGTGATGCTGTATTTTAGTACGTGCTACACTGGGGCAACACAGCAAATAAATGGGCCATTTAGATCTAAACCACGGAAGAATGCACGCCTCCCATGGAACAGGAGCTGTAAACCACTGCGTGCTGTGTTTGCTATTCAAGTGTCAGACTCTCACCTCCGAGAAGCGGGACGTGCCAGGAGACCCAGCTGGCTTTTAGGAGGTATAAAATCATAGAATCGTTTAGGTTGGAAGAGACCTTTAGACATAATTCCTAATGCACTGCAAATCAGTAAGACAGATGATGTGTGCTGCGGCAGTAATTCCTAACACGTACCGTTCCTCTCCAGAAGGTGCTGAAGACTTCATTAATTTTTTTTTCACTTGTTTCATAAACAATAAATACTTGCAACCTGAACAACTGTGTTTCTTTACATGAGCAAACTGCTCCAACAACAGGAGGGGAGGGGAGTTTTAGCTGATTATTGTGCTTGATTCACAGAATCACAGAATGGTCAGGGTTGGAAGGGACCTCTGGAGATCATCTAGTCCAACCCCCTGCCAGAGCAGGGGCACCCACAGCAGTGGCACAGGACACATCCAGGCGGGTTTGGAATAGCTCCAGAGGGGGAGACTCCCCCCCTCTCTGGGCAGCTGTGCCAGTGCTCTGCCGCCCCCACAGGAAAGAAGTCCCTCCTCAGGTTGGGATGGAACTTCCTGTGTTCAAGTTTGTGCCCATTACCTCATCCTGTCACTGGGCACCACTGAAAAAAGACTGTTCCCATCCCCCTGGCACCTTCCCTTTAAGTATTTGTAAGCATTAATAAGATACCCCCTCAATCTTCTTTTCTCTAGACTAAAACGACCCAAGTCCCTCAGTCTTTCGATGATTCCTTGCTATCATTGTCAGCAACTGCTGCTTAAAATCCATCCACTGGTGAGGCACGTTCAGATCCTGCCACAGAGCCAGGTGCTCTTTGAGCACTGCAGGCTTCACTCAACCACAGGAACTTTTTCAAGATCTTTTCTTTACAAAACTAGCAGTCAAATAACCCCAAATAATTTTGCACACTGAAAGGGTTTTAGCATTTTATAGTAATACAGTAAAGAAAAGATTAAGTCAAAATATTGTACAGACAGAATGACACTGATAAATATAAGTTTTGGAAAAAGGCAAAAAAAATTTCATTTTCCTGTGCAGCGTTTCGTAAAGAGCGAGCGAGTGAGTTTGTTTATAGGGGAAAAAAGAGAAAAACAACCCCACTGTTGTTATTTCAGGTACTACAGTGCTGCATGATTTGAGGGCCAATCTACTCACTACTCTTTAGTTCCACCATCAGTTCTGACCCGCTCTGCCTGTTGGTGCAAAGAGACGATGCAGCACATCAGCATGTGGTCAGAGCACTTCTGTTTTACTGAGAACATCAAAACTGCCTGTCCTGCATGACCATCACCGTGGTTCTGGAGCTATGACACAGTGTGACTATAACCAACCTAGAACAAGGGTTTGTTGGAGATGGGGAACTGACCAGAAACACTGCTGAAGTGACAAAAGGACAAATCAGTTACAGGTTGGCCATGGTTTTACAGCCAAGCCTTCCAACGAGCAAAATGGTTGATTGTAGAAAATCTGGGGCTAGTGTAGCTGGAACAAGGGCGTGCAGTTATCCAAGTGGCCATTTGTTTTGGTACAGAGGCAAGTTTAAACAACTGGTAACTTACAACGTAACCCAGCGTTACCCTGCTGTGGAAACCAGGTAAGATATGTTAAAGAAAAGCAGGGTCCTGAGAGATTTAAAAATACCATCCACTGCCTTTCAACGATGTCAATTTAAGGAAGAGTTCCTAGAAGATTTCCAATGTATTTAATTGCCAGTAGCATAACTTTGAAGTGTGTTTTACAAACATCTTTTGCAGTTCTAATCCCAGCCTGTCTGCGTTCCTGTGAGTTTAGGGTCAGTTCTGGAATTCAGAAGTGCAGAAAGGAAATAAAACACCCTACAACGAAGAACATTACTGGGTTGTCATCTAACTCTCTCCCTTCCTTCCCTCCCTCAAACTTGCACTACTTTAAAAACAGAGCTAATTACAACATACAAGAATCCAACAGTGTTATGGCACTTTGTGTTTATACGTACATAAAACACAGTATGATTTGAAAAGGAACCAACCACTGAACTTCAGTTCATTTGTTCACCTAAATATGGCAGTTTTGCACCAGAAAGCCCTGAAGAGTTCATGGCTTTGGCAGACCGCGTCCTGCAGACCTGTTTGTGGAACAGCAGATAGCTGTTTCTGACTGAAATGTTTCTGTAAAAACTGTCTTAAATGTTCATATCAATTGCTGCCACATGGCAGCCAGTGCAGTACCACAACTTCGCTCTTAACTAGAAGACAACTTTAAGTAGCTGCAGCTGAACTGCCAGGGCCAGCGCCTTGAAAATAACAGCACACTTCTGAATGGGACACAGGCAGAGGCAAAAATTAGTGATTTTCCCCCCACTTCCCCGTGGAATTTAGATTCCTAAAGAGCTCACATTTTTAACACGGGGACTGACACGTTTTTGTGAACTGTTAAGAATGAAAAACCCCGAAACACACATTGACATTTGTCACCCATCTGCCCTTCTAACAGGCAGCTGAGCTTGGGGTACTCCATATGTAGCTTGTAAAATTTTTGAAAGATTTGTATAAAACTTACTAGATAACAGAAATCTTTTCACATTTGGATATGTTGAGGTACAGAGGTTATATGCTATGGCAGACAGAGCTGCATTTGCACTGGCACTCTTCTGTTTTCCTGTTCTGTGATAATTAAAAAAAAAGAAAAAAAAATGTTTAGTAAATTGCATCTTGAGTTACTGAGCAATGCTGCTGCAAACAAGACGGTGCCTTGAAGACGACAGTAAAAATCTGTAGGAAACTTAAGAATGAATTACTAAATCAGAAACAAAGCATAATATTTTAACCACTAATGCCCTAAAGTAACATCAAACATATATATTAATGGCATAGTGACAACTAAAAGAAATAACTATGAAGTTTCAAATTCCTTCCAAAACAGATAAAGTGACAAAGACCTTGTATAGTTACATGTAATAAGCTCGGATGCCCACAACTACTATTGTTTTAGCAGACTAAAAACATATTATTGCACAACAGTTGATATGGGAACAGATAATATTCGGCTCGTACTCCGTTACCGGGACTACAGCCGCCTTCCTGCTGGGGAGCAGTTACGGCCCTGGCGCCGTCAGAGCCTGTTTCGCTGCAGGTTGCTCAGCCAGCGGCATCACAGCACGTGAGGCTCCAGGCCGGACAGAGCAGAGGTGAGATTCTGCCCTCTGATACGCGCAGCTGACTTCCGCTGGAGTTTTGCAAGCAATATCTGAAAGCAGAACGTGGCCCCAAGGAAACATCTAGCAAGAGCTCGATACGACGCTGGTACGTGATAATGACTCGGCAGCTATTCGCGACATGCTATTATCTGTAACTAAACTGGCAACACAGGCACAAAATAAGGCAGTGGGTTAAATTAATCATAAAATTGTTAGAAAACATGCAAAAATAATACTGAGTTTTTAAAAAAAGTTTCTTGCCCCTTTAGTTTTTCTCATAAAAATTCGAATAGTTCCACACCTATATTTGAAATTCAACCTTTAAAAAACAAGACTAAAAAGCCAAGTGTGACTCAGTTGTTGTTCTCTTTGGTTGTGATGGTAACCAGCTGTTTCGCAGCCTTGGCGATGTCGTAGGCGCACTGGATAACTTGCTGCGTGACCAGCTGGATGTCCGTGGTAGGGCACGTCTCCACGGGAAGGGTTTTTTTGCACTCTGATTGGAGTCTGTAGGCACTAGATGTCAGCAGACGCAAAGAAGTCCTTACCAGTTCAGATTTGGGTTTCTGGGAAAGGAAAGCAGAAGCTGAACTTGACAGAACAACAAAACCGTTTCAGGATCACTTTTCATTAGCCGGTACTGTTTCACAAGCGTTCCTTAATACGAAACTCCTGCTGCTATGGCCCTGCTTTCTGCACGGACTTCTCTGTGCTGCAGGCAACGGTATAAGACATCGCTGCAGAGACGTGTGGTAGGGGTGGATGAAACAAGTTCCTGGAATTTCTCCTCTCTCATCTCAGGGACATTTCAAACTGCTGTCAGGCAGCATGCAGGGAATACTGCTTCGTGCTCTCATTTAGGAAGTTACTCATAAAAATTTTCTTGTGCCTGTTCACCCAGCCCATGTCCTGGCTGACATCAGGGCACAGCGTGTACAAGACAATCCGTTCAGGTAGGCACAACAGCATTAGATTTTCCATGCAGTTTTATAGAGGTACATAAGACTTGAAAAAAACTTAGTCATGGAGGTTTCACCCCCTCAATTGGCTGTGAAGAAACAGATCACTCTGGTAGATGGATAACAGACCTAAACACACCTGCAAGTAACAAATCCAAGCAATGGCACTCAAATGGAAACTGGGGGGTGACGAGCCCAGCAAAATTCCCATATAATCACGTGACTCCTCAAGCTAAATGCAAGTAGCCTCACGCTTTGGAGGAACTATGTGCAATTCTTAGAGTTTTAAGTTCAAGAATAAAATTAAAGGCTGGGATTCACACGTTAGCCCTTCCCAATTGGCACACTAATAAATACAAAGATGCAAGATGGGACAAAAAACGTCTAGTCATTTTTCCCTACCTTTGGCTTTTGGTTTTCAGGTACTGAATGAAGGGAAATCTACTAATGAGGAAAGAGGCCAAAAACATTGTAATGCTGGAAGGTACTTACTTTTGGGAACAAGGCTGCCATTTCTGTTACTGCCACATGTATTCTCTCGGAGCAGGGTATATAGCTGCAAAAAGATGCATTGTATTATTCATTATGTGAAGACTCTGTCCTCTTCAATTTCTCTAGTCAGTGGCCATTATTCTAAAAACAACCAAGTAACAAAACCCTCATATATATTCTAAAAATATCTTTGTAGGCTGCACTGAAGGCAACTGGAGTAGTTCGTGCAACACACAGCATGGAGACTCTTAGTGCCTCCGCAGCATTCCCCAGCACGCTGCAGCACAAGTTTGCATGTAACTATGCCACTTCAGAAAAAGCAGGAACTTAACCAATAGCACTAAATTATTTCTTTATTTCATTATTATTTCTTCATTAGTTTTCATTATTGTTTGATCAAAGTCTGTTTGAAGGAATAGCTCTCCACAACTATTATACCAAACATTGTCAGAAAAAGCCTCAATTTGTATGCAGTTATGGAAATGTGTCTCTGAATATTAGCTGCACATTAATTGGTACGGTTGCATTTCCTAACCTTCCCCCCACCCCACTATTTAAATGCTAGAATTTGTCTCCAAATCATATAGAAAATTGCTGAGCTTGTTGTGTTTGGCGTCTGCACAACTGCCACATTATTGTTACGTATGGGAGAGTGTGCCAGGCAAACTGGTTCATGTAAGTCAGGCACAAAGTAAAGTAAGATTCTGCAGTTTGAAAATATTTAAACAAAATCTGGTGACACAGAGGTGCTTTGGGAAAAAAACCAACTATTTTTCCTCAGTGCAGTGTTAACGATCAAAAGTGGATTAAAAACCCCACTTTGTATCTGCGTAAGTTTAGCTTGCTGCCATTTCAGGGAAATCTCTATCCATCTCTTTCTGCATAAACCAAGAGACTGTAAAACCAGTCTACTAAAAGAAAAATTTTAAAACTGTTAACAATCTAAGCAGCTAAAAATATCCAGTAATCTCTGAAGTTAAAAAAAAAAAAAAGGTGTTTCAATGGATTTTATGTTTCAGAGTTGAATTTCGGCCATCCAAACTCTTAAAAATAATTTAAGAGCCAAGTGTTGATATTTATAGGACTGTCTTGTCCACACCTCTGAAGCAATGTAATTTTCCTGCACTTCTTTTCCATGTGTAAGTTACAAAGTAGAAGCCTTTAAAAAAACACACTTTGTACCTAAGTTACCAAAATACAGTAAACCCCAAAACCTGTATTCAAAACACTTGGCAGCACAAGGTGAAGTCTGAGCTCCATAAGCTTTTAACCCATCGGTTCTCAGCTAACCTCTGCGCGATCTCTGTAACAAACGTGCCTCTCCGGGTCAGCAGCCCAGCTAGAAGCTTTCGCATGTTGCAGATCTGCATGTTGAGGACACACCTTGATTCCAAGGAGATTTATTTCCATCCTTGTTATCAGTTTAGTATCTGTTGAAGCCAGGAATGCAGCACTAGGTGCATTATTTCACCTCTCTCATTTCACAAACTGAAAGGCTGGATACCTACCGAGAACGGCTATGCCAAACTTCCAGCACAGAATTCATACCTTGCTCTTTTGGCAAAGTTTAACTCAAGATAAAACATCACATGAAGGTAACTTAAGAACACCAAGATGCCTTCTTGGATTAATTTATACACAGTAAACAGACAACGCACAATTCTCATACAGCAGCTGACAGGTACATGCATCTCCAAACTACCAACTGCTTTCAGCGTGTAAGTTATAGGCTAAATATTCAGTAATTCTGGTGAGTTAGCTAATTAAACAAATGCAGATTCCATTAGTCCTCATAGATTTCACTTCTGACACATATGAAATGAAAACTGGTCTGTTCAAAAGGGATTTTAAAACTATTTACCATAAGCTGCTGCGAAGCGGTGTGTTAGTGTGGTCTGTCAAAAGTCTAATTTCAAAATACTTGGTTTTAATCTTCAAAAACTCAATTTCAGTGTAAGTTAGTTAATGTGATTCAATCTTAAGCAAGAGAATCTCAAAATCACAAAGCAACAGCATTCAAGAAAAATATTCAGCATCTGTAGATTATGGTAGATCATTGCCCTTTGAAGCCAAAAAAAAGACAACATTGCCCCCCCCCCGTCATTATTTATGCAGTCATCTTGCAATACCAAAGGTGCAAAAATAGGTCACTTGCAAACGCACTGAGAAAGCAGCAACACACTGGGGTCATTTTGGCAATGCAGGAAAATTGCTTTACAAAGTAGCATTTCCGTATGTCTCAAATCACATGAGTTCTGCCAAATAAACTAAAAGCTGAGAGAAGTCTTTCAAGCTCACTGTAATTCCCATCCTGCTATTGAGTTAACCATTAATTTGCTCCCCGCGAGCCACACTGAAGAGCACTGTACCTCATTAAAAAGCCAGTTTGTTGATTAAACCCTTCACTAACAAGGCAGAGAAAACCCTAAGAACTACTTGAATGAAAGACCAAGATTAAGGATGTATATTTCATGGTACGTTCCCTAGGTTCGCTGCAAAGTTCACAGTGTGTCTTGGAGGAATGGCTTTATTTTATAGTCTAAACAGTCACTGTAAGCTCATGAACTAAGCAGACACATTTGTTGAGTTTACACACATTCCAGTGAGACATGAGGAAGATATTCAAGTAGTGACAGCTTGGAAAAAAGAATCCATCAATAGCAGTAACTTGCGGTAACCTCTTCCTCCAATCCTGATACTTGTAACTGACAGTAATACCTGGGGTTTTATAAAACTTGGGAAGTTCTGTTTTAAAGAACATCTAACTTAAAATTCATTTTTATTTTAGGCATTAATAAACAATATTTTAGTCAGGTTGGAAGATACTACATAAGCACACAGATTTTTTTTCATTGATTCAAGATACAAATGATCTCATTTGACATGCCAGCTGTATAAACAGTCGAGGGCCCAAGCTGTCAGGTGTGAATGTTATATGTTGGGAACCATGAAACTTCTGCTACTTTTGCAACACTGCACAGAAGCAGCAACCACGTGTTGTGCTGTTGGATGTGATAATGGGCAATAAGCAGAACAGAGACAGGAGAATCTCTTGAACTAGTGACAGTTCCAGTTCCAGGCTGTGATTCTGTTCCCCATTAAATCCGTAATGAGAGCTTTGACTGAACAGGTAATATCACAGGTTCATAACTCTCTGTACGAGCTACCTGCAGTTTCTCTATCATCTGAAGCATTTCATGCATAGCCTTTAACGACCCCCGTGCAGATGGTGCGTGAGGGAAAGAGGCAGCAGAGAGAAACAGAAAGGACACTGTGCCTGGGAGGCAGGGACAGAGGCCAGAGTACCAGGAGGCAGGACCGGGCTGCTGGACGGTCAGAGGCTGCAGGGGAGCTCTCTCAGCCCAGGGAACCAGCGTGCTGAAGCAGCCGAGGCTATGTCTGAGCTTGAGCATGCCCGAACGCTCTAACGTTCTACTCGGCCAGTTGAGTACAGGAAAAGAAATGGAAGAAAGCGAGGAAAAAAAAAATAAAGTGTTTCATTAATAGATGATATTCTTGCATCATTTTATTACTCTCTGATTATCTATGCAGCATGTGATTTTTATCTACAACCTTCCCAGCACTAGCCTGGGAGATGTATTATTACATTTTGTAATAATGTATCTCATTTTGTTAAGGAAGTGTTCCCCCTAACTGCAAGAAGAGAATGGTGGAACAAGCATACTCCATCTCCTGCATGCCCCAGGCTGGGCAGTTCTCAGCCCCCTGACACAAAGCCAGGGAATAAGAAAACAACAGCAGCTTCACAGTTCAGTGTTTTGCAAGATTATACTCATTTAAGTACTGGCAAACACCCCACTCGAGGCATGGTACAGAGGAGAGAACAAAAAAGAACATAACAGGTTGTTTCAAAATCTATTCAATTTAACAGCAAAAGCTAGGCAATGCTGCATTGTTTCTTTCACTGCTTTTTTTTTAAAAAAATATAGTTCAAATACTGTAAGCTGTGGTATACATAAAAACCAAACTCATTTAAAGCTTCTCTTACTGTTGCTTCTCATTATGATCTGTGAGAAACGAGCAACAAGGGATTGCAGTGGAAAAGGTTACAGAACAAGGGCAACGAGCTCAGCACAAACACGTTAGAACTCGCCATTCAGCGTGAGAAGGAGAGGCCGCGCGCTGTCCCTTCTAAAAATAGAAAAGTACAAGAAGGAAAAAACATAGAACAAAACTGGCCCCATTGTTGTACACTTCTCTCAGCGAGGCAGGAAGCGAGGGCTTAACACAAATCGCCAGCCACTTCTCACAGGTAAAGCCGGGCACAGAGTTTGGGATGGGAAACGGAATGTAAGATCTGCCAGTCTGCAAGTTCAGATTTTCTGGAGACCAAAGCTGTTCCAGACCTAAAGCATGTTTGTACCTGGGAAGACATAACTCCTATTTACAGTCTTCTACAAAAGCTGTGCAGGAGCACCACCTGATGGATCAGGCAGGGGGGCGCGATCGTTTTTCACTCGCTCACAGCTATTCTGAAAATTAATTTTTCAGTCGGGCCAGAGGTTCCCCACGGGAGCTGAAGCTGCATGCTGCCCAACGTGCTGCTGAACAGCCTCCCGATTACCCAGCTACGTCTGTGTTTAAACCAAACAGTTCAAAGTTGCTTTTGCTGGGATGTTATCTGTACTAATATTTCATTAGGAAAGCCAAATTCTCCCTGCCTTCACAATTTTCTCCTGAAAGCAGACTTGATGTTACTATTGCACTTCTGTGGAGTGTCCTTACCCAAGGACATGTAGGCCTGGAGAGCTGAGAGAAATGTATGCCAAGTTCTCTCTGCAATACTCATTTGATTCGTATCTAAAACACCACCCACTTTGCAGCAGGACTTCACGAGTGCTTTGCTCCCAGTGCTCCCCGTCCCTGTGCCAGCTGTGGGCAAGCAGTGGGCAGCGCTGCAGCCAGAACCCACTTGCAGGGGACTGCACTGCCTTTTTGGATGGGAGTGTGTGTTCCCACCGCCTGTGCTGGTCACTTGTCCCCACTCACCTCGTGGCACTCGGTCCAGTACACCAGGAAACACCACCGACCTATGCGTTTTGTAGGTATGAAATGAGCACCTCCAGCATTAATGCGTGGGGGTGTTGGTTGTACTGCTGCAAACACCTGAAGAATTTTCTTCATTTTCTCACAGACTCCGGAGCTTTTCTGTCACTCACGCCTTACCTGTCATGCTTGTTCTCTTGCGCTGCTCGCAGCAGCTCCTGAATATTCTTAGTGATCTGCTCAGTTTTCCGAATCACATCTTCTGTACTGGGCAAACTGGAGCTGGGAGCTGTGTCGGCATCTTCAGGGATGGATCCCTCCCCCTGCCAAATGACGCTCCTCTGCCGGCCCTTCCTGCCTGACCTGCAAAGGAGCAAAGCAGAGGTCAACCCTGTGGGACAGAACTGTCCACTCACACAACTCCCCATCCTCCGACAGCGGGGAGCTGTGCCGTCGGCTCTGCGTCACTGCAGCATCAGCTCTGCATCACTGCGGCGTCAGCTCTGCATCGCGGCACCTACCCTGTCTCCTCCAGCTCCAAAGGGGCGGTGGGGTTATCATAGTCGCTCTCAGACACGCTGCTCTGCTTCTCCAGCTTTGAGGCCTGCAAGGAAGACAGATTTATTTCAGCGCTGTGCAGGAAAGAAGAGCCCCAAGCTGTGCCAGCACCACGTCCTGCATAGGCGGGCTTGCTCTTTAGCACAACAGACCCTGCACCAGCCGCTACCCTGGAGCCCGGCGTGCCTCCCTGTCCTGTGCCGGGCTCCTGCTGCCAGCTCGAACCCGAGGCCCTGGGCACTGCCGGCATGGCACAGCCCCACCACAACCGCAGCAAGGGCTCTGCCCCGGCACTCTGCAGGGCTGCGGGGAGGGACAGGCAGCCACAGCACAGCGTCCTTCCCCTGCCATTGAAACTGCCAGGTGGGCAGGCAGGGGAAGGCCCACCAGGAGAGGGCAGGACCACCAGGGAGGAACAGGCCAGACCAAGAGCAGGAGGCCCACAGCAGACTGGAGATCAGACACAGCACGGCAGGCTGAACGCAGAGAGGAAACCAAACCAAACATGGGAGGCTGAAACGGGAGTTGAGGCCCAGCACAAGGTGGGAGATGAAACCAAGTGTGGAAGGCTCATGGCAGAGTAGGAGGCTGGACCAAGTGTGGGAGGCCCGTGACAGAGTAGAGGCCAAATCAAACATGGGGGTCTGACCACACAGCAGAGGCTGACGTGGGCATGGGAAGCCCACTGCAGAATGGGAGACCAAAATGAGGGTTGAGAACTGTTAGAATGGGAAAGCCAAAATAAAGACTGAAGACTGAAATAATGGTGGGAGGCTCATTGCGGAGTGGAGGCCAAACTGCAGGTGGAAGACCAAAGGGCACATAGGAAGCCGAACCAATGAAACTTGGTGATCATTGAAGACGGGAGGTTGAAATGGGGGCAGGAGGCCAACTGCAGAATGGAGGCCAAAATGGAAAGAGAGTTGAGGCACATTGCACATTGGCAACCAAAACAAGGTTGGGAGGCTAAATAAGTGAGAATTGTGGCCCACAACACAGCATAGGATGAAACAAAGACAGGACGCCTAAGCATCAAGAGTAGAGGGCCACTAAAGAATGGGTATCAAAAGAATGGAGGCATGCCGATTCCAAAGTAGAGGCTGAAATGAGGGCAGGAGGCACAAAAGGAAATGAAGGCCAGAGCAAGCATTGTAGGCACAGATAGAAGCGGAGGCCAGACTGAGCATTGTAGGGACACACAAAGAAGAGGCCAGACCAAGTACGGGAGGCCCACTGCAGAGCGGAAGGCTGATCCAACCAGGAGTCTGAACCCAGAGTAAAGGATAAATGAAGACTGGGATACCAAAATGAGCTTGGAGGCCAAATACACAGCAGGGGCCAAACCAAGAGTGAAGGCTCACAGCTGAGTGGGAGTCCAAACCGGGAGTGAGAGGCACACAGTAGAGTGGATGGTGAACTGGACCTGTGACTCTGACCTCAGAATGGAGGCCCACCACAGAGTAGGAGGGCAAACCTAGATTGGGCAGCACACAAGGAAGGTGAGGTAAAACCTAGAGTGGGAGGACCATGGCAGAGGGAAGGACAAAGACAGAGCTGAAGGCTGAACCAAGAGTGGGAGGCCTGCTGCAGCACAAAGGCTGGATCAAGTGTGAGAAGGCCCAGCTGCAGAGTGCTGCTCCAGAGGGTGGAAGCCATAAACAGGGTCAGAGGCACAGTATTTTCCTACTCTCCCCTTCACATAGCATTTCCTGGGGAGATGCAGTGACTGTGTCTACACCGAACCAGAGTGCCACCCATTCCCTGCCTCTGAGCACATGTGCTTTCTCCCAGGTGCAATGGTAGAACACTCACCACTTCCTTCTCCCATACAGACCAGTCCTGCACCTCCCAGTAAAACATCCAATCTGTGGGCAAGGATGATGCTCAGGGTTTTTTTCCCTAAACTCCTTTTCAATTTCTTTTTTTTTTTTTTTTTACCCTCTCAGAGGGCTGCTAACAAATAAGCATAATTGCACCATGACAGCTCAGAAGTGCTCTCCCTGCAGATCCAAACATACAGCCCCCTCTGACAGCAAGAGATTCAAAGCAGACTTTCAGATGGAGAGCTAGGCTCCCTTCTCTAGCCTGGTTTAGCCTTCTTTGATAGTTTATGCTCAGGCAGTACATCATCCTGGAGGTTTATGCTATGAATACCTACTGTCAGGCTGATCTCTGCAGTTTGAAGCCCGAGGCATGCCCACCCTCAGCAAGGTCCCAGTATCACCACACATCCACCTACTCTAGTCTTAAAAATTGCCAAGCTCATCAGAAGTGCCTACTACAGCTCATCCTTTTGCAAGTACACCACGTCAGTGTCACTCTACATATAGATCAGCCTCTGCATCAGCTCCTGCCTTAGTCACAGACACTGCTCATTTGATAAGGTCCTTCACAATTTCTGTTGAAGAACCAGCCTTGGAGCTTTACAGAAACTCTGAAGTCAAGATGAGGGAATCTCACGTGTTAGACTGTAAGGGACACCTTCAATTTGCATCCCTCATCCATAGATAGGAAATAATACTTCTACCTCGAGGACAGACTGAAAATGTGACTAAGAATTGGTTTTCATTGGTTAAGATCCAGTACGTTTGTTAAGCACTCATCTAATGTCAAAACCAACAATTCTTCACTCTGAAGCACCTACAGTGGGAACCCTTTCTGTCCATTTTAAAGTTACGTTGCACAGAAGGAAAAAACAAGCATTTTTTGAATGCTAACCTCTTAAGATAGCTAGTAAGATCAACTGTAAAAACGACACATATTTTGAAGATATGAAACTATTATAAGTAGGGTCTGACCTTTCCCCTCTCCCAGATGGACAGAGGAGAACAATACAATAAGTGTCAAAGCTCTACACTATGGTCAGAAATACAAATGACAGCAATGAATCATAAGAATAGGATATTATGGAATCAGTAATATAGTACAGAATCAGTGTATAATAAAAATCAAAACCTCTGCAAGTTCCTAGTACCACTCAGTACTGACATCGGCTGCAGCCAAACTTAGATTTGCATTTGACCAAGCAGGACATTCCCTCGTAAGTTTTATCATCTAGCCCTACTTGCAAATCTATTTTCTCAACTGATATAGCCAAACACTATACAGTCAAAATAAAGTGGGGACACAAGAATTTAAAAAGAAGGTTCTTTACCCTGGCAGGAAGAGGCCAGAGTATGACCATTCAACATCTAAACACACAAACTTGCTTTCTGAAAAATTTAGTATTATATAGTAAAATTTGATTAGAGACTCTGCAATGCTTGCCTGAGAAAGAGAATGAGACGGTACTGATTTCATTCTATTAACACACAGAAAAAGCAGAGCAAAAAGACAGCACTTTTCTTGAAAGATCTTTTCACAATCAGTTAAGTATTACAAAGAAACAAGTATTTCTGTCTCCAGTTTACTCTTGTAAAGTCTTGTTTTAACACAGAAATAACCAAAGCCTAAATCTTGAACATGTGATACAACAAAATGGGTATAAGCTACTCATTATCTCCTAAGAAATGAGACATAAACATCTAAAAACGGCCCAAAGGACCTTGTATCAATATTTGCTTCAAAGTTAAAGAGGTTTAGTCAGAGCAAGACCTCGAAAGGTAGTAACTCATTCTGATGATGGGGGGTACTTTCTGCAAGCAGTGCAAGCTGGTAGCTCAGGCTGGTCAAAGAGCAGCGTAAAAGCTATGAGTTGTTCATCTTCAGCTTTCATTAGTCTGTGACACATTAAGATATACCTGCTCAGGGTTCTTTACTTCAGTCACAACCCCTTCACAGCCAAAACAGATGTTATTCTACAGCTCCAAATGCAATGTGCTTTTCCATTCCTTTGAATATGTAACTTGCAATTAGTTCAAGGATCCCAAATAAAACATAGGCTAAAAAGGAGCTGTCAAGGACAGACTATTCTGTCAAACAGTTTGCCTTGCTAAATGTGTCCTTTTGCAAGGTGGCATTTTATGCTCACTTCTAGCAAATGAATTTGAGTAAGACCAGATTTAAGTGTCCCCCTATACAAAAAGAGAACAGTGTTTAAGAAAAAAAGTTTAAGAAGCCGGACAAGGCTTCTTCAAATAGCTAACACCTCACATACAAGGCCACAGCAAAAGACAGTGTCTTTGGAATAACATAAGCTTACAGAATGCATTTTATGCTTCTTGGGAACACTGCGATTTTTTGCCTAGTCAGTACCATAGCTAACAAAAACCCTAAGAACAAAGTTTTGTAGATCCTGATGGAACACCATTATAAGCTTCCTTTACACACTCTCAGTGTCTCTAATCTTGTCCTGAAAGGAGTCTTGCTAAAAACAATTCCCATGCTTATTCAGTCTTTCGTCTACCGAGGTCAGCAGAAAGCAGGCTAGCTGATACTAAATGAGCAATATGAATGGCTATCTGTTTGAATGCTTAAAGAACTTACTTCAAACAAACTAATGAACATCTGTAAGATAAACGGTCAATAGTTCCAATTTGGATTGGTGCAAACCGGCAGCCCTCAAAGAAAGCAGGCTTTAAAGCTAGAGTGCGCTTCATATGCCTCATGCAGTGCATTTTAGTCAGTAGGAAGAGTTATATATTGGCTTATGAAATATCAGTGAATGCCTGTGAAATAACTTCCCAAACAGCAACCAACTTGTCTTCTGGCTGTTTTCAGTGTTATGCAGTTGAACAAGTGATCTGAAGTAACCGTGCGTGGTGTTAAATGCTAAAGATTTTAGCCATTGTGAAGTTAGAGAGGCAAGTATCCACAGCATGTGGCAGAAGAAACAGAAAGTGATGAAATACCACTTCATGCAAGCATGAAGGCTAGTCAGCATAGAAGGGGAGAAGGCAGAGGCATATAATGGCTTCTAGGGAGTTTGCCACCTCCTCCAGGTAAAAGACCAATTGGGAAGGTACTTAACCCTTCGTGTGCTTTCATCCCTTGACCAGGAAAGCGTGGAGGGGAAGGAAGGTAGAGATGAAGAGGAGGTCACAAACGCACTCCTCCCGATCTAAAAATGGGAAAGAGAAAAACACTCGGGAAAACCAAAAACAAAACACAAATAAATTCTTAACTGAAATAAAGGAACATTCATAAAACCATGGAGATGACATAAAGCAAGAATGATTTTGAGAATTTAGCTAAGTCTGAGTGGACTTAACTCCTTCAAAATACAATTGGCTTCATGTTAATTCTAATATTGATATTCCAGAGGTGCTAAATTCCACAGAGAATAAAATCCGTTCACCATAATACCAAATTAAGTAACTCCACATAACAAATCTATGCTTCAGAACCACTACTTCTATCCAAATTTCAATCCAAATGACCAAAGGACCTACACAAAGCACGGTCATGTTTTGCAAACATTGCCACATACAAAAGAACTCTGACATTTCCGGCTGCCAGAACTGCCTTTATATCAACATGCCAATATAATTTAAATGATCCAGATTTCAGAGTTGAAAGTTCTTATTAATTTAATTGAAGGCAGGGAAAACCCCAGCATACAAATTTCTGCGCTGATTAACTGGTGCACTCAACTGTCTTCTCTGGAATGCGCATGGAACATTTGCCCTCCCTCATGCCAGGCAAAAAACCCATTAACTTCCAAATATGTTTTAAAGGGCTTAATTGTTTATCTGGAAGGAAATACAAGATAGTGCTAACAATAGGGAAACGTATTTAAACAAATCCATAAATATTAAATACGTTCCTAAAAAATATGATCCCATATTGCTGCCCACAGGGAAATCTAAAAAGATGCAAAAAAAATTGAGTTTAATAAGCACTAGTGTGTGTTGGGTCACTTATCTAAAGTGTGAACACGTCAGTGCAGAAATGTTGTGGCTGATACAGAACTCCCTCTCCACTATTAGCACATCGTACAGGAAAGTACAAAACCAGAATTTGTTCAATAGATCTAAACCATCTTCAGCCTCCATTTCCAAACTCAGAGTAAGAAATTGGTGGCCTAATGAAAAAGTTAGCTTCAATTTTATTTTTGAAAGGTGGTTCTGAAGTTCCACAAATTGGCACATGCCTGTATGTCTCAAGAAAGAAATCTATGAACTTTACCTACCATCTTGGAATACTATTTTTCCCCCCTCCTGGTTTTCAAACAGCCACACATTGCTATTTGGCATATATATTGTGCTTAAAAGAAACAGCTGAGCAGAAGCCAAAAGCTCCAGTTTACATATTCCAGAATTGTTATAGCTTTTACTTTTCAAAACATTAAGCTCCTGCAGACATGTTAATACAGCAAACATTAACAATTCTTACAGTTCAAATTCACTCCGAAGCAGACAGTTGAGCAGCTCTGGTAAATGAGCACAGTTGGAATAGACAGAAAAGCTGAACGTAAGAAGAAATGCAGAAGCATCAGCAGTTTTACTTACATGTGGAGGGAAAGGCTGCAGTCTTGTTATGCTTTCTTCTGGGTATGTGACCTCTCCCATGGGGAGGTAGGGTTTCTGACCTGATCCAGTCTCATACATGGACATGGGTCTGCTACCCCGTGCAGATGGTCGCCGCTTTAAAGAAGAATTGTTGGTAGGGTCTGTGTATTCAGAACCAGTTTGGACCTGATATATATTGGTTGTGGCCTGTCTTCTGAGGTTGGTATTTTCACTCTGTAGCGTTTGAAGCTGAAAGAAACGTTTAGCAGTAGGACTTTGTTTTTCTAATAGCAAGCGTCAAAAGCAAACTGACTATACAATACACGCTTGTCAGCTTGTCTAGTAAATCCAGTTACTAGTAGCTGGAGTTTGAATTCTTTTTCAAAATCTACTTGACTTGCTTAGTATAAGCATAGAAACATCTATGTTCCAGATCTGGAAGTACTTATGTGCTGATTTTCAGCAGTCTTTGCTGGGATGCAAGCTAAATTAGATCTTAAAATTGGCTGTTGTAGTTAAAAACACACAATCCATTTCTTCCAGCCTGGCTCTACCAGCACATGAACCGTATAAGATAACAATGTTGTGGGGGTAAGGACTGTCAACAAAAGGTTTTCAAGCAAAGTGATCCATTTCAGTGGTCATTACAAGAGCTTAAAAGAGGACTTTAACATAAGGCCTATGAAATCTGAAAATGCCAAAACTACAGCACAGACACCAGAGGCAGCGCAAAGAAAACTAGAGCTTGCTCGGCAAAGCAAGAAGAGAGTTCAGCTTATGAAAATTAAGTATCAGCTACTGCTTTCTAAGAAGCCAACAAGAAATAATTTTAAAGCTTTTTATTATGTATTTGATGGATAGTAAAAATGAAACAATTCTGATTTTTTTTGTGGAGTTACCCAGAGTAAGTTTGCTATATTAACACATCATTAAGAAAAGATGTAAACAAAGTCAGTATCAGCAAATCTCTAACAGTGACTGAATATAATATTTCAAACAGCTGATGGCCTTTTAAACAGGAAATTGTATATTTACTACTTGCATTTACTTCGCATCATATGAACCTTCAAGAACATTATCTCTGTCAAAAATGTCCTATTTTGCCTAGAGCATTTCCCAGAACTCTAAATCGAATGCGCAGACTTCTATCAAGATAATTTATGCTTTTTCTCTCCACTTGCTGTGTGCTCTGTAGTAAGATGCATCAAGTCTTAAGATTTGAGGATCTGCCAGGAGCCAAACTACCTACACCTTTAGAGTTTGACATTAAAGGCAATTAAATAGGTCAACTTTATAGTCTCCTTCTTCCAAACTTCTTCCACATTTTATAAACATGCTTTTGGTGCAGTTTTAGCCAACAGCTAATGTAAACTCAGACCAAACTTTTAACCACCTATAAGCACCTAAAAAAATCCACAGGCATTAAAAAAAAAATGCCTTTTTTCCCACTAAAATACCCATTAAATTAATGGAACTATTTTCAATTTTATTTAGGAAGAATCTACTCTAAAGTGACATTCATCAAGTGTAGCTTTGCCTCTTCTTTAATTAGCATCTTTTGCTTAGTAATTGCCATGAAAGAGATTAGATACAGAGTTGGCTAACAAGGTGATACATAAAGTGGATAATTTTTTTTAGTTTGTGACCTTCTAAGCCCTTGCTTAGAAAATAACAAAAAAGATAGATTAAAAAAGAGACTCTTGAATGACATCTACTGCATTAGAATTGCTGAAGTAGAATAAATATAGTGGTGTCTTGCCACAAATAACTCAGTAGAGAACTCCCATACCATACTGAAGTTCCCAGTAGCTTTGTGCTAAAGCCAGCTGTTACCCCTTCCTCCCATCCCGCATCCTGCAATGACGCATGACTATATCCATTCTTCACCAATCCAGACCCACTAACCATGAAGTTAAAGAAGCCCCATAGCTACGTACATCATCAGGACATAAAATTAATGCAACTCATCTTCAAGGTGAGTGAGCCCTGGCTATGCCATCTTCCAGAACAGGTTCAACTGCAGCACAGCAACGATCTCTCTTCTGCTACACCACATAAATATACTAAAATCTCATTCATACACCCTAAAGATTATTTTTTTAACCCTAAATAGACTGTATTTCTTTAAAGAAACTGAATATAAGTGAAAAGTTAATTGGAACTGATGCGGAGAAATGCTTAACCAGTACAAGCTGTTGAAAGACCAAGGAAACACCCTGAGATCTCTTAAGTTCCTCTCAGTATTCACCATTCCAATACATCTGAAAGGCTGAACACAATTGTAACAGAAGGATGGCACTAAACAGACAAAGATATTTGAATCTGCTGAATCAGCTTGGCCCTAGACACTAAGAGCTCAACAGTTCTCACCGCTCTCCAAGGCATCAGCCTCTTTGCCCCAGAACAATGGAGAAACGAGCTCTCGGCACAGGTTCACCTCTGCAGAAGCACAGCTTGAGCAACTTTCTCTACAAGGAGACAGCTTTCTGCAGCACGTACTGTAAGTCTTGCAGTATTGTAATTATTTGGAAAGCAGGATTTTTAACAGTAGGTGAAGTAATTAATTTGAGCCGTGCTAGGCTAGCGTGACAGACAGGATAGTGAACTCAATACAGATATAAATTTTCCTTTACCCCACAAAAATCTCTATTTTCCAGAACAATGGCAAAGCATTCAACAAATTGTAGATTTGTTTATATAAGGATTAAAAAGTCTGGCTTTCAAACTGGGTTTTTGGAGCTTTAAATTCAGGATTTTAGCAAAAAATGTTCAGTTTCCTGTTTGTATAAGACTATCTATACATAGTAACTCATACTGTAAATGAGATACCTCTACCTTACCCTTATCTAGACAAAACTCACACTGAAGGTTTAAAGCAGTAATTGTGTTTACCACTATATCCTTTATGTGCTATTTCCCACAGATTCAAACGCAAGTAGACAAATAAATCTTGGCCTCCTGGTATACAAAAACTTTATACTGTATTGACACTTTTCAAATTATTTTCTACTGTCAAACTGTATTAGAATTTTAATTTGCCTTCATTCCACCTAGGCTTATTAATGGAAAAAAACACAACGTATTTACTTGAAAAGTTGGAAGTACATTATATATATATGTGCACACAGGTATAATGTGCGTTAGCGCTTACTTCCTCAGTGTTGAAAACTGCTTATCTTGAAGCAAGACATTAAAAATATACAAGACTTGCACAACTGTCTTGTCACTTGGAAAACTTGCATCAAAATGAACTAAGCAGATCATCATCACCTCCACCAAAAAATAACACATTCAAAGCATGTGCTGCACATGTACATTTATAGTCTCCTATCTGATTCCAAAGTAGCTCCATTTTAAAATAATTTTTTTCACTATCCTAATATTGGGTTATTGCATCTTCAGTTTCGGCAGTTTTATTCTAGTCAAAATACATCAAGAGATGAAAGGGTTACACTATTGTGCCTGTTACCTTTTTCTGCATGATTCTCAGCTCATCACTCAAGTTGATGTTCACTTTCATTAACTGCTGAATCTTTACCTCAGAAGCCACCAATGCATTTTTAACTTGCATATATTCTTGGGCTGTCACTGGTCCGTCTGACAAGTCTGAATCCAGGCTCTATAAACAGTAAGAGAACAACACTTACACCATTGAGAAACAGATTGCCAAAAGAAAACAAGACAATGAGATTTTGACAGCTTTTCATGTACTTACTTTAAAGGAATCATGGCTCAAATTAAGTTCAAATTAATAAGATCCACTCATTAAAATAATTTTAGTCCAATATGAAAGCAATTTGATGTCAATCAACTCTTAGCTCCTCTATGCACAAAAACATTTGTCTCAGAATTTGTGACACAATACTCTTTCATAGGGATTTTCTTTAAATATGCAATAAAGAACTGGAAAGTCATAAAAGACAGATTACTAATTATGCAGTGTGCATGTTACCAGGGCAGATTAAACTACAACTGCTGGGTTTACTGCCGCTATTTTTACCATTCTGCGTTATTTTCAGGAATGGTTTAAAACACTCAGTCACTACTGGTCTGCTGTAAATATTTCTTCAGTAGGAAGCGGTAAATGTTTGTGAAATACCATGGATTCACTGATTAAGAGTGTTTTAGTAGATCCAATTATTTCATCTGTGCAAACTAGATCTATATCTCCAGACATGCAGTGGAACACGTTACTTTTCTACAGGAGCATTTTATTTACAATAAAAATTCCTTAAGTCACAATGCTTAATTTTGTTAAAGTTCATAACTGAGGCGTGATTCTCAAATGAATGTGAAAATGAATTAAAATAGTATTTTTCTGTTCATTTATGCATGTTAAATCCCCTCACAAGGGGAAAGTCACTGCAGATTACATTTATGAATAAAATTTGGTGTGTGTATAAGTATTTCAAACTTACTTTCTGTCTGTTTGATTTAGCTGCATTTGTTTCAAGATCTGTATCTTCATCTGAAGCAACGCTGTCATAATCAGGCTGGTCATTATCTTGACTTTCACTACTATGCTGATTGCTGATTGATTTGAGTATCAGTTCCACATTTTCTGTAGATCAACATACACAATTTAGAAACATACTAGTAAGTTTGGAGAAGAAATGCAAGTGTGCACTTTAAAGTAATTTAAAAAAAATAAAATCAGAAAGGATTTTCAGAGACAATAGAAGGCATGCCATAATAAAGTATTATTTCAGTAGCCCAATTAAAAAAATACTAATTTAGATCCACCTAATAGGTATGGATTATTATTTTCCAAAATGTCAAGCTGTTTTATGGTTTTGTCTTTTCATTTCTTGTGAGTATTTAGCCAAGTTAAATAAGTGGGGAGAATCATGCTTTAGCAGCTTAATAAAATTCACATAAGGAAAAAAACCAAAACAAACCAGACTACACTGGACAAATGGATGTCAACATTCAAATGAAAAATATAGTCAAAAATTGAAAGTTAGAAAAGATCTTTTGTATTTTCCCTCAAAAGGGAGAAGTAGTGTTCAGATGTTGTTTCACACCATCATGGCTAGAACTATGGCTCTGTCTGGTTGTTGGCACAGATATTTGTAGTTGTTGATATTTATCATGCTCAAGAAATACAGAAAGTAAACATTTTTAAGGCAAATCAGCAATAAGCTGAAGAGCATCTAGATTACAGCAAAGTCATGCATGTATAGAGCAGCCAAGAAAGCCAACACCTAAAACAGTTAACCTAGCTGCCAATTAAAAGAAGTATCAATCTAAAACTGCACAGCAGTATTCTGGAAAATTTTACTAAGTTATCATAAAAAGATGTTCCTGAGTTGCACATATCCCGCTTGATTTAACTATATTACAAATACCAACCGTAATAGAAAAATCTCCTGTACTTGGGCATTATTTTGGTGGCCTAATGCATATTGTCAATAGCCTGCTATCCACATGATTTAGTTCTTAGCATTTATAAAAACAGTATAAAATTCTTTCTTCATTCATACCATACTTCTGAATGAGGCTATGGTATTGATTAATCTACTGAAGAATTGCACATAGAAGAGCCGACAACCAAAAGAATACTCACCTTTTGAACCAGTGAGAGGATTCCCCTGTTGTCTTCGTTTGGCATCGCTTAAAATATCTATAACTAGTGTAGCAAATTCATGGGCATTAAATCGAGCCAGTTTCTGCCTTCCCTAAATTACAGAATTATGCAGAAAAAGAAAGAAGTACATTGTGTATTACATGAACAGCAGAGTTCCCAGGTAAAACTAAGACTACAGCACCTACAGTGAATTGATTGTTCAATTGCATTTATTGCAAAAAGAGTGATTTAAATTATCCAGCTGCACACTCCGGGACAGTAGAAATGTGAAACTATTTTAACTTCTTTACAAGTAGATGTAATTCTTCTACAGTATTGAAGTACAGTAAAGCAACATTACTTAGAACTCCAGGGGAGGGGAAATGGGAAACTATTTTAATATCTTTACAAGTAGATGCAACTCTTCTACAGTAAATTAAGTACAGTAAAGCGACATTAGTTAGAAATCCAGGGCCATTAAATAAAAATAGTTTTACAGTATCAAGAAGACTGCATACCTGATTCCTGGTTGAGGAATATTCAGGATTTACGGGAAGAAAAGGGACCACTGTGGTCTCTGTCACAAGCGTACTATGATTCTGAGTAGCAAGCCAAACTGCTCAGGGAAGAGAAAAAAACAAAACAAAACAAAACAAAAAAACCAGAGGGAATAACCTTCCTGTACTATTTGACAATATTTCTTGTCAAAGAATAAAAGACCACAATTTCAAACACAAACACAATAAATTCAAAGGAAGGCTTTTTTCCCCAGAGGGTTCTCTACTTTGTAAAAACACAAGATTTTTTCAATTAACGTCACCTTCAGACAATGCAAGACAAAGAAACTACCATTATCAGTAATTACTGAATAGAAAAGTACTTTAAACAGAACATATACTTGCAGTAGCATCTTGTATGTAATCTAACAATTCAGATCTATTTTATTCACGTTCCAGAAAGCCTCATTCACCTGCATCTGTTTCCCTTCTGTCAACTTCATCATATACATCCATGGCAAGTTCTTCAAATAAGTGGTTGCTCAGCTAAGGGTAGAAGAGAATAATTACGGCTTGAAAAATCAATGAAACCTAGGAAGACCTCTATAACACAGAAAATATAAGAGCACAATTCTGCCCTCGCTTGGCTGTTTTTCAGCCTATATAATTGCTGTTTTCTCAGCCTGCATAGTAAAGTAATCCATTAAGCAGACACATACCACCACCCGATCGCTAGATACAGAGACAACAATACTGTTCTACACTTTTCCTTTACTGGTTAATGGATTATTTTTTTTTCTCTCCTACCTGATCATGAAAGGACCTTGTGTATTTGGGCTGAAGTAGACCTATTGTGGGAATTAGGTATCCAAATGCCACTGTAGATGTGGGCTTAACTGAACAGTGAAGGCTCACAAAATGCTTGCATGTTTCAAACTGTGTTCCTACAGTAGATGGTTCAAAAGAGATACTCGTGTTAGGAAGAAGAGAGCTGTTGGAAGATCAGACATGAAGTTAAGATGTCACAGGGCTTTGTGGATGTTTCACTCATTGATGTACAGTGCCTTAACATTAGTAATGGGTACCAGACTTAATAACTAACTGACAGTATAAGCAAGCCCAAATAGATGGTTGATCTTCCATCTGTGGGAGAAGCTGTACTAAAAATGGTGAAAAACCGAACGCTTTTCCTATGGTTTAGCTTTGTTTACAGGAAAAACAGACCCGCTTTTTCCAGAGCTTGAGTCCTAAATGCTTTACCAAAAAGCAGCTGCCATCATTCTTGAACCCAGATAAAGCCAGTATATTTACTTGTGTACCGGGTCTGGCTGGGATGGAACTAACTTTCTTAACAAGAGCCTGCATGATGCTTGCCATGCTTTGGATTTGTGGCTAAAACAACGTTGGTAACACTAGCTTGTTTTGGCTACTGCCAAACAGCGCTTGCACAACATCAAGGCATTCTCTTTTTTCCCCTAACTCTGAACATCCCACCACCCAACAGCAAGTAGGCTCAGGGTGGGCATGAAGCTGGGACAAGACACAGCCAGCACAGCTGATGAGAACCTGCCAAAGGGATATTCCATACCATACCATGGCATGTTCAGCAATAAAAGCTGGGGTGGAGCAAGAAGCAGTTTCGTTTTGGGCTGCCAAGGTGGCTGTTCAGAGTAGCTGGGCAGCAGTCTGCCTGTGGGAGATGTTCAGCTATTTCGTTTGCTTCTCTTGGTTTTCTTCTCTTCCTTCGCGTACTAAACTGCCTTTATCTCAACCTATGAGTTTTCTTGCTTTTGCTCTTCCTGTGCTCTCCCCAGTCCTGCTGTGTTGGTGCTGGTCAGGGTCAACCCACCACAACTTGCAAAAATACAATGCAGGAATCCCTCTATTTCTAGCTAGCGATGCATTTAAAGTAGCCACTAACAGCATGTTAACAGCAGAAAGCCAGTTCTAAAGTGGGATTCGTATTTGGTTTCTATCAATTACTATTTGAATACCAGTTCTATGCAGGCTGGCTTGCTTAGCTGGATTTTTATGACCACAAGCATTACCTTTAGAGAAAAATGGACACTGTTGAATAGAATAATATCACCAGGATTGTTCTTTCCCCAGCTGCAAAATTTTTACCCTTTGATACCATTTGCTTCAGCTAAAAGCTTTAAGTAGAGGGAAAACATATCCCCACTCTAATTTTTACAAGGATTTGGTCACTATCACTTTAGTGAAACTAGTGAACTGGCATTACTATCAACTAGTTAGCTGACAGTAATACACTGTTCTGGCTTTCCAGAAAGTTAAAGGTAAGTAGTAACATTTAACGTACAGATTTATATAAAATAGATGACAGCAAGACAAACGACAAAGTTTAAGGTTCCGTACTGGGGAGACAGAGCTAGAGATACTACCCCAAACAAGACCAACACATATTTGTTCTGTCACGGATTTGTCATCATCTCTGCTCCTCCATTTCTGCCTATTTTCATGTTTTTTTTCCAGACTTCTAACTTGCTACAGAATTGACATTTATTTATGCAGGAATTAATAGCAGCTGAAACCAGCTTGAAAGATGAAGCACAGAGTTTGCCAGGTCCAGACAAAGATGTGTCACACATCACACTGAAGTTTTACTTACAGACTGAAGCTTCTTCTTAGCTGCTTTTGCAAGTTCTGATAAATCTAGACTGCTATGAAAACAGAAAGTGATCATTACATCTACAGCATTTAATGGCTTGTTTAAACACAAATTCTACATTTCAATAATTCAATGATTAAAATGTCACTTTCCTTCATCTTTCAGTATTTTTTAAAATTTTTTAACACATTCATCTTACCAATATTGCTAATATACCAATTAGTACATTCTTAAGGTTTAAATTTAAGATCACTCATTAGAAAACCTTAAGAATCCCCCAAATCCTTTGCAATATAAATACCCACATTTGCATAGCTCAAGAAGTAGTCAAGTCACAGTGCAACAAAACGCCTTCTGTAAGGAATCTGAACAATATGATCATTCTGACCAAAACTTGTGTCCACATAAAACACACAGGACTTATTCCACTGGACTCTGCAGGAAGCAGGTGACCACCAGGCTGGCAAATGGCTACAGCCATAGGGCCGTGCTTAAAATTATTCTGTGCTGATCAGTAAATAATCTCTTCTACTAGTTTCCAGCCTTGAATATGAGGCACAAGATAAAAATTGTGCTGTTCAACAGAATTTATCATAAAAGCCACAGATCAGGAAGCTGACAAAATTTTGAGTCCATGTTTATATCACCCAAGGCAAGACTCCCCTGACCTACAAGGCTGGAAAGGCTCAAATAAAAGCTCTGTATGATTAATTGACATCACACACAGTTAGTGTGGGCAATCACTTAGACAAGGCGGGGGGGGAAGACCAGCGGAGGACATCAGGCAGAGGTGAGACAGTCAGGCTGAACCGCAGGCTCTGCACCCTGAGCAGCATCTTTGAGTAATTTTATCTGCGTGTCAACTTCCTTCTCTTTGTAATGAGGCAAATGATACTTACTCTGCTCTGCAAAATACTTTGCACTGAAAACACACAGTACTTTATCAATAGCTACACATAGAATCTCTAGAAAAATTACAGATGTTAACACTAAGCATTTTACCAGCTATTACATAGTTTCTCTCTATAATTTTTATTTTATTACAAGTCTTTCATAGAAATTTTGCAAGCAATAAGTTGAACAACAGTTTACTTACAGCCGTCTTATTTCCAATTGCACAGCAATAAAAGAAAAATAGGTACTTACAATTAATACTTGGTATGTTTTATACATATATGCTTTCATTGATCATAACCAAAAGTTAAAAGCACTCAAATGGATCAAAAGGATAAATATTTTCAGGAAAAAAAAATGCAGCCATCTTGCAAGCATTAGTTTCAAAATGCTGTATCAGGGAACTACCCCAATCGGTCCTTACATTATTTACAAAATCTGTTTCCGAGGAATCCCCGTGTGTGTTCCCTTAATATAATTGTCTCACCTTCCCCCTGCATTTTAAGAAATACAGTACATGTCTATAATTTTATGATTTTGCTTAAATGCCAATATTTTTTCTAGGAAAAAAAAAAAAGCTTCCAAGATTGATAGAGGCAGACATTAAAAGGTTACAATGACAACAAGCTTAAAAGTTGTTTCAGAAAAGAAAGGAAACTTTATTATTATGGTGTTTTTATTTTGATGTTTTCAGACATGCCATGGAATCAGCATCTTACCTGTCTGCCATCTGAGGTATAACAAAGTGCTGTCCATTTTTATGCTCTAGAGTTGAAAACAAATTGCACTTTAATAGGCTATTACCAGACTATAGTTTTTAACGTTGTCAGGCTATACAGCTGGTATTGTTTTACTAAAAGACACAGTAATGAGAAACCCAAGATGATATGCAACAGGCAAACACAGAATAATTTATCTTGCATGTAATTACTCAATTTCCAATTATAGGAAACTAGCAAGTCTTAAAAAAAGGTTCCTACCACAATTTCCCAGTGTTATCAAAGATTCTAATTAAGGCTTATCAAGTGTATTAAAATTCCATTAAAAAAAAAGTTCTTACATAAGTGCCTTTATGGCACCTAATGGCTAAAAATTTTTGAGTGTGCTTGTGTTCAAAAGGTACCCACCTAATTGAATACTCTCCTGCTTTTGCATTTCAATGAGAAGAAACTACTTAGAAGAGTTTCTACAGTATCTCCTGCACACTATTCAACATTCACAAAATTTGTATTTTCCCTGCAATTCACTCGAAGTTAAACAGTACTCTTCTGATCTTGTATGTCAGTTTCTCCACTTTCAGGTGTATTCCACTCATAGAACACATATTTGTGGAAAAACAGAAAGGAACTTAATTTTTAATTTAGGTATACTTAAAATCCTGCAGTTTTATATGAATTTTAAATGCATTATCACTAATCTTCCATCTTACACTTTCTTTAGTTCTTCCTGTGTAATTTATATAAAGTTAGAATATTTGAAATGCATATAAAGTGCAGTAACACTGACACACACATTATATACCATAGTTTGAAATGTTCTATAATTAATACTGAAAGATCGCAGAGTGTAGTTTTTTTCTGCTTACCTGGTTTCCTGCCACAGAGATAGAAAGCTAACCTGTCTGTGAGTTCATACTGAATTTCCACCAGACGCTCTGCCAGTTCATGATGCCCACCTTGTCTGGTTTACACACACACAAAGATTACATTAGTTAGTCATTTTGAGACATACAAAAAATTAAAAAATGGTCAAGAGAAATAAATTTAGTACAAGCCACTGTTCAACGCTGTGCACGTTTGAGTTTATCAACACAGCACAGAGTCACAGCAGGATTTTCAACAATACGTTCCAGTGGGCAAAAAACCTATAGATAAACTTTTATGAACTTCCTAAAATGAGACAGTGAAAACTCTGAAAACCTTTGCCTACTGATTTGCTGTAGAAAAAAAGACAGATTATGTAGGCTATTTTGAATACATTACTTAGTTTTCTAGACAGTTGCAGCAAGCTCACCCGACTTCACATTTGATTAATAGCATCGAGAAATAGAAATATTCTGGCATATTGTGTTCTGCAACCAAGTGAACTTATTCAGTCTTCAGATTCCACATATGGCCTCAATTGAAAAGCAACCAGAGCAATGAGGATGTTTTATTTACACAAATGTGTAGCTTCTGGTTGATCAGTAATGTCCAATTTTGCATATAAACACAAAAAATCTTCAATGGTGTGCTGCAAGTCTTGCAACGCCTCATTACTGCCCAACGGATCAGCAGGGAGATTCATGTTTAATTTAATCTTTCTTGACATGAATGTTGTCTGCCCTCGGGAAGCCTAGAGCCTTTCTAAAGGTAGGCTTTCCTGAGGGTGCAATTCTGCGACTGGATGCACCTAACAGTTCACTGCCACTAAAAAGCCTGGTTCCACCCCCTGCTCCCTGACCCATCTGTGCAGTCCAGCCCTCTCCTACAGCAATTCCCTAGTTAATCCACTGAACTTGCAGAAACTCTTGTCCTTAGATCACTTTTCTGTGAGCTGCTAGATTGGCACAGCCTGTTTCATTGGGATCACACCTGCTGTCTCAAGCATCCAGGATAATACAGGCTACGAAATGATGAAAATGCTTATTTATATTCTTTATGCATTTGTTCTTTCTGGAAAAAGTATTTATTAGAATTTAATAATCAAACTATTTTCAGGACAGAAACATATCTAAGCAGGTTCATCATGTGATTTATGAACATCAGCTAATATATAAGAGCATCACATATACGAGCATCACACATGTCAGAGCCTTCTACCTTGCATAGTCAACTGGAGTTTTTCCATTGGAATCTTGCGTGCCAGGATCAGCACCATAAACCGCTAATAATTCTGCTTGTAAAATCTGTCCTGCCTTAGCAGCAACGTGGAGCGGGGTGTTTCCTTTCTCCTACAAGTTATTAAGAAAAATATCTACTTAATCGAGAGGTCCGAGTGGAAGATCAAAATATAATATGTACCAGCTGAAATAGGTATAAATATTACAAACTGTAAGAATGGATTGTATATCAAAATAACAAAAAAAGTGTTCATACAGGATGGAAGAAGTTGGCTTGAGCTCCTAAGGAGAGTAATCGCAAACACGTCTCCAGATTCCCTGTCCTTACACTGGAATGGAGTTGCTGAAAAAGAAGCAGAATTGTACTTAATACAGCGGGAATAACTGATTCAGCATTTGTTTTTTCAGCCATGCTTTTAGAAATGGGTATGCAAGAATTCTTGCTACAACTGTTTCGCCTAAACATTTTGCTCCAAGTTAACCTAAACTGATGCCTCTCAACCTTCCACATCTCCATTATCGACATACATGACAAAAAAAAAAAGTGGCTTTGAGTTGAAGTCAAGCTGTGTTTGTTTACGTAGTAGCGCTGAAGAACAGCAATAGTTATCTCAAGTTAAAAGCAACTAATTAATTCAGTCAGATTTCACTATTACATTAGACAGAAGTTGTAGCTTCTGCAGACTGCCAGAAAAAACATACTAACCTTACTAAGATCTTTGGCAGTAACACTGTCATCTTCACGGCACGGCAAGCGGTGAACAAATGCTAACATTTGATATTTAGCTCTAATGAATTCTGCTTTATTGGGACTGTAAAGAGAAACCCAAGCAACAGAAGGGAAAAAAAATAAATATTAGTGCTTTCACAATAATACAGATGCTCTAGAAAAAGGAAAATTCACAAGTGAAGATTGCATTAGATCTTTGCTTGCTACTAGTAGCAAAGTTAGACACAGAAAAGTATTTTCATTCAACTTTTCATCAAACAACCCAGTGCAGATTGTCTAGCTATACAGAGCATACTTTTGTTACAAACTTCAAAATGTTTGCAGACTGTAGGATGTATTGTATATTTCTTTGAAGTAAACGTTGAACTTATAATTATGCCAACTTAAGATCTATACTTACTATACGCAGTTATTTACATTTCAAAATTAAACACCATATTCAGTAACAGAAATCCTCTCTCAAATTTTTTAATTGATCAACCAAACTCAATCTCATTAGCAGCACCGAGTTAACTGAAGCACATGGCATGAGAATTAGAAGCTTTTTGATTCAAGTACTAGTAAGGGTCCTCACTATTCAAAAGCCAGAGGTCAGGAATCAATAGTTCAGAGAATTCAAGCAATGTATTTCCATTTTTGCAAGAAACTGTAGAAATTTAATCATTGTGAATTAAAAAAAAAAAACAACAAACAAAACAAAACAAAAAAAAACCCAAACCAAAAAACCCGAACAAATAACTAGTTTACTCCTGTTCTCTTCCAGCAACAGAATATACACAGGTTCCCATGGATACCTTGCTGCCTCTGTCACTGCTGAATAAAATAATCACACCTCTACAAAAATAAAAATTCTGTGATTTTCCACTTACTGCACTTTATCCTGTGGGCTAGCTTTGCGCCTTCCACTCATAACAGAGGCAGGGTCCAGCAACGAATGTTCCCATATGGAGTTAGCACCATTATTATACAGTGTTTCAACCATCTGAAATCCAAAATGTATACAAACAGGTAGTAAAGAAATTTTGCAGCTAGCTGCACAGACTGACTAATCAAATAGCTATAATTATTTTCAAGCGGAGAGCAAGTCAACAGAGATTCATACTCTGTGTGGCAGCACCCAGAACCTACTGGGATATCAGAACCAGGCACATGTCTAGGAGGCTATTATATGAAATGTAATAGGAACCCCCTTAAAATTCCCTACTCTTCCCAAGAGCAGCTCTACTGAAAACAGAGGCTTGAAAATTTAGGTTGAAGCAGATGCATTGCAGAAGTCTGAAAGAAAAGTTGAAGGTGACCTTCCAAAACAAAGGTATCAAATTAAAAAGGCATAGACCATGGCAAAACGAGAGAAATAAAAGACTACCTTAGAAAAAGAAAGCTTAAAAGGTCCAACCCCTCTCAAACAAAAGTTTAGCGCTTTAAATTCCATTAAAAAAGGTTAAAAAAAAATATATATAGTTTTAACGAAGTAAGACACAGTTTTACTTTTTACCTGCAGCAGTGTTGGAGGCCATGGTGTATGCTTGAGATGTCTCACTTGAGAGATATGACGCCCCAAACTTCGATGAACACTACAGCACTCGTCACAGATCAGAATCCCCCTGTTTATAGATGCCCAACAAGGATCTGAAAAAGAATACATTAATTACAACACAGAAAGCAATGTGACCTTACATTTAAAGCAAAGAGTCTAAAATGAAGAGCCCTGCCTTCTAACCTTAGCTTTACAGCTAAGCCATTATATGAGCTTGTAAATGTTAGAATCCTGCCGGGTCTCTAGATGCTAGGGAAATAACAGCCCTTGCACTTACTGTGGATGTAGGAGTCCTAGGACAGCAAGGAGAAAAAAGCCCCACTGTTTGCAGTTCTGTCTATGAAAATAGAATACTTTCCTTTGTAAGTGTAACAGGACACTAAATTTATTACCTTCTTTCAGGGCTTACACATCATTTAGTGGAGTCCTACAGAAATATTTCTAACACTAGTACCTACCCAGTCTTTTGAAAAACTCAGAAGTCTATAAATAAAAAGTGGTAACAGTAGTCATGCTTTTTCACATACTGCTTGGTCTTCAATTCTATATTATTACAATGTTTTTTAATTTCCACATTAAATAATAAAGACACTCAAGTGTGTCACAGTAAAAAAAAAAAAAAAACAGAGCAAGATACATACGTGTCAAGTTATGGGCTCAGTAAAATCAAATACTGTCAAGCAAATTAACTTCACCTCTGAACAGATCCAAATTGAAACCATCTAATAAGCAAACCAGAAAGTCAACTGATGGAAGGTAGACATAGTAAATAACATACTAGCTATTATGTAGCTTCAAACATCAAAAAATATAAAACCGAGTAGGAATGTTACATCAGATTGAAACTGAATATATGCACAACGGGACGTTAAACTGAAATCCCTCTGCAGCTCTTAGCTCAGTCTTCAGAAGAAACTCCAGTTTTCTGTTAGTGACAAGACACTCAACATGCCAAGAACTCTGCGTTAACTGAGTAGCAAGACAGATCTTCATATCTAGTGCATCCCAGGAGAAAGAAAAAGGAATTCAAGACCTCTTCTGTTTTGGAAAATTCTTCTTAATTTCAAATTCAGAGGTGAGTTTGAGGCTAAATGAGAGAGTACAACACAAACCCAGTATCTGATGAGAGATCTTCTGCATCCTGTCAGAATACATCTAAGCCATTGTGCATCATAAAAAAGTCTTCTCTGACCCATGCAATAGATTTACTGAATCCCTGAAACATGAGATCTGATCATAGTTGTGGTTTTTAAGCAGAGTCGATGTTGTGTGTGTGCTGAAGGCAATGTAGGCAAACCTGTTCAAACCACGGACCATGAGGGATGGGAAGATCTATTCACAGATGATAACTATCAGAGCCCAGAGCCAAATTAAAGCATATGTTTTAGAAAAAAAAACCCAACCCAACCCTAACCTAATTTAAAAAACAAATTAATAACAAGCACGCAACCTCCTTATTAAATCATTCCATTATTTTAACAACTTTCACTTCTAAGAAGGAAGAAAAATAACAACGAAATGAGATGCATTAGCACTAACCTAGCAACCCAAGACTGGAGGCAGCCTTCCAGGTTAATGAGTCTAGTCCCTTTTCATTACAGACAACCTTATCACACATTCATTCATAAACTAATAGGATTCTTCTGAAAGCCATTACCTTTCTCGTTTCAATCACTAGCTACAGCTGTTTGTGAACCTCAGTGTTCTGACAGTCATCATGGTTTGTTTTGCTTTTTTCTTTACACCCATCTCAATACCTAACTTAACTGGCCCCAAACAGCAGCCCTTTAGCCATGATAAAGTCAGTTGCTGTTTATTTGGTCATTTCATATGAGAAATGTGGCTTGAAAATTCTTCTGAAGAAAAAAAATCTGTATATTCTACCTAAAAGAAATCACATTGATGAAAGAGTCTGTGTTTATGTAGAATCTGTCAAAAACTGGCACCATTGGAAATGTGGATGCTGTGTTGCAAAAAAAAAAAAAAAAAAAAGATTACAATAAAGTAAAAAAAAAAAAAAAGACAACAGACAGATTTGGCAAGGGAACTGACAAGTTCAGCATAGTGGGCCAAGAGAACGCTCTTTGCTCCTACCAAGCGTTGGGGAGGCCAGAGAGATGACCAACAGCAGCTCAGGCCCCAGTTCAGAAACGCAAATGACAGGGAACAGAGCAGATTCAACAGTGTGTATGGTGGATAGTGGACTGATCAAAAAGTGGTGAGAAGTTAAGCACTGCAACCTGTTTTCTGAGTCACACGGGTTTAACTAAAGAAGTTTTTTTTAATAGTACTATTTATTTGTTCTCGAGTAACAGGTGGGGATGGGAAAGGGAGAAGGAATACAGTGTTAGACAGTTTGAAGATACTGTGAGGTTATGGGAAAATTGGTATTTCAGGTTTAAATTTAATTAAGTGCCTGTGCTGGAATTTATTTGAATCGTTTTTAAAAGAGATCCAGTTATGGACATAACCAAAATATGCTTAAGCTGACAGCAAAATACAACAAGGGAGAAGCTTGAAAACAGATTTAACCTATCTCTCCGAGTGATTCAAAACAGGAAGTGTGTGATGAAGACAAGCCTGAACTGTGTGAACAGTGAACTCCTGCCTGAGAATAGGAAGTGTACCAGAAAAGTATGTGTAAAATCACCTCATGTAAAAGGAAACTATTCATACTTTGCCATAGAAACAAAACCTATATTCATGAAGTTCAAGGGGCACGTACTAATTACCCCAGCAGACAGGAATCCTGCACTTTGCTACACCAGATCTGGGTGAAAAGGCTGCAGCCCCCCTAGGTCTCCCAACAGAACTGCACACATCGCAGCTCCCAACACCCTGCTGACAAATTCTCTCTGGTTTAAGTAAAAGAGGAGTTTGATTTTTTTATTTAAGAAAGGATTAAGTTAAGATTTCTTTATATATATGGATAAGCCAGCAAATTTCTTCACCAAGATCAAGTAAATATCTGACAATGCTATAATGTCACAACACAACCAAATAAAAGGCTGGCTTACAAGATTACCCGAATAGCAATTCTGACACATTGCACGCTCCTGACAAGCTTAACGAATACAAACACAGTAAAACAACTTTATCTCAGAGTCATAACACCATTGATGTTTAAAAGCATAGATATGCTACCTTGTATGAGATACAGACAACTGCCTACAATGAGATATGCAAGCTCTACGTATTGTGAAAACAAAATTCTGTGAAGACAGAAGTAACAAAAGTAACTCCCTGGGAGTTAACTTGGATTTTTTATTATTTTACTTTTTTTAACAGAAGTCCAATTTTACACATCACACCTTCTGGCCATTCAAATGTTATCAGTATTAGAGTGTTTTAATTCATTTCAGTATGTACACAAGTAATTATATTGGAAGAATCAGCACAGAACACAAACAACAAAAACTACTTAACTCTGAGAAGGAAAGACAACAAATATACACCAGTTGCTAAAAAAAAAAAATAACCCACAACCGAAACTGGACAGTTTTAAATATAAGAACAGCAAAACTACAGATGGTCAGGAAAGGAGATGCAACTGACCTCTGAAAACAACATTTGTTTCAATAAGCTCCCGAATTTATCTGCAGGATAAGACGGGCAATGTGCATGTCAACACAGAACACAGGTTGCTCACTGAGCATTTCCAATCGGAGCCTATTGGACACTTCGGAACATCCTTTCTTTGGAAGTCTGGGACACCTACACTCAGCCCAGGCTGTGCTGCAAGTCACGCACTTAACAAGTCTAAATTCTACTTTTCCCCTGACCTTCAGAACAAGGGTTGTCTCCAAAACTATCTTCATCTTCACAAGTCCCCCAACACAGCCACTGTCCCTTTCGGTGACACAACCTACGCCCTCGTCCCACCTTCTACCTCCGTGACTGGAACACTTCTTTACACAATGCCTTCCTTCTCTCGAAGCCGAGAGGGTCCGGATTTGGGCACAACCACAGCGTTGTCCACGGGCCCGTTCCCCGACGGGCTGGACCTGGACCCGGCCCCAGAGCTGAGAGGGGCCGAGACGGGGCCAACAGCCGGACGACCGCCTTTCAACCTACCGTGACAGCAAACTGAAGGGAGGGCTGAGCGTACCGACAACGGCTCCTTCAGGAAAAAGGCCCGATACGGACAAAAACGTGTCCAAACCCGGCCAAAGCGGCTCCCCGCCGCCGAGGGGCCGCTACGAGGTGGTGACACCCCCGGAACAGAGCGCCGGGAGCGCCGCCTTCCCCCGGGACGCGGCCCCGCGCTCCCCCCGCCCCGGGTACCGGGCAGACGGGGTGGTCCCGTTGACAGGAGCTGCTCCACCCTACCCCGGGCCCAGCGGAGCCCCCGCGCTTCCCGCCCCTCAGGGCCACCACCTGCTCGCGCCCCCTCAGCGCCTGAGGGGAAAGGGGGGTGGGGGGGGGGGTGGGGGGAAGCGCCGCTGCCCGGTCTGAGGAGCGGGGGATGGGCTCGCCCGGGCGCTGAGGTGCCTTCGCCGCGCCGCCGGCGATGCCTACCCTGAGCGCTGCAGTCGGCGCAGACCTCGCTGCTCCTCAGGCGCTTCGACATGGTGCGCGGCGGCGGCGGGAGCGGGCGCTTCCTGCCGCGCTAACGGGTCCCCGCCGCCAGCCCCCGCCAGGCGGCCCGGCCGAGGCGCCAGCGCGCATGCGCACGGCAGCGCCGCCCGCTCCGCCGCCGGCGCTATTCACCAAGCTGCCTGCACCGGCGCCGGCCTGCGCTCCGCAATGGGGAACCCAGCCGTAGGCCGCCATGTTTGCTCCTGGCAAAAGGGCGGTAGTCAGCCTGGTTGGCCACGTTTGTCCCTGGCAGGCGCCTGCCTCAGGCTACGCCGGTTTACTTGCTGTCCCCTCCCGACTAGGGCGGGGGGGGGTGCTGGGAGAAACAAGGTTTCGGAAGCCGGGCCCCGCAGGCTGGCGGAAGATGTTGCTCTCCATCAAGCCTTGCCCTCACCCACCATGGCGGCGGCAGGACGGGCGAAACCAACGCTCCATGAAGGCGGGGGGAGCATCCAGCGCTCAGCGCCGCGTCCGGCCTGATGCCGCGCTGCCGCTCCCCCTCGCGCGGAGGGCGATGGGGCAGCTCGCGGGCGGGACGCTCCATCTGCCCGCCCGCGGGGGGGGTAGGGTGAGCGGGGAGCAGCAACTTCCTCTTTCCGTGGGCTCGCCGGTGGCAGCAGGCTGAGGGGAACCGAGGGGTAGGCACACCCCCGCACCCGCCGCGCTGTGGTCCGTCCCCGCCGCTGCCCTGGAGAGATCAGAAGGAGAGACGCGGGGACGGGGCTGAGGCGAGGGGCGGCGGGGGGTTTGGGGCTGAGGGAGCCCAGGGGCAGGGGAGGCTCCTCGGGAGCGGGGGGGGGGACACCCAGGAGCAGGAGGGCTGTGGGGGGCACCGGGAAGAGGGGCGGCCCTCAGGAGTGTGGGGCTGTGGGGGGCCCCAGGAGGAGAGGAGGCTCTCAGGAGTGTGGGGCTGTGGGGGGCCCCAGGAGGAGAGGAGGCCTTCAGGAGTGTGGGGCTGTGGGGAGGAAGGGGTTGTGCCCACGAGCAGGGGACCCTCAGGCTCTGGGGAGCAGCGGGAACAGGGGAGGCCCTCAGGAGTCGGGGGGGGGGTGTGTAACCAAGAGCAGCGGAGATCCCCGAGAGTGTGGGGCTGTGGGGGGTGCCCGGGAGCAGGGGGCCCTCAGGTGTGGGAGGCACCAGGAACAGGGGAAACCCCCAAGAGTGGGGGCGGGGGGGGTGTTGCCCAGGAGCAGGGGACCCCCAGGAGTGTGACTTTGCATGGGGCAGCCCTTGGAGCAGGGTGAAGGGTTTGTAGGGGGTTGTGGCCCGGTGTTCTCCCCTCTCACCGGGGGCAGGCGGGTGCCAGGAGAGAGGAGAAGCTCAGGGGGTCGGTGCTTGGGTAGTCTGGGGTCTCCAAAACAAAGAAGGGGGGAACAGTGAGGGTAGGCACCCTGCTTCCCCCGCTCCTGCAGGTGTGTGGCATGATGAGTTCCCCTGGCAGGGCCAGCAGCGCGTTTCCCCTGCACGTCCTGGTCTGGAATAATGACTACAGGCGGCTGGACGAGGAGCTGCAGGACAAGGTAACCGGGGTACCCAGGGGGTAGAGGGGCTGCTGTGGGGCTGGTGACCCCAGAAGGGCTAGTGCCACGGTACAGGGCTTGGTGCCCCTCGCTTACTGCCTTTCTAGGGAGACGTAACCTCTATGTACTGCCAGGTGTGTTTGCCGGGCTTGTGGGATTGCTGCGCTTCTTTCTCTTTACTGATTTATTTGTGGTTGTGGGAGTGATGTAAGAAGGCGTAGGAATATACTTTTTGTTAGGTAAGATATTAAACGTTGACTTCTTATCTGTAAAGCTGCGCTCAGAGCATTTGCGTGCAAATTGCAGAATAGCTCTATAGATTTCTGTAAAGTATTACGAGTCATTGAAACAGATCAGGAAGAGCAGACAGGATGGACTTTTTTTTTTTTCTGGGCCAGAAAAGCAATAAATACTGCTTACCTTAATGGGAAGTCAACATGCAGCAAAGGTGGCTGCTGCTGCCAAAGATAAAACCAGCCTCTAGCTTGCTGAGGACCAGCAGTTCTTACAGCTTCGTTGCTGTCCAAGACTGTTGGGGCAGCGTTTTTATACTGGCTGGAATGTTTTCAGCATCTCTAGTAGAAAAAAATGGATCATTGTTTCATGCCGTAGGGTAGAAAAATACAAAGCTGTTCCCTCTCTGGGACAGCGAAGTGAGAAATGGTAATGACGTAAGGAAATGGCCTGAAAAGCTGCAGCAGAGCTCGAGCAGCAAATATCCTTCTTGCTGAGGTGCTATGTAAAAGCTCTGACATTCAGTAGTGTGGAGTACAGTTTGCAAAAGCAGAGCATATTAATTACATTATACCTGACACCACAAGTATATGAGCCAAAGATCAGCTGTGCCACCTCCTGACTAGTGACTATCATCTGCAATTCTAACAGTACACCACAATTTACTAATGCTTGCATAGAGCATGCTCCTGTCCTGGTTTTGGGAGAATCTTTGGAATGCAGTTACTTTTTATCTAATTCATGTGATCTTATTCCTTAATAAAATCTTTAACCTTACTGGCACGTTGCTTCTGTGTATTTTTTTTCCTGTTTCAATAATGTACTCACCTGTGAAAGTTTGCCATTAAATAAGGATTGTTCTGCTGCTTATTACATCTGAGACTGCAGTTCACACCTGTGAAGTGCTGTTTCCAACCTCAAACATTTTATACTGTAAGGAAATGAGCAACGTGTTAAGATGGAATATGTCTGTCTCTTACTTCCTTTTTCTGCTTTTAAATAACTTCTTTTTTTAAAGTATTCCAAAGATATGTTTCCTCCTGCTTCCTTGGGATAAGCTTCTTGCTGTCGGAGGGGTGTGTGAGGGAATCAAAAGACACTTGCCAGCTGCCCTTGGTATGGCAAATGCCGGGTAGAATGTGTGGTTACCGGTTAACAGCAGCAAAGACAATTGGGAGGGATGCCTTAGAGGTCTTTACCTGTCAACGCAGCGGGCATTAGAGCCATAGGAAGTGGGGGAGCAAATTAATTAGTATTCCACCACAGAATTGGAAAGAGAATGCTTTAAAATGAAGCTTTCCCTACTCTGTGTGTGATCTTTCTAACTTAATGCTGTCAGATAACCGTGTTAACTTGCGTAATAACTTTCCTTTCTTATTCTGCTATTGACTTTCCCCTTTTCCTTTAGTTATAGATGCTCTTCTGTTTCAAATCTCTAAGCTAATAGTGAAAAATATGTAAGGTATGAGTATGTTGTGCTTGCATGTTTTGGATATTTATGCCTGTGTAGTGGTTTTTTTTTTTTTTTTTAGTGACTTGTACAAAGTGCACTCACTCTTCATTGTGTTGTGTGTGTCAGTCAAATGAATGCTTTGTAAAATACCATTTGCTTCTATACTTTCAAAAAAGTGCCATACAAAATTGGTGTTGTATTCCCTGTTACTTTTTTTTTTTCCCCTGCCCCATTATGTTGTATAATGTTAAACCGTCTACTGGTCTCTCAGGCTGTTGACTGTCCATGGTGCAATGCACGCAGACTAGAACTCCTGTCTTCTGAAAGAGAGACAGAAGGGGAAATAATTACAGAAAAAGAAATGAGAAGCATCAACAAGAACTCAGCGATGTCTTACAGTGATACCAGTTCTTACTGTGTCGGTTTTCTAGGCCCTGTTCTGCTTCTCTTTTTATTTCTGTGGGGAAGTAGGATTGCACTGCACGGGGTGCAGAAGGGCAGTACAAGAGTGCTTGAAAACCGAGCTGGCTGTACACCCCAGACTCGTACGTGGGAATAGCTAGGGAATATTGACTCCTGGATTACTACTGACAAGCTTTGTTTATAGAAACTTCTCAGTATGCACAGATTAGTTGTGTTTGATAGGACAGCTTCAGCGTTATTTCTCTCTCGGATATTCAACAGGATGTTGATCAACGTGATCCACGAGGCCGGACCTTGTTGCACCTTGCTGTTTCCTTGGGTTATATAGAATCTGCCAAAGTCCTTCTTCAACACAAGGCAGACGTGACTAAAGAGAATGCCCAGGGATGGACAGGTAAAGATAACTTGGAAACCAGAAGTTGTGTGTTAATACTTTTCAGCTGCAGATGTTGCGTTTTGACTGCTTTTATGTTGTGTATTTTGCTTGTGAGGCAAACAGAAACTAGCTTGTGTCTGGATTTCTTCCAGTTTTACATGAGGCTGTCAGCACAGGAGATCCAGAGATGGTACAAATGATTCTGCAGCATCGGGACTACCAGCAGACTTCTATGACACTTGGGGGAGTTCCTGAATTACTCCAAAAGATTAATGAGGTAATTATTTAGCTCAAACCTCTTACTCCAGACTGTAATTGTCATTCAGGTAATTCAGTTAGGTAAACTGAAACCAAATGGGCAATTGTGTTCTTCGTTTCAACTTGCGTATTCCATAGCGCTGTGGGAGATGGCGACTTTTTCCTTGACTTTGGAATCCTTAGTCATGAACTCCAATATTGGTGGCTGAATCCTGAAGTTGTTACTGCTGCTATAGTAAATTAAGGAAGAATAGCTCATCAGCAAGCAGCAGTGGTAGGCCAATGTTTTTATGTTTGTTAGTTTCAATTTCATTTTTTTAATGTTCATTTATCGTGTCTCGAGTTCTGATCTTTTTGTTTTCCTTTTTCTAAAATGTTAATGAGAAATGCTGTAATGAATGTTAGATTAAAACTATTTCTTGAAATATTCACAAAGTATTTTCCTTTTCCAGACTCCTGACTTTTATGTGGAAATGAAATGGGAGTTCACTAGCTGGGGTAAGAAACCTGGTCGTTGTTACCTCTCCTAAACTGTAGACAACGGGACTTGCTTATGTACAGATGTCTCAAAGATATGCAGAGAAATATCTGTTCCCCAGAATACTTATCTTTTCACATCTTAAAATGACCTCTTGTATTTTTGTTGCAAAATTATTCTTTGTTTCCTGTTTATTTGGTTGGTTTGTTCTTTGTTGTTTTTTGGGGGTTTTGTTTGTTTGTTTTTAAATGGAGACTTTTGCCATTGCTAGCATTGCTGAAGACTTTTCTCAGGGTTTTGTTTACCTCTCTCTGGCTATTAATGATTAAGACAGTGATATGTATCTCGTATATAGATGCACAGACTACTTGGGAAGTACCTGCTTTTCTTTTGAGGAAACGAGCGCTAGGCCTTCCAGTTGACTTAATTTTCCAAACAGCTAACTATTAAGACTGCTAGGAGATGGGCTTTATGCCATTTCATGTCTTTTAGTCTGAATTAATGTCTTTTCCTTCTCGTGTTTATCTTTAAAGTTGGTGGTTTTGTCCCTAAGTTGATTGTACTTAAAGCGAAAGAGGGTCAGTATCTCACCTCCTCTGGAATAATGACCGTAGTACTGAGCAATCCTGTATCAGCAAGATAGCTTCTGCTTGACTTCAGAATTGCTGTGTGCTCAGTCTCCTGAATATTTTCTATTTACATTTTTCTCCTTTTCTTTTACAGTCCCACTGGTTTCTCGAGTTTGTCCAAGTGATGTCTGCCGCATCTGGAAAAGTGGTGCCAAGCTGCGTGTTGATATCACTTTACTGGGCTTTGAAAATATGAGCTGGGAGAGAGGAAGGCGTAGTTTAATTTTCAAGGGAGAAGGTAAGTATTTTAGCATGTCTGCACCATTGATCACCAAATACTATGTCAGCCACAATGAGAAACCCCAGTTTTGCTCAAAAAGACCTGTTGAGGCTGAGTACTGAATTTTAAAAAAGTTTTCTACATATATTTTGTGAGTGTCTCAGAGATACTGTTTTGTGGTTTAACATAATGGCTTAATTTCTTCCCTTTGAGTAAAGCTGAGGTTAAAATTTGGTAACAGGACTAAAATTTGACTTCAGTCTTTTAGTTACTTTTTCCTAGCCCCCAAATAAAAAAACAGTTTTAGATACTGCTCCAGATTTGATCTCAGCTGAGTGCAAAACACAGTGAATTAGCATCCTCCCTGATTTGATATTATACAGAATGTAGTTTTTCATTCTGGTATACTGTTGCTAAGTTTTTTAGATTGAGATGTACCGTTTCCAACAGATACTGGAGGCTGGGCAGAACTAATTGAGATAAATCACGATGATAAGTTTGTTACAACGGAGCGTTTTGAGATTTCCCAACACATGAAGCGTTTGACGCTGGGCTCTATGACACCAAAAAGAAAAGATGTGGAAAGACGCCTTACATCTCCAATTATTAATACGTGCCTTGATACAAAAAATATTGCTTTTGAAAGGTAAGATACAAAGTTTCTCGTAACAAATAAACCCTTAAAGATTATGCACGGTCATCCTTGCAATAAAGCTTTAAAGACAAACTCTCAAAAGCCCTGGTAATTAGAACTTCTAAAGCTAAATCTTAGATGACTTTAAACTTCACATACCATTAGATAAAGAAATTTGGCTTGGTCAGCTTGTCACTCTTGCTTGGCAAGTAGTTTCCAGTTGAAAGAACTGATCTGCAGAAAGCTTCCAGTTTATCATATTAGTGAGATCGATGTTAATATCTCATTACAAGCTTGTATTTCGCCCAAATCTGTATGTATAATGCTGAAACTAATGGGCAAGAAATTTCACATTAATACTTTAAATAAAAATATGTGTATAGTGTGTCTTTCCACAGACGCATATTTATCTTCCTTGTTTACTACACGCATTTATCCAGGTATGTCAGCTCAGTCAATCCTTTTTACGAAACTCCTTTTGGAGTGCTCTGTGGTGCAGTAAACCACCACCATGATCGTACAAAACAAGTGTTTTCAAAGTGACACATACAATTCCAGCATCTTTCTCCTGAATATTTGGTACCCTTTCAAAGCTACCCAGAATCAGTGTCCCTGTGATGTTCACTGAGCCTTAGTAACTGCAGCATCTACGCATCCAGAAACTCGGATTTCCTAGACAGGAGTACTCCTACCATCCAGTTCCCCCAATTGCGGTGACAGATGACTTTTGAAATTAAACTGTGTGCTAAAAGCTGTTGTGCCCAGGCTGTCAAACAAAACAAATTGGTAAGTTTTTAGGCTGTTGTCCTTCTCTGTGGCTCAGGTATCCATATCTCAATCTAAAATCTCTGGCTGAGCCCCTGGGCTTTGGCCACAGACTGCGTCAGAACAGAAACAGCATAACTTCCTCTGCCCTCTTGTGATACGTGTGTGTGAGGACGGATTGACCTGTGCTTTTTTCGAGTTAAAAATCAAGTAACGTATCAAAAGTTTCAGAAGAATTTTAGAAAAATGGGCTGGGGATTGTGTAGAAATGCAACTGTATAGACGCTTGTGGTGTTCACTTTTTGTCAGAACCACATCTGGATTCTGGGTATGGAGGACAGAAAAAGCGGAAGGTGTAAATGGTTATGAAGCAAAGGTAAAGCCTGTTCTATTTAATTAAGAGGTGTTATAGCTAACTGAAGCGTGGTTGTGTTTTGCCTTTATTTCCTGAATATTTCAGGTTCTAAGCTTCCCATCAAGAGCTTTATTGTGTTGCCAGCAGAGCTGGGCTGGAGTAAAGGAACTTCAAGCAGTGTAGCAACGTCAGCAGGAGCTTTAGGGGAGAGGGACGATCAAAGCATTTCAGGAGAAGAGGGGCAAAAGAGTCAGCGTAACTGCTAGAACTCCATTCTATCCAAAAACTGGAATTTAATTAATTCTTGAATGTTGTCATTCTTTCAATGCTGAAAAGATGAGGAGCCCGCTGGTGAAGTGCCTTGAGCACTCTCATAACAGTGTTGCAAGGGAATAACAGCCTCCCGCTGCCATGAGTTGCATCATGAATTCAAGTAATAAGAGACTACTGGTAAATTAAAGACCCTGACCGTGCTCATGAGTCATATGGTTGCTTAGATTTGTTCCATGTGACACTGATTTTGTGTGTTTTGTATTTCACTTCAGTGAAATATTTCTGAAGATGGCTTTACAGCCTTACTGTTTTAGGAATTTACGTTAAGAATCACAAGAATTAACTTCCCTGATTCATAAGTCTGTGTTTATTCTGGGTTTTGGAATTTGTGCGGTAAACCGTGTTTTATAATTTCATTTAACAGAAGAATAAATGCTGAATAGCTTTCTACATTTACATGAAGGTTTTTCTCGTAAGACTGCAGGATGATTCATTTGGACATTGGGGTTCATTGGCGTTCCTGCAGAATTAAACTATCACTAAATTTCATTTGGAAGGTCCTACGAGTGACCTCTCTTTAGAAACAGTGTTATCTGACTTTTCTTCCCTGTTCTCTCTTAAAATCTCTGCCCAGGTGGGGATTCTTTCCAGCGAGCTTGGAAATGCCTGTCTAGTTTTGAGGTTGGTTTAGTTAGTTACAAAAGCTAGTTAAAAGCGTGTAAAATGTGCTTTCCAGGAACTTGGTTGAGAGGCTGACTTCTGTCATCCTGACTTTGGTCATCCAAGTCGATGACCAAACTCCTTTGCTATTCTTTTGGCACAGGATGCTTGCAAGATTAATGCTGTGTGGAGGTACTGTGGGGTATGATTTGCAGGGTTTCTTATTTTATCAACTTGCCCAGCAGGTGGCACCTAGTTTCAGCCTTGCCGTAGGTCTGTCAAGAATATATTATGTAGGATTTCTGTTATACCAAAGCGAACAGAAAAATCAAAGTGCAACATTTCCTGTTGATCACCAGTGTGTTAAAGATTAAGATCTCTGTCAATGAGAGGCAGATCCATGCTGCTTTATTCTGTCTTTAGATTTGTGTACATGGTGTTTTACTAGAGAGAACTCTTTTTTTTTTTTTTTTTTAACCTGTGATGCTTTTTGGTTTTTGTCCTTATACTTTTATTTTTTTAAAGGTATACATTGCAAACAATGTGAATGTGGTCACAAAAATCCGAACCGAACATTTAACAGAAGAGGAGAAGAAAAGATATAAAGGTAGTTTTCCTATAGGATAACTGGAAATAAGTAGAATCTTTTGGCGCTTTTGGCTCTCTGATACCTTCTCTGTGTGACTGCAGAAGAACTAGACAGATAGACAATACATTTTGTGCTGACTTTGCCCTGTTTGCTTTCACATGATGTGTGTCAGGTAGCTCGTTACTTGGCTCCTGGCCTACAAATGAAGCCGTGTTTATCCTAGCTGTATTTGGAGGAAAGAAGAGCCCTTCGAAACTGCTGAAAGTTTATTGCAAGTTTTAAAAAGCTGCGCTTTTCCATGCTTTTTCCTGCTCTGGAATATATTCATGCCTTTTCTGTGCTTTGGCTGTGATTACAAGATTCACGTAGGCTTTGTTTGTTTGGAGTTTTTGTTTTGGTTTGGTCCACTAATTTCTTCTAGTATTTAAACTAAAGGAAAGAGTGCCCAGCCAGTAACTTCGTATGGAAACGCTGGCCTTCATTGGCCTACCTTGGGGCCCAGGAGGGGAGGCGCAGTGAATAATACAGCTACCTGCATATGAGGGAAACCACTAAAAATCTTTGCCTCTGTTCTCTGTATTGTACCCATTTTATACGGTCACCTTTAGGCCCTGGGTTTGTCTGGTAAAGCTTACCAGAACGGCTTGCTTGGCTTTGGGTTAGAAGCCTCGCATGTTAGCCTGGTGTGTACGGAAATTTTACTGCTAATTAATAGTAATAGATTTTTTGTTTTTTCCCTCCTGTTACCTGAAGCTGACAGGAACCCCCTGGAATCGTTTCTGGGTACGGTGGAGCATGAGTATGGTGCTCAGGTGAGTGTCTTTGATGTCAAAACGGGTCACTGCAGCGCAGAGACCTGTGCCGATAGGAATTCTAGGTGTGTGCAATCGCCTCGTTTCCTTAGTTGGGCAGCAATTTTGATTATGAGGTTTAAATTTTCCCTGAGCATGTTCTTGTTTGTTTTAAGCCCTCAAATGCTCTGTGTGAATAGCAGGAACCTCCTTCTGAACACTCTTATGAAAAAGACATCGAATCCATTAGTACAGCAAGAGCTGGGGGGTGAGCAGTGGCAATAAATCGGAGCGAGCACAGATCTTAGCGGCCACCCACCAGTAATCTGGGAAGACATGTCCACAGTCCTGCAGGAGCCTCAGGTGGGAGACGGTGCTATCATGGTGATCATCAGACAAAGATATGATGAGAGGATAAAGTGACGTGTTAGCACACTGCTCTTCAGCAACTCGGGGGAAAGCCATATATCCTCTGCTGTTCTGAAATGTGTTGGTAATGATTGCAATATGGCTTTAGAAGCTGCCTTGCATCTGTGCGTACTGAAGTAAAGCAGATAATAGATTCACCAACTGCTGGCTCCGTAACAGGATGGCGTTGCAGATCTTGCATGCATCCTGAGATTTTTCTTTAAAATACCCCATCAAAGTTTTGTCTTTAATAAATGATTTGGAGCCTTGAAATGCTGTAGCTTATGTTTGCGTTACTGATCGGTTTCTGGCTCTAAAGTACTTGAGTAGATTTTCCTGCCTCTAAAATGCTCAGGGATTTTAAACCTCAATAGAAATCAGTCTAAACGTGTGCCCTTGTGTCTATGGCTGTCTGTCACTGGTGTCTCAAATAGAGAATGAATGACTTCACAGGAGGTAACTTCAAAGTTTCTTATAGTCACCCCTGTCTATTTATTCCATACTTTTGTGGTGTTTTTTTCCTCTCTTTCCCTATAGAGTACAACCAAGACAACAGAATATGCCACAAGTAACAATCCTACTGCTATTACCCTGGAGGAATACTTTGACCCAGAATTTGATTTGAAAGGTAGAGACATAGGAAGACCAAAAGAAGTCACCATTCGAACGCAGAAGTGAGAAATAAAATTTTAACTATTTCTAGTTTGTCTTTTCCCAGTCATGTAATCTCTGCAAACCATTTTTACAACCATCCAGTGTGGTTTTCCCCCAGCTTTCAGAATTATTCAAAAGAGAAATCTTGAAGTATTCAGCTATGGTCTAATTCTTCTTCCATTAAGTCAAAAAAAAAATTGCTCTAGTGCTGTAACTCATTAGTAATCTCCTGTGCTTTGCCTTTAGTCTGTCGGGGAATGTGGTTGGGTTTCTTAGAGCAGTAACTGTTCTGACTCTGAAATGTATGAAGCAGGTGGCAGTGTTATGTGTTTTGCTTTGCATCTGCTCCTAAACTGTAAATTTAGGATGTTTTTATGCAACTTTCAGATTTAAAGCAACCTTGTGGATGAGTGAGGAGTTTCCCCTGTCTCTTATGGAACAAGTCACTCCAATCATCGATCTGATGGCCAGAACTAGTGCTCATTTTGCCAGACTTAGGGATTTCATCACTCTGGAATTTCCACCAGGATTTCCTGTCAAAATTGGTAATATTTAGTGATTTTTGTTGTAGCATCTTCTTGATTTCCATTCTTTCTATTGCTTTTGCAGCATATATTTACAAAAAAATGTTAGTTTCTTACTAGTCACCTCACTGATATCTAGAACTGAGAACCCAGATGTACATTGTCTTGTACATCTGGGGTGATGGAATCCAGGTTCTGAATGACCAGTACAGAAGTATCATTTTAAAGATGGTATCGTTTCAGTAAGAATGAGCTGTTGCCAGCCCTTTCATCTTCACTTTAATGCCTTAGATTTGGCAAATCTCAGTATAAAATAAGAGATTCAGAGAGAAAGTGAGAATGACTAAGGGCAACTTCTCGGTGAAGTGAGTTACTATATACTTTGTCATTATGGGATGCTGCTTGTGGAATATATTCAATAAACATGTAAGGGTTTGATGTGGCTGTAGGTGTGGAAGTGAATGAAAGAGTTCTCTTTTTGATAGAAATCTTGTACTCTTTCGTATAGAAATTCCCTTATTTCATGTGCTGAATGCCCGAATTACATTTGAAAATGTCAATGGCTGCAGGACAGCTGACAAAACAGCGTCGCAAATGGTTGGAGGCGCACAGTGTGATTCAGGTAAGGAGTGGAAGATGCAGTGATCACATTTTTTTTACATTTCTGTCAGCGGAATGCACAGAAGAGTGAGATGGGTTAACTGCAGAGAATGAAACATTCACAGGTGAGGGGAAGCTGCAGTGGATGTGGAGTGTGTGGTACTGGTTGTACTGACCCATTCTGCCCCCTCCATGCCTGCCAGACTGACTAAACTGAGCTCTAGCAAGCTTTCCCCAGTATTTTGAGGTCTAAAGTCTGGTGCAAGGTATCGCTATGGGAAGTGGAATGCGAAATATCTGTAAGTCACAGCTGAGTCTGCAATGCTCTTTCAGAAAAGAGTGGGTTAGGTTTGAGTAGGATGCTCATGACTGCGTACATCCAGTGATACTCTGTCCTGTGAGCTATTACAGACCCATTCATGAGGAATAACCTCAGAAGAGCCACCGTGGTGTTTATCTCTTGCAACCTTCTTTTTTTCCCAGGTGGTTTTATTAGAGTTCAGCCACCTTAGCGCTCTGCTGCACGCTGGTTTTATTTGTGTAAGCTGCCAGCATCCTAAAGAAAGACTGCATTCTGTCTTACTGCTGTGCTTGTTTGCCACAGAAGTCTTTCAAAGCCTGTTGGTATAATTAGCCAGGTGGTTTATCTGAATTTTTTGAGTTGAGTTAATCATGCCAAAGCATTCATCAGAATTTTTTAAGTCACAACTTGTAAAAATATACTATGCCCTGTTTGTAATTATTTTTGGCTTCCGTAGGTGCTAATTTCGAGGTTGACCAGTCAGTGTTTGAGATCCCCAAATCTTACCACATCCAAGATGACGGTAGGAACATATACGTGCAGGATGAAGATAACGAGATCATGCAGTTTGCCATTCAGCAGAGTTTGTTGGAATCCGGTGGAAATAAAGTAAGTGTGCTGTAATCTGTGCAGTGCAGATCTGACGGTTTTGACAAGGACTGTGCAGCAATAGCTGCATCTCTGAATTAAACCACTGTAGGACCTAGTTTTCTAAGAACCTCAGAAGAGGAAAATACAGTAATGTGTTTCAAAGAAGAACTAAGAGTGATTTAAGAGTTACCTTTCTGTGAGTTGCACTGCGGATCTGTTAACTGCTGCGGAATTGTCTGTCTTTCCCCATTTCTAGGAAGTGGGGGTGCATTCCAATGGAGCAGTTGCGTATTCACAAGACTTCAATATACAGTATCAGAGGTAACTATTTTTTTTCATGCCAAGCCATGCAGTGATACAGCAAAAATACTTCCAAAAGTAGCATGAAGCAATGTAGCAATTTTTTGTGTCTGTAGGTAGCAGATGCACAGAACTCGAGGTCTCTCTTTTCTTCTAACTTTGATTTTTCTGAGAAGCAAGGACTCTAAACTGGGCCTCCCTGGCTTATCTAGTATAGCTCTTTAGCTCAGCTGTGGGACTGGTCTGCGCGCATAACGGATTCTTTACCCAACAAACACACACAGCCCTTCTAGTTCTGCTCCTAAAACTAGGAATTTGGTCCCTCTGGATTGAATGGTTGTTTATGAGATGCTGCACACTCTGGGGTACCTCTTCTTTGTTTTCAAAATCATTATGTAATCCTTAAAAACTTAGCAACGTGTATTTAATGGACCCTTGAGAATATGCTCTGGTATCTGTGGTGTCTTCCTGCAATTAAGTGCAAAGAAATCTTTGTGCACACAAAGAACTGCATCATCCTGGCTCTCTTGTACGTGGAAATGATGTTACCTTTAAACTAGGCGAGACTGCTTTTAGAAACCCATTGAAAATGTAGCTGTTTGTTAGCATGTATGAAAGGTTCTGCGGAACCTTCAAAGAACACGTTTTACGCTGGGAATTTTATAGATGTTAGAACAACTACTCTCTTATCCTGAAAACTGCTTTCTGCCCTCTGGGGAGAGATTTTCAGGTTTGCAGTTAGAGCCTACTTCACATTTCTTGCGATCATCCTTCCTAGCAACTGTTTTCTGTCTCTCTTGCTTCTTGAAGTTCTCTTTCTCCTTCAGGGCCCTGCAGGAGAGCTATCTAACGAGCTCGGGTAACTCACACTGCAGCAGCCCCAGTGAACCTTCCAGTTTTGAAAAGGACTTGCAGCTTGCCATGGAGTTGTCTGTCCGAGAGCAGGAGGAACGGGAGAAGCAGCGCCGTGAAGAGGAAGATGCAGAGCTTCAGCAAGTTTTACAGCTTTCTCTTGTGGAAAAATAACTCTGTAGCGATCTCCTGAAATAAGGATGACCAAATCTGCATAAGACTGAAGGCTTTCAGAGCTGTCAGTCTGAAGACCACTCCTGGATTGCTTAAGTAAACATTTCACCTGCCTCCTTAGTTGGCATCATCAGCTACAAAAAAAGCTGATTTATTTTTGTTTGAGGGAGTTTCAGGTCGCGGGACTCTGCATTTGGCTCTGTGACTGTGCAGTCTTAGCTTTGAAGGAAAAGTTTTTTATCTAAACGTATTTATTGAAGAGCAGATGGAAATTTTGCTTAGCATCGGGATATAGGATTGCAGTAAAGCTTGAAAACCTGATTTATGGGGAGTTCAGGAGGGAAACTTCATTAACTTACCAAAGAAATACTCATCTGCTTAGTCATTTCTGAATAATTCAAAGCCATTGTCTGTTCCTTCCAGTTGTTACAGGGAAGAGTATCTATATGCATATACACACATAGGGTAGTTCTTCATGCTGACAGTGTACCATGCTGACAGAAGTTTTCTGTTAGTTTTGTTTATATGTGATTATCTCTTCTCTAGTTACTGAGATTTTATCATGTGCTCCTGCTTAAGAGGGATAATTTTATACTTGAACAGCTAACCCCAGCTCAAGATTAAACTAGTGCTTTCTGAAAAAGGACAAAACAAGTAGCCAGTAGCCATTTTAGATCCTAAAATGGGACCATCTGTCCAGTAAAGTAGCAGTTTCTGCAGTGATTCAAAACCAGCTAGTTCCCGGAGTCAGAGGGCAGCGAGAAAATAAGCGATAGATACAGGTGCTTCTTTGCGATCACTTGGGGTGTGTGCGTGCGTGCGTGCCTGTGTGCAGGTGCTAAATTCAGATAGAAGAGAATTCAGGTGAAATTTTAACGTGTACTTATCGGAAGATAAGTTTTAATTCTGTCATCTGAAAGGGAAAACGTGTGTTGCTTTTTAAAATTCAAATGCTCATCCTTCATGTGAATGCATATATTTTTTTATCTGAATATTTTTATTGATTTTAAAACAAGCCAATACGACTACACTCATAAAAATGGTATTGTAACAATTCACACGTATGTTTTAACCAGCTTTCCTCAGGTCTTTCGTCATACGATATATTTGTAGCTATTTTATCTGCACTTCTGTCGGTGTTTACAGTACTTACACTGTGACTCTCAAGTGCACTCCACAAGTACACAATGTACAGCCACAGGAAAGCCTTATAGTAGTTAAATGTGAGCAATATTCCTTGGTTCTGGCTGGCAGAAGTGTGAAGAACCTATGGTACATACAGTCTGACCTTGCTACCTAATCCTGCACTGGTTCCTTGGGCAAAACAGGGCAGTTCTGCGTGACCAACTATTAACCACAATAAAATCACTATAAAATGGACTTGATCATAACCAGTCAGGTGGTTGGTCACTTGGAACCCTATTTTAAACCAATAATCCATTGTTTTACATAGCAAACTCTTAAAATTCCGGCAGTGTACACTAGAACTGGTAGATCTGCACCATATTTGTTTAATGACACAGCTTGCATCCCTAACTAGCTTATTCGGCGTTTGCAGGAACGGTGACTTCCTTGCACGGTGGCAGTGGTCTGTGTTGGAATCGCGTCTGTCTTTGAAAAGGGGATTACTGTGACTTTCACAGTTGAAAAAAAAAAAAAAAAAAAAGGGACTAAGCCTTGCATTGAGCTCTTGACAAAGTTGTGAGCTAGGAGATGAAACTCTGTTCTGTTTTCCTCCAGCGGAAATAAAGAGTGCTGTTGCCTTTATAAAACCATCTGTCTGACGCTGCTTTTTCTTCTGTGAAGCATTTCAGAAGTTGCGAGGGGAGGGGGAATATCTTACTTTTCAAGCTGGCTTTGTTCTCTCTCTTTTTTTATATTGTAAACTAAAGAATATTGAACAGTTTCAGTTCAAGTTTTGTTAGTCTGGGACTGGGGGGAGGGGGGGAAAGGGTGTTTTTTCTTTGTGCTTTTTTTTTTTTTTCCTTTCTGTGACATTTGCATCATTCCATCTAAACTAGAAAGCCCTGCTTCCCTGAAACAGGTGCTGCTTTTCTTAAACCCTAGCTTACATCTTACGCTATATGGGTTAAAAGTGTCCTCTGATCCCCTGCGAGTGCCGGAGGGAAAACCAAAGATACTGCACAATGCTACGCTACACCCTTCGGTATTTTTTCCTAACACGGAGTCTTTTTCAATAATTATCCTTATCGCCCTTTTTGTACATTAAAGGTGACATTATCATCTATGAAACTATCAAAGAGAGTTCTGGTTTAGTCTGAAACAGACACATAATCCCTGGAAATGTTTTTTCTGACATTTTCGGCCACCCTTTGAGTCTCCCTGGTTAGAAAACGGGGATGAGGATGATAGGGATGGTTCTGAGACGATGAAAGGCAGGGCGGGGGCTGGACGGCAGTGCGCGGGATTAGTTTCTGTACCTACCTTTGTGAGCAACCACGATAGGGGAAGACGAGCCGAGGGCTGCACGGGGTGTTCAGTATTAATGCCGGCACTGCTGTATGAAAGCTGAGCCCAACTTCTCTTCCCAAGGGAGCCTCGAGGCTTACAGAGGAAAGCAGAAGTCAGAAATCCCTGTAGTTTGTTCTAAAACTATAACTAGCTTTTAAAGTTCTTCAAATTGATGCTATTTCCACAGTGTCGGTGCTGTTTGTCTCTCTTCCTGAGAGGAAGTATGTACTTTGTGCTTTTTGGGCTGTTGTTTGAATGCACAACAGTAATTCATTACGCGCTTAATTTGGAAATCCTCCTTACGCCGGCTGACTTTTGATTCAAAATAGCTCATCTTCGTAACTGAGTTAACTGAACTTTACCCACTAACATCTCCTGGTAACTGCACCGTGCCTGCGGGATAAGCTTTTGTTTTCAGTTTAGCGTTACCAGTTCCTTGCTAACAAACATCCATGAAAACGGGGGCTTCACCCGGCATCGCGCTGCTGTCCTGCCCTGTCCCCCCGCCGCTGAAAAGGGGGTACGAACTGCAGGGTTGCGAGCGGTGGGAAAGGGGACGGCCTCATCCCTTCCTACAGCTGCAGCTGGGTTAGGTTAATAACAAACAGAACGTCCGGGAATAAATAAGAGAGCCCTGGATTGTTTACATAGCTTTTTATTTGTACAAAGAGACATAGCAGGGAGCGAAGAATGAATGCAAACAAGAATGCTGCTCGTGGGACGGCGGAGCTGCGGCTGCAAGCTGCACCATCCACCCCCCGGGAACGGCGCCCAGCTGCAGGCCGGGCTTCACACCAGGCAAAGGACCGAGAAAAATCAGCGATACGGGATGCGGCGATCAAAAAAAGAACAGGGTTGGCAAGCAGGAGAACAGGGTTACCTTGCTTCCCCCCTCATGCTTCCCTTCGCCTAGCTCTGCCCCAGCCCAGCCTCCTACTGTCGTTTCACAAAGCAAATCCCCCGTCGCAATGAGAGCGGTGGGCGTCCTTTAAAACAAACTGAACAGAAAACACGTCCGATGCAGCACAAAGTTTCAGAGAACAGGTCAACGCAATTGTTGTAGGAGTTAAGTTTTACAATACTAAATAAATTACTAGCCCAAACACCCCCTATGTTAAATACCAAAGTAATACTTAATAAGCAAAATCCAGTTACTACTCAGAGCAGTGCAAAACAAAATAGCAGCATTCATATGCAGCTGTGATTTCAGTGTAAACACTTGAATTTATTACTGAGAATGCACACAACAGGCCTGTCCGGAGCTTAACTGCAGCGTTCGCCCGGAGAGTCCCAGCGCTGACGCTTCTCCCTGGCTTGCAGCGTGGTGGAGGGTGCGCTTCCAGGCGGAGAGGGACCTGCTCGGGAGCACACGTCCACCCGCCAGGAGATGAGAGCTCAGCACAAGCTGGAAGCCCTCGTCTGCACCCCGGTTCATCACGGGTTCGGTGTGGCCGTTGTGGTGCAAGGCTGCTTTTGGCTTTTTAGCCAATAGTTAAAGCAATGACCGTCAGGAATGACAAGCCTGTCCCTGCGCAGCGACGCCGGCCGCCGCTCACGCTTCCGTATTTCTGCTCAGAGCCAAGTGTGTACCAAACCCCTCAGCTGAGTTTTTCCCTTCAGACTATTTTTGAAGGCTGTGCTACAAACCCTCAAGTCTCGGCGTTCAAGCAAGGAACCGAATTCATTAGAAAGCAAAACTAGACATGGCGTAATTGAGCGCACAGGCCTGCTCGACAGACAGCGATGATGTTACTCCGGCCGTGTTCTCCTGCCGACCCAGCACGGCTCCCCGGCACTGATGGGAACGGGCGTCGTGGCCGCTGGCGCTCCCCGCAGCCTCCCGCACTTTGGGGCGCACTGCACACCCCAGGGATGCTCTGCAGCACATCGCGTCAGACCAGCCTTGCTGAAACGCTGTGTGATGGGAGGAAGGTGTGTTGGGAGGGGGGTGTGATGGGAGGAAGGTGCGATGGGAGAACGGTGTGTTGGGACAAGGGCGGAATGGGAGAAAGGTATGTTGGGACGAGGGTGCGATGGGACGGGGGTGCGATGGGACGGGGGTGCGATGGGACGGGGGTGCGATGGGACGGGGGTGCGATGGGACGGGGGTGCGATGGGACGGGGGTGCGATGGGACGGGGGTGCGATGCTGCAGACGCTGCTCACACCCACCCGGTTCTGCTGCCGAGGTGCTGCCGGGGGGTCCAGCACCCAGCCGGACTGTCACGGAAAGCGACGTCGTGATGGAGCCACACCCTGCTGCACGCGACATCAGGGCATCCCCGGCCGCTGGCAGGAGGGGCGGCGGGCCGGGTCGGGCCGGGAGGTGCCCGGCGGGGACCGGCAGCGCTCCCTCCCCCCGCCTCCTCCCCGCCGGGTCCCGCTCCGTTACCGCCGCCGGACGGGCTTGTAGACGCAGATGGCCATGAGGATGATGGTGAGCAGCAGCGCGCTGAGGATGCTGCCCAGCAGCACTGCGGGAGAACGACAGGTTAGGGCCTGAGCCCACCCCCCCGCGCGCTCCCCAAAATTAGCTTTAAAAAAAAAAAATTAAAAAAAGAAAAAAAAAAAAAAGAAAAAGAAAGGCGAACCCAAGCGGAAAGGCGCCCGAGCGCTGCCGTACCGCCCCCCGCCGCCCCTTACCCAGGTTCTGCTTCTGCAGTACGGCGTAGGGGCGGCCGCGCTCCGGCGGGCCCGGGGCCAGCAGGGCCAGTGCCGCCAGCGCCCACCGCCGCACCGCCGCCAGCGCCATCGCCCCCGCGCGGCCCGGCCCCGCCCCTTCCTGCCGCCCCGCCCCCGCTCCGCCCGGCCCCGCCCCTTCCTGCCGCCCCCGTCCCGCCCCTTCCGGTCTCCTCCTCCCCGCCCCGCGATGGCCTTCCGGGAGCTGCGGGCGTGGCGGAGCGGGGTTGGTGGCCTCTGAATCCCCGTGTGCATCGCCCAGCCCCATGTTCGTCCCCCTAAGCCCCAAATTCGCCCCGCCCAGCTCCGTGTCCCCCCGCAGCCCCGTTTCCCCCCAGCCCCATGTGCCCCCCCCCAGCCCTGTGGCCCCCCCAGCCCCATGAGCCCCCCCAGCCCCGTGTGCCCCCCCCAGCCTCATTTTTGGTTCCCCCCCCCCCCCCCCCCCCCCCGCTCCCCGTTTGCCCTCCCAGCCCTATGTCCCCCCACCCCGTGTAAGCCCCCCCATCCACATGTGCATACTCCATCCCCGTGTACTTCCTCAGCTCCATGTCCCCCCCCAGCCCCACGTGTGTCCCGCGGCCCCATGTGGATCCTCCAGCCCCGGGTCATCCCCCCAGCCCCATGCCCACCCCCAGCTCTCGGCTGCACTCCGATGTTCTGTTCTGTGTCACCCCGAAGGAGAGCGGGAGCCGCCGGGAGGGGATGGTGAGGGGTCACCGGGGTTGACCAGCACATGGCCGAGACGCCGGCGGGGGGCTGCTGCTTCGCCTCCGCTGTGGTGAACGCGGGCGCTGGGAAGCGTTTAACGGTCCTAATAACTGCTGAGAACTGGTGAGGCTGCACTGGAAGTGATGTGACATTATTGGGAAGCTGTGACAGATGGGAGGTGGGTGGTTCCCGCCAGCGCCGGGGCTGCTTCGCCCTGACCCCCACACTGTTTTTTAAAATGACATCTATTAAGGTCTTTTATTCTTCAAATGCCAGAGGCCGTCACTTTTCTCCGACTTTTTTTTTTTTTACCTCTACCGGACTTTCTGCTCTTTGCACCAGAAGAAGGTATTTGTGTGTCAGGACAGTGGCAGCCCCCCTCTGCCTCCCCCAGCCCAGCCCCGTGCTCTCAGCCACAAGGAACCCGTGGTGGTGAGCTCCAGCTCCTCTCCCTCGTCTGATCTCCTAACGATTGATATCAGCTTTATTTCACACGTCACTCACGGCACGGCTAATGGCATGCACTGCTCGCGCCAAGCAGGTTCGCCCAGCACGGTCGCGAGCATCTCGAAGCGTGTTCACGGCTCGCACCGCGGCACAGCAATCCCTCGGCAGTGGCGCTCGCTGCTGCGCCTCCGTCTTCACCAGGAGTTGGGGTTCACCTCCAAACCGGAGGAGTTTGGCCCTTCGCTTCCAGGCCGGCGGGACTCAGCGGCGGGTCCCGTTCTCCCTTGCTGTGGATCAGAGGTTTTCCTGCCCGCAGCGAGAAGGGGCTCCGGTCTGTCAGCGCGTGCTGGCGGTGCTGCTCCTGCTGAGATGGTCAGACACGAGGACGAGAGCCGGTGGCCGGGGAGGTGCCGCCACACGTGCAGCCGCCGGGGGAGAGGCAAAGGGCCGGTTGCTTGAGGAAGGTGACAGCGGCTTCTCTTCTGCCCGCCCCGCTGCTTCGTCGGAGCAGGAGCCGAAGGAAGCCGAAGCAGTCTCTGCATCCCCTGGATGTGCCGCTGGGCTACAGGACAGGTGACATGCACACCGCCTCTGCTTGGGGGTCTCGTGTGGTTTTCTCCGGCCGAATGCAGACGGCGAGGCGCTGGAGGGTGTAAGCAGGCAAAGAAAAACAGGCAATGGGTTTCCTTCCCGCACCAGGACCCGGTGCCACGTGCAGGGCTGCCTGCCCTGGCGTGCCAAAGCCATCCCCACCAGGATCTTGCTTGCTGCAGGGCCGGGGGCTGTGTCAGCCCACAGCAGACCGCAGCGGGCAGGAGGCGTCCCAAAAACGTGCTGAGAAGGAGGGGTGACAGCTGGGGACAGTGTCCTGCCTCCAGGGCCATGCTGATGCAGCCCCGCTGCCTCCTGGACAAATTCACAGCTTCAGAAATACAATTGAAAATGATCAGGCCGTCGAGCCGCGCTCCTCTGAGCCCTGTTCCAAGCGGCTCACCAGGCGTGATTTAATTGCCACGTGAACAGAGATGCTGAGGACACGCCAACCATCTGCCCAGCTCCTTGGCCCCCATCTCCGGCTGACCCGAGCGGGGGTCCCTGCCCACCCCCAGCCCACATGGGGGCCACAGGATTGCCTGTCCCACTCCTGACCTGCTTGAGAGACCCCGGTGTCCAGACAAGCTTGTACACCATGTAGAAGGGGATGCAGATGAAGGACGATGCTCCTATGAGGTACCCCACCGAGATGCTCCACTCGGGGTACTGATAGTCGAAGAGCGTCAGAGGCGGCTGGTCCAGGAGGGAGCTGATGACGATGAACTGCGATGAACAAAGCGGAGCCCCTTAGGGAAGGATGCTCATGGGGCTGGACCACAGTAGGACATGCCCCACTGCAGTAGCGGGGCTGTACAGCCCGCAAAGCCCACGTGCACATGCCACGGGTGGCCAGGAAAGCTCTTTCATGACAGCCGGGCGTCCCCGGTGGATTCAGCCCCGTTGGCTGCTCATGGAGAGCAGATCAGCTGCGACACCTCCCCAGCCCCGCCACTGATGCCGACTCATCCCGTAGGTTAACACCACCTGCATCCCGCTGTCACCGCTGCTTCCCTAACCGGGAAAGGCCAGCGTGGACGTCGCGGTGACATTTCCCAGACTGCCGCCCCTCGCCAGGTGTGGGCTGGGAGGTCTCCGTCTAACAAACCCCACCGGGACGGCGTCCTGCAAGGGCTGCACGTCCCCGTGCTGAAATGAAATCATTTGCCGTCTGCTTTGATTATAATACTTCTCTCTTAATAACCTGGGCAAAGCGCTTAGAGCTGTAATTAATCCTCACAAGGCCTCTTCTCCTCCAGATCCGGCGAGATTAGACCCCTCTGCCTCTGCAGACGGCAGCCTTTGAAGTGCCGGGGGAGTCGGCATTTCAAAGGGGACAGATCCGGCGCGGCGCACAGCGCGGCAGTGCCGTCAGAGGCGTACCCGTGGCTGGCCGTGCCGGCGCTGGACGCTGCGGACTGGGGGGATGAAATGAGGCTGCTCTTGCCCCCGTGTGAGCGCCCAGCTGCCGCCTTTGCCCTGGAGCTGCAGAAGAGGCTGGAAAATGTACTTCCAGCTCCTTTTCTGGGTGAAACCCGCTGTCCCAGGGGCTGCGGGCAGCTTAGCCGGAGCAGCAGCGTGGGGAGCTGGCAGCGACGGCTGCCACGAGCTCTGTCAGCCCTGGCCAGGACCCCGATCCACCCTCCCGGTGGCTTGTTCACCCCGGGGAAGCGGGAGGGGAATAATCGGCAGCAGCAGCAGCCATGGAGGGAAGAGCAGCTCCCCTGTGGGGCACTCAGAGCGGGGTTGACAACCCTGACTTTAATTTGGGCCGTAGATACTCACGGCTAACAAGGCAGGGCTGACGGCAACCCAGCACACCTTCCAGAACATCCCCGGGGTGAAGCCGAGCATGGCTTTCACGTCGTGGGAGAACCTCTGTATCCCTGTCGGAGGAGAGAGCCGTCACGGTCCCAGAGACCCGCGAGGACGTGGGTACAGGGATGTGGGCATGACGCCCTCCGTTCCCCATCCCATCCTCCTCAGGAGTCACACTGGGGCTTCTTCCCCCAGCCCCCCCCCGGCATTTACACACGGGCATAAGGTTAAAGACCTGTGTCGGTCTCCGCAGGGCGTTTTTCATAGCAGAGGCAGTTTCTTACCGTAAAACCAGGAGACCGCTATCGTCTCCAGTAGCACCACCGCCAGGATTGAGCAGCCAGCGCCGAACTCCTCCAGGAGCTTTACCACGTAGGCTCCCCCCTGGAAGAGCACGAGGGAGGGGAGGGTGGCTGCGGACCCCGTGGGCGTGCGGAGCGGGTCTTAGGCAAAGTCCCGCACTGGGGGTCATCGGAGAAACCAGTAGGTGTGTGGTGGGGATGGGGGCGGAGCAGTGCTCGGTGGTACTCACGTAGGTGAGGGTGCTCAGGGAGCCCAGGAAACAGACCGTGATGAGGCCGAGGACGAAGAGCTCCCGTCGCCCCGCCAGGACCTGGGGGTACTCGTCCATCACGGCTGTAATCACGGCCTCCAAACCCCCAAACTGCAAAGGAGATGCCAGCGTGGGGTGGAGAAATGAGATGTGGGGACAGTCACACTCTTGGAGAAAACCTGCTCCCCCCAAGGACCCCTCTGCCAATGAGCAGAGTGGGGACATCCCATCCTGTCCCCTCCCTCCAGGGTGACCGTCCCCTCCAACAGGCTTTGGATGACACCAGCTCAGACCCACCGGAGATGGCGGTGCAGAGCTCCCTCCGTCCCCATGCTTGGTGGCCCTCCTTCCTAAGGCCATAGCTCCCCTTGTCACCCTGCTATCAGCCATGGGACACGGCCATCCCCAGTCCCTGCTGGGGACACGGCCATGCTGTCGCGCACCTACCGTGCTGTCCAGTCCCAGCGTTATCATCATCAGGAAGAAGATGATGGCAAAGAAGGTGGATCCCACCATGTTGGCGATTGCTTCGGGATAGGTGATAAAAAGGAGGCTCGGCCCTGGGAGATGACACTGGTTTGGTTTGCTGTTCCCCGGCTGCTCCAGCACAGCCCCCGGGTGCTGTGGGAACGCGCTTGGAGAAGATGCCCCAAAGCCAGAGTGGCTGTGCCTGGCGCCGGCTGAGATGCAGGGGGCGGACATCTCGCTGCCCTCCGCTCCGGGGAACTGCTCCCAGGCACCCCGACAGACCCCAGGGCCGGCCATCACCCTGCCCCCCCTCAGCCACAACGGGCACGCAGAGCCCCGGGGCAGCCGGCTGCTGCGGGGCCAAGATGGGGCAGTCGCGCTGGAGGGAGGCAAACCTTTATCTCTCGCAACATCCTCCACCTCCACGTCCCTCATCTCGGCCATGTAGCCCAGCACGGTGAAGATGACGAAGCCCGAGAGGAAGCTGGTGAGGCAGTTCACCGCGCTGGTGACGAGCGCGTCCCTGGAAGGCAGAAAGCAGGGAGAACATGTCCTGCGGCAGAAACCCCCCTCCGGTTCGGCGCTCCCCCCCAACTCAACTGCTCCGGTCGCCTGCACCCCCACCAGTTCCCTCTCCCGGCCCCGTGTACCAAAGCCACCAGTAAAATGGGGAGAGATGCTCAGCCTGCGGCCACGGGGCGCAGAGATGTGGCTCCACGGCAGCCCTCGTGCCCACGGGGACCCACGGCTGCGGGAGCTCACCGGTAGCAGTTGTTGTGGAAGTGGTTGTAACTGGCCAGAGCAAGGAGGACACCGAACCCAGGGCCCAAGGAGAAGAAAATCTGTGCAGCAGCATCAACCCAAACCTGGCAAGAGAAGCAACAGGCGGGCTGGAGAATAGGCAATGTGGTCCCCGGGGCTGGGACGGGGTTGGGAGGTGCCCCACGGTGTGCCCACTCCATGGTGTGTGTGCCCACCCCACGGCAGAGGGATGGGGTCCTCGTTGGTACCTGCCACCAAACCTCCTCTCCTGCCTGCCCCGTCCCCCCATGAGATGTGCCCGGAGCAGTGGAGCTGCCGCGGGACGGAGGGAGCTCGTTTCCACCCTGGGGTCCTGCAGCAGCAGGGTGAAGCAACGACATCTGTGCTGCCCCGTGCCCAGAGGGGGGACGAAGCCGAGGGGAGCTTGGAGACCCCCGTGCCCAGTCGGCTGGGCAGAGGGGCCCTGATTACCTTTAATGAGAATTCTCAAGTGCTGCCTGGTAATTACCCACAGGAAGCCTATTGTCAGGCCGGGGCGAGAACGCAGCATGAACAAAACCCGGCGGCAATGAGATGGGTGATTCAATTATAGATTTACATTTCCAAGAGCCCGTCCAGGGCATCTTGTTTCTGTAGGATCAAGTGCCCCATCGCCCTGCGGCTTGGGCAGTGGGGCGAGACCCGTGGGCAGGGGTGGGTGCGCGTCTTGGGGAGGGGGTCTGGGGGCAGCCAGAGCCGGGGTGACACGTCCCACCGCACACTCACCGCTGTGCTCAGGAGCTTGCCCCAGTCTGGGCGCAGGTAGAAGACAACCCCTCTCCAGGCTCCGGGCAGGGTGGCCCCCCGGACCAGCAGGATGAGCAGGACGACGTAGGGCAGCGTGGCTGTCACCCACACCACCTGCAGAGAGGCAGCCGTCAGCCCCCGGCACCGGCAGAGCTGCTCCACCGAGCACCCAAACCACCCGTGCCGGCACAGCCGGCTCGCTCGCGGCTGCCCAGGGTGGCCAAGGGGTAGGGGCATGGGGAGGAGGTGACATCCCGTGAATAAGCAGCCAGGTGAGCTGCAAGACCCCACCAGGGCTTAGTCCCTCCCGCCTGGCCCCGGTCGCGGAGGGGATGCTGCATGCCGGGCTGCGAGCCCCCACGTGCCCCGGGGCTCTGGCGCATCCATACCCGGGAAGGGCTTGGCGCCGGAGCCCTCTTTCTTACCTTCCCGGAGGTTTTCACCCCTTTCCACAGGCTGAAGTAGACGATGGTGAAGATGAGGAAGAGGCAGAGGAGCAGCTGCCAGTGGATCCCCCCCACGTTGTACAGACCCCCGGACTTCTGGATCTCCAGGACCTTCCTCCTGCGGGCAGGGATCCCCACGGCCGGGGAGGGGGTCTCAGGCAGCGCGGTGCTGCTGGCTCTGCCCTTGCAGGCAGCTGGGGAGCGGGCTCAGCCCTGGGCAGGCAGTGCCATGCTCACCTCTCCCCTGGAGCACCGGGTACGGTGGCCCTGAGCTCCTCAGAGCATCCCCCCATGACGGCCATGGGCAGTAGCGTACCTGCTCCCAGGTACCCCCGTCCTATGCCCCATGCAGCAGACCCGAGTGCCACCACGGGGATGTGCCCCAGCTTCAACACGTCATCCACCTACGTGCACTTACGTATAAAACTCTTCAGCGGGGGACCGGGAGAAGTTGGTCCAGGTGACGTTGCTCCTCCCGAAGTAGTTGGTGCAGTCGGGTGTGTTCCAGGGGTTGTCGCAGCTCGCCCAGGGCAGGGTGCCCGAGAAGGACGAGTAGAAGTAATAGAGAGCCCAGGCGATGATGGTGTTGTAGTAGAAGGAGACGTACAGGCCAATGATGCAAATGGCAAAGCCGATGCCTGGGCAAAGAGAGGGGCAGACTCAGCAGCCCGCGCCGGTCCAGCCCTCTCCCCGTCCCCTGGGACGCGGCTGTGGGGACCCGCACCGCCTGCACAGCCAACACCAGCGCTGCACGGCCCCCAGCCCGCGGCGGTGGCCCGGAGCTGGGGGTCTCTTACCTTTAAAAATGGGGCAGATGCGCTTCCAGATGGGGATGGCGCCTGTCCTGTGGAACTGCCCCAGGGCCAGCTCCATGTAGAAGAGGGGCACCCCTCCGAAAACCGCCATCAGCGTGTACGGGATGAGAAAGGCTCCTGTGGGACGAGGAGCAGAGCGGCGGTGACCACTGCGGCCCCGCGCCGGCCAGCGAGCGCAGGCAGCTGCGGATGGGGGGCTGCCACTGCTGCCCCCCCCCCCTCCCGCTGCAGCGAGGTGTCACGGAGGAGCACAGACAAAGGGTTTGGACATGTGTTTTGTAAGGTGCTTTACAAATCATCTGTTCGGGGGGGGTCACAGATGTGAGGACCCGGTGTCCCGGACTCCAGCGCTGCGGTGTTAGTCCCCGCTGGCGTCCCAGCATCGCCGGGGGGGATCGTTTGGCCGGGACGGTAGAAAGAGCAATAGAAACCATCAGGGCACAGGGGATGGCACACCGAGCACCTCTCAGGTCTAGAAGAGTTTTGGAGAAAATCCCACTGATTTTCTACACGGTCACGCCAAGACACAAGTAATTAACGCCGTAATCTGCATTATTCATAACAGTGTCGTCCTCACCAGGGCTACACTTGTACCCCATGGAGGTTTTGGAACCGGAGCTGCTCTCTGCGCTCGTCAGAACAGCCCTGTTGGGATTAGTTAATTTAACCCCCACGGCTCCTCTCTCCGCGAGCCCTCCACGCGCTCCACCCTCAACCCCTCCAGGGTTTCTCTTCTAGGAACATCTCCAGCTGATGGCGGAGCCCACCACCGGCCCCGATGAGCGCTCCCGCCCTGCGTGGACCGCGGCTGTCCTTTCCAAGAGCTGCCGTCCGAACTTCTCACCCTCCCCTGTGCGTGGGGCGGGTGGGGAGAGCATCTCCCTGAACCACACCGACGAAGAGCAGGTAAAGTTCGCTCCTGGTCCCACAGGAGTAAATCACAAATAACTGTGCTTCAGTGTGGGCACCTGGGATCCACATTTTAGCCTTGAGTGTGGTACTAATTATCTCCTTCTAATTTTCCCAAGCAGCAGAGGACGTTACCCGACTGCCGACTTCCGCAATTAAACCCACTGTGCTTTTGCAAACAGCACAAAATCTTCATTCCTCAATTTTAATTTCCATGCCAGGGGTTTTTCTCCTCTGCTCTACTTAAAGCAATTTATTTAGATGTCATTTACTCCGGGTTTTTTTCCCCTTCACGGGGCTTTTGTGTCTTAACTTTCTGTCGACGACCCACAGGAGGGAACGCCCCGAGCCCCGCGCGGTGCGGGGCTGCGCGGTCCCGGGGAGCCGGGGCTGCTCGGCGGCATCCAGCTGGGATCTGCGGCGGGCGGCTGGGACGCTCGTGAGGATTATTTTAAAACACGAGCCGTCAGAAAGGGTGGCTTTCGCAAAGGTCACAAAGGGTACGAACCTCCCACCCCAAATTTGCCGATTCTTAATCCTTTTACGCAGTCTGGACCGCGCTAGTTTTCTCTTTGCAACCCTCGAGCTGCTACCGCACCTCTAACCGTGCCGGGGAGGGAGTGAATGGCACCGAGGAAGGAGGAGGACAACTGTGAATGGAGGAGGATTTTGAATGAAGAAAGACACAAAACAGAAAAGAGACAGATGTCAGGAGAAGTTGTTGGGTTTGTCTCTAAAGTGCCCCGTCCGGAGAGGAGCAGCTAGAGACAAAGAAAGAAAAGAAACAGCGAGTTTTTCAGCATGGGAAAGGTGAAAAACAGGTTTCTTTTCTCCAAAAGAAGACTTAAATAATCCCAGTGGTGTCCTTACCCCCTCCGTTTTGGTAGCAGATGTAAGGGAACCGCCAGACGTTGCCCAGATCCACAGCGAATCCGACGACCGAGAGGAGGAAATCCATTTTTTTGCTCCACTTGTCCCTGGGGTGGGTTTGGGGTCGCGGGGGTGCGGGGCCGGGCGAGGGACCGGGGTGGGGGGCCGTGCCCTGCCGGGGAGGGCTGGCAGCGGGCGCCGGGCAGGGCTGCTCTGCCATCCTGTCGCCCCGGCAAATCCTGCAGGATTCAGGCTGAGTAACTTGGGGCCGGGAAGGATTTTTCTGTTGCTGATGACAGATCCGAGGAGGGGAGGGTCAGGCTGACTGCGCTTCCCCACCTCCCGCTGGAAACCCACAGCACCGAGAGCAGCCGGCGGAGAAACCCATCCTCTGATCAAAGGCAGGAGGGGGGAGAGCGGTTTTCCGAGCGCAGGGCTGAGGCGCGGGGACCAGCATCACCGCACGGGTGTCTGTCCCCTCTGCTCCCTGGGTCTGCGCCCGGGCGGGAGCATTTTGGGGTTGGGGTCGGTGAAACGGAACCGTACTCGCACACAGAGGTGCCCCTTCCCTCCTGACAAAGAGTTATTTCTTTCTCCTCGCTGTATTTTGCAATTACCGCTCTGCGCATGATGACACTAAACCCACCAAAATGATGGCGGCTCGTTCTTGTAGGGGAAACTCTGCGGAGCGAGCGGGCCCTGGAGATGCCCCCTGGCCGGGAGGCAAGTGCACGGCACGAACGCGACCGGCGCTCGCCGTGGGCCCACCGGACCCGCTGTGGTCTGGGGGTATCTCTGTGTGCTGCCGGGAGCCAGCGGCGCTCGCGCAGAGCCGCCCGGTCCGAGCCATCCCACATCGCCCCGTCTGTCCTCATGGACCTGCTGGGTCTTTCCGTAGCCCAGGGGGGGCGAGTGGTTGCCAATAAGCCGCCTGAAAGCGAAATAACTTTTGCAGCTCAGCTGCCATGAGGGAGGGGATGGCAGCGTACCGAAAGCCATCGCTCTCCTCAGTTTGACAGTTCAGCAGTGAATTTTATGGCCTGCTTGCAGCCCTGGCAAGTCCCTGGGTCTTGTCCCTGGCTGTGACACGGGGGCCGGTGCTGAGCGAGCCCTTGCCTTGGGCCACCCAGTGCTCCGGGGTGCTCCAGCACCGGCTTTTCCAGGCACCCTCATCTGTAATTACAAGAAACTACAGAAGAGATCAAACCGGGAACGGTGGTTCTTAGGGCCACGGTTCGCGGGTTGCTGTGACGACGTGACGCCAGTCACCCAGCGTCTACCCAGCACGGGAAACCTCTGGACACTGTTAATCCATCAGGCACACGCATGGAGACCCATTAGAAACGTCCACTTAAAAACACATTTGGGTTTTTTTCTTTTTGGGGTGCCTGGCGCTGGCTGTCGGGGCTGGGGGACCCGAGCGGCTTGGGGGGGACTGATGCTCATCCCCCGGGTGGACGTCCCGGTGCTCCGCGTGGCTGCGGTGAGGTGGGCAGGACAGACTGTGCCACGGTGGGCTTAGTCCAGGCGACGGTGGCACAGTCACCCTGGGGCAGGGACGCGGCTCTGCCGGGGATGTCACCCCACCAGCTCCTCGCCCGCACAAGAGCCCTTGGGAACGGGATTTTGGCATCTTCACCAGCTCCCCCTCCTTGCCTCCCTGCACTTGGCTGCCCCCAGCGCCTCGCCGTGTGTCCCCAGGTTCTCCCTGCCCTGGAGCGGGGACCCCAGCAGTGGACGGCCAAACTGGGGTGCCCAGTCCGGAGCTGCCCCCTCCCGGCGGGCAGCGATGGGTGGTGGGACCCCTCCGGCCACCCGCCTGCCGTGGGTCCCCGCGCAGGGCGGGCTGCGCTCGGCACGGCTTCTCCCTCTCCGCCTGTGAAATTATCATTCCTTTTAACACCTCTTTTTTGAAAATGCAACGATTTTCTGCCTGTGCGCTTTCGAGGAGCGGCGGGTACCAACTCTCCGCACGTGCTTTTCTCCGAGCGAAGGGGTTCAGTCGGAGGGTGTGAGGCTGATCCTGCACCCCGGTCCCTGCGCTGGGTGGGGAGCGAGAGGAGGTTGGGGGGGTCCCGTCGCGGCCAGGCAAAGCCCCCCCCCCTCCATGAGCCCCACGGCTTTGCCGGTGCAGTTCTCCCCTGAGCCGAGACCCAGCACACGGATGAGGGACAATTAATCTCCTGCAGGTTTATACGGGATTTGTGTCACTCCTGGGACTTTGCAAAGCCGTGAATTTCAGCTGCACTCCTTACAGTGGGGGTGCGGGCGCAGCCCTCGGAAATGAAAGCCGAGGCTGTGCTCTGGGGCTGCGGGGGGCGGCGGAGGGGCTGCACGTGTCCCCTCTACGGGATGAAGGTGAGAAATCCCTGCTGCTGATGCGATTTGAGGAGAGTGTTGGGGGGAACAAGGTTTAATCCCCCCAACCGAGGACCATTTTAAGGGCAGAAATGACAGAACGGAGATGGCTGGTGCCATAGCAACTGTAGAAAAAATAATAGCTCTTTCTCTGTAGCTGACCCTGCTTTTCTCTGGGTAGATCACACGCAGCGGCTTGGGGTGCCGAGTGTGGAGACCCTCCTGCACCCAGACCCTGCTCCCTGCCCAGGAAGCCTCAATAGGTGGGCTCAGAGTCAGTCCCAGTCCCCACAGGAGGCTGCGCTGGCGGGGAAGGGGGGAATGGTGGTCTGCGGTGGTCTGTGGGGAGCAGGTCCCCCCGCCGTATCCCTCACTGGGGGGCACTAGGATGAAGCCACTTCCCGGGTGCACAGCAGCAGCAGTTCAAACACTGGCATCGTTTTTAGAACAAAGCTCCTTGCTCTCCTCAAGAGAGAGAGAGCACTTTTTTTTCTCCACACTGATCTTTTAAATTGCAGGAGGTGGGCTTTGTACTCGCACCTTGGGCTAAGCAGGGCTCGCAGCAGCGGCACTGGCCCGGCAATGGCCGTGGCTGTTCCCACAGCATCTCCACGCCAGAGCTGCACGGTGGTTTGGCAACGCGGGGATGCGCAGCCTGCACGCTGCCATCTAAAAGCTCCCTGCGCCGAGGCACCGACGGGTATCAGTGTCCCAACACGCCGGTGCTGCTCCGCTCCAGCCCAGCCGATGTGCTGCACCGTCAGTTTGATGCTGCTGTTGCCATTCCAGCATCCTCCACCCGTGACAGATCCCCCCCCCGCCCCGGGGTCCTCATTGGGGAATGAGCCGCGAATGCACCCAGCGCTCCCATCCTGCTCCCCCCTTCTCCTTGGGTGCCCGATCGCCCACCCGTGCCGCTGCCCACTGCCTCTCCGCACCGACCCGCTCATGCGGCTGCCTCTTCTCCGGCATGGGGTCAAGGCTGCCGCTGTCAAGTCAATAAGGAGAGAGCTTTGAAATCTCAATTTTTATTTTTTTTTTTTCTAGAAGCTGCAAGCTGGAAAAGCCACTGCAGGTTCTCAGGGCTGCTGGAGATGGGAGGAGGGCAGAGGGAGAGGTGTCTCTGGGAGATGGTTTTCATTGCGAGGAGTTGTGCTCCCCAGACTCAGCCCCGGTGTCTTGGGGTCCTGCGAACGCCGAGCTCCCAGCAGGATCCTGGCTCTGCAACCTGCTGGAGAGATGAGTTTTCCCCAGAGTTTTATTTATTCTAATCACAGTTTTCCAGCCCCCGCGTAAGGACCTGGGTGTGTTGCTCCAGCTTGGCCCATTGTCCTGGTTTGAGCCACACAGGACTAATTTATCTCCTACTGCCTGGGAAAATCGCACTTTTAGAAGACTCTAGTATCTGAATTTGTGAAAATATTTACCTTATAGCCGGCTATGGTGTGTGGGTCTCAAGGTCTCTGTGTTTTTGAGCTCACCAGGTGCTGGGATGAGGAGGAGCGAGACCCGGGCACTTGGCCCAAAGTGCCCAACAGGATTATTTCATACCATGAACGTCCCATTCAATATATAAATTAGAAACTTTGCTGCAAAGTTCTCTTCCTTAATGGCTGCGATCCAGAGAACTCCTTGCACGGGTGCCGGAGCCCTGAGCCCTTCCCTTCCTCCCAGAGCTGCAGCGCTCGCAGTGTCCCACACCGGCTGTCGCTGCTGGAGCGCACGGCTTCTACGGATAGAAGGGACTGAGGATAATCCTGGTATATTCTATATTGGCATTGGGATCAATATTGGTTCTCTACTGTTATTAATGTTAATTATCCAGTCTTATTCTTTTGAATCTGTTTATACTTCAGCCCTTGGGTTTCCTTGTTTTTTCCTGATTCCCCTTCCTGGGTGGGGAGGGGCCATGAGAAAAATTGTCTAAACGACAATAAATTGTTGTGGGTTTCTCAAACCATAACACCCATCAGCGGTTCCACGTGGGGCTCAGCGTGCTCATCACTGACACACCGGACGGGGGAGTTTTCTGGGTAAAATGTTGTTATTTTGCCAATCGTAGCCAAATATTTTTGTCCATCATCTGACATTCAATTAGAAGCTGTTCAGAGAGGAGGCTCTGGAGGCTACATAGCGTTTGAAATCATACACAGCTGAAGTCAGCGGCGCTGGATCCGAGCGAGGGGGAAGGGGCAGCGGCAGGCGGCTGCGACGGGGGTCTCTGCCGGTTCTTTACTGCAGCTCACGTGCTGAAAGCCGGCTGGTCCCCTGCGCTCCGGCCATCCTGCTGTCCAAATACCTGCAACATCGCTGCCAGACATACTCTGTGCGCTCCCTTCACCAGGTTGTTTTCGCTTTTTCCTGTTATTTTCGCTTTTTCCTGTTATTTTCTTTACTCAAAGCACAAATCACTTTAGATTTAAAATGTGGAGTTTAAATCTAGCTCAACTCAGATTTAAATTTGAATTTCCATCGAGTTAGAAGGTGTTTCTAAACAGTACGATTATTTGATTAGCAGATTGCTTTTATCCTACCTGCTCATCCGTGCAACGAAATGCAGAGGAGTGAACTGCGGTCTTAAAACAACCACCCTGTTTAAGCCGCAGAGGCAGCAGTGGGAAGTTTAATTTAATTAGCATGATACTCAGAGATGTAACTTAATCACATTAAGTATAGATCAACGTGCTCTCATTTAAGCTCTCCAGACTTCAAAAAACAGGGGCCAATCATCTCCCACCTGTCTTTAATCCAGGGAGAAGCAGAATTTTCCAAGGAAAAGGAAGCAGCGAGGCTTATGGAGAGCTCATCCCTGTGCTTGTTTCGGCTAATTTCTCCCCAAAGGAAGGTAGTATATTAGTAATAGCTCCCACTCCCTCTGTGGCACTGCTGTTCCTGGGAAGAGGTCAGGCAAATCACTTGTGGTCCCTCTGTGATGGCTTAAGCGTCACCTTACTCGGCATGTGGTCCCACAGAAGTGCCGGCACCCCCAACCACCAGAACCCCTCTGGGTTCGTTCGGCATGCGGACGCTGCCCACCCCGTGTTAGTGAGCCTGCGGTACCGCGGAGAGATTGACAGGACTGAAGATTGTACAAAACCAGCACGGTTCATTAACAGGAATCAAAATGATCTTCTCGCTCCTCTGGGCTTCCCTCCGCCAGTGCTGTGCATTTGGGTCAGGCTCACCGGGTGGGCACTACTCCCCCAAGCTCGGCAGAGCCCCGCAGGAGTGCGGGTCCCCTCGGCATCACCCCTCGGCTGCATCCTGCCGGCACCAGCGCGGGGGGAACCAGGCAGCGCTTGTCAGAGAACAAACGCTACGGCAGAGCTGCCGAGGTCTTGTGGGTGCTGTAAAAGCTGCTTGGGCTCATCTTGGCCCTTAAAATAAGTGGGGTTTGTTGGCAAAGTCCTAAAAGAGTTGTTTTGGCTCAGCTCAGCTCATTTTCTTGATTGAGGTGCTAAACTGAACAATTCCTGATGTCCCCTGTCATTCAAGAGGCAGGTCAATGTCTCCAACATCATTTTCACGATAGCAAAAGCGAGAAACGGGCAGGAGAAACTCGCCTGCCTGTCCGAGCCCGAGTTCAAAGCTTTGTCGGTCAGTCCAGGCTCTCCCGGCTGGTTTACGTCAGACAGTCATCCTGAGCTGGGGAAGCTTTACAGAGACCAGAGCCGTGCAAGGTGCCATGCGTGACACGTTCACGCTGTGCCCCGGCTCCTTGGGAACCTGGCACCTTTTTGGTTCCAGCACCCGCAGGTACGTGGAGCCACGGCTCTGCGCTGTCCCAGGGACAGGGGAGTCAGTAGGCTGCCTCTGCTCATGGTAGTTTTGTTCACTGTTGATATCTGATGGCGCTCCTACGTGGTGTTTTATGAGGCTGCGATGCCTTCATCATGAGTGTTTACTAGCCTGTCTTAATTGCCCATTCAAGACTGTCATCAGTAAATGACAGGCAGGGTTGCGCAGCAGCAGAGCTCGGTACCAGCCGAGGGGGCTGACTGTGAGCACAGCCTGACTCCTGGCCAGCTGCGAGGGTCTCGGGTCAAACCTGGCAAGCCCTGGGCTCCTGCCTCTTAGCACCTTCGGTCCTTCTCCTGCCGCACCCCTTTTGGAGGAAGGGGACCCCATCCTCAGAGGCTCTCCATGGACAGACCCCTGGTGCAGGCTCTTGGGCAGAAGAGATGCAATGGTGCCACCTGGTGAGACCGGGCAGGCGGGCACGCTGCCTCGGGGGTCCGCAGCTGATGGTCGTGGGGAGCGGAGACGCAGCCCTATGGACAAACCACGCGTGACACCCCCGACGTGGCACACCAAGTCCTGTGTCACTGGCCCAACCTGAGGCCAGGGGTGACTCCCCTGAGGTCAGCATCCCAAGGGTCGAGTCAACACTCAGTGACTGCAGACGGGAGTTGTGACCCCCACCAGCAGCACCCAGAGATGCCCAGGCTGGATTCCCGTGGATGCCAGAACCTTTCTGGGATACGCCTGGACCAGCAGTCACCTATCCCCAAGCAAGCCGGTCCTGTCACTGCAGTTCAGTAACATTTGCGCTGCCACCACCTCTGTTAACAGAGTATTTAGCAAGCAAATAAACAGTGAAAAGCAAACAGTGTACAAGGAAATAGGTCTTCTCTACAATGGATATGGCACAAGGATTCTCCTGGTCCCTGTGGCAGCGGTAAAGTACAGAAGGGGCTGAATTCTGGTTAATCCCCAGTCCAGAGCTCCCTCCTGTTCTCCCAGCAGATGAACACCCAGCACGGGTGGCAGAGGGGAGCTGTTGGGATGGTTGATTCCTGCTGTCTTCAGGGCCACCCACCACCAGCACGGGGTGGAAGGCAGCTGCTGGGAGGCAGAGGACGCAGCCCAGACCCCGGTGCGGCAGCGGAGCGGTACGCAGAGCTGCGGGGGCTGGGAATTCGGAACAGACTTGGACCTTCCCTGCTCTCTGTGAGCCCTTTCCCAAGCAGTGGAAGCGAGTCCCACCCCAAGCAATGGCAGCGAGGACCAGCCAGGGCTGTGTCGGCGGCCGGCAGCCATGTGCCGGCGTGCAGCGTGGCCGGGCGCCACTGCCCTCACGCTAATGTGGTTTGTAGTTATTGGAAACTGGACTGCGAAGGAGCCGGGATCCTGTTTCTATGGAAATGTCCTGGAACAGCAAATGAGGGAAGAGAAAAACAGAAGATATGTTAATGGGCGCTGCTCAGCAGGGTGCTCTCTGAAGGGGCTGTGATTTTGATAGGAAGCATCTGGGGTCTCCTGTCAATACGTCTTCTCAGCTCATTATCACCTTCCTGGCGTGGAAGAGCCCACCAGAGCTTCTGGATGGTGCGTGGCTGCTGGGACATTGCCGCTTGGCACCTCCCGGAGCTCCCAAACCCCCATACGACGCCAGACATGGCCCACTGCACCCACCACAAAGCCACCCTGTGTGTGGGGACGAACCGAGGGCTGCAGCCTGAGCCCCATCCCTGTATCACCCGTGTCACCCAGCCCCGTGGGCCGCCATCCTCGGGCACCTCAGGGCACCTCGGCCCCAGCTCGGGGGGTGCTGGGGCCTGGCTGGGGCAGAAGGGGTGTCTCAGTTGAAGGGTGCCTGGTGGTGGGGAGCCCCTGGGCGCTGGGGGGCCCGGCTGTGGTCCCCACTGAGGGGCCGGGCCTTGTTGGGGTCCCCCCACTGTGGGGCCGGGTCTGATTCAAACCCCCCCTGGGAGTCCGCGCCTGGTTGGGGTCCCCCCTTGGTGGCCAGGGCCCAGCTGGGGTACCCCCCCACCCCCAGGACTGTGCCCAGTTGGGGTCCGCCTTGTTGGCTGGGTCCCAGTCGGTGTTATCATCCCCCCCCTCGGGGGAACGTGCCCAGTTGGGGTCCTCCCCTTGATGGCCAGGGCCCGGTTGGGGCCCATTACCCCTCGAGGGATTGTGCCCAGTTGGGGTCCCCCCTGAGAGTCCAGGCCTGGTTGGGGTCTCCCCCCCCCCCCCCCTTTAGTGGTCGGGGTCCAGTTGGCGTCCCCCCACTAAGGGGCTGGGCCTGGTTCAGGCTCTCCCTGAGGGTCTGTGCCCAGTTGGGGTCCCCCCCTTGATGGCCGGGGCCCGGTTGAGGTCCCCCCTGAGGGTCCAGGCCTGGTTGGGGTCCCCCCTTGATAGCCGGGGCCTGGTTGGGATCGCCCCCCTCGGGACCGTGCCCGGTCGGGGCCCCTCCCTCGGTGGCCGTGTCCTGGCTGGGGTCGCCCCCCGATGGCGGCCGGTTGCCGGGGTTGCCGCTTGCCCGTCCCCCCCCCGGCGGCGGGCGCGGATTGGCGGCTGCGGCGGCGGCGGCCCCTCCCCGGCGGGCGCGGTTGGGCGGTGCGGCCCGTTCGGCCCCGGCCCGGCCCGGCCCGGCCCGGCCCCGCCGCCAGTCTACCGGCGCTGCGGAGCGGAGCGGCCATGGCGGCGGCACCGGCGGGTAGGGCGGGCGGCGGGGCTGGGACGGGGATCGGGACCGGGACCGGGACCGGGACCGGGACCGGGATTGGGCCGCACTAACGGGCCTCTCCCCCTTCTCCCCACAGAGGCGGAGACCCGGCAGCGGCTGCTGCGCACCGTCAAGAAGGAGGTGGGTGCGGGACCGCGGCGGCGGCCTCCGCGGGAGAAGCCTCGGCCCCTATCACGGCTCGGGGACCCCCCGGTGATGGGCGTCTGCGGCGGGACCCTCCCCGGAGAGGGGAGCCCCGGCCCCGGGCTCGCCGCCCGCAGCATCCCGCTGGCTCCTGCCGGTGCCACTGCAGCGGATTTAACAGTCCCCCCCCAAAAAAACCCATCCCCCCAACCCCGATCAGGACAAGGGGTGGCAGCGTGAGGCCGCCCCCGCGGCGGGGGCTGCAGCTGCCCGGTTCCTGGGGAGGTGGAGGAGCATCATCCCCGCAGCACCGCCGGATTTTGGCACCCCGGGTGTCCTCTGTCTTTTGAAAATTGGCTTTTGCTGTTGGCAGAGCGGCTCTCGCAAGTTGGGGCTTTCCACAGGAGGGGGGGGGGGGGGGAGGGAGGAAAGGGGGTGACTCCCGGTGCTGGCGGCCTTGGGAGCGGGGATGGGATGGAGCCCTCCTTTCGCAGGGCGAGGGGCAGCCGGCTGGTGGAGAGCCCGGCGCGGACGGGGTTGTGCACCGCAGCCAGCCAAGAAAATGGGGAATGTGCCCGGGAGTGTTAGTGTGGCCAGTGCGATGCCATGGTGGTTTACATCTGCCTCCTCTGGTCTCGCTTCTTGAGCATCTTTCACTCTCTGTTAGTTTATACTGCTTTTTTATGCTAAGCTTCCTCAAGCTCCCGCTCTCCCTGTAGAGTTTAGTGTTTATAATGCGCGTAGCGGTAACGCAGTGAGCTGAGGGTAGATGTAGACGGGGAGCTGAGAGTCCCACGGCTCTGCTACGTAGTTGGTGTGTTGCTTGTGTGTGGCAGTGGGCGGCATGGGCCCCGTCTGAGCCACCCGTCCGTGGCCGCTGAGTCTGAAGCGGCTAAATGTCGTGGGACCCGCTGCAGGGGAACCCGGACTTGCTCTGCCGTGTGGTGGAGCGCTGGATGGCCAGGAGCTGTTGTCATTTCCTGCCTGCGGTCTGTCCCCACAGGTCACCTCTCCTGGGATTTTGGAGGGTGTGATGTGTGATGTTTTGTTTTCTGGTCTTACAAGCGTCTTGATAACCAGCTTACGGGCTATGGGAAGTGGAACGTCCCTGCTGGGATCGCTGCCCCAAGTAGGGTGAACAAGACCCATGGGCGGTAGGTCTGGGGAGGGTGACAGCGCAGTGCGTTTGACTGTTCATCCAGGCCACTTCCCACCTTTAATTCTGTGCCGGGTGTGGTGGTAAGGAATACTACTTGTTGCCTTGGCAACAGCTATTAAACCAGAAAAAGGGTATGACATTTATTTAGCATCCTGGATAAAGCTGACATCTCATTATTACTGTCTGTCTGCCACGACTCCTGAGTGGAGAGAGACAAAACAGCAGACTACGACTCGACTGCCGCTGCAGGATGGGAGGCGAGGATTGCCCATCAGTGTGCTGGTTAAACCACTCAGCTGGCAGACGGGAGCTTCCTTCTGGAGACCGCTGTGGCCTCCGCAAGCTGTCACTACACGTGAGCATCTTCCACGCTGGCATTCAGTACCGGCCTCCTCTCCCTTTGCTCTTCCTCTGGGGGCTGCGTGCTCGAAGAAAGTGCAGCTTGTGCCTAGGGCGGGAGAGCTGAGGGTTGTGACGTGCCCTTCTGCTGGCTTTTTGGTAAAATAAACGTATTGTAGGAGGGTTTGGTGAATGCAAGTAAAGGTTGAAGGAGAGAGGTGATGCACGGGGAAAGCCCTTCTGCCCTGGTGAAGTGCCACGTGCCGATGCATCACGATGCCGTGATGCGGGTGCTGGACACAGCCTGGTACCCCTCCAGCAGCGCTTTAGCGAGGGCACTGTTGACGCAGAGCAGAGATTTTTTTTTTTTATGGTGGTCTCATTGCTCTGGGCTCTGCCTCGGGACGTCTGTGTGGATGCGGGGGGGTTGCACGTTCCTTCGGGATTCTCCCAGCTCGGTGCCTGCTGGAAGCAGCGAGACCCGGCAGGGGCTTTGGTCCAGTGAGGTGGGGCTGTTTGTGCGCAGCCGCGCAGGTGGGTGAGTTCTGTGTCAGACCCCTGTTCTGCACCCTCTCCGCCTGTGTTTTGCTCAGTTAGGATTAAAAAAACCACCTGGGGCAACATGATCCCAGAGGTGATGTAGCTCATTATTTAGCAGCATCCCTGAAGCCGGGAACTGGTGGGGTGTTCTTTTGCCTGTTGCTCCCTGCTCATTAGGCCCATTTTGCTTTTGTTTTTTCTTCCTCTTCTAGACTGACTTCAGGATAAGTCAGGAGCTTGTGCAGACTCCAAGGAGTGGTAGAAAGGACCAACTGCAGAAATCTCCTTCCCCCCTCCCCCCCAGAATTTTTACCTTTCACAAAACTGCATATTCTCATTTTATTAAACCATGTCTGGTTTTGCTTCAGCCGTGGCTCTGTGTGATCTGCTGCCGTCCTCAAGTGCAGGTGACCTCCACCGTGACTGACTTGGGACAGCCATGGATCATACTTGGGAAGCCACACAACATCTGTCCTCCTAGTGCGATAGCTGGAGGAATAAAATATTGTGAAGACGAGGTCTGCTTAGACAAGGTAGATAAACAGTAAATCAAAATTACCAAAAGCACCACAATGAGCAAATGGACTTCAATATTTGGTTGATGCCATTGTTAATACATTTTTATTTTTAGTAAGGTTTGCAGGTTGAATATCAGCTATCACGATCTCCCCCTGCCAAATGGTTATAATAAATCCAACTAATCCCGAAAGCTGCAAAATTGACTATTTGTCAGCAGACTGCAATGGAAGGAGTGGAAATAAGACTTTCTGAGGAATCCTGTTTCCTGTTATGCAGGATAAGAAGCATAACCAAATCCTCTCTGATTTTTTTTTGAGCTTTTATCAGGTGGAATGAGGCTTCTTTAAAAACTCAGAGCCTGAAATACCCAGGTTTAAAAGGGTGTTGAATTCTCAACTAAAAATATTCTTCTTGCAACCCATACTCTTCCCTTTCTTTTGCAATTTTCATTTTTAATAGAGGCAAATCCTGTAGTGTGTTTTTGACTGCCTCCAGGTAATTGCCTTGCATACAAAAATAGGTGGGGAAGCAGGTGTCACCCGGGAAATACAGGCTGTGCTACGCCGTGCCTGGAAAATGAGTTGTGCGAAAAGCTGAATGGAATATGAAAGTAAACAGTTGCCTTGCTGATTATTCTGCAACGACTTAGTTTATGTTTAACTTGCCATTCAGCAGGTAGCTTTAAGTCTTTTACTCATCAATAACTGCTGGGTCTGTATCGAACATTTTGCTGCTTGTTCTGAGAATTTTTTTTAAAAACTGTTATTGATTGACCACAACCTGCTTGCTTGCTGCTGTCCTGCGGTCTTCTATCGGCTATATTGTTTATTTTTTAATAGCTTGGATGGTTGTCACTGCTCAGCTGTTGACTAATTCCATCATCTTATATCATAGGGACAACAGTCAGTCTCTCTTCCTCCCACCCTGTAAATGAGGTGCCCCCGCTACGCAGCCATATTGTCTGGTTCGTGGCTAAGTAACGCAGAGTGACTGGTAAGAGCAATATTTTTGCAGCTTGGGTTTGTTTTTCTGGAGCGTGTCTGTACGCCTGCGGTTCCAAAATATCAGATTGCGGGTGTCAATGCCAGCTATTTCATTCTGGATTGGTAGAAAATTGTAAATTAATTTAGTGTTATTAGGATTTGAAAAATTAATGTTGATAGCTTTAAATGTTCTCAAGGCCAATTTAAAAAAAAAAAAAAAGGCCTTTGTGTAGCTGTCAAAACTGTTCAGGCAAAATGAAGATGAGGATGATAAGCTGCAGATTTGTAATGAAAGCTGCTGTTTGCAGAGGGACCGTCTGATGTCTCTCAAGCACCCAGGTCAGCCTTTTTCAAATGTTCCTATATCAAAAGTAAACAGATGGCTTTAATGCAGCATTTCTCGATTGCCTGCATCGATCTCTTCTGAAGAGAGTATTACTAATCGCTGGGGACCATTTTCTCTCCTTTTGAAGATAAAAGCAGGGGTGTGCAGAAGTGCTCTCATCCTCCAGAAACCCCTGGCTGCATCTTTCATACCCAGAAGAGGTTTCGTGCCGCTTCCGTCCTTCATCTTCCTTCTCAGTGTTCGGGGAGACGAGAGCTCTGTGCCAGAGGAGCACTCCTTCCTCCCCACCCAGCTTCTCCTCTCTGCTGCCAAAATGTCATCCTCCTCCCCTTGTGGCGTCCTGGCTGTTGCCATGGAAATACCTGTTTTCGAACAGATTCAGGACTTCAAAGCAATTCGGGGCTGGAGTTGCACCTGGTTTCAGTGCAAATAGTGTCAGTCTTTGCCGTGTTTGCTAATTGAATCCAAAACGCTTGTCACTGTAACGTTTTGCACCGTGGGAAACAGCAGCTTTGTGGTGTGATGGGTGCAGAACAAAACAGGGTAAAGCTTTGAGATCAGGCGTTGAAAACAGAGAAATGACTAAAGTTTTTCTTGAAATGTTGCAGCATCTTTATTGAGCGTCTTACAGCGAGCAGTACCAGCAGTGCCAACAGATGGCATGGAAATTTGCGTTTGACAAGCACAACAGGAATAGAATCAGCTATAACATGATCTTACGTGATCTTAAATTAGCGTTGCATGTATGGATTTTTGGCCAAAAGTTGTTGCCCTGTGAAGAAAGTCTGATGCAAAATACTGTCAGCAAATACACGTAACTAGGATCATCCCTGTTTCCCCCAGGGTACAATATTGCATTATAGACCCTTCCATTTAATGTCTTTTTGATTTCTTTCCCAGCAAACTGTCCAAATATTCAGAGTTTATATGCATTAACACCTTCTTCCTCCTTAACCTCCCAAGGAAACTCAGCCCGGTTCCCAAACGTGAACACACATGGTTCCTGGGGAAGGTCTGCTGGCTGCCCTGGAAATCCCACGCGTGTCACATGGGTGGTACCCCAGCTGCAGAAGGTGCTATGTTTTATTTAGTAAGCGGGGATAAATAATTAAATAAGACTTTTAGAAAAGCCAAAGGTCTCAGTGGGTAGGATTGCGATCAATGTTTCTGTGGCAGCAAGAATATGGAGCTGTCGAACGGCACGTGAAGGGTCTGGTGCCGTTCGAGCTGTCCCCGTGCTGTCCCCCTGCGGTGCGAGGGGGCTGTGTTCCCCGTCGCTCCAGCGAAACGGCTGGTGGGTATAAATGGTGCAGGTACTCTGAAGCTGGCAGCATTTTAACTGATTGGAGCACAATTAATTGGAATTATTTAATGGTCAGGTAGTAAAGTCTTAGGTAAGTGGCAAGAGCTCGGCTGCAACTTGTGATGGTGCTGGAAAGGTCTGTGTGGCACCTGCTTTTGGAATAATCAGGGTGTTTGTTGCTGGAAAGGTAAGAAACTGCATCTCGCAACACTGAGTTTGATGGTACGAATTTTATAAACAAGTCTGCTAAAAGAGGATGTTGTAGCTTTGTCGGCTAAAGCAAAAAGGCTATAGCCAGACATTTCGTTTTCAAATGAGAAGATACGTCTGCTTCGTGAGAGATGTTGGGCTGAGAAGTTCCGCTTTAGCTGAAAAGGTGACTTTTAGCTGCAGTGCAGGCGGTGTGACTGGAGGTACTGGTTTTTATATCCACCATCCCCAGTGCCCTGTGCATCTGCTTCACCAAGTGATCCTTTAGCATTTTATAATACCTGAGAAGTGATACTACGGTACATGGACACGTCTTACACGGTGTGTGTGAAACTGTTTCCTGTCGAGCTTAACCAGAGCTTATTCCTGGAAAGAGACCCTGATTCGGAGAAGCAATTAAACAAATGCTCAGAGTACATCAAGGAGTGCCCACGTGGACTCGTTGCACCAAAACTAACATGTAAAATGGGATTTTTAAGTGCTAGAATTAACTTCCAAATACATAATCAAAGCAACACTTAAAGACTGCAATGAGAATGGGAAGACACCAGCTCATAAAAGAATTTGAAAAGCGAACATACAAAAGCAAACCAAGTTTAAAGCCTGTATCATCAATGTGGAGCTTGTTTTGTTGGTTTTTTTTTGGTTTAGTTTTGGGGCTTTTTTTTAACATGTAGAAGAGCAGATTAAACAAGTTCATGGAAAGGAAATGCACTGAGGTTTAGTGAGGAGACTTGAACGACCAGCGGCACCCGCAAGACGGGGTCTGCGAAACAGGCCCGTATCTGGGAGCATCACCACAGCCGTATTGCACGGAGTTCGCTATTCTACAGCCCTTTTGGCAAAGTGACCGAGCTCCACCTCGAAACAGGACTGGGAAAAGGATCAAGCTGGGGGCTCCGTTTCCATCTGGCTTGCTATAAACAATTCCAGAGTTACCAGCGTGGCCAAATATATGGGAGATGCTGTGCTTTAATACAAATTGCCTTAATAACCAGCGAAAGGCTTTGCAAGAAGCACAGCAGGGAAAATTGTGACCATAAACATCACTGAATAATAAAGGTTGTAGGGTGACTTGCCTGAGAAAAACCAGCCAGGTAAAGCAGAGTTGTGAGTCAATATTGCCTTAGACTAATTAAACCCAGAGATATTGGTTGGCTCCTGATCTCTGCACCTCAGTGGTTATTGTAACTGCTGTAATATTTGGCTTGCTCCGCCAATGTAAATGACAGCTGGGACTGGGTACGGTTATGAAACTCTGTTATGGGAAAATTGGACTTGGAGGTGAAGCGTAACCCTGGGAATTTTGCAGCAGAGAGATGTAAGCCTTCATCCCTCGTAGGGGTCTGGGGGCTGTTGGGTGGGTAAGGTTCTGTTTTCATTGGGTTTTGAAGGGGGGGGAGGGCAAAAAGAAGCTTGTCAAACAAAATTTTAATAGCAGTGTTTGAGCTGGGATGGAGCTGGCCGGCCCAGGGGAACCGAAGGAGAGGCTGAGACCTCTGGGACCAGGAGCCTCACTGGAGGTACGGGGGTGCAAGCTCAAATCCCTGGTCTGAAGCGGGTGTGCTGGGATTGCTGACTCTCCTGGTGAATGCCATGACCCAAGGAGTCTTCTCAGTGCCTGTGGCTCTTCGATCCGGCTTTGGAGACAGGGCGAGGAGGAATAAAAATTGTTTTCCTTGTAATTCAGGCATGTATAGGAAGCAAAGAAAGGCTAGCTCACTTGTTCACGCACAGGTCAGTGATTCAGATGGTAATGTCGAGACTAGCCTGTCTTCCGTTGTATTTTTGGAACTACAATTAATGCTGTTGAGTTTGTGTGGGCGCCTTGTTGTGGGGTGTCCCTGTGACCCTGCTCTCCCGGACCAGGCGGTGACTGTCCCGTGCTCACAGCTGGAGCCAGGAGGAGGGGTTCTTTGCTGTGGAATACTTTGTGATATTCCTCTCGAGTTTACCTACAGCTAGATTATTAGTTGCTGTTTTAATTTCCTTTCTAATAAAAGAGGAGCAAACATCTCATTTTCCTTAGACTGGCTTTGGATGAAGAGTGGGCAGCTTCATTTGTTGAGATTGTTCTGCCTACAATATGGGAATTAGCATTAAAATGCCGGAATGCAGCACATTCAGTGGCTGTTCAAGTCTTCTCTCTGGAGTGAGCCAGACGTGGGTTAGCTGGCGTTCTCCGTCCCCGCAGTGTCACAAACCCGCTGCGCTTTCAGGAGGGGATCCAGGAGCACGGCGGCAGATGGCTGCTGCGGCGTTTGTCATCCCAACCGGCTGTGGGGAGTCCGGGTGGGGGAGTCCGTCGGGATCTGCGGACAACAGCACAGGAAACCTGTCAAGAGTTTTGGGGTTCTCTGGGTCAGAGCTGTCCTACAGACACCAGCCATGTCCACTTATGGGCAAGTGTAAGATTGTTTTGTTTGAAATTTTTCTCAGTATAACACTCATTTTCTGTTAGGAGACTGTATTTATCTGCCTGGCCCTACCTGCTGGGGCTTTCTGTTTATTGTACGGCTGCTCCCGGTCTGCGCTAGCCCTTCGTGTCGGGTGAGTGCCCTTGTGGCAATGCCCTTTCCACTTCTATCTCTTTAGATACCTTTGACTTCTTTTGTTTAGTGTGATAACCTCAATCAATACAGTGCATATTTTTTTTTTTCTTTTAAGGAGTAATTTTCCACTAAACTGCATCTCTTGGAAGGGTGTTTTTTTTGTGTTCCTTGAGAGCGCAGGTGGTTTGTGCTGTGCTGGCACCGAGATGGGCGGTGAGAGCCCGACCCCGCTGTGCTGGTTGCTCCGCCGGCAGCGAGTGACCATCTGGTCCCTGCCCCTCCGACGGCCGTCCTGCGGTAGGTGTGACTGCGGGCGCTGCGGCGGAGCAGTGAGACGACGGCGTGCGTGAAAGGTGGCTGACAAATATTTGAATATACTGCTTTAATTTGAATATGCTCCTGATTTTAATCAGAAGCTGGTAACGAACGGGGGGCATTGATTCCCAAGTGTATTTCAGGGGGTTTAAAATACGGATTCTCGGTTTACGCTTGTGGGTGATTCAGAGAGGGCCTGAGTTCCCTGGTGGCTCCTGATCACAATGTTGCAGAAGAAGTTTTGCATCCTGAGAACTGATGACCTGATTGGAGTTTTAAAATCCCCAGGTTTGGGGTTTTTTTAAGCAGTATCTGCTGTGGTTAGCAGCATGGCCCCACGAGCAGTTGTATCCCTTCAAGGGAGGCAGGAACAAGCCCCCGGGACCGCGAGCAGACTGCTGTGGTCATGAGGGTTCATTTTATATCCCTGTGCTCATCGTTTTCTGGTAGATGAGATGGATATGTGAGGGAGGAGTGCCCAGGACCCGCCGACAGAGGAGGCTCAGCCCAGCCAGGTGAGGGCCATGGGCCATCTGGGCGAAGGCAGCTCAACCTGCAGGGAGAGCCGAATTTTGGGGATTCCCTGAAGGCCCCAAGGGGTGCGTCGCTGGGCCTCTGCCAGGGCTGCAACGAGGGGGTGATCAGTGGTGGTTCTTGGGCCGATCAGGGTTTCTGAAGGAGGGGTTGGCATGTCTTTGTGGGACACTTGTAATGTCAGGTGGAGGAAAAGGAGGAACTCTGTTCGGGTGTGCGCCGGGCCACTGGTTGCTGGTGGATGAGAGGTGTGTGCATCCTGTCTCTGGTTCACCACTGCAGCCACGGTCAAGGGATACCTCTTGCTATAATGACAGGCTGAGAGTTGGGGGTGTTCAGCCTGGAGAAGAGAAGGCTCCAGGGAGACCTCAGAGCCTCTTCCAGTCCCTAAAGGGGCTCCAGGAGAGCCGGGGAGGAACTTTTTCCAAGGACATGGAGTGATGGGATGAGGGGGAATGGCTTCAAACTGGAAAAAGGGAGATTTAGATGAGATATTAGGAAGAAATTGTTCCCTGTGTGGGCGGTGGGCCCCTGGCGCAGGGTGCCCCGAGGAGCTGTGGCTGCCCCATCCCTGGAGGTGTTCAAGGCCGGGTTGGATGGGGCTGGGAGCAACCTGGGCTGGGGGGGGTGTCCCTGCCCAGGGCAGGGGGTGGCACTGGATGATCTTCAAGGTCCCTTCCCACCCAAACCATTCTCTGATTCTATGATAATGCAGCAAATGGAACAGAGGGACTTCTTTCCTGTTGCTGGGACTTGCTCTGTCCCTCTTCCTGTTTCACAGTGTTCCTTCTGTTGTTGAAGTTTAAAATAAAGCAGTGCTGGAGCCAGGAAGCCTGAGCGAGGATCGCAGCTCTCCCCTTCCGCGGTGCTCAGCACTGTGGGCAAAACTGTGCGTCGGGCGTAATGAAATGAAGGGCTTGCGAACCTCCCCTGGCCTTGCCTCGCCAGAAGGTGCCCTGAGAAGGGACAGCTGCATTTTTTTTGCCACTTGCCACAATAAAACGCTGAGGCAGAGGGTCTCTGGAAGCCAAGCCCTCCCTTCCTGGGATGTTCCTGCAGCTGCAGTCGCTGCTCCAAGCACAGAGTTGGGACGTGGGAGTTGCAGGAGCTGTGCTGTGCCTAGGGGAATTTCCCAGTGCTCTGAGCCACCGCTGGTCCCGAGGTCCACATCTCGGTGACATTCCCTGCTGCGAGTTCCTGACTCACTGTCAGCTCATCTGAGCTGCCGGGATGCGGGTGGAATCACTGTGCAGGTCCTGCCCCCCCTGGGTTCACAGGCGGGCTCTGTTCGTCACCCAGCACGTCGAGCAGAGCGGCACAGGGAGCCGACCTGATTGCTTTGACATGCAGGGAGATCCTTTTGGCTTTAGATGTGACTTTTTTCTTAATCCACATTCTTAACAGGATTTCCTTTACTGAGCTGTGCATAACTGACCTTGATTATGTCTTGCAAAGGAGTTTACTTCTCAAAATGATGCCTTTGAAGGTCTCTCATACATGCGAGGTTTGCTTGGCCGAGTCTTGACCTGCTGTTTTTTCCTCTTCCCTGTGCCTTCAGAGAGAACATCTTGATAAGCAGAGCCTCTCTCACGCCCACATCTCTGCACTGTGAGCCCTTTCCCCTGCGTTCTCTGAAACCAAAGAGCAAAAAGCAAGATGTTGCAGAGGTGCTAGAAGATGAGATCTGGGCACGCTGGCAGCTCTGTATTTAAAAGGCAAAACGCTTAGGAACTGAACATTTAAGGAGCAAACATCCAGCTGGACTTTTGCTGATTTCAGCAGGATTAGGGAGGGTGACAGCTGGGGATGGAAGTCACCGCTGCGCTGAGCGGGGTAGGGCAGGCTGGCTCTAAGAGGCACGGCACCTTGGGAGCCGGGGTCTGCCTGGAAGGGCGTTCGCACCAGAGCTGTGGGGTGTTGGGGGGACCGGCAGAGGGATGGCAGAACCTGTGGTCTGCTGGTACGAGCTGGCAGGGCTTAGCTGGTGAGGCTGTGGTGGGCATGGTGTGATCTGGATGGAGGGCGGTTCATGGGGCCATCGGTCTGGGGCTGCCACCTTCATTAATAACACTGACTCCTCCAGTGCTTTCTGAGATGGGCTCAAACCTTCCTGAGCACTAAACTCCTCACCTCTTGTGTGCAGGTCCTGCGTCCTGCTGAGGTGTGGGGGCAAACGGAGATGACGTTGTTTGAGAGCCGGGGCAGCTCTCAGACCTGCTCTGTGTTCCCTGGCAGTGCTTTGGCCCTGATTGCGGGATCATATTCCCCCACATCATCCAGCTTTAAGGGCATTTCATGCCCTGAAAATCAGAGCTCCCCCAGCTGTATTCCCCCAGCCTGCGGGCACTGGGAGAAGTCATTTCTGTCTAGAGTGTGAGGTTGCTTGAGGTGCCCAGAACCGTTACTGTTTAGCAGCGGTGTGTGTTTTGGTGTTCGCTTCAATGTCCTCCTTGTGGAGAATAACTGAGTCCAGCAGACCAGCAAGGAAGCTGCCAGGAGCAGTGGGAGACACAGAGGGAGGACAACATGCTTCCAACAGGAGACGTTGAATAGCCTGCACCAGAACCTCATCCACCATAGGAATTCACGGCGCTCTAAAAAATCCTCTCCTTTGACAGCGACTCAAGTTTGTAACCTGCAGTTCCTGCATAGAGTTGGAACAAAGCTTGGTCTAGCCCCGTTTTCTAGCTCTAAAATACCGAGGAAAGAACGCAGGCTGCGTGGGAGAGTGGTCTGGAGAGCTGAGGGTTGGTTCAGGCGCATCTGTTGAGGCTGCGGGCACTGCGGGAAGCGCGCTGCGTTGGAAGGGCGAGGGTGAGCCCTGCAGGATAACCCTGTTCTCTTTGGGCTGCTACAGCTGAGCCACAGGGAACCCATCTCGCGGCAGCGTGTTGTACCTGCTGGCTCTGAGGGCATGTGTGACAGACAGCTTTAAGGCACGACGAGTTCATTAGCACCTACAGGGTGACCTTGCCGTATCTCCCAAACGGGTCTGTGTTCTAGGAAAGGGATGTCCTCAGCGGGAAGGGGAGAGCTGGGCAGTGTCAGTGCTGGCGGGGACAGGTCCTAGTGGAAGAGCACCAGTGCTGGGGGTACTTGGGTTTCTTGCTCTGATAGTCCTTGGCTCCTCAGGCTCCTCTGAGCTACTGGTGGGGAGTAGCCAGGGAGTCCTGGGGGCTTCTCCGAGGCTAGAGTCTGCAGCCTGCTTACCTGGCAGGTCTAACCTCCCATCTCGTGTCTGCAAAAATTATGCTCCTGATTTATGTGGGTTCCTATTTGTTTTCTTCCCATAATTGTGCCCCTGATGTGCAACCTACACGACAGCTTCCTTTTGATTAATTGCACTGAAATGAGTGCCAGTAACGTGTCACGAGCAGTACAGACTCAGCAGCTGGAGGGCAGCGCTGATTGCATCGCTATGCAAATAGCATTTCTGGTCACATTTGGTGCCAGGTGATCATTGACTTTGGCATTGATGGATAGGTACAGTCATTTGGGACAGCTAAGTCACATGAAATTTGTCAGAGTCCTATAAAATGAAAGACCATAACAATACTGTAAAAGCATTGAAGATAAGATTCGGTTACCTTTATTAAGATGTCTTTTATCTGAATGCTGCTTCATTCCTCCAGTTAATTTTCTGTTCATAATTTTCCTGCTTTGAAGTTTCTCAAAAACAAACCATCCCTTTTTTATTACCTGACTTTGAAATAGCTGGTGATGCTCCATGAGACCTCTTGTGCCGTTAGGGGCGATTAGAGAGCAGAGGAGGTTTCCTTACAGACACGAAGCAAGCAGAACATCTCATGCCCATGCCACTGCAGGTCTCCTCACTCTGATCCGTAGCTGAAATTCAGCATTTTCTCTAACTGGGCCTCTGTTCAACAGGTGAAGCAGATCATGGAGGAGGCGGTGACGAGGAAGTTTGTGCATGAGGACAGCAGCCACATCATCTCCTTCTGTGGTGAGTCTCTGGTGGCGGGATGTTGACGTGAACTGGGGGCTGGAGCACCCTCTTCACGTTGGGCTTTCCCTGCCGGATGCTGGGGCTGCGGGATGCAGCATTCCTGGGAGCACGCTCCAGCTCTGGGGTGTTGTGCTGGGGCTGGGGAGGTGCTTAGTACCAGAGGATGAGTTGTTCTGGCAGCGATCTGAGTCCCCAGGGCCTTCGCTCTGGGCTTAAAATATATTGAGATGTGTCAAAAGAGGGAGGGATGTTGGCAGTGTATACAGTCACTTAAGAAATACTAGAAATAATAGTTGGGGTTTTTTAATTCCCTTGATTCAACAGAGAGTCTGTTAAGTCCAAATACTTCTTCGCTATTATGGAATGGGAATTCATGGAAGGGAGTCTTCAGTCTGCATGAGTGCAGGAGCAGAGAGGCTGGAGGCTGCTAAAGAATTTTAAATGGAGTTTGTGGAAGATCTCTTCTGATATTGTGCAGGATTCGGGCTTGTTTTCTGGCAGCTGTGCTCTTCACTTAACCTGCTTTTTTCACCTGTTTTTTTTTTTCTACTGGTGTGAGAATTTTATAATGTAGAAGTGTTTCAGAATGGATCCATCAAAATATTGACACAGTGTTTTTTAAAAACCTCCCTGAAGAGCTGTTGGCTTCTGTCTGTGATACTTGCTGGGGGGACTCTGGGCGAAGGCTGCAGAGCAGGAGAGGAGGAGTATTTGTATCCCAAAGGTGGTGTGGAGCAGGAGAGGGCAGCCTTGTTCCTGGTGGCACATGTCACGAGTTTGAGGCCAGGTCTCAGCATGCTGCCTGGTGCAGAGCTCTGATGGCCAGCACATCCCAGGAGGAGCATTTGGGGCAGCCTGCCCGCTCCCATGGGGCAGCACAGTTTGCAGCAGCCTAAACTGCGACTGCGATGTGGTAATGCACGGCACAGCTGGTGAGCTCGCTTGGCAGTGGTGCCCAGGCTCCTCTCGGCAACTGCTCGGGACTGGGAAAGGTTTCTGGGGGCTGGAGAAGGTTTCTGGGGGCTGGACCAGCCCACAGAGCAGTGCTAATGGTCCAACACATTGGTTCCCCATCTCTTCTCCGACAGATGAAAACATAATTTCTCCCTTTAATAAGATCACTGCTGATCATCAGAGGAGACTTTGCAATCAGGGTGGCAAAATTAGATTCTTCCGATTGTTTTGGCCTTTCTGTGCAGCTTTGGTCACCCATTCAAATGGGAGAATAAGCATCTGCCTTGGACATGGTTAATGCCCCGGGTACAGCAGCTTCTTCAGCAGCTTCAGTTGTCCACTCTGCCAAGCACTGCCAGGGTCAGCGTTTGCAAAAGTGGGGAGACCTGGCTGGTGGACTGGGGGGGTGTTTGAATTTCAAACCCAGGCAGAAACCAATTAGTCTGTTGGTAGCAGGGCAAGCAGTTCAGGCTGTGGGATGAGTGAGGTGGTTGTGGCCCAGGAGCCCTGGTGTGCAATCAGCCCCTTTGTGCTCGGTGCTGTGCGGATAAGAAAAGTCCTCAGCCCCTCGGGGGTGCAGGTGGGATGGAGCTGGAGCCAGATGGGGCCTTCAAGGAAACAAAGGGACAGCATTAATCAGGCACGTGAGCTGTGGTTTCTGTGCCTCGGCAGCCCTGTCAGTGTCAAGTGTTTACCCACTCACCCAGAGCTCGAGAACGTGCTTTGGCAAGGTGCCTGGTGCCCTCCATCTGCCTCTATCTTCTCACTAGCAGCTGTCTAAGAGATGGACACTGGTTTTGGGAGATATCAGTGACCACTATGGAAAAAGAATAAGTCCCCTGCTGTCCTCCAAACTGGCAGTAGGCTTGCACCACGGCGGTTTTCCCGGGTGCCTTTGTTTTGGAATCCGTTCGTAGCCTCCTCCCTTGGCAGTGTTATGTAGAGCAGCAGTCACCATTGCACAGGACTGCTCTGCCAGACTCCTGCCAGACACAGTGGTTCTCCCTCCAGGAGCTGCTCTTGGGGCCATGTGGATGCAAAAGCTGTTGCTGCTGGTCACTGACAGCACTGGGCAAATGGTGGAGGTAGTTTGCTGAAGGTGGCTTGCTGAGGACTAGTGATTGTGCTGTGTCTTACCCTGTTGGGCTTCCCTTCTTGCGTGTGTGAGGTGTGGATCCATCCACCAAAATCGGTGGAATTGCCCTCTCTGGGGTGTTTCCGGAGTTTTGCGAGACAAAGCTCATACGCTGGACTCCAGATGGAAGTGCTGAAGAGTTCCCTCTGCCCGCTGACTCCCAGGGCAGGATGTCTTTTTGTGGAGCGCAGCATCTGTCCCTGCCTGGACGGGGCTTTTGGGGAGTGCGGTGTGTGTGCCTGTGCGCCGGCAGAGCTCTGGCAAGGGTAGAGGTCCCATCTGCAGGTGGGTGCTGCCCTTCCTCCTGGCTCGGTCTGGTCTCACACGCTCACTGCCTGTGCCCTGCTGCTGAGAAAGCCGTGCCTCCCCGGCCGTTTAGGCTGCGGTGATCTCCTGCCGCGCTTGTGCTCGCCTGCTGCCCTCTCCGTTTCACGCATTTCTACTGAGAAGATGGACAGAAGAGGCATCGTCGCAGCTCTGCTGGAAGAAGCTATGCTCCCTCTCTGCCCACTCACCAATTTTGCAGCCCTGGCGCCTGTGCTATCCGCCACGTGCCGGCTCTCGCTGCTCCCGGCTGCCGCGGTAGTGTCTATGGCAACCCGCAGGGCGATGGCTGAGCAGGCGGGCTGCAGTGCCGGCGGCTGCACGGCCGGAGTCTGGGCCCAGCTCTGCCATGTAGTGGAGGTGACGTTGTGGGTTCCCATGGCCTGAGCCTTCCTAACAGCCACAGCCTTCCTCCTCGTCACGGTCCTGGAGGTCTGTGAGGAATCCCCACGGGCACGGCTGGGCAGAGCCTGGCCTCTGCAATATGCCTGGGTGCTCCTGGAGGAGATCTCAGGCACCTCCTTGGCCCTTGCTGCCGTGCAGTGGTGAACTCCTGAGACCAGTGGCCTTGCAGTTGCCTCTGCAAAGTGCTTAGATGGCAGAAACAACCTGTGTTCCTTTCTGCAGGGCACAGAGCTGCTGACAAACCTTCCCTGCTTTCTGCAAAGAAGCAGTGTTAAGGGAGGGAGGCTGTTGTGCCCTGCAAACGATACAGCTGAAAGGACCTTAGGAGAGGCTGTTACCAGCTGCCGGAAAAGCCACGTGCCGGTTTTATCTGTGGCTTGCTGTTTGCTGTCACCTCTCCTCCCCAGGTGACAGCTAGCCAGCCCTGTGGCCCCTGCTCAAAGCCCAGCATAGCTGCAAGGGGAGGCGTTGCTCCTGCCAACGGAGGAGCCTGGCTGCGCTGCTGCCGGGTGCCTGCTCGGCATGGCTACGGCCGGGGATTTGGGGCAGGGAGGTGGACCTCGCGGGGTCCTCGGCTGAGCAAGTTTCTTTAAAGGACAAAGCACTAAACTCCCCTGTTGTCCCGTGGCTCAGCCCTGGAATTGAAGCTGCCGGGGAACCTCTGTGTTGCTCAGCCCTGACACCACGAGCCCTGGCTTCCAGGTATGGGGGTGGCAACCCGTGCCCGTTCGGAGCCTGATCTGCTTGCTCTGCCCGTCGCTCTCAGCGGAGATGTTTGCTGAGTTAGAGTCAGCTGCGCTTCCAGCACGCCCAGGCTGGGGCCGTGCGGCTGCTGCTGAGCAAACGCTGCAGGCAGCCTGCGGAGGGGAAGCAGCGCTCCTCAATTTACAAATAGCTGAAGGGCAGCTTGCTAATTTGGAGGCTGGGAAGAAAATGACAGCAGTGATGACAACTAGCTTTTGAAGGAGTTGCTCCGAGAAGGCTCGTGCAGCACTGTCGCCGCTGAGTAAGGCTGTAGCATCCACAGACAGGCACAAAAAAGAAAGAGAAGGGAGTTGAGAGGTCTCCTTTTCTGCTTTGGAGAGCACGTAGGCTGCCGCCTTCCTTTACTCCGGTGCCCTCGCATGAAATACGTGCAGATGCTTGTTTCAGGCCCGTGTGCCTTTGTACGCTGTCGACCGAATGGCATCGAAAGAGCAGAACAGACTTCAAGGTGTGACTCATTCTCTGCTTTTCTGTGCAGCACGAGGCTTCGCAGCCTGCAATTATTTATAGCCTCCTGCGACACGGAGCTGAGGCATCCAGGCACGAAGGGCTCGTTGGTTCCTTCTGGCTTCTTAATGATGCTACTGCACTTTCACTGCCTTCTGGTGTCTACACCTTCTGGTCGGTCTGCTGTTGCGCTCTCGTTTGAATGGTATGTGCACCTTCCTTGGTGTTGTGGCTCTCTGTGAGCCGGGTGAGCTTATAAATAACCCCTTTCCCTGACAAGCAGAGCGTGCTGCCGGGCTGGCTCTGGGTAGGCAGAGCTGCCCTTTCCTCAGGGGCGAGCCGCCTTCCTCCCAGAGCCCTCCTCATGGAGCCCTCCTCGTCCTCCGTGTAGCCAGCGTACCGCAAACCCCTTCTGATGAAACCAGTGGTGTGGCAGGAAAGGGCAGCTGCCCTGTTTTTCCTGCAAGGGAAGGGTTTGAAGCCGACAAACACGAGTTGGCATCTGTCACGTTCACGCTGCCCTGGGAGGCTGATGGAGAGCCGGCAGCAGGGCTGGAGGCTGTGGGAGCCGAGGGGTTTGTTGTCCACATCAGTGCTAAGGCTGCCTTTATGCTCAACCCCTGCGTGGTTTGGATCGTGCCAGGCCACAGCGCACTCGGGTCCTCAGAAATATCTTTAGTCTTTTGCCAAGAATCAAAACTTCCACCTTACCTGCTGCACAGAGCCCCTGCGCTGTGCATCTCTGCTGTAGGTTATATCCGTAGGGATGGGGAGAATCTCTTCACAGTGTCTGTTTGCGGTGGTGATGGTAAGTTATGAAGTGGGCTCAAAAAATTGTAAAGTTAAAACAAACCTACCATTCCCCCTGCATTTAGCATAGACAAAGTGCTCTTAGTTGCTGTGCTCAAACCTCTGAGCCCTCGGGAGAGCACAGGGAGAGTTTTTCCTATGGAGACTGACCATTTCCCTGTAGTTTTGCCAGCAGGAGTAGTGCTTTGGAGAGGTTCAGGCTACGGTGATGAGGACAGATGCTGATGACCGCTCCATCTTGCTGGAGCGTGCTGGGAGGCTTTTCACCAGTCTGGGTTTTCTCCCACGTGCTGTTCCCTAGCTGGCAGGGAGGTGTGATGTGCTGGCCGTAACGTGAGCAAAGCAGTCTGCTGCTCTCCTGCGCGAGCATGAGTGCTCTCACTCGTCTGCTGGAAATTCAGAGTGGAACCAATGGCACATTGCACCGTGCCCGGCAGCTCCGGCGCCCAGCTGCACCAGATGAGTGCTGGAGCCCGGCCAGGCTGCCACGCGCGGTGGAGGTAGAGGCCACCTCCGAAGAGCTGGAGATGGCTGCTTGAGAACAGGAAAATCCCCAAAAATACAAATTGAAGGAGGGGGTAACGGTGTCCGGCCCAGTGCTGGCAGCAGGCAGTGGGGCTGAAGTTCAGCTCCATCAGTAGAGAGCTGATGTTGGTGGTGTGGTCCCACAGACACCTCACCCTCGGTTCAGTCCTGGTGGAGAAGGGAAACCTCCCCAGGTTTTGAAGGTGCTGCTGTGATTTGCTGTATGTCAGCATAACCTTACATTCCATAAACAAAACTGTGATTTTTATGCTTGCAATTCATTTCCAGCTGGCTCCTGAACTCACTTGACTGGGGTTGACGACTGCTGCTCCGCCGCAGGAGCTCAGACCTGCCTGAGCTTTCCGGAGGTGCCTGCTCCATGGCTGGGTACTCTGAAATGGGCACGACTGGGTGCAGTCTCAGGCATGTGGAGTTGTTTGTGCCCGTCCCTCGTATTTCAGGCGTGAAGCACAGAACAGAGGAATGAAGGGGTGTGCAATGGGGTGATTTCAGTGTGTGTTGAGGAAGAGGTGAGTCGTCTAGCATTTGGTCCCAAAGCCACGAAGCCATCTGGTCTTACTTTGCAGCTGCAAATTGTCCTCTGGGACTGGTAGGAAGACCCATCCGTGCGTGGGCTGTGCTATTTGTAGCGTGTCTGGGCTTCAGGAGAGTTTGTGCAGGGCTTGTTTAAAAAATACGTATCCATCCAGCGGCTCTGAATGGCTGGGTTTGGGTGAGCAGGACTTGGCTGCCCCAAATGTGTTGCTTTTCTGCTGTTAGCACAGGACGTGTCTCGCAGCACCTCAGATGCTGCGCGCCAGCTCTGCCTGCTCAGCGGTGAACTCGGGCATGGCACTAAGCGGGGCAGAGATAACGAGAGCATCTCTCAGCCCGAGGAGCTGATGGTGATGGGTCTGCATGAAATGTCTTTTTAAATGTCTCCATAGAGTTGTTCAGCTGTAGGAAAAAATGTCTTTCCAAGCGAGAGGCGAATCGGCATCTGCTGGGCTGCTGCAGGGGCGGCTCAGCGTGGCTGGCTCTGCGGCGTCGCGTTCCTGGGGAAGGAGGGGTGCCGGTGTGCCAGAAAGCTTGCTGTCAGACCCAGATCGATCGCCTGCAGAACTGTGGGTCTGTGTAATTTTCCAGTGCTTTGATCAGCCTGTTTAATAAGTCTGTGTTTGACACTACACATCCATCCTGAGTCCTCCCAGGGGACTCCGGCAAACAGCTTGCCAGTGGAGCCTGTACGTGTGCGTGTCTTTCTGTGGAGTCATCACCGTCTCCCATCGCCAGCGGAGTCGGCTCCCCGGGCTCGCCGTGTGCCCGGGCAGGGAGCCTGGCAGGAGAGGGCAGGCGGTCGGTGCTTTCTGGGCGCTCGCTGTGCTTTGGGGAGCGCCTGACGCTGCCTTTCGGCAGAGCCCCATGCAGGGAGTTAAGCGAAGCTCTGCACAGGGACTTTACTGCCGAGTACCAGCTGCAAGGAGCCAACCGAGTCACCATGAGCTGGGAGGATCTCCCAAGCCAGACTGAGCCACTGGTGTTGCCTGTGAGTTATCCCCAGGTTCTCTATTGCCTTTAGTTTTTTGGTGAAAACGTTTGTGTGAAGACTGAGATTTTTGTGTGAAAAAAATGCCCCATTTCCTCTGCTGCTTTAGAAATCCTCAGCGTGCCTGTCTCTCGCTCCCGACCTTTCTCCTTCTTGCTTGGACCATCCCAGCACAGGGGACCAGCGGGTGCAATCTCTTATTCCAGCCTTACTCATCCCTCAGACTGGGCCGAAGGGAAAACTTCTGTGAGTTGTTTGGTTTCTCTACAATCCTCAAGAAACCTGCGAGGAGCGTGTCAGCCTGTTTGTCTGCAGAGCAAAGCAATTATCCTGCCTGGAGAAGATGCAGTGCTCTTGCTTGTTAGTTGTTTCATGTCTGATGAGGACATTTTCCTGAAGGCCAGGTGGGAACGTTCTCTGCCTTAAAATATGTTGTCTGAGAAGTTCTGCATGCTATCCTTCCATCTAGCCCGTTGATTAAAGATGGTGGCTGGACTGATGAGCACACTGGGGAGAAAGGGGAGAGACTCGTGCGCCGAGCTTGCAGAAGGACCCAAGTCTGGTGCGCTGTTGGCAGTGCCCTCCCCAATGACACTGCAAAAGCCTGCTCTCTGTCCCAGGCTTGGCTGGGGTGCTGGCCCCATAGACAAACTGGTCACCTGAAGTAGTTTCAGACCCCGTTAGCCAGGGGAGCAGCGCCACGTGCATCACTGTGCGGCATACGGCCACACTTAACTTCCAGCTGTTAAACCACGGATAAACTGTTTACTCCCAGAGGCTTAACCTGAGTGACTCTGTGTGAGCAGGCTCTTAGCAGCTCCTGATCTATGTGATTACTGCCACACCATGAGCCAGTTGCTCCTCTGCTGGGAAAATCACCCCTCCGGTAACAGCGATCGTGCTGGTACAGCCCTGGAAGCGGGATCGCGGGCTCCGTGCATGCTGAGATTTCCCAGCGTTGGCATCAATTGGTTTGCATTCAGGATATCATGTAGTGGAGCCGGATCCTGGTGTTTTCGGAACAAAGGGCTGTGAGCACAGTGGTCCAAATCCTTTCTCCTGCTCTGTTCTATGAATGACCAAAAAGTGCTCTGAGGAATCCTAATGCAGGCTGCGTGCTGGGCACGGCAGCACAGACTGCTCACTGGTGGTGGCACAGAGATACCACCTCTGTGGGGCGAAAGCTGCACGTTCCTATTTCATCGCTAATCTAGTGGTGCTCTTTAGGCTGTTGGTTGGTCCGAGAAGTGAGTCCAAGACAAGTTATTCTGCCTGACTAGTGGTGACTCCTAGGTGATTTCAGGAAGGCTCTGGATCTACTTTAACAGCACAAGTTAACTCTCCATTGAAGTACTTTGCCCACCCACGGTTCACGTTTACCTCCATCAAGGTAGCCCTTTTGTTGAGATTAGCCGGACTTCTAATAGACGTCACCAACCTCAATTTTTCTGGTTTACAAAACTGAAATTGTCCCTCTGTATAGTCAGCAGAACTGAGGACTCTGCAGGCAGAAAAGCCGTACCACTGGCTGCTGCTTTGGCTCAAAAGACATCTGGGGTCCCTAATCTCCTGTCTGCTTAGGCAGGAATAGAACATGGCACTGCTTTCCTCTTGGGAAACGTTTCTGCTGTGGAGTTAAGGTCATGGATGCAGCGGGAGACTGGCTGTTGTGACGTGGGCTCCGTGTTCTCCTGCTGCTTCAGTAACGCCTTTGCTGTGTTGCAGCTGCTGTGGAAGCCTGTGTCTTGTACGGCTTGAAGCGGAGGGCAGCGGGATTCCTACGCAGCAACAAGATAGCAGCTCTGTTCATGAAGGTGGGCAAGAGCTTTCCTCTGGCGGAGGAGCTTTGCAAGAAGGTGCAAGACCTGGAGCAGCTCATCGAGAACGCGTAAGGCACCAGCACTGGCGTTACCCCGCAGGTTGCTTGCGTTTCGGTGTGGGTGCGTGGTTTGGGTATGGCTGCGGATCGCAATGTCCCACTTGAGCCTCTGCAGGAGGAATTGCTCTTTCAGTGGAGCAGAGTCCTGTCTTGGGCTTTTGGTATCCTGACAGAACCGGCTGCTTTTCTAGGAGACTGTAAGTTGCAGTTGTGGTTTAAGCTAGGATGGAAAGGCTCTTACTTCCTCTGCCCCTTGTCTCATGCTGAGGAGCAGCTAAGCGTGTTTGCTCCTGAACTGTCACGGTTTATGAACCAGTGCGCTAAGCCAACTGGAACCAAATGTGGTCTGCCTCAATGCACCGGGCTTGAACCTGCAGTAATTCAACTTCTGTTTGAGAGTGGCTTACTCATCCTTGGACAGGAACCAGGGTGATGGATGGTGCAACTACCTGGGGGCAGGAATCTTTACGCTGCGCTTTGCTTGTGAACTGCTGTCCTTGGGCACCAGTGGAAGAGGTGTGTGGGTTGGAGGACTCTGCTGAGGCAGAGGCTTGTTCTAGGGTGCATTTACAGTGGGAAACCTAATTACTGAAGTCAGTTTTCAAATACAGATATGGGCCTCTGGAGTAGGGGTGGAATAGATGAAGGGAGCAGTCTGCAGAGCCCTTTCCCCCTGCAGTTCCCTGGGCATCCCCCAGCCACCACAGTCAGCACCACTGGAACCCTGTCCTCGTGCCCCACGAGGTGCTGCGAGGCTCCTGCGGTGCTCTGGGATGAGCCGGTGATGTTGTTGTCTTTTGCCTTGTACCTCTAAAGACGAAATCAAGTCCAGGGCATCCCAGAGAACGTGCGCAAGATGCCGAAGCTGCCCAACCTGTCTCCTCAAGCCATCAAGCACCTCTGGATCCGCACAGCCCTCTTTGAAAAGGTCTTGGATAAAATCGTGCATTACTTGGTGGAAAACAGCAGGTGAGTGCTGGCACAGGCCAACCATTTGCCCCTCCCAACTCACTGCCAGCATCTGCCCCTTCAGATGGTCCTTGAGGTGTTGCTGGCTGAGCTGCGTCCACATGGGCCAGAGAAGTCCCTGGATGGGACAGGCCAGTTGTGTCGCTCTGTGCCCAGCATGGGGACTCTGATTCCCTGCTGCTGGTGGCCACTGTACACTTCCTAAAATAAAGACAGGCCACGCTTGCTCTGCTGACAGCTGGGTTGTTGGGGACTGCATCATCCTTGTCTTCTCAAAACTCCATGCTGTGGTGTCTTGTCCTGGGGAGGTGTCGTCTCCAGTCCTCGGGATGTTTTCTTAGGAGACAGTGGTGCTTGCAACGTGGTGCAGGAGGGCGTCTCTTCCCCCGGAATTTCACAGCTAGCAGAAGCAGCCTGTTAAGGGTTTCTTGCCCTCTCACCATCAAGGAATGATGCAGAAAGAGAAGGGCATTACAGTGATTGAAAACTACTGTCTCTATCATTTTGCAGTCCCAGGGGGCTGAAATGCTACAGCATTCTGCTCTCTTCTTTCTTCTAGTAAGTACTATGAGAAAGAAGCTCTCCTGATGGATCCTGTGGATGGGCCAATTCTTGCATCTCTATTGGGTAACACTTTCCTCTTACCCTACTTTGATGGCTTGCTTCCCAAACCTGTGTTCCTGGTTCTGTGATCTGGGATGTGAAATGCAGTTGTTTCCTAGTAAGAACTTCAGAAAACTGAGCAGCCCTGGACAGGTAGCCCTGTGGAGTGCTTATAAAAGCCACGTGATGCCCGGCTGCTGAGCGCTGAATAGAGATGGGGAGTGTCAAGGCTGAGCTTGGGGTTTCCTTTTTCTTGCATGGGCTTCAGTAATTCTGGTGGGCACAATCCAGAGCTGAGGCCGGGCTCTGGGAAGCAGCGTGGGGCTGCAACGCAGGGCTCGGGATGCACGTGGCCGGTCAGGCAGTGGGTTATCGCTCGCTGCCGGGGCTGACTGACCCCTCTGAGTCCTTCACCGCTGTCATACAATGCAGCAGCAATGCATGCTAAGCCTGGTGCCTGCAGTCCCACCACCCCTGCTCCGAGATGCTGGGCTCCAGGGATCTGAGAAGTCACCAGTCATCGGAACACCACCAATGACTTCCTCATGTTCGTGATTTTCTTCTCTGTGCAGTGGGGCCCTGTGCGCTGGAGTATACCAAGATGAAGACCGCTGACCACTTCTGGACAGACCCCTCAGCTGACGAGCTGGTTCAGAGGCACCGGATCCACAGCTCGCACTGTCGCCAGGACTCACCCACCAAGCGCCCAGCACTCTGTGTGAGTCGGGGACGGCCAGGCTGGGAGGGACAGTCCCTGGCAGCCCTTTCCTGGGGTGCACAGGCAGTGCTGTCAAGGCTCAAGGATCTATTTGTTTGAAAAGGTAGAAAAATGCAGTTACTTGAAGTCTGCAAGCCAGAAGTGCCGGGAACATGGGCCGTGGAGACTGCAGGCGTGCTGGACCGACGCAGCACCACATCATGGGGTCTCCACCCTTTGGGAACAGCATATATGAACAAAAACCAAAGGCAGTTGAAGTCTGCTCTGTTTATTGCAAACAAAGCACACTCCTGGGGCTTCTCTAAGTACAGAATCAAGCTTGGCCAGAGCCAGGAATCCTCTTAGAGGACACAGAGGGAAACATTTCTAGTAGTGACTTTCTTAAGTGTATAAGTGCGGAGGGAATGAGCTTTCAGGAGAAGCTTTTTGAAAGCAAGAGGCATCTGTGCTGACCTCACGTTTGTAGGTGGATCTCTTCCAGATTCAGAAAAGGCATTCGAGTGGCAGTATGGATGACCGGCCGTCGCTGTCTGCCAGGGACTACGTGGAGTCGCTGCACCAGAATTCCCGAGCCACGCTGCTCTACGGCAAGAACAACGTCCTGGTGCAGCCGGTAAGTACCTGCTGGTGCATCTGGGTTTTACAATACTGCTCTGCTCCCCGCCAGGTAATTCTATCCCAAGTTGCTCTTTGATGGAGAAAAGCACAGGCTCATTTCTAATCTGGGAAGGCAGCGACTGGACCGCGTTTGCTGAGGTCCTGGTGATATGGATCCCCCCAATTGAATGGAAGAGCTCTTCTGTCTGAGTAGAAACAGGCTCCTCTCTTGACCAGAGGCCACAAAACGCCTCCTGCTGTCCCTTCCTGCTTATTGTAGTCAAATAAATGAAGTGCAGACTGCTTGCAGTTAGCAGACGAAGCTGTTAAGTTTGCCTCCGCCGGGCAGCTGCTCTCGGCCCCTTTACAGGCTGGTGGGGTGTCCTCTTGTCTCTGCTGGGGGTTCTGCAGGGCCGCTGTGGGGGTCTCACTGCCGGTGAGTGGATGGGCTCGGGGCAGCAGGCAGGGCTGCCTTACGGTCCAGGACTGTGCTCCAGGGCATGGCTCAGCTTCAGGTCGCCTGAGGTGGTGCTTCGTGCTTCTGGTGTCTTCCAGTCTGCTCTCACCAGCTCACTCTCTCCCTGTGCTTCTCTCCTCAAGCGAGACGACATGGAGGCAATCCCGGGGTATCTGTCCCTTCACCAGACAGCAGATATCATGGCGCTGAAGTGGACTCCCAACCAGCTGATGAACGGCTCTGTGGGGGATCTGGACTATGAGAAGAGGTGACTCTCTCTGAGTGCGTCCTGATGTGGGGCAGAGGGGAGGCAAATGTTGCCCGGGTTCAGAGCCTGGATCTGGTGTCCAAGGCCACCCATGAGTTTTCCCACTGACTGCAGAGCAAAACCATCACCCCTGAGGCTGGAAGAGGAGAAGGGAGGGGGCAGAGGCCTGAGGTGGGCTGCGGGAGATGGTGTGGGATGCTGTAGTATTGCCCGTCTCTGCTGGGAAGCGTTCAGCAAGGGAACGGGAGGGTGCTCGTTCTGAAAGACGCAAAGTGGTTTCATTTGTTGCCCTCGGGAATTTCCTCAGGAGAATGCCCTCTATACACACTACGCAGTGCTTTCCGGTTTATTGTGGTTATTTTGGTCTGGGGAACTGAGGGGTTCATAAACAGGGGAAGAGCATCTGCAGAGGGGGAACGTGAGCAGTTCCCAGATAACCCTACCTTGGTGACGGAGCCTGTGCCGTTTTGTAGTGCTGTTTCGCTGCAGTCTGCAGCTCATCCTGTGTGCAGGTATTTAAAGTCCCTTGGATTTAACAGAGTCCCTGGAGCTTGTTCCTCCAGGGGGCCTGAAGTCTGCTTAGTTTGCTTGGCAGGGTGTACTGCCGTGCCCTTCTGCCTGGGATTGCCTTACGGGCTGCTGGCATTTCTCTCGATAGCGGCAATCCTTTTAACAAATGAAAGAATGATGCCAAATCCCAATTTGCGTGAGAAATGAAACAAAGCAAACAAAATCCCTTTCCATCAGCAAACGCTCCAGGAAAGCCTGAGTGTTTAGGACAGTGATTCTTTGACCTAGGGTAAAGATCTTCTTCAGCAAAACTTGTTCTCAGTTTTGTTTAGTCTCAATTGTAGTTTTGGTTTGTTTTTTTGTTTGTTTGTTTGTTGTTTTGTTTTTTTTTACCTATGTTCTTTTCATCTCCCCTTACTTCTCGGCCCCTGGGCCATTCTGTTATGCCTGGTACTCTCCCCCTGAAATGCTATTTTCATCTCTATGCTACTTTTCTGAGTTCTTGACTTGGGCATTAGCCTAAGCTCTAAAACTTCCCAGTGTCAAGATGTGACCAAGGAAGAGAGGAGTCAGATGACAAAGTAAGTATGAATCTACAAGGAATGACTTTAATGTACCCCTTCCCGCCCTTAACTGTCTTTATGAGCCTTTATTTTAAGCAGTGTTTTTGTAAAGTGACAGATAATGCTGCTCAGAATCAGGAAACTGCTTTGTTGCAAAGAAGTAGGATGTTATTAAACGCCGACACCCTCACAGAGCAGTGCTCTTGGTAGGCCCTCCACAGAAAGGAGACCTTGCGTCAGGCCAGGTGTCTCCTGGTGAGATCCCCGTCCCCGGCTCCTCCTGGCGTCTCTCTGGCCCTCTGCCCCGCCTGGTGACCAACAGCTCTCCAGCATTTTCTAGATGTGCTCCGTCACCTCGAGGTGCCTGTGCTGAGGGAGCGCAGTTCTCCACCAGAAGCCACCGGGACCAAATCCCTTTTGAGCTTTGAAAAACCCCACAAATAGCGAGGGTTTGTTTTCCCCTCTCTTGGGGACAGGAGCTCAGCAAACCGCCGCCCAGGCGTGGACTGCGCTGCACATTCCCTTGGGGCTCCAGAGCTGCTCCTGCCAGGTTCAAGAGGTTCTCCCAGCACTGCAGCAGGATGAGGAGTCCCTTCTGGGGTGCCCAGAGGAGAGCGCTCAGCTCTGCTGGGCTCTGCGTCCCTCCCTGCAGTTGCCAGGGTTCATGGGCACTTTGTCCGTGTCGGGGCAGGTGGGACTGGACTTGCCCTGATTAAGCTGGAGTGGCAGGGACACTGGTTTTGGAGGGGTGTTGTCACTTACTCGGGCTGGCTTTGTGGCAGTCACACTGCTGCTGGGACCTCGTCCTTTCTGCAGCTTCCTCTGGCACCAGGAGAGCTGGAGGCAGGATCTGGAGCTGGTGTGGACAGAAGCAGAGCTTCTTATGTCCCTGAAGCTCACGACTTCCTCTCTTTCTCTGTTCCAGTGTGTACTGGGACTATGCCATGACTATTCGCCTGGAGGAGATTGTCTATTTGCACTGCCACCAGCAAGGTAAGGCCAGAGTGGGGGGCTGCTGGAGGGTGTTGTCACCCTGACGTTTGCTTCATTAGATCTTTGGGGAGTGCCTGTACGTTTTGATTCGGCTCCAGGGCAGATGTCCAGAGCTCTGGGTGGTCACTACTATATAAGTGCTTCTAGGAAAACCTTTAAACCAGCTCCTGGCTGTGGTCCTTGACTGGGAAGAACTCCCTGCAGAGCGACGCTGGGTGGTTTTCAAGGGTGCCATCTCCCAGGCAAGCCTTCTCCAGGGCTCCAGACTTGTAATGGATTTAGGGAAGGATCCAACAAGGAAGAAATTCTTTGTTTCGCACACCAGAAAGACAATTCCTTGAACTTTCTTGCCTGTCCTCTGCATTTTTGACTGGTAATGTTTCCCTCATTCATGTGTCTTCTCTCTGCTCTCACTGTTGCTAATAGTAGACAGCGGTGGAACGGTTGTCTTGGTGAGCCAGGATGGGATTCAGAGGCCCCCGCTGCGGTTCCCCAGAGGAGGGCACTTACTGCAGTTCCTGTCCTGCCTGGAGAACGGCCTTCTGCCCCATGGGCAGCTGGATCCACCCCTCTGGTCGCAGCGGGGAAAGGTAGGCACCCCGAAACTGGGCTTGTTCCTGAGCCTGCGGCACTGCGGGTTCCTGCTGGAGTGTCTCAGGGCTGATGGGGAGGACTCTGCCCGGCATCAGTGGCTGCTGCATTTTAAACAATCCCCCTCCCAAAACCAAGAAGGAAGGTGGGCTTGAAATACGGCACTTTGGTTTAGCTTGTGGCCCTCATCGCTGAACAGACCCTTCTGGGCCAGTCAGAAGGGATGTGGTATGGGGGTGCTGGCCATGGGCATGGTAGGCGTGGTTCTCATGGGCCTGGCCATGCTGCACGGATAATACATACCCTGCGCACAAACGGGTCAATATATATTCGCTCTGTGATTGAAAGCTTAATCCAAAGGCTGCTCCAGCACAGGGAACCTGCAAACGTCACCTGGGCTGACACAGCACGGGCTCTTGCTGGGCAGGAGCTCCGCCAGCGAGGCGGTCACCGCGCTGTCCTGCGTGGTCGGGCGCGGGGCGGCTTGTGAAGAGCGGGTTTTGTTCATGTAGGGGAAGGTGTTTCCCAAGCTGAGGAAGCGAAGTCCCCAGGGCTCCTCCGAGTCTGCGTCCGACAAGGAAGATGACGAAGCCACGGATTACGTTTTCAGAATAATCTACCCAGGGACACAGTCTGAATTTGGTGAGTGCACTGGCGGAGAGCGTTTGAGGTGGGTTCTGACGGGGTGTATGAGCAGCCAGAGCAGCACTGACAGGCACGTGGCAGTTCACCCCGGCAAATGGTTCCAGAGAAATGGGCTTTGCTTGTAACAGCACTGCCTTTTATTCAACATCACGTATGGGTTGGGGTTTTATTTTTTTGGTTTAACCTTTCGCTTGCTACTGAGTCCTTCATTTCTGCAGCTGCACAACAGGCCAGGACTGCCTTAAGGGTTGGGGAAAAAAATCTTGCACATAATTTCAGTAGTAAGGTTCACTTTGGTAATGTTCCTTGGGCGTCACTTCTCACCACCACAAGCCTCCAGGGCTGATGCTTCTCTTACTATCACCAGGCCAACTCGGCAAGTGCTGCGTTAGATCCAGTGATGTTTCTTCAGCGTTGCTTCTGCAGCGCAAAGGAGAGGTGACAGCACCCTTCTCTGTACTGCCAGGCTTGGCTCATGTGTCTTCGCTCCGTAGCTCACAGGGCAGGGGAGAGAGCGCTGCTGGATTCACCAAACCAGAAATCTCTTAGTGCCTGGGTGTGAATTATCTGAACAATGTGCTTGGCTGAATTGGCTGCACATTTGTCCTCACTCTTCTGCAGGATACTAAGAACAAATTTTTGACCTCTGGGAACATCATAGGTGACTTTATAAGGGGGAAAACCAAGAGTACAATAGAAGATTTGTGGAGCACTTTTAAAAAGCTGTGAAATCTGATTAAAAACTTGTTCCTGTATTTTTGAGGCTAGAAGGGGGCAATCACATCTCCTGTGACTCCTCCATAACATCAGTTAAGATTATACGTAGTTCTCCCTGCCTTTAGCTGACTAACACAATTCAGTGAGTCAGATAAAAATCTGATTGAGGCTAAAATAGCAGATAGAGATGCTCCTTTCTGTAGCTTTCTTTTGATCTATCCCTTAAAATTCCATGCTGGGGGCCAGATTTTCTGTGAAATGAATTGCTGCAATCTCCTTAGCTGGCATCATCAAAGTCTGCAGTTCCTGTGGACCTTCCCAGAGGGGGGTGGAACTGCACCAGTTCTTTCTTCTCTACAGATTCTTCCTTTCTCCCCTTTCATTTGTGCCCTTGTCCTCTCTCTGTGTCCCTAGTTACCATTAATGGTAATTTTCATCCATTCCTTGCGTCTGTGATCTCCATCACTGCTGTGAGAGGGAAGATCGCGAGGACTGCAGCTGCAAGCAAGATATTGGTGATCCCTAAATGGTTTCTGAGTCTCCCCATCACGTCCCGACGTCCCCTTGGTGCTCTGGGGGCCACTCGGCATCAGTGTAATGCGACTGTTGTTTCTGTCTGGTACTACTGCTTGCCTGTGTTGTCACTTGACAATTCCTGCAGAGGTGTCCCCTGTCACTGCTGACCGTCACTGACCTATCGGCACCTGCTCAATATGAGGGAAATAGGAATATTTAACATTTTTCTTGCTAGCATCAGTTATTCAATATCACAAGCAGGAAGAGTCCAAGGGTGAGTGAGGAAGCTCTCTCCCAGCTCAAGCTGGATTTTCTACCATGATTTTATTTCCAAGGAGGAGCAAATAGGATTATTCTTCATTAATCTTTGTCCGCATCCCACAGTTCACCCTCATCACGACGGCCCGGTCCAGGCCAGGCATGGTGCTGAGCTGCTCAGGGTGGGGGCGGCTCGGCTCTCGGGGCCGCACGGTCCCCTCGTGCTGGCTCTGTGCCCGGCCGGTTTGTGGGGCGATGCTGGAGCAGGACCCGAAGCCATTGCAATAGCACTTTGGAGTTTAAGCGGGGATTTAGCAAGTGACAACATGAAGAGCTACTTGCTCGTGCTGTCCCTCTCATCTTCTTCGTCTAAGTCTTTATCTCCTGTCTTGTGATTTGGATGCTCTTGTCTTGAATCTTGGATGGGATCCTAATGTTTGAGAGATGGGGGCTGTTCCCTTTTGGTGATCCACTCTTCCTGGGACAACAGTTGATTTCAGTCATCTTATTTGTCATCTGTGTGACAGCCTCTTGCAGCCCCTTCTCTCGAGTCACTCTGGGTTGGGTGTTCATTTTCTGCCTTGGTCGGCACTCAGCAGTTTAAGATTAGCTTGCTGAAGGTGCTGTAGTTAATTAGCAGATGGTTCTTGCTCTCTCTCATCAATGCCCTTTTGTTTCCTTTCCTTTCTCCTGAGCTCACCAGTGCTGTGATTACCTGGCGTGGGTCCTACCTGGTTGCTGGAGTCTCCTTGGGAATTGTGTGGGATGCTGCCTTTGCTAATCAAAACTCTCCTCTCTGTTGACCTCCTGTGGCTCACCTGACGCCGGGGCAGTGCCAGACGGTAGCTGATGCTCCTCTCTCTGCTGTCTTGCAGTGCCCCAGGACCTGATGGACACGTCAGGTGCTGGCCTGCCTCCCATGTGGCAGCCCAGCACCCGCAAGTCCTCCTGCTCCTCCTGCTCTCAGAGTGGCTCCTCTGATGGTGGGCCATCCAACGGCTGCAGCCACGAAAGGTATGACAGCTCTGCTGCTGCTTCCTTTGAGAAATACAGGTGAAATGAAACCAAGGTTCCAGGGAAAGCCCAGCTAGATGGCTCAACTAGAGCAATTATGGTGCAAGTGGTGTCTCCAGCCTCACACTTGGCTAGGTTGTCCAGGGACCATTTGCAGGTGCCAGTGGGACATGTCCGGGCTAAAGTGAGGCTTGCGTCCCTCATCTGGGACATCTTGGCTGCTCTGTGGCCGTGTCCTGGCAGCAAGAATTGCCACTCCCAAGCTGAGCAGAGGTCCCATGGTGCACCTCTGAAGGCAAAGCTGGAATGGTCAGATCAAAGCAGGGGCTGAGGGCATGCGTGGGAGCATTTCCTCTCCCCACATCCAGTGTGTTTTTATTGCCAGAGCTCCACTGAAGCTCCTGTGTGACAATATGAAGTACCAGATCCTCTCCCGGGCGTTCTACGGCTGTGAGTACTTGTCACATCCACGATGCCTTGAGATGTGTGATGGGCAAGGGGTAAGGTCTTGACCTCTGGGCTAGCAGTGGTGCTGAGGCGGCAAGGCAGTGGCCAAGGGTACTGGGACCAGTTTGTTGCATGCAGGGCCCTGTGTACCCATGCTCCAGATTGGGAGCAAACTTTTGAACTCTGACCCTTGGACTTCAGCCCAGCGAGCAGCAGTGCTGGTGGCACAAGACGATGAGATACTGACCTGTCCCAGTAGACTCCCTGCTTTGCTGCTTGGGCTGAGTGTGGCTTCAGGGGATGTCCATCAGGGACGAGATTCATCAGAGCTTTCTCCTGCGCTTCATCCTCATGGCTCCTTGAGTTTCCCAGCTGAATGTTTGCTTCTGCCTGTTGCAGGGCTGGCGTATTGCAGACACCTCTCCACGGTGCGAACCCACCTATCTGCGCTGGTTAACCACAACATCGTGTCTCCTGATGTGCCCTGCAGTGCCAGCTCGGGACTGACTGTGGACATATGGCAGAGATACCTGCAGGACAGCACGGTAGGGATGGTACTCTGGGGATGTGTCAGTTGTGGTGCACTTGCGGTGTCCAGGGCAGTGTCACTTAAACGGTTGTAGCGTGGTAAGGTAAAGCACATTGAGAAGTTCATAGAATCATAGCATGGTTTAGGTTGGAAGGTACCTTGAAGATCATCCAGTGCCACCGCTGCCCTGGGCAGGGACACCCCCCCCCCAGCCCAGGTTGCTCTCAGCCCCTTCCAACCCGGCCTTGAACACCTCCAGGGATGGGGCAGCCACAGCTTCTCGGGGCACCCTGCGCCAGGGGCTCACCACCCTCAGAGCTCCCTGAGAAGAGGTCAGAGCCTGCCCCAGGCTGCCCAGAGCCCAGCGCTCCTAATCCTCCACACGTGGAAGCCGGGAAATAAAGGCTGCTCTCCTTAATGTGCTTTTGTTCAGAGCCGCTCTGCAGCAGTGTCTGTCACCCTGAGTACTGTGGTGTTGAGCGGGGTCCCAGCACGCTGTTATGGCAGGATAGCTGGAGAGCAGTGGCCAGTGTCACAGTCCTGACGGTTATCAGTGGCACAGCAGTGACCTTGAGTGACTTTGGTGGGCCACTTTCTGGTTGTAGTGAGCCAGTGCTTCCCAAAATGTCCACCTGCGGGGCCCTCTGGCTCTGCTTATGCCCAAGCAGAGATCTGAGAGATCATCTGCAATGAATGGGGAGCGAGTTTGCGGGTGGTCAGTGTCCGGGCAGCACTCTGGGTGCTAAAGGGTGGCACGGCCAGGCTGGGGTTGTCCTTGTCATCTGCCATCTGCCGGGCTCTGGTCCTGCCTGCATCTGTGCGCTGACTCGGAGCTCTTCCCACAGACTTACGAGGACCAGGAGCTGCTGCGGCTGATCTACTACGGCGGGATACAGCACGAGATCAGGAAGGCTGTCTGGCCCTTCCTTTTGGGCCATTATCAGTTTGGGATGACGGAGGCAGAAAGGAAGGAGGTTGGTGTGGGTGTGCTGCCAGCTCAGCAGGCTGGTCTTTTGCGTTCATATGCCCGGGATATTTCACAGCTCGAACTGTCCATATGCCAGAGTCCGCCCTGGGAACCCACTGGGCGTTGTGTCCCCTTTGTGCTGCGGCTGTAGACAGGAGGTGGGAGAAAAACTCAGGAATTGGTTAGGCCCAAGCGGGACGCACCCCTGTGCAGCTGTTGGTTGCGCACGTTCAGTGCCCCGTGCACCTCTGGAAGGCAGGAGAGACATGGGTGGTCATTTTTCTGTCCCAATTTTTGCAAAAAGTTCTGCGTGTCATGCTCTGGCTGTCACTGTGCTGGAGATGGGTGACTGTATGCCCCATATAGCCATGGTTAATGCAAGTGTGGACTTGTTTGTGCAGGGCTGTTTGGGGCTGGAGGAGGCACTGGTTTTGGGGGCTTTTCCAGGGGCATCCGTTCAAAGACCCTCTGTCTCTCCAAACGCTGCAGGCTGATGACCAGATGCGCAGCTGTTACGAGCACACCATGGCGGAGTGGCTGGGCTGCGAGGCCATCGTCCGGCAGCGGGAGAAGGAGTCGCACGCGGCAGCTTTGGCCAAGTGCTCCTCCGGGGCCAGTCTGGATTCCCACATCCAGAGGATGATGCACAGGGACTCGACCATCAGCAATGAGGTGAGGGTGCGGGGGCTCGGGAAGGGCTGTGCCCGCCCACGCTCCATCTCGGCTTGTGCTACAGGGTGGGATGGAGGTGCTGTTGTTGCTCACTCTCCTTCCCTGACCTCTGCCCGTCTCTGTGCTTAGTTACTCGCTGTAATCTGTGCAAGTTTGGATTGGAGCTTTCTGACCCGTTTTCTTCCGTCTGCTCTTCCCAAGCGTTTAGCAGTAGGAGCGGGCATCTCCTGCAGTGTGAGCCCAGTTTCCGTACCATGTGGTACCGCACTGACCGAGAGGTTTTGGTCTGCAGCCTGAGCGGTGTATTGAAGGTCTAACAAACTGGCTTTGATGCTTGCAGCCGCAGTATTTGCAGCGGCACTGTACAGCGCTGCATCCGTGACCCCGGGTGAGGGTGCTGGGCACAGGAGGTCTGAAAGGGGGGGACAGCAGGGAGAGGTCTGGGCAGAGGGCAACAGGTCAGCCACAACCCCAGAGCTCCTTTGTGGAGTCACATGTCTGAATCCAGACGCTCTCACCAGTCCCATGAAATGTTCCTTGTGGGTACTTCTGGAGAACAAGAGAGATACGTTACCCAGTTTGCACTCCTGGTACACATCAGGATTAGCTCCCTGGAAGTTGGTGTTGAAGTAGAGGGAGGGAGGAAGACTATGTTTTTGGCACTGAGGGGCTGTGAACGTGTCAGTGGGCTTCTTGGCTCGCTCTTCCGTCAGCTGCTCAGCATGGAAGCAGCCTGGGCTGCTGCCTGTGGGCAGGAGGAGTGGGGTGGCTCTAGGGCAGGCTGTGAAGGAGCCTGTGGGGCTTGGGGCAGCCTCGGCCACCATGCCCCAGCTCCCAGCTCCATGGGACTGGCTTTTAGCAGCACAGTGAGGAGTTAGATCCAAAGCCTGAACCAAAGGGTGTGGAGGGAAAAGCCTGTTAAAGGAAAGGCAGTTCTGGGAACAGAGTGCAGGGAGTGTTTCTGCGTGGGTTTTGTCCTTGGAGGAGAACAGCCCGGCGCAGCATGGCAAGCAGCGCTGGGTTATCTGACCTCACGCTGCTGCACCGGAGGCGAACGGAGGCCAAGCCAAAAAGGGCCCGGTAGGTGCAGCACTGGAGACTTCATCTGGTTTCCTCTGGGGAGACTGCATGGATGCTTTCGGAAAGAGATGAGCTCAGCCCCAACCTTGCGAGTTGCGTGTATGTACAGAGAGGGAGAGGTGGAGGGAAGGCAAGTCCGAAGCGGATCCGTGCACAAGAGCTGGATGATGCAGCTCTCGCAGGGGTGCAGAGGTGGGCTGCGCGGTCGGTGTTGCTGAAGCCCCATGAATCATTCCCATCCCCACAGCATCTGTGCCACGGTGGTTCTTTAGTATCCATGTCCGCCTGTTCTGGGAACACGCGCTGGGAGGGGAGCTGGCAGAGTTAATGCACGCAAAGGTTCTCCCTTTTCCCATCTCATCCTGAGATTTCCTGTTATAAAACGCTCCCATGGCAATGGAGGAAAACTGTCGCCCTTCCTCTCTCCATCATAGCCCTGCCCAGCAAACACCCACAATACTGGGGTGGGGACGACTCCTGCTGCCGTTCTGAAAGCGCCGTGTTTTCTTAAAACCCTATTGTTTGTGTGTGATGTCATTGCAATGCTCGGTACATCCCGACACGCGCAGCCTGAGCAGCCGCGGGCTGCTGCGCCGCAATCAGCCTGGCGCAGGGGTGGCTGGGGTAACAGGGAGGACTCGCGCTTAAGTGAAGGCTCGTTGCTCAGAGGTAATCCACGAGGCAGAGCACTGAACCGGTTGCTGCAAAGCCTGACGCTTCCTTCTGTGCTTCAGCTGGAAGCCAGAAAAGGGTGCTGTTGACTTTTAGAGGGGCTGCCTGTACTGAGTCTGGCTTAAAACATCAATATTTGTCCTTTAAGAAAAGGAAAAAGCATTAATATGCTTAGAGGGATTGTTTTATAGCCTGTGACTTCATCGTTTATGTAAACTAAGATGGGGTGAGCCGCATTGCTGCCAAATTAGGACAGAGATTTGTAGAAATTTGCACTCCAGGGAGACAGTGTGACCTCTCTGAAGGCCAGAAGAAAGCAGTTCCTTTCAGACCCAAACAAACAGTGTTTGAACAACTGGATTGGCCCGGGACTTTGTTTTTTGTCATCTCCAGCAGTAAATGTCAGTGGCGGGCTGAGGCAGGGTGCTGCGCTGTGTGACACATGTGCACGGAAGAGTTGATGTGATGGGAACATCTTTCATGGGGCGAATATGAGAATTTACTGGATGCATTTTCTGCTTGTTCTTTACATGCAGATGTGCCCGCCTCTGATAGCACGGCTTGAGTCTCCCCCTGCTCCAGACACCATGCTCTTCCCCTTCTCACTGGCCTTTTCCCTCTTTCTTGCAGTCTTCTCAGAGCTGCAGCTCTGGCCGACAGAATCACGCCCGGCTGCAGAGCGACTCCAGCTCCAGCACGCAGGTGAGTGGCAGTGCTTTGTCCCCTCTTGCTCATACAGACACCGGCCACGCGACAGCGTATGGCTCTCTGCCCCGGCTTGGGCTGATTGCTAGTTGATAACCATAATGGTTTCTGGCAAACAGAAACAGTAGTTGGAGGAGGTAAATGACTCGCAGACCTAACTCTGGAGCCACCAAGGTCAGCACTGCGCACCGCTTGGCGGTGTTTAATCTTCCCAGTCTGCTCTGCCCAGGTTCAAAGGACCAACCCCCATGTGGCCTTCACACTTGAGGGCCCTTGGCTGCTCCGTATGTTAGTAACCGTGTGTTTAACCAACGTGTTTAAATGATGTTCTGCCCAATATATCACGCTGAGTAAAGCGTCGTCCCTTGGAGCAGGGATCGTGGGCTCCGAGTTGTGCAAATCACCAAGCGCTGACCTGACAAATCCAGGCAGGGGAACCTAAAGGCTGAGGACCGTGCCCAGAAATTCCTCCAAGAGTCTGGTTAAAATGGGACAGAGAGCTAGATGCTCAGGCTGAAGTTGTTTCTCATGATAGTGAAGATGTGGAGCCACAGCCAGGCACAGCACTAGTGGGTTAAAATGCCCTCAAGTCCTCCAGGCTTTCTTCCACTGGTTGCTTGTATGAGCCCTACACATATAGAGCAGATCCTCATCCCTCCCCACCATTGGGAACGCGGGCATTATGTCCCCAAGAGCCGCATTCAGCAGTTTAACTGCTGAATGCGGCTCTTGGGGACATAATGCCCGCGTTCCCAACGGTTTGCTGAATGCAGGGGGTTTGCTCGCTCTCACGTGGCTCTCTGCTCGTGCTGCGCAGGTGTTTGAATCTGTTGATGAAGTGGAGCAGACTGAAGCAGATTCTCAGCTGGAAGATGGCAAACAGAGCAAGATCCCTAATGGGACCGTTCCCAATGGCACGTGTTCCCCTGATTCTGGCCACCCCTCTTCCCAGAACTTCTCCATCGCGTCGGGTTTCTCCGAGCGCAGCTTCAGCAATGAGGACAGTGCCCTGGAAACCAACAAATCCTCGGCCAGCTCTCAGGGAAAGGCCGGTGGGTCCGACGTGCCAGCCCCACCGGACCCGGATGGTGCCCAGCGAGAGGAGAAGCTGCAGGGCCAAGACAGCCTGGAAGGTGAATTCCCCACCGGTGGAAGCGTGGACTTTGTTCCTGTGGGTGACAGCTCAGCAGAGGTCCTCCGTGATCGTGACCCGGTGGCCCTGACTGTGGTAGAGAGCTGGGCGGACAGCGAAGCCGAAAAGCAAAGCTTGGTGGAGAGTGAAGGTAACCTCTCTGAGGAGCCGGAGATGGAGAGCTTGTACCCGCAGCTGGGTTCTCTGGCTGTGGCTGACCTGACCAGCAGTGAAGCATCTGCTGTCTGCTCCATGGGTGTCACCTACTCTGTAAGTATCTATTTGTTTGCTGAGTGGGTTTCTTCCTGGGTGCCTCCCTATTTGCCCCGTGCGAATCCTGCAGTTGTGTGTGTGTACAGGGGCTCTCCGCCTTCCACCTAAACCCTGCCCTGTTGCTCTGTTGCCCGTGCAACTTTCTTTTTGGTTTTTATTTGAAAACAAATCAACTTTGCTTTTGTTTTGGGCAGCCAGAGCTACTGGATATGTACACGGTGAACCTGCACCGCATTGAGAAGGACGTGCAGCGGTGTGACCGCAACTACTGGTACTTCACCCCTGCTAACCTGGAGAAACTCCGCAACATCATGTGCAGGTGGGAGCCACGGGGGTCAGGGCGGGGGCCCGCCAGCCCTCCCCGCGACGGGAGCGGGCTCCTGGCACTGGTGCTTGGTTTCCCTGAATTCACCTTGAGGCTGGAGCCTCAAATTTTGTTCTGGTTACTGAGTTTCACCTCGTTGACTTCCTCCTCCCGTCATCATCCCAGAACTGGGGCCGCAGCTCCAAGGAGCTCATGGTCGGGGGACCGAGGAGTCCTGCCTTGTGCTGCTCTGCCCCGTGACTGCCGTGTGTCGGGTCGTTGGCCAATGCAGAGGGTTCCCCGGGGCTGCCCAGGCGTGCTGCTGCATGGGCTGAGCCCGGCGCAGCCCACCTGCTCTCTGGAATATGGCTGGAAGATGTTTTAATGAGGATCAGCCCGCAGAGCCGTAGTGCTAATGAGGCGGCGCCTGAGGCGACCCAGTGGTTAGCGCCTACCCGGGAGGGAGCCGTACCCGGGTGCGTTTCTGATTCGCTTTGCTTAGTCCCTGTGACTGAGAGGTTGCTGTGTGACATTCGCCGACTCAAACCAACTCCAGCTCAGCAGCTGCGGCTGCTTCAGGGGCAGCGAAGGCTAAAATATTATTACTCATCTTGCGAATATGAGGAGAAGCTGCTATTTCATTAGAGCGGTCGCTTTATCTGACAGCCGGAGTTGGAGATCTCTGCTGAGATGAGACCTGCAATACAGCAGATTTTGGAGAGCTTGTGGGCAGGATGGAAAAGATCATTCCCTTGTGCCAGTAGTGGATCTGAGTCCTTTCTGAACACATTTTGACTTGCTACCAAATATGGGAAGATATCTCTGCAGGGCTGGTTGCTTCCTGGGACACTGGGTCCAGAGAGGCGAAGCAGGCGGTGTCGGGCAGAGAGAGCCAAAAGGGTGAATCCCGGGGGAAGGGGGAGAAATGAGAGCTAAATTAACAAACTCTATCAGTCTCTGCCTTTTGCCCGACCACCCTGCCTGCCGTACTTTTTGATTTCACTTTTCCCTCCCCTGATTTTCATGCAAGAGCCATGGCACAGCCCTTCATCAACACCCTGACATGGTCATGGCCACGGCCGTTGCAGGGTGTTGATCCAGGGCTGTGCCATGCATGGCTTACCTGAGAGTCATCACGGGAACTTAATCATTTACAAGCCAGCTGTAGAGGAATGGAGCACAGGTGTAACAGAATAAACAGGTCTGCTTTGCCCTGCCTGCCACCGTGCGGTGGTGGCAGCCTGTAGGAAACGCCAGCGTCCCAGGAACGGAGGCAGGGCATGGGCAAGCAAGGTGGCAGGCTGTGGCACTCGTGTGTGGCAAGGGAAGGGCTCACGGGCCACCTTTCCTGCTCTCTCCCACAGCTACATCTGGCAGCACATTGAGATCGGCTACGTGCAGGGGATGTGTGATCTGCTAGCCCCTCTCCTGGTCATCCTGGATGACGGTGAGTAGGTGGCTCTGCTCCGCTTTCCCCATACCTTTGTGGGAACGCGTGGTGGGATCTGCTGGGCTGGTGGTGGCCCTTTGTGGTGGGAAGGTCCCACGCTGAGAGGTGCGGAGCAGCTGGTGGCAGGATCCCGTTTGTGCTTGGTGCTGTCTGACGCTCAGGAGCCCAACCTGGGGACAGTGTGTACGTTTTGCAGCGTGAGCTGTCTTTCCGAGGCCGGTCCCTGCTGCGTGCCCCTGACTGTGTGTGGAGCGGGGAGGGATGTTCCTGCCGTGGGTGGATGTTGGGGTGCGGTGATGCGGGTGCAGGTGCAGCAGTGTCCGTGCAGCCCAGCAGTGACCGTCTCTCTTCCCTGCGCAGAGGCTCTGGCTTTCAGCTGTTTCACCGAGCTTATGAAGAGGATGAATCAGAACTTCCCCCACGGAGGAGCCATGGACACCCACTTTGCCAACATGAGATCGCTGATCCAGGTAGAGGGGTCCCGGCACAGGGTCAGCAGCATCTCAAAGCAGAGAGGGAAAGCTGTTCTTGGGATGGAGGTCTTGGAGGGGCTTAGAGGAGCTTTCAGTGGTGGGAAGCAGGAGGGAGAGCAGGGGGCTGTAAAGACAGCCTGGCAGTAATGTGCCAGGGTTGCCAGGGAGGGAGAAGCTGGGTGGAAGATGTGGTGGTGCGGTAGGGGAGCAGTGGGACTGGAGGAAGGCAGGCAGCGGAATGGCTGGTGCCTCTCGTCTGCACCAAGTGGGTTTCCTTTTGCTTTTCTTGGCAGATTCTGGACTCTGAGCTCTTCGAGCTGATGCACCAGAACGGTGATTACACTCATTTCTACTTCTGCTACCGATGGTTTCTCCTGGACTTCAAGAGAGGTGTGTGCTGGGAGGGAGGCAGCTGAGACCAGCGAAGGGGAGGGAAGGCAAGGTCTGCCATGCTTCCACGCTTCTCAATACACTCTGCAACTTCAGTTGTTTGAACATAACTTTTTACCACGTGTTCCTGTTTTGCTCTTCCCTGGGAGATTTGTGGCTGACTTTTCTGTCTAGATACAGAACCTGTTGTTCCAGAGCGGCTGGTGAGCCTCCACTGGGTTTGTGTCCTGGAGCCTCTGCCACCTGCTGCAGGCCAGAATATTTGTCTCCACAGATGACTGACTTATTGCTTCCAACTGGAACAGGTTCTTGTGGGAAGAAACCACCCAGCGTGTCTTCCCAGTGCCGCTGTGAAGTCTGTGAGTCAGGATGATTGTAAACGCGTGGCTGGTGTAGTAACTGCTGGGCTTCTTCCTCTGTTAACAGAGCTGGTGTATGATGACGTGTTCGCCGTCTGGGAGACCATCTGGGCAGCTGCACACGTTTCCTCTGCGCACTATGTGCTCTTCATAGCCCTGGCTTTGGTGGAAATGTACCGGGACATAATCTTGGAGAACAACATGGATTTTACAGACATCATCAAGTTTTTCAACGGTACAGTTTGTGTTCTGTTGGGCTGAATTTGTGGCAGCTGCTCGGATGTGGGCAGCACATGTCTGTCTGGCTACAGACAGTCACGTCCGGGCTATACTGGTAAATGTTTAAAACAAACAGAGCGGCGTATGGTTGTGGGATGCTGATATTTGGAACATGATGGTAACGAGACCCCTTGCCCCCAAACCGTCAGGCTCTGAGGGGGTCAGATGGTGCCTGGGGGAAGCCATCGTGCCATCCTTGGCACCAGCCCCCCTTGCCATGCTTGGAGGGATCTGTGAGCGTAGGCTGTGCTTCCTGCTGGCCGTAGTCACCCCGAGATGAGCCAGTTAATGATGGCTCTTCAGAGTCAGGTGTCTCTGCGAGGGATGGTGCTTGGGAACTTGGGCAGGAATTCGCAGGTTCAGCTCCCGCCTGGCACTCGGCTGGGAAGTGGAGAGCTGTGAGGTTGGGGGGCTCCTTGAGACGCCGGGCTCTGCGGGTCTAGCCTCTTTGGGGGTTCCTTCTGTCTGTGTTCCAGAAATGGCTGAGCGGCACAACACCAAGCAGATCCTGAAGCTGGCTCGGGACCTTGTCTATAAAGTCCAGACTCTGATCGAGAACAAATGAAGGCCACGGGGAAGACGAGGCATCCAGACAAAGAGCCGGGACTCCCCTTCAATGCTTCCTCCCCTTCTCCTTTTTCTTGAAGTGCCACACCTGTGGAAATAAGGTAGTTGGACACATGCTGCTGTCTAAACTGGAAATACCCTTAGCTCTCCGAGTGCTGTGTTCAGTGTTAGGTCCGGGGGCCCCGGCTCAGATCTTCGCAGCCTTCTTCAGTGACTTAGCCAAAGATCCGTACGATTGCATTTTATTGCTAAGGACTTGCTTTGGAAGCAGAACCCAGGCAGTTGCTTCCTTGCCTCGCCACGGCAGAAGGGCAGCAAGCGTGGTTACCGCCACAACTGCCGAGGCGGTTGCCAGCATGCCAGGGCAGGGCGCGGGGTGTGGGAGAGCAGCGCTGCCAGCGCTCCTGGGGGCCGACTGGGGCTCGGCAGCCTTCGTTGCAAGAAAATCAAGCTGCTTCCTCAGACGGCCGCGACCCCGTGGCACGGGGAAGCTGCCAGCCCTGCATGCCTGGACAAGAGGGCGATGCTGCCAGTACTCAGTTTCTTACTACCATTATGAGGTTCTGCCGGTGACAGAGAGGGACTTTGATCACAGAAATTCCTCTTCTTTTGATCTTGTCCCTTGATGCATAGCATCCCCTTTAGTATTTTTTTAGGGCTCTGTTCTCTCCCTGCGATTTTTATGTTGTTTGTTACTACGATATCTGAGCACACGAGAGTTTCATCTCTGGATGGATTTTCAGAAGAGCTCCAAATTCAGCATTGGGTTTTTCTTTCAAAATCCAGCCTCTGTAATGCTCTCTGAACACTGGAAAAATCTGGTCCAAACTTCCTTTGGGAACTCTAGACTTGAGGTTTTCTTACCTGCCTTACTCTAGCTGCTTGCGTTAGGAGTCCGGTCTCCCTGCTGTTCCTCTGCAAGCCCTCTTAGGGGGAGAGCTCCTTGGAAGGCGAGTCAGAGCTCCGGACATCAGTGACTGTCCTGACTTTCCCTCTGAAGGTGCCCGTCTCTTCCTCTGGTAATGAAAAGACCGGCTGCTCAAAGCTGGACAATCCCCTTGGTGCCTGCAGGTTTTCTGTGTGCTTCTGGGGCTGGCTGCAGAGCCCCCTAAGTCCACTGAAAGTCTCCAGTTAGGTCTTGGTGGGCTTCTTTCACATGCCTGTAAAAAGGAAAATAGCCCAAGGTCCCCGAGTGGTCTTTGCTTTTGGAAGATGCACTTCTGTGGCCACTTGAACTGCAGTGGCTCTCCGGCGTTGCAGCCCCTGGAGCACACTGCACGAAGTGCCTCTCCAGCACTACCAGCGCGAGAGCTGAGCTGCTGTGTCATGCTAAGGCTGCACTACGGAGGGTTTGGATTCAATTTTCAACTCAGGTAAAAACAATAAAGGAAAAGGAGAGGTGTAGGTTGTTGGTAGGTCTGGTTCGGCCAGGGAGGGCTTTGTCATGGCCACAGAGCTGCCATGAACATGTGCGTTCAGCAGCAGGGAAGATGCTGTGTTGTAGCTCTCTACAAGGGTACTTTCTCTCAAGTTTTGCTGCAAAAATTTGTGTTCCCCCTCCATGCGATGTGTGGTGGTGTGTGTGTGCTCTCCTCCTCCCCTCTGCAAGACAAGGCCCTGCTCTTCTCTTGCTGTCAGTGCTGCTCACCAGAAGGGAAAAGGGGCCCTTCCCTTCTTCTGTGGAACATCTGTCTGTGGTGACTGCGTTTCGTATTTACTTGTGGCACGTGTCAGATGTTGCTTGGAGAAAAAAAGGCAGATGTAAATCTGTGGGAGAGAAAACTGCTGCTTCAGAGAAGTTCTGCAGAGTGCAGTGGAGCGGTTTGCAGCTTCTGAGCAAATCAGCCTCTCCTTCCGCGGTACTGGGACGGGGGGCGCAGCGAGAATGCCCAGGGAGCAGTAGTGCCCACTGAAGGCTTTGGGGAAGAGGAGGGCAGCGGGGGCTGAGAGCGCTGGGCAGCCTTTCGTTTCTCATCACCCCAACAAGCGAACGTGTACCAACAATGTAGGAAATTCTTTGAAGCAATTTTCTACCTTAAATCTCCAAAGAGTGCTTGGTCTGTAGTAGCACAGGAAACAAAGGCGTTTGAGTTACAAATCTGCCCGTCCGTGTGAATGAATCTTTCGTCTTTCCACAAAGCAGAGCGACAGGCTCGTGCCCTCCCTGCCAGGCAGTTCCTGTTCCCTCCAGCTCCCAGGACAGGGCACGGTCTGCCTCCGTCGCCCTCTCCGAAGGGGAGGAGGGGACGTGCGCTGTCCTCCCCTTTCCGAGGGACAGGAACCGATAAGTCAACTTAAACACAGTCTTATCCAGCAACATCGCTGACACTTTATCTTTCAAGCTTCTGGATTTCTTTTCTTGGTTTTTAAACAAAAACAGCCAAGAAATTCTGCACAATATTTGCTGTCTGTATTAACTGAGAGTGTCTTTGGGCCGCTCGATAGCAGTGTTTTTTGAATAACTTCTGGGGGAAAAAAGTATTTATTTATTGATTGTACATTACTGTGTGTCCTCGTATGCTGAAGTATGTGAGTGAGTATTGTTATGCAAATGGAGATATATCTTTTCAATGTTCTTTACAATATCTTGTAAATGTTTACCAGAAAATTGTGTCTATATATAATATATATATACAGTATAGAGAGAAAATAAGTGAATTAAGTGGGTTATTTTTTGATGGGGGGGAGAAAAAATCTTTTGCTTCTAAGAACTGTGTGGTTTCTATAGCACCTATTCCATGATGTGCCAATCTGTCACTGTCCCTGTACTGTGCGAATAGTTCCGGTACGGCAACAGGAAGCTCAGAGCAGAACCACCATCATGACCTCAGCTTGGCTTGATTTTGGTTCTGATGTTAAATCTGGAAAAGAAGAAAAAAAGGAGGAAAAAATAATAGAAAAAAAAGCTTTGTTCTAGCTATGGCGCTGAGTAGAGCCTGCGGGAGCCAACCTGTGCTCGAGCCGCGCTGGGTAAGAACAGTTGCAGAGCTGAGCCTTGGTGTGGGTTGCAAAGACATTGGATAGTCCATAGAATATGGTATGTCATTTAAATTGGGACTGAAGTCATTCTCCTTCGCAGCCGATGGTACTGTTTTGTTAGGAAGGGAGCACAGAGCACTTGCCGAGCTGACCTGCTCTCCTAACCAGTGCCCGTCCCAACTGGCCCTGCTGAAGGCCGCGTGCCCCACGCGCCGCTCTCGCCAATTCGTGCAAAACTCTGCAAAAACCATCTGCTCCCCAATACTGCCGTGGGAACTCGAGTCTGAACTGGAAGGTCTGCTTTGTGTTCCCCTGCAGACCTGAGACAGAAGACGCGAAGGGTTTCCAGACCCCGCACTGGTGGACGGTGCCCCGGCCGCCCGCCCTGCCCGTCCCTCCCTGGCCGTGCTGGCAGCGTGGGAGCAGGTGGGAGGGCGGCTGCGGGAGGTCAGGAACGGGCTGTGACGGCCCCTGTGCTCTGCCCTCCCGCAGCTCATGTTCACGCGTGGGCCCAGCTCGGTTTTGAGCATCTTATCAGAAGTGGCAGTGGGCAGCGGCTGTGCTCCTCCTGACCCCTCCGGCGCAGCCGCTGTCCCACCGGCGGGTTTATGTGCTTGTGGAGACCCGTAGCAAAGAAACTCTGGGGCTCAGGATCTACTCGATGGTAAAAGCTACTAAAAGGTTTTTGTTGTCCAGCTGTTCTTAGCCCTTCTCCTGCCTCAGCCGCTCCTGCCTGGCTCTGCCCCTGCGCTAGGCTGCCCTGCGGTGAAGGCGTTATTCCGGGTTTCCAACAGCGTGACTCCCTGGGGCCCTGCAGGATGGTCCTCATCCCCCCGGGCTGCGCAGCCGGAGGATCGTCTCTTTACCATGGAGGGAGAAGCCCGTCGCAGGGGAATGCTTGCCCATATACAGTAATCTTGTCTGGCTCCTTGGGGGAGAGGAATGTCTCATCCCAGCAGCTCCGTGCAGCTGACATCCACCCCGAGCAATGGCACTCCAAGCCAGGGACTATCTTTAGCCCGCTGCTGTTCCCTCTGTGGGACAGGGCCTCCAGCTGCTCTGCCTTCGGGCTCCAGGCTGCCGCATCCATCCTGCCGGGCGCAGCGAGGTTTGCCTCCCTCGTGCCCCCAGCCCCTGTTCTCTGCTCCGGGTCGCTCCAGAGCTGAGCCCGAGTGAAGGACGGACTGCGTGGGCTGAGCTGGTCCATTCGCGGCGCGCCCGCGCTGAGCACCGGCAGAGGTGGTGGTGGGGGTTTCGCTTCATCTGTTGTTAGAGCTGCTCCGCTCACAGATCATCTCGGTACGTTTAAGTACAGTGAACGTTTGTGCCCCGGCCCCGCGTTCCCCCGAGAGAGTTACTAATGGATCCTCTTTCTGCATTTGAGCTTTCTGTTGATGCACCCTACCAAATAACTCGTGGTACCCGTCTCTTTTAGTGTTACTCATGTAAACACTTTAGAAGTTGTCTCTGTTCCTAAATGTGTGATTTTAATAGGAGTTTTTCTCTTACTGTGGTGAGTCTCCGACTTGCTTTGCTATTAACGTTTTCCGTGAAGACTGAGAGGATTTTTTGCATGGGAACTTCTGGCTGCCGCCCTGTTCTGCTCCCGTCCAGCCTCTTACGTTTTGAACATCCCTCAACATCTCCAGGTACACCTTCTGTTGTAACTGGAGCCAGCAGCAGAAATGCAGGTGTCAGCAACCATTGGCACCGAGAAGTAAAAATCAGATCAAGAGAAGTGGCTGTTCTTGATGCGGGCGCTTGGAATGGCAGTTGTGCCGGGAACCCATCCCTGGGCAAGCTGAGCCCATCCCCGAATCCCACCGTGGAGACACAGGAGCCTTGTGGCAGGCTGGTGGCCAAGAGCATGGCATGAGATTCTTCTTACTCTTTCGTCTTTATTTATTTGTTTACTTATTTTAATCTGGCTGCCTAGTTTTCCTTTCTTTCCCCATTCACGTTGAGTAGCTGGCTAGTTCTCCGCGCTGGGAGCCACTGTGGCAAACAGTCCTCAAGACAGGTATGGGACCAATTTCAGGATTCTCACCAAAGCAAAGTTTGCTTTTAAAAATATCTTATACTGTCTTCAATTGCTGCTCTCTGCTGTGGCATCGCTGTTTGGGTAGTGGTAGCCTCTGAGCCCGTTCATCAGTGGGGCCAAAATCATTGTCATTTCATCAAAACATCGGTCAAATAGTTTTCACTCCGTTTGGGAATTTTCACGGGTACTGAGCAGTTCTGGGCGCATTTTCAGCATTTTAATATCGCGTGAGCACAAATTGGTAGTGAAAAGAGCACAACTCGGAGCTGAAGTGACAATTTTCGAGCAATACGGAAGGGTTGTAACTCACCAGAACCAGTTTTCAGAAATTCTTATAAAAGTTTTCAGATACCCTCAAGTAGGTAAAATGACACTTACTGTTGCCTACTGTTTCAAGCACTCCAATCATCTTCACTCAAGGTCGTTATCCTCGTTGCCTGCCCTGAAGTAAATGCAGATCGCTGATTAAGGCACCTGAAGTCTTTGTGGTCCCCCGTCACACTCTTCACCTTCATGTTTTACGGTGGCAGTGGGGGCCAAAGTTAAGGTTGGTTTGGTGCCATGGCCGTGCATTTCTGCAGCTTAGAGTGTTGGGATTTCTTCTAAACTTTGTCTGAATCCTGAATTTCCTGGAGAATGTACATTGTTGGAATAGCCATAGCAATCTTTTAATATGTGTCTAATTTTAGATCAGTGATAAGCATATTCAACCTTAAATTCTCGTTCAGAAGTTTCATAACTTCCTTTCTTTTTAAATTGATTTTGCACATGGAGACTGAGCAGGGAGCCCAGGGCAGGAGCTGCAGGTGAGAGCCGCTGGCGCACGGCCGGGGGCGATGGCACGCGAAGGGTCTGTGTCCCCCATCGGCTCTGCCTGTGCCCGGGGCTCGGGCAGCCGGCTCCGTCCTGCCCGCGGAGCCGTGCCCGGAGCAGGCGGGTTGTGTCCCAGACGGGGCCGCTGAGTCTCCCGGGGGCCCTGCAGAAAGCCCCCACTCCCTTCTGCGCAGCCCTCGGCGGCGGGGAGAGCCTCTGAGGAGCTCCGCAGGGACGGGCACGAAGCGCCGCTGAAGTGGGAGATGGGCAGGAGGGAGGGCACTTTGCATCGACTTTTTTGTAAGGGGTAAAAAGCACCATTTATCTCTTTTTTTTTTTTTTTTTAATAAATCAATGCTAAAATTTAAACTATGCACAAGGCCTCAAAAAGTACATGGAAGTTTTAAGAATCGTTGTGGCTTCACTGCTAGGGAAGATAAAGAATTGAAAATCCAATCGCTGGATAGTGAGATACTAAAAATTTCATTTTCCCGACTACGTAAGGAGATCTAATTAAATTCTCAGAAATTCAGTCTCTTCTTGCAGAGCAATTCCCAGGAGCCAGGAAAGGAGAAGGCTGCTTTTCACAAACAGAATTAAGGAAAACTTTTGTTGAAAATCCAACTCGGATGTCACCTTAGACCCGTGATTGTCACTTCCCCAGTGCTAAGGTGTGTTCCTGGGAGCTCGGCGGGTGCGCGGGTGACGCCGGGCTGTCACCCCGCTGTAACTGTCGCGGAGATGACGGGTACCACCCCAGGCTCTGCGGGACACGGGATTACCTCTCAACAGCAGGGCCATGAATGTATCCCATGTACTGGCGTTAGACTTTTATGTTGCCCTACACTGAATTGCTGCTTTTCTATGTTGGATGCCATTTTGGTCTCTGGGAGTCGCTCTATCTGAGCTTAACGAGCACTATAGCTTTTAATATATTTGTAGAAGTGCTGCTAATGTTCTTAGATTATTTGAATTCCACACTGTGGTACAATATCTGTTTTATATTATTTTATCCATGCTTTTTGTTTTTTATGTAAACTGTTCCTTATTGTTGTTCAGAAAGAAAAAAAATTAAAGCTCTATTCTCTATGGTTAATGTATTTTCAGATCAATAAACCCCTGGTTGTTCTTTACGGCTGCGCAGTCCCTGGAGTACCCCGAAAAGGCAGTGCTGACGCCTTCAGAAATGCTGCGCCCGAGAGCCTGGTGGGGTTCCTGCGCTGCTGCACCCAAAAATGTGGTGGTCTCTGGAGGCGCAGGGGGATGCCGGGGTGCTTTTGTTCTTGCTTTGAGGAACTGGTACAGCCCGGAGGCAGCACTGGTAGGAGAAACCCGGCTCTGCTCTGTCTGATCCAAGCACGCAGCGGAGAGGGAAACCTCTCCCGGTGGACTCGGGATCGAGTCCCTTGGGCCCAAATACGTGGTGGTGGGTGGTACCAGGCTTCACCTCTTCCATTGCTCCCAGTGGAGCCCCGGCAGGGCCCCACCAGTGCTGCCCAGTGGGGCTCCCCAGGGGTCCCACCGCCTTCCATTCTGCATGGCTGCTTGGAGGACGGGGCCCTTTCTGGTGGTGTTTTTCGGGGACGGCCCCGCAGAGTTGGCGGAACAGCTAAAGCTCAGTGTGTTCTTGAAGATGAGACTTGAGATTTTAAAGGCCCTGTGAAGGCACAGAGGTAAATACGTGACAGGTTTTTTTCTGAGCGGTAAACTGAGGTGGGGATGGCCGTGGCTGCAGAAGCCGGCTGGAGCACAGCCGCTGGAGGGACACATCTTGGAAAAACACTTCCAGGAAAAAAAAGTGTGCGAAAAGTTTGAAAAATGTGCTATAATCTGCTCTGTTGTGCTCCTTGTCACTGTGTCCATGCTGTTCCCCTCGAGGCATTGCTGCCTTTGCAGCGGTCAACACGGGAAAAGGGCCGTGGTTGTCCTGCGGATGCCGTGTCCCAGTCCCACCTTGCTGGTGCTGCCGCACGGTTGCAGCTGCGGTTGCAGCCGGGCTCGCAGCATGTCCGCAGGGAGCTGCTGAGCACAGCCGGATCAGCCGTGCCTCACAGGGGTGAGGCTCCTGGGGTCCCGGGATAAAACTTCTCTGACCAATATAATCTGGGTGCTCTTCACAGGACCTCTGCTCCCCACCTCAGAAGCCGTGCTCCTTGGTGCGAGACAAAATCAGGCTAATTTTTAATGAGCATTCAAAGCCACAGCAAAGTAACTGGGTCTGTAACAACTTCAGTCTGGGAAAAGCTCCTCCCATTGCTGAATGCACGTTGGTAAATGCTCACTGGGGCTGTGAATTGCATAGTAATTCCAATGAAGTTAATCTGCACTGAGCTGTTTCTGTGCTCGCCAAGCTGCTGACAAGGAGTTTTTCCAAGAAAGAATCAGTGCATGGCCTGAGATCCAGAGCAGAATCTTTTGCTTGCCCTCTTCCCGCTTCATAGAATCATCCAATGGTTTGGGTCAGAAGGGACCTTGAAGACCACCCAGTCCCCCCCCTGCCCCGGGCAGGGACACCCTCCCCCCCAGCCCAGGTCGCTCCCAGCCCCGTCCAACCCGGCCTTGAACACCTCCAGGGATGGGGCAGCCACAGCTTCTCGGGGCACCCTGCGCCGGGGGCTCACCGCCCTCACTGTCAAAAATTCCTTCCTAATATCTCATCTCAATCTCCCCTCTTCCAGTTTAAAACCACTTCCCCTCATCCCATGGCTCCCCTCCCTGATCCAGAGTCCCTCCCCAGCTCTGCTGGAGCCCCTTTAGGCACTGGAAGGGGCTCTGAGGTCTCCCCAGAGCCTTCTCCAGGCTGAACCCCCCCACCTCTCCCAGCCTGTCCTCCCAGCAGAGGGGCTCCAGCCCTCCCAGCATCTCCGGGGCCTCCTCTGGCCCCGCTCCAACAGGTCCATGTCTTTCTTATGTTGGAGGCTCCAGAGCTGGAGGCAGCACTGCAGGGGGGTCTCCTCAGAGCAGAGCAGAGGGGCAGAATCCCCCCCTCGCCCTGCTGGCCACACTGCCGGGGATGCAGCCCAGGGTGCAGGTGGTTTTCTGGGCCACCAGCACACATTGCCGGCTCATGGTGAGCTTCTCATCCACCAACACCCCCAAGTCCTTCTCCTCAGAGCTGCCCTCCATCCACCCCCCGCCCAGTCTGAATTTGTGCTTGGGATTGCCCTGACCCACGTGCAGGACCCTGCACTTGGCCTTGGTGAACTGCATGAGGTTCGCACGGGCCCACCTCTGATGCCCATCCAGGCCCCTCTGGATGGCGTCCATTCCCTCCAGCATGTTGACCACAACACACAGCCTGGTGTCATCCACAAAATTACTGAGGGTGCGCTCAATCCCACTGCCCATGTCGCTGACAAAGATGTTAAACAGCGCTGGCCCCAGTACCAAGCCCTGAGAAACACCACTTGTCACTGGTGGCCACTTGGACTGGTCTCCACTTTCGGCAGAGGTCCCTCAGCATTAGTCTTGCGGGAGGAGAGGCGAGCAGGGCTGCAGGCTGCCTTGTGCAGGGGAGCGCTGTCACAGCCGCAGGGAGTGGGGTGGGGAATAGCTCTGGGGATGTTCTGGGAAGCCCGGCTGCCTGCTGCAGTCCAGCAGAGCTCCCAGTCTCTGCCCGTGTGGGTGATCCCAGGCTCCCTGCGGTGCTGGGGGTCGTATGTGTCTTGCCCAGGCGTCCCCTTTCCACAACGACTCCAAGGAGAGCCCCATCGCTGCCGGGCTGTGCAGAGGGCTGCCGGGAGCTGCGTGTGCGCAGGGTGAGATGTTCCTCAGCATCCCGTTAGTCCCGGCCTCCGGCGGGGCAGATGGAGCCGGGCAGAGCTGCTGCTCCTTCACCCCCCGGGGAAGGGCAGGAGGCTCCTGGCTCTGCTTCAGCCTCCCGGTCATGCCGGCGTGACAAGCTGCACCGTGGCCGTCCGGGCTCCCGTCCCAGCACACGGGGCTGCAGTCTGCTCCGCTTGCTCGCCAGCCGAGTGACCCGTCTGCGGCCAGGGCTGAGTTTTACCAAGACCCTGAGAATCGCAGCACGTGGGACACGGGAGCTGAAACGAGCTGGGCCGGAGGGGGAGGCGGGAGTGCCGCGTTAATGAATCGGAGGGGTTGGAGAAGTGCTGGGACAGGCCCGCAGCACGGCACCGGGCCAGCATACGCTCCACCACAGCCCAGCCCTGGTCCACAGCTGGGGACCTGGGGCACGGGGCAGGCGCCAGCGTGGCCGGCGGGGGGGTGGGCAGGGGTTGCAGCAGGCAGAGGGGAACTGGGGGCTGCAGCCGGGCTGGGGAGACACAACCCAGTGCTGGGAAACTGCAGCTCTCCGCATCCCACCGCCCCGAGCTCACCGGGGGTGGCTCTTCCCCATAATCACCTTTTCTCAAACGGAGACCCCGCGGCAGCTCAGCACACACCCGGTCCCGCTCCTGGAGCCAGTCCGTCCCTCAGCAGCAGGAGGAGAAGAGCTTTGCTCTGCCGAGCCGAGGGCTGTGTCCTGGGGTCCCGGAGGCACGGAGGCAGCCAGGTGAGGAGCGCGCACCGCAGGATCCCCAGCCGCTGGAGGGTTGATGTTAGAACTGCGTTTTGGAGGAGATTTGTATTTTCACATCTCTCCCGGCTTTCAGAGCCCTCCTTTGCTCTGGTAGAGTCCCTCCTCTCCCAGGGACCCCGCTGTCACCTCTTCTCCCTTTCCCACTTCTCCCCCCTTGCCCTGTCGCAGCGCTGGTTTTGATCTGCATTGTGGTCATCTCCTTCCCTGATTGCACCCCTTGGCCTTCTCGGTCCAGCCGGCGGCCGTGCTGCCTGGCCCTCTCCCTCCCCGGGCAGAGCCTGCGTGCAGCGGGGCAGCGACACCTCCCTGCCTCTGCTGCTCTCAGCCTGCTGAGACTGCCACCACCACCATCCTTCCTCCTGCTGTGCGCCCCTGGTAGCGTGGAGAAGTTAAACCGATGACTTAAGGTGAAATAGCGCACTTAAAGAGGAGAGCAAAGGCTGCCAATCACTAGGGAACGGCAGGGCCAGATCCTCGGCTGCGGCGTGGAGTGAGTGAATGGCATCAACGTGCAGATGAGGGAAAGACGGCAGAGGGCCCTGGTGCGAGGGCAGCTCCCGGCCGTGGGGCAGCCCAGAGCCAGGACGTGGTGGGGATTTTTTGTATCTGCGCGTGATCCTCCGCAAACCCAGACAGGGTGTGCAGAAGGGAAGGGATTGCTCTCTGCAACAGTGCGTAAAGTGACCTTGGACTTGATGTCATCAGCTTGCCTTGATATTTCCTGGATCTATCTCTAGACCTTTAAACGGGTAGCGATATGACAGGCTGCGGTGCCTTTCTTGCTGCAGGTAAGCGGGTGACAGGAGTGAGTAGTTTTTCATTAAAAAATGCAAGGAGGATGAGAGGAGAGTGGGAGGACGAGCCGCTGGTGGGTCCCTGCCTCTGCTCGGGGCTGGCACTTGTCATCCCTGTAGACTCCAGAAGGTCTTTGGGTGCTCGCGGGGGCTTCCAGCTCTCCCTGGGGAGGTTGTCGTGCGTGGGAGCGGGGAAGTGAACCCTGACCCTGGGAGCGCTTGGTGCCATCAGCCACCTCTTAACGATGTTGTGCTTGTCGGTTCCTGCGCTCGCACTGGGGAGGCGGAACAGATTTGCATCAGCTCGAATGTCATGTTTTAAACAGCACCAACCAAGTTTAAATGCATATCTAAAAAAGGGATAGAAGTAAAAGCAAGATGGGCTGCTAGCTCCAGAGTCCTGCCTCTACGTACTTCGGAGAAGAGGCTTAATTAAATAAAACCTGGTATTTAATTAATCCTTAATATGTTTGCTTCTTGGGGCATGTTTGCTCTAATGGCACAGCACCAGTTTTTAGCGCCGGCTAATTGATTGCCAGGGAGCTCACAGTTAAGAACTTCAAAAGGCTGATGAAGACACTCCCCAAACACGCATGGTTTGCAAAATGTCAGGATGGGATTCAACCAGCCCTTGTGAACGTGTTAATTACCTGATATTAATTGGCAATCTAATCACTAGAGGCTATGTCCCCAACGTGCAAAAGCAGAAATGCTCTGCATTCCTGGTGCGGAGAGACTGGCAAAAATCCTGCTTGTTTAGATGGAGGAAAGTAAATGATCCTAAAAGTGAAATTCATTAATTTTTAACTCGGGATGCTTTCTCGCAAAAGCAGATATCCTGAGGTTGTGCTTTGAAGTGCACGTACGTTGGTACAGCCACTGACATTTCCATCAGGACTGCCTCCTCCGTGCAGCGGAGGAAGACACCAGCCTGCGAAGCAGCTCCTGAGCCGCAGCAGCGTTCTATCCCGGGCAGGGAGAAGAACCGTTCCCGACCTTGAGCACCGGGCTGCCAACAAGGGCACTTCAGGAGATGCTTCACCCTCAGCCGGTGGTGTCGGAGGGTGGCAGCTCCTCCCAGGGTGGGAAGGGTGGTGGCAGCCCCAGTATTTTCTCTGCTGCATGAGTCTGAGCCCTTAGGCTGCCTGTGCGAATGCAGCAACTGCGGCCGACAAACCAGTTTTCCCTGGCGCGTGCCCAGGGCGGCCCAAGGCGGTGGCTGCGGCTGACGGGGCGAGGGGGCACCCGGGGGGCTCTGTGGGGAAGTCTGGCAGCACGGTTGCCAGCGCTTGTCCCTAACACACCCTCCCGGACGTCGCGGCACATGGCACCTGTGCAGCGCCGTGGCCGTGGCCGCAGCGGCCGGGAAGGACCAGGTGTATTTATAGCACATCGTTAAGGTGCATGAATGAACATGTTAAATCCCAGCACAAACAAAGTACTTCCAGTCTAAACATCTGCTTCTGCTCTGTCCTGTTACCACCTCCAGCTGCAGCTGACTTGTTAAGGTGTTCTAACACGTACTTCAGAGATGCGCTTTTTCAGAGGAAACTACAGCCAGTGTACAAAGGCGTACCCACAGCGGGCTGTGGCAGTACCTGGGCAAATCCTCTGGAGAGCCCCATTTTGCACCAGTACAGCACAGTTTGCGCAGGTGCCACTAACTTACCCTGCTGGCAGGGTAAGGTGCAGTAGCACAACCCGTGCTGACAGCCGTGGGTGCCCGCCCAGCCCGGCAGCGCCGAGAGCCGGCGGTCTGTGCAACGGGGACGGGCTTTGCCGGCCTGGGATTTGGAGTCTCCTTTCACTAGATTTGTCTGCGGTGGCTGTGATGGAGCAATTCGTGCTACGGCATTTCCAATGAGCTGTGGATGTACCTCACAGCCATGAAAACCAAGCTCAGATGCAGGAGGCAAAGGAGCAGGGATGTGTTAAGCCGTCCCTTAAGCACAAGGAATTGGAGCGCTTTTTCCTGGAGCATTTCTCAGAAAGTGAAAGCATCTCTGCAACACGTTCAGCAGCTGCCTTGGGATGGCATGTAAGGGTTCATGGTATTTATCAGAAAGCTCTGAACTGTGATAATGCACAATCTGAGACCTTCTGTGCTGGTTTAGGCAGAAGTGCATTTTCCGAGGAGCTTCCCGGAGTTCAGCGAGGCTGTTCAGAACCAAGACGCTGTCGTCACTGCGAGCGGGGCTCAGGGTTCAGCGTGTGGTCTCTGGTTTAGTGACTGAGCTGGCCTTTGGGCGGACAAGTTTATTTGAGCTTTTATTAGTTCAGCAAATGGAACAAGGATACTTGCCTTTATCACTTGGAGTAACAACGTGTTGTTGTTGGCTGAGCTACAGGAGCGCGAGCTGAAATCTGAGTCACTCTTCTGCTTGGGAAAACAAATACAGACTCCCAGGAAATCTGCTTTCCTTTGTTCTCACCACAGTCCCCCCCACGTCTGACCATGTGCCGCTCGCTGATAGCACAGGGCGGGCCTCCGACCGGCATGGGGGCTGTGTCCTCGCCCAAACCCGCAGAGGCAAAACCGCCAGAGTTTATATAATTGACAAAAATTCCACACCCACTGATATTTTTAATCTGATGCAATAAGACCTCCACTATAGTGCAATCTAGCAACTCCTTCCTACTGAAGAGCATTATACATACAAATTTGATGCTCAATTATCCTTGTTTTTTTGTCAAGCATTTCTGGCCACAGCTGCTTTCAGCAGCTTTCAGCAGCTGAGGTTTGACAACCTCCGCCTTGCTGAATTTCTCCCTTCTGGAGGAAGAAGTACGTTGTGTGTACTGAAGGTACAATCCTGCGCGGCACCGCGCACCCATCGGAGGGGTGATGCCTCTTCCAGGCCTGCAGCCAGGGCTGCCCAGCGCCCTGGCCGGGCTCCACCTTCACAAGGGCGCGAACGATGCTCAAAGGGAGGCGGCTGACATCGGACCTGTGCGTTTTACAGACCCTTCTCTTTAAATCAGGACTCTCCCTTCTGCATTCCTTCTCCCACCCCTGCTCCCCTTTAAATCGGGAGCAAAACTTGGAGGCAGGAGAGGAAGCAATGCGGGGGGGTGCCGCGGCCAGCGGGGCTTCTATCAGGAGAGCGGCACTGGGGCGGTGGCCTCCGCTGCACTCTGAGCAGGGCTCTTAGTGCTCTCTGTGTAGCTCTGCACTGGTTTTCACGGTGGATGAACACGAAGAGGTGGGAAAGGAGCTTTTAAGGACCCCTGGCGTGGTGGTGACGGGAAGTAGGAGGATTTTCTGCTTTCCTTTTTGCAGATTATCTGTAGTTGGCAGTGGAGCACCTTCCTGCAGTACTTAATGCCTGGGTTGTGCAGGGAGGTCTTGGCCGGTTCCTCCTGGGTCCTCATCTTGAACGATAGTTTTGCCTTTCACGGGAGCTCTTACTTTGCAAAGGGTTGCAAGACAGGACATTAAAGTGCTTCACTGCTTAGGGTCAGAGCATTTCACCCACATGGGCCCGAGAAGAGCAGATGCTTGTTCCCCAGACCCAACGAAGCAGTTTTGCATACATCTCCACCTCTTTGAACAGGAGCAACCTGCTCAGTGGGAAGAGACGAAGATTGTTAATGGCTGGCACAAAGGAGGGAATCTTACCATTGCTCCGGGTGAAGACCGGCAGAGCCTGGGTGCCGTTACGGCAGAGGGGGCGCAGGAGCAGACTTTGGTCCCTGCGGAGGCTGCAGGCCAGCGGCAGTGGTGTTCGCCTGGGATCTCCCCACTTCTGTGGCCCCACCTCAGGTTTGCAAGAGTGGAACACGGCAGTTTGACAGTCGCCCCATGTGGCATATGCAATTAACCCATTTCTCCACTATAGGGCACTGACAGACTACGCGAGAGGAGCCAGATCACCGGAGCAGCACCGCTGGTACACACAACATTTGCTGTTATTCACTGTTTCGTGCGATTCTTAGTTTAATTCTGAAAAGGTCCCACCCTGGAAGTTAACCGGACGGTAGAGAGGAGAAACAGTGGCCTTATCCGTCTGAGAAGTAGAGCGGCTAGTAAAGTGGTGCATCAGCCTGACTGAGCCTTTCGTTGGTTTGGCGGCAGAGAATGTGTTTAAAAAATCTCAGTGATACGGGGCTTGTAATTTTTTCTGAGTACAGGCACTCCTTCGCTGTATATTGCTTACATATCATTGCACTGATAGTTCTGGTGAAATCATAAGCCAAAGGTTCAAAGCTCAAATGTCTGTGTGAGATGGGCCTGGCAGTGTCTGTTTGCTATCGCCATCCACACCGCAGGGTGGAATTACAGCTCTAATTTATATACATGGGGGGATAAAACAGGACTCTGCCTTTAACTCTGTCCCTAGATTGCGGTTAACTCTAGTCTAATCCTTGCTGATAAACACAGTGGGAGAAAGGTTCACACAGGGTCTCAGGCGCGGAAAGAGCATGGGGAAGAAATCCTTCCTGGAGCCAGGGCTGCCTGCCCACGTTAGGTCCTGTGCTGGCCCAGGAGAGCCGCAGCAGCAGGGTGGCAGTGGGGTGGTGGTTCTCCTGCCCGGTGCTGGGGTGCAAGGGCTGAGCGTGATGGCCGGTGGGGTACCCGGCTCCCCGCAACAGCACTGCAGGTCCTGCGGTTCGCCGCTCGGTGCTGGACCCGTACCACAGCCGTTCCCTTTCCCACACGGTTGGGATATCCCCAGGGCAACAGAGGCCGAGTGAGGGTGAGGGCATGGCCCCTCCAGCTTTGCACTGGAGCCTCGTTGAGACCAGGCCTGCTCTGCACCACTGCATCTACCCCGCAGCTCTGCAATCCCACAGGTGCAGCTGCCGCCGCTGGCGTGCTGGGGCTTGGAGCATCGAAAGTTTTTGTGGCCACTTTGAAGTTCCCAGGTCTCATCTCCCCGGGCGTTTGCAAAGCCACACGCTGAGGTTCCTCCTCAGACAGTGGGAAAGGAGGCAGCAGCTTCTTGGGAACACGTCTGCTCTCCTTGAAGTCATCCATTTGAATGCAGCCTCCCAGAGGCTACACAGCCAGTTCTCTCGTGTCTGGCTGCATCGCCGCTTGTAGGTGTTTTTGTGGAGGGTGCTGCCATCAGAGAGGCTCCTGAATAACTGATCAGACAACTTCATTGTTTCGCATTACTTGCTGAAAGCCCCATGCGCGAGAGCAGGGGTTCCCAAGCCATGGGTGGAACAAAAACCACTTCAAAGAGGTGTAAGAAGCAGTAACACCCTCTTTGCAGAGGCACTGGTCCCAGCTGCGGATCACCCTCTTCTGTACGGGCAGGTACCAGTCGCCAGCAGCGGCCTGAGCCGCAGGGTGGGTGCTGGCATGCCGGGGAGGGGTGCTGGGGGGGAACGGGCGGATGAGGGGGTGGGTTTTATCTCGGTTTCTGGAAAAGAGAAAGGCAAATGAATGGGAACCGGGATCCTTTGTGTTTGCGCGTGTGGTGAAGATAAAAGGATCACTAAGGTGGGGAAAACACATATATTATCCTGACTGGGGAGGAAGGGGGGGGTCTGTGGGAAAGGGATCTTAATTTAAATGGGATGCGGGTGTACACAACAAGGGTGGGGACAGAGGGGAGGTGCTGCGCTTTTCTTCGTGCAGCTATTGTAGAGCTGGATGCTTTTGCTGCCGAAGCCTTTCCGCTGGCCCCCATCCACGCACCTGCTGACAGGCAGCTTCGGTGCTCCCGTCTAGCTTTAGGCACGCCAAGAAGCATCACCTCCCTCATGCAGCTCGGGAACGGGTCGCAGGGAGATCAGTCGGCTGGGTTTGCTCAGGACGCCTGCAAAAGAGGCCAGACTTCAGCTGGCTGCCTGGAGAGCCGGTTAACGGCAGATTAGTGAAGTTCCCCACCGTCGGCAGGGAGGTGGGACCTGCTGCCTGACCTTTCAAGGGCCTGCTAGGAGCCGGGGGGAGGATGCGGAGCTGCCTTCTCCGGCATGTCGCAGCGTTGGCCCTCCCGGCCCCCCGCGGCCATACCCGCTGCCAGCCGGCCCTCCTCTCTCGCCAGCCGCAGCGTGGGCACCGCTGCGAGTCACCAACCTTCACGCCCGCCCTGCCTCAGAGGCCGACTTTGGACTCCTCCGTCCCACAGAACCACACCTTTTGTAATGACGAAAAGTGACATTGGGAGCATTTGAATTACTACATCTGTGGCACCACCTCGGAGACCACTGAGGTGCCCACAGGCACACTCAATGACTCAGGTGCCATTCCTCAGGGAGGGGGGCGTCCGGCTGAGGAGAAATGTTCTCCCTCTGAGGAAAAAAAGCTCCATGGCCTGAGGAGAAATGTTCCCCCTCTGAGGAGAAACACTCCACGGTCTGAGCATAAACGTCCCCCCTGAGGAGATGCCCTCCCTGGCCTGGGCTCCTGTGCCTTCCAGGCTGCCATTTAAGAGCCGTGCAGAGGCTGTGGCCGCCGCTCTGGCAGGGAGGCTCTCGCCTGGTCCCTCTCTACAGCCCAAAGCTGAGAGCCTGAACAATGGTGGCAGACAGCTCACCCGGAAGGGCCACCCCCGCCCGCGGTGCCCCTCACCCAGCGCCTGCCCAGGGAGGGTGGGAGGCCCCGAGGGGGGGCTGCAGAGAAGGGGCAAGGGGGGGTTGTGCCGCCGCCCTTTAGGGGAGGAGGAAGGGCAGCGGGGAGAGCGCTGCGGCGTGCCGAGCCCCTCATCCGGGCTCTCTCCCTCCGGGAGCCGGGGCGGCACCGCTGGCCGCGGGCCAGGGCCGGGACGCGAACCCGCGTCCTCCCCGCCGCCAGCGCCACGCCCGTAGGCACCGGAGGGGGCAGGTGGCTGGGGGGGTGGGGGTGGGGGGAGTGAGTAAGGGGGGGTGGAGCCACCGGTGAACGGCCAGCGGGCTGCGCGCGGCAGGCCCCGCCCACTCCCCCCCCGGCGGAGCCGCGCGGTCGCCATGGCAACACGAGGCGCTTCCCGCCGGGCCGCGGCCGGGGCCGGGCTGCGCGCGCGCGCGCGGCGGCCGGCGGCGGCTCCTGGCGCCGGGGCGAAGGGCCGGGCCCGGCCCCGCGGCGCCTCAGGACCGGCGGCTCCCGCAAAGCCCGGGACGCGGCGGGACCGGACCGGACCGGACCGAGGCAGGGCCCTCCCTACTCCTCCCTTCCGCCGCCCCACGGCAGCCCCTCGCCCCGGGGAGCTCTGAGGGGGCGGCCCCCCGCTCCGCCCCGTCCCGCCCCGCCCCCGGGGTGGGGGTGTCCGACCGGAGCCGGTCCGCCGATCACCACCACCTCAGCCGGGCAGGCCGCTGGGCTCCGCCGGCTTTAAACTTAGTTAGCAACTTCCCCCGTTAGCGGCGGAGTCGGCGCCGTCCCGCCTCGGTTCTCCTGAGGGACGAGCCGGTGCCTCGGCAGGGTAAGTGCCGGTGGTGAGCTCCGGTGAAGGGGCGCGGAACAAAGGCGGCCCGGCCCGGTGAGGCACCGGGCGGGTCCCCTTCACTCACCCTCAGGGGATAGCCGCCCCCCCCCACCTCCTTCCTGAGGCGAAGCCCTCAGAGCCGACCCGGGGGAAGGAGGTGGGGGGGCCGGGGTGGCCCTGTCCGTGCTGCTCCCGGTTCCCCGGCGGCGGTGGGGACACACACACGGGGATCTTGGGGGGCAAAGGGGTCTGTGGAGGTCTGGGAGGGGGGGTCCGTGGGGGTGGTGCTGAGCTCGTCCGGCTGCTTGTTTTTCACTGCGTCAGAGCCAAGGGCGAGGGGAGAAGTTGAGTCTCTTTTTTTTGGGTGTGGGGGTGTGCGCACCCCGCGTTGAAAAGAATAATAATAATAAAAAAAAGCCCTTCGTGCTTTGAGTGGTGGGGTTGTAGGTAGTTCGGCGGTGGTTTTGGTGGCTCATGGGTATACCGTTCTGCTGGCGAGCGCTGCAGATTAGAGCCTTATTTTTGTAATCCAAGATGACTTTTGTTAAGCACTGCAATTATCTGTTCCCCTCTGGATTAGCGATGATAATGTGCTTGGGCGTTCTTAAACGTACAAATAAAGATGCTCCCCCTTCTCCCCCCCCCTCCCGCGAAGAGTTTACAGCCGCGCCGACTTGGGTTAACAGCAGCCTGCAGAAGGGACAGGGGCGTTTGAGAAGTGCGGTATGTCACTCTCTTATGCCTTGGACTTTAGGAAACGCATCTGCTCTCCAGAGTTAGTTTTAAGTGCCAGTTTAAGGTCATCGCGCTGGTTCTTTTTAATTGTGGATGCCCATACCTTTGCTCGTTGGCATATCAGCCCATGCGTGTGTATGTTTTTATTTTAGAAGCATGCCTGACATTTGGGTGGACAGATTTGTGTTGCTCTCTGTGTTATGCAACTCATTTGTCCATTTTTCTTCCTAACTCCAAATATAAGTGATTTATCTGTGGATGGAGGGATGTGGAGTTCTCCTTCAGGGTGGAAATAGCTGATCCAAAAGATCACATGGAGGTCAGTTCCCGATTCCCGGGATTTGCATGGAGTTCCGCGCTTGGATTTGGGAGGGAGCAAAATCGGGATTCTGAAAGGGTGAAGCTAATCTGTGAAATCACTTTATTTCCTGTGTGGTATTGTGTCGAGTCGTGTAAAAGGCTTTGCCTTTGTGAGTCTGTCTGCAGCATTGTTACTGTTCTTGCGTTTCCCCCGGCTGAAGGTAGGAGATTAATCTTGTGGGTTCAGGTATTGGCTTGACTTCTATTTCTGTGGTGTAATCCGTGTGATTTTGATTTGTGTGTGAGGAGTGGGATTAAGGGAAATCACACTTGGCAGATGGCAGAGCTGTTCTATACCATTATGAGATATTGTAACCTTTTATTATACCTACAGATTTCATTCTTCACAGTTTAGTAATATAATTCTATTCAAGATAAAGTATTGCTCATGATAAAATACTGGTACTGCATTAAAGCAATTGCAGCATATAGCAATTGATATTTTGTCAGAACTGATGCTTTATTCCATTGTGGTAATTACAGGCAATTTTCATGGTAGGCTGAAGAGGTAAACTATGTTTCCAGGGTAACTGTGAAGTTGTTTAGCTGCTTCAGAGGTACTTTTTGCCAGAATTGAAGGTTGTTGGTATTTTCTTTTCCTTGTCTCTCTTCCATAAACTAGAAGGCTTTGCATCTTTTTAATGACCACATAAAAATATTATTTTTCTTTGTTTTCCTGTGACATTTTTAGGGTGTGGTAGGGAAACAGACAATGTGTGGCAGAAATGCTAATAAAATTGCCTGGCAGATTAATCCAGATAAAGACTTTCTAAAAAATATAATCTTTCAAGAATTTATAAACTTTTTTTTTAGTAGGATTTTCTTCACTGTATGCTATGTCTTTCAGACAATGCTAAGAAGCTCAAAGTTTCTTTTCCAATATATATAAACGTAGAACAAAGTGACTCTAGAGTGTCATAGCATGGAAAGTTCCTGAGAGAAGTCAAATCTAGGACTGCTTGCTAATTCAAATACTTGGCGTTTGTCACTTTATACTATCTCCTTTTATATATGGCAGTAAATGATGTGTCTGTCCCCAGCCCAAGGTTTGTGCTCACGCTGCAGTTCTAGAGGCTGGCTAGAGGAGAAAGGGCAGAGTACCCATCTACGTTCCTCCTGACCTGGGTTCTGTATGGATTAGATTCCAATGTATTAAGAACATTTTAATGTCTGACGATTTAACAATTTATTACTTCTGATCATTGCCATACTGAGAGCTATGTGTAGTGTTGATTGTGTTGTTTGTTTGTTTAGGTTTTTTTTAATACTGTATTCAAACGTGTAGCACTGTCATCTTAGATGCTAATTGAGCCTCTTGTGTGTCTGCAGACTCCTCTGACAGTTGTAATATGCTTCCCGAATGCCCGATTTCTCCCAAAGGAAAAAAATACCATTTAGAACCTGGAAATAGATTTTTTTATTATTGTTTTTTTTTTTTGAAAGAAAGAATTTCAGGCCCTAGGGACTATGTTTGAAAAGTTTGCCAGCCCTTACTGGTCTATGGACTAAATGTAAAATGTAGACCGTGTGCGAAAGAAGCAAGTCCTGACCAGCAGGTCCCAGGTGGAAGGCAGATGGAGAGCTTGGGTATTCCACCTCCCGGGGTTCTCTGCACGGCTCTGTGATTTTGCTTGGGTGTTGTCCTGGACTCTGCTCCATTCAGTGCTTCTGTTTCTCTGGCTACTAGATAATTTTGAAACCAGTCCTGTCACCTCCCTTCCCTTTCACACATGCTTAGTTACTGTAAAGTAAAAAATGAGCTCGCTCTCCTTGGTGAAGAATGTGTTGCTGCATTCGCTGCCCAGTCCTTTCCTTGGGATTAGTCTTTGCTTGATCTTTGGTCACGGAGCTCTCTCTCTGCTGGTAGCTTTTCCAAGTATTGTCAGAATCAAGTTGATAGAACTCCTGGTGATTTTTTTTTTTTTTTTCTGTTGTCCTTGAGTTTTTAAATATCGGTAATAAAACTTCCTGTAGTCTTGGAAATTTCAGTATCGCAGTGCTTGTAGGGAGTATTCTGCAGATGAGGGACACAGGACTTGGAATCATATTTGGGAGGATTACTCTGAGCACATTGGTTAGGGACACGGTACAGCTGTGGCTGCAGAATACTACCTCTCTCACACCTTTGGCTGTTCATGTGTTTAAAAATTGTACTGTTTTCTTACTGGGGAGTCTCGTATATCAAGATTTTTCCCTAAGACTCGGTATGTTTTCTCAAGTTGATGTTCCACTGAAGTTGAGAACGTGGTGCTGCTCACTAGCCAGGGGAAGTTTCCTTTGGCAGATGAGTTTGTCGTGCTGAGTTGTGTGCTGTGTAGTTACTTAAAAATGGGACGAGCAAAAAGGGTGAGTGTGTGCATGCATATCTAAGTGCAAGTTTTAAATGTTCTGCATCCAGTTACATGTAATGCCACTGTTCTTTTCTTATTTTCAAGCTATTTCTTTTTATAGAATGTTTTCCTGCGTGAGTATGTGAATAATGCCAGTTGGAAGTCTTTCTTTCATTTTCAGAGCTTGGTAAATTTACATGATGCTGTTGGTTGCAGGGAGGTATTCAATGTCTTAGATTTTCTGCTAATTTATGTTATTAATTTATTTCTTAACACAGGTGTAGCCTTTTGGGGCTCCTTGTTCAATTCTTAAGTAGCAGGCAGCTTTTGGGAGGAAAGCACTGTGTCTATTCAATACTTTAAAGAGACGTTCATGGAATGGGAGATCACGCTGTATTCAGTAGGCTGTTTGTAAAAGTGAGACTGAAGTAAACTCCTTAATCCTGCAAGCCCAGGCATGAAGCTTGCAGTGATGCTGTGAGCACAATCTGTATCACTTCTTTGTGTTTGATGCACAAGGGTGACTAGAACCTGAGAATGTTGCAATGTTTTAGGTGTGTGTGTTGTTTTCTATGTAGGAATCACCCAAAGACATCATATGGGAAAAGCCATAAACTTTTTGCTTTTGCCTCAGAAATCTATTTAGAGAAGAGTCCCTGGTTGCAGTAGTAGCCTTTGCAGTGCAAACCACCGCGTGGTTGTCTTGAGTTTGCAGCCAAAGAGACTGGAATAACAGTGTCAGGAGAGCTCCACAGCAAACTTGTCTTGAATCCTAATCGCAACCTTCTGAATGACCACAGACCTGGTAGACTTAACAGTTTAACTGGAAGACACCAAGCTTGATAAACTCTGGATGCACCTGTCCCGTGCAGCTGAATGTACAGACTTTTCCTAAAAATGTACAGGAATTTGCTGTTGGGTTGCCCATGTGCGTGCTTCCCATGAGACGTGACTGTAGGAGCCGGTTTGGAGGAGGTACTCTACCTGCTGGATTGAAAGAGGTGAAAGAAATTGTCTCGTTTTTTTTCCTCGATTGACCTTCAGTAAGTTTGAAGGGCATACATAAACTTTTCTCTGAACTCTCAGGCCTTTCTTTTGAAGCTGTATTCTAGTAATACTTTTTTTAAAAAAATAACAAATCAAAATCATAGCAAGTCAATTACTGTTTGCCTTGAATGGGCTTCTGTGGGTGAAGCAGTTTTATGCACAGTGGACTTTCCACATCTTAGGTTCTGTTAAGTGGCAGAAAAAACAAATTTGTAGGAAAACCTGGGTATTGAGTTTTGGCAAAACACACTAAATTTAGTATGATGACTGTTCTATCTTTTTGCAGCTATTGGTTAAAAAAAGTAATGTTTCCTTTTTTTTTTTTTCTTTTTTCCTCATGATTGGATATCAGTTTACACTCATATGACCTGAACATCTGATCAGAAAGGGATATGTAGGTCTACTGGATAATAATTTTCCTTAGGCCTAGGCTTAAATAATCTAGACTCTTAAAAGAAGTATACCTCCATAAGCAGCTTAATCTTTAGATTCTTTTCTCAAATCAAGGTGGCTTATTTTCTTGCTTCCCACTGTCTTTGGTTTGTTCTGGAAATCTGTGATGCTGGAACTTTGCAGGCAAGAAAGCCTTCAAACGGCTTTGCAAGCTCTTTCGGGTTATTTCTCAATGCATCTAAATAAAGAGGAGATTTTTAATAGGTATTTTAGTAGATATTTTCATAGTTCTGAATCGAAACAATGGAGGTTGAATTTTATTTCTATACTCTTCATCTCTACCAAACATGCTTGAGGAGAGGAAATGAATTTTTCTTAGGCTTGTATGATTGCGGTGATGCAATTTGAGCAGTTCAGGACTGCAGAGGATTATTATCCAAAACATTGCTTGGTTTTGTTTTGAGTCATGTCCTAGGAACATGGACTTAAACACTGGGGGAGGAGGAATCTTTTGGGGGCTTCTTTAAAGTTCATTAGAAGTTCTTATCAGAATTAAGTGCCAAAACTTTCAGTTTTGGGCTCTAATAAAGCTGTTGTGTGCCTGAAAGAAGATAAGCGTTGGACTTGTAGTCGTGTGAGAACTGAAAGCTTCTTACTATTGTAGTAATTATGAGTCAGGATGGTCATTAGCCTGCTGTAACAAGTAGAGAAAGATAACCAAACCTTCAGCAATTGAATTGTTATCTACACGGTTTTCACTTAGAGGGGGAAAAGCATACACGTGCGTTCCAGCAGTTTTGTTAAAGACTGTATGTGTGCAGCATACGAACAGCTCTAGCTTTGCTGTAATTTTTACTTGTCTTATTTTACAGAATTAGTGTAAGCTTTAATGTGGGATGGTAGGAGATCTAAGTCTTTTTTCCAGGTCAGAATACCCCTTTAATTTGGTTGGGGGCTGGGGAGAGAATTGCCACGAGCCGTGTGGCCTGTTAACTCCAGCTACAGGCTTGACCCAGTTACAGTTGGGCAGCGAAGTCCGCAGAGCTCTGGCGTGACTGGGAAGCGTGTGTGTGCTTTGAGCTGGGCCAGCCCAGGAATAGGCAACGTCAACATCGCTGCAGGAGCAGCGCTTGGATGCAAATAAGATGGATGGCAAAAATAGAAGAAAAAGAAATTAGCTGCATTTTGTCGTTCAAAATACATAGGTTTGGCACATTGGAGAAGAGGTGAAGAACTGTAGATGCCTTATTTTGTCAATTTTTCTGTAATAGTTAAAAACAATTTTACCCTTCGTAGTTTCTAAGAATAAAAAGCTGCCAGTATTTTGGTGAAAAGCATGAAAATATGAGTATCTGTGGGTGCTTTTGCTGATGCAAACAATGTTGTTGCCATACACATCAGCCCCTTCTGTTTATGTTTTCATAGTGACTGTTTTTTCTGGTCTTAGTATTGGTTAAATACATGCTTTCTGTGCCTTTCAACAAGTGTTATTAACGAATGTGAAGTTCTAAAACTTGTTATTCCTACTGTTGTAAAACTAGGATGATCTTTATTTTACAATGGTGATGAGAATTTGTAAGACATAAATAGGAATGTAATCTAAGTTTGTCTTTATTCCGTTCTGCTAATGAGCTCAGAAGTCAGCTTGGATTAAGTCTGGCTGCTTTTTCAATTCAGCCATAGTATCAGTAACTCTTGGTAGGGAGTGAGTTGTGCCAAAATTTAAGAGGGATGTTTATCTGCTGCAAATATGTTCAGCCATACAAGGCTTTCGATGGACAAAGCTGTCTCATCCGTAACGAAAGCATTCGGCCCAGCGAAGCCATGATACATTCTAAACAGGGTTGGAATTTCTGGCCACCATAATTGTGTTTGATATTTCATGAGAACACTCAAAATTCTTCATTGAATAACATGAGCACAGATGCCTTTCTAAAATGGGTATTTATGCTAAAGTTGTGCAGCTCAGCTGGCTCGTTCCTTTACTTGGAGACCTTACAAGAAATGTCATTTTTAGTATTTGTTGTCAGACAGTGCTCTTACTGTATTGGCACTATTAAATGTCAGATATTAGTATAATCTGCCCTTCGAATGTTTTTAGCAACATAATGGTTGCAGACTTACCTAAATATCATCCTATTCTTGCAGTACACACGTACAAATGAAACGGGGCTTTTCTTTTGCATGTTTGAGCCTACAATAACAGTTATGTCCAAGAAAATAGGTGTCTTGATTTATGCAAATAATATTAAATATTTCTAAAACATGTTTTAATTTATGTATCTTGTAATTCTTACTAGTCATCATAATGTTCAATTTAGGTTCTTCACAAAATTAGTATTTAAAAAACAAATCACTGCATCTCTCTGTGGTTACTGCCTTGCGAAGGAGAGATTAAATGAATTGATGTGATTACGATAGAGTTTCTAATACAGCTTCAGATCTTTTGTTACTCTCCTAAGTACAGTTTTACCTAGTAGGAAAGGTGCTCCCTACTGCTACGTGGTTGTGTGGGTTTGCAGGAGATGGTTCCCCGTGTCTGACCCATTCTCACTAAACTTGACAAGGTGGCAACGGATGTTTTGTTGTTTTCTACCTCAATATGGTTGAATCACAGTACACGTGGGAAAGACTCATCAATAGTTACAGATCAGCATTTCAAGAAGGTCAGGGAAACTGGTTTCTGCATGGTGAGCATTATGCTAATTCAGTCGTTAAACATATTGGAATTGCGCTTCCTTTTGCTTCTGCAGTGCTTGCAGATTCCATCAGAGCCTTTGCTCTGCGCTTGGAGTACAGAGGGTTAGTTTTAGGCAGGGAGAACCTTTCTTGTACGCTGTAGTGTAATCACATGCAAGAAGCGTGTCTGCAGATCTGTTTGAATCGAGTTCTTTACATGAAGTACTTGCTTAGTGTCGCTGTCATGTTGGTGCTTGTGGATGAACTCCAAGGAGATGATACCTGATGGAGAGGTTGAAGCCTTATTTAAGATGAAATACATGTTTTCCTCTCCTGAAGGCATTTATATTGGGCTAAAAAGCTAGGGTGGACCAGCAGCTGTAATGATTGAATTCATTGTTTGTGTGCATGCAAAAATGAAATGAGAGTGTGTATTGAAGCAGATGTGTAACTTAGGCCCCATTACGAACACCTCTTGCAAACAATGCTAAGCCTTTGCTCTCATATTTGGCCTTGAATACTAAGAATGTGTATTACTGTTGTTTCCTAAGCAGGATGTGTATTATCTTTAGAGATTATTTGCGATGTGTTAAAGCGTATGTGATATACATGTTAAGTAATGATCACACAGAGTGTCATGTTTGTTGATATTGGACTGTTGCACACAATGTAAAAAGTAGTTAATTTTGAATCTAGTTTTTTTGTACTATAGTCAGGCTGGACGTGGCCTTGGGCAACCTAGTCTAGTGGGAGGTGTCCTTTCTTATGGCAGGGGGGTTGGAACTCGATGATCTTCAAGGTCCTTTCCAATCTAAACCATTCTATGATTCTATGGTTGACTAAGATGTTTTTTGCACAAGCTTGGCTTTGTAAGGAGCAGGTTAGTATATTTTTCAAATTGTCTCCAAAAGTCTCATCTTGATTCCATTAAGTTTCTTTTCTTTTTTTTTTTTTTCTTTTTTAATGTAACAGCTTTAATTCCAGATTAGTACACCGTTATAGATGCTGAAAATGGTTGCTTTGAGGTTAAAGATCTTGCCATCTTTTCTGTTTAGCTTAGCTCTAAAAATGATCGTGCTTGTATGTCTGTTACATCCTTTCTGATAACACTGGAGAGTTGAACTCAGTGGTATTGCTCCTGATGAATTGGAAGCATCGTTATACCTTGGATCAGTTGGAGCCTTCCCACAAGTTCCCGGGGCAGGGAGACTTCCACTTTCCTGCCTACCTCCTGCTCGGGGCTGCTGTAGTCTGATTTTTCTTACTGCTTTAAAACCTTTGTAAACTGTGGCCTGCTCCGTTTTCTGCTTATGTTGGCTCCTTCAAATACTGTGAGGCAACTCTGTTCTGGAGATCTCCATCTCTCATCCTGTTAATTGCACTGGTTCTACCAGGACTCAATTGCTGATGGGAGTGTGGAAAAAGCCTGTGAATATGGGAGGGGCACCTAAACCCCGCAGTTTGAGAACATCTCCAGGAGTGTGGAGAAGGAGGTAATGAAGCAGATGGCAGGTTAGCATCTGGAGAGCTTTAAAACTGGTAACAGCACGTATTGGAAGGCAAAGGATGCTGTTTGGACACTTGGCCGTCTGGCAGGTTCCTGCTCAGCTGCCCCTGCCTGGGGGGTCAGTCCGAGTCCCTGGCACTGATTTGAATGCAGTGGCCACTGCCAGCACTCGGCGGGTTCTGGCTGTGGAGCTGTCGGTTGTGTTTGAGCCCAGGGGTAGTGACTGCTGATGCATTGGAGAGTCAATACCTGAGCTTGTCTTCAAAGAGTAATTAGAGAATGTCCTGTTGGCCAGATTCAGTGGCTCTGCTCTCGGTTACATCTGGAGAGTGTACTGGAGAGGAGGCTGGAGTGAAGAACTTGTTGAGGCATGAGTGTATATTTTAAACTACATAATTAACAGAAGGTTGTTTATAACTATTTAGCCAATATTGGCTTTAAACCAATGTATGAGACAGTGTTAATAAGTTGGACTGGCTTCTATTAGGCACCAAAATCTGTAGGGTTTATCATTTTGCTGCAAAACAAACAGGCCACACAATGTCTCAACAGTGGGCAGTTTTGGTTAGGTAGATCTCTTCTCCCAACCTCTATATGTTTTTCGTTCACCCCGGTTTTGTTACCACTTTGGCTTTTGAACCTGAAGAGTTCTGGGGAGGGGAACTCGGGTTGATCAGTGTGGTTCCTGGGCAGAGTTTGTGTCCCGTAGTTCAGATGTATCTTTTGTCCATGGTATGCTGGTTGGTGCATAGCTGATGAAACAAAAGAAAAAAATCACCTAGTCTTCTTCACTGAGCAGGCACCCGGTCAACAGAATGTTGGCTCATCAGGTCTCTACACTATAGATTACTGGAAACTGGAAAGAAATTATATTTTTGTGGCTATGTTGCTCCTGAAGCATCCTCCGCTGGCTGCTATCTCAGGAAAGATGCTGGGATGCTCTGATTTCACTTGCCAAGTTTGCCGCCGACTTTGGGAAGCTGAAGATACGTTTGGCCTTAACATTCAGCTCCTTGGATTGGCAAGGCTCCTGTTCTGTAAATGATTTGATTCAGATGGAATTCCTCCTGCAGAAATTCTGGATGCAGTGTCAGTTACCCGTTGTTTTCATGCCAGCATCGTGCTACTATTTGGACTTTCAGATCTGCAACAAAAAGGCCAGTGAAGTTGTCAGCTCAGCAGATTTCCCAGTAGCTGCAGGACTTACCATGCCTCTTGAAGTTGGTGAAGGTGCCTCGTGCCTTCCAGAGGCATCCAGCGGTACTAACAGTGAAGCTAAACCCAGGATAAATTAGTCACGCTTTGTTGTGTTGCTTTCTCGGGGCAGGAATGGACAGAGGTGGGGAGCTGGGAGAAGTCGGTGTATTCTGGTTTTGTTTTGGATCAGATTGCAGTCAAAGCGTCCTTCTTTGTAATAAATTTGGAAAGATGATGTTTCTACGTACACTGTGAGATCATTCTCAGGTCACTAAAATGGTATTAAAATCCCTTCTTTGGCTATGCCCTGAGAAATTTGGTTTAGGTTCTGGAGCTGCTGTAATACTGGTGTGAGTGTGGTTTGGTGGGTGTGATTTGAGGGGAAGCGTCTCGGTCTAGATGCTCCCAGGCAAGTGAGTGCTCATGCCTAGGTTCTGGCATTTAGATGAACTGCTGAAAACATATCTGTGATCTTTCATTCCTGCTAATTTTTATGAGCTCCAAAATATGCCTGTGTCAGCGATTCATTATTATCCTGCCTCAAAATGTAGGTAATCTCTACACTGTGCCATGTATTCTTTGACAGTGTCTGTGGGTTTTTTTAGATGTTTTTATGTTACTCTTTTATCATCATTTTAATGTGTTCAAGTGGTTCTGTGGCTTCTGGCTTAAAACTTATCACAAACTTTAAAAACGCTGTTCACTTGTGATTAAAAATGCACTTCTGTGCTAAAGCTTGTGAATGTCACTTAAGTAGCCACTTAGGCTTCCCCTCGCCTCCCTCGGTGCCCCCGCTAGCGCGGTGCGCTGGGTGCGGGGTGTGTGCCACTCGAGCACATGCTCGAGTTCACAGCCATGCACTTCCAGGTTCTTGGTGCCTCCACAGTTTGGATTTCAGTGCTGGTTTTCTTGCACTTCTGCTATTTTTTTTTCTCTTCTACCCCCCTCAATAAAAATGTTAACATTTTAAGTGTCTGAACTGTTGTCTTTTAATTAATAGGCCTTTTTTCCCTTTCTGTGCTTTCTCAAGCATATAGGGAGATGGAGGGGATTGTTTTGTAGTCACAAAGCTTCTAGACAGTGTGTTGACCAATAATTCATTACAGACCTTGGTTTTGCTGAATAACATCATGTTTCTGAAGAACACAGTAGTAAACGATGGCTAACGTGCACGTGCAGGCTTTGTGCTGTCAGAATTCTTGGTTTAAACACACTTTAGTTCAGAAACGGGAAGAAATGTCACTGCTTTGATTCTGTATAGCCATACAGAACTCTCTGATGCTCTGTTCAATTCATATCACTTTTGGAGGAAGAGGAAACTCTTTTGTGGATTGCTGATAACAAGAACCTGCTAGCAGGTAACAAAAGAAAAATACGTACAAATTAGCAAAACCAGCCAGTGTTTCTGAAATGGGTAATTGCATTGGGGGAGATAGGCTATTTCCTGCATATGTGCAAAGCTAGATGTAGCCACTGGAGGAAAAATGAGAGCTTTATCATCACAGTAGCAGCAGTAGCTCCTCTGGCACATAAAACATTCTTGACATAGCAGCTTTTTTATGGGTATGCAGCTCGGGGCAGATTATTGATGCCTGACAGGAGGCAGCACCCTGCTGCAGTAACGTGTCCTGCCCAACTGAGTGCTGTGTTGAGTATACAAGGAAGAGATCAACGAGCTGTCTGAAAATTGTTAACAACCTGAGAGGCAAAAAGATTAATTTCAAAGTATGTAATTGTTTGGTAGAGCAGAGGATGACATAAGGGATTTTTGCCCACAGAATGATAAATGCCATCAAGTGTTTTGCTTTTAGAACAATACTTTATTTGACTCGAAACAGATCCACCCATCTCTCGCTAGGCTAGTAATTTTTTCAGTATTTATGGCACGTGACTGTAAATTGTGAATCTGATGGTCTGTGTCCATTTGAATGAGTTTTAATGGCTCTATCTATATACTGAAAGGCATAACTAGAGTAAAGTTAATCCAGTTGAAGATTGTTGATAATTGGCTTGTTCAAAATTGGGTCATCTTTTACGTAAAGCATTTGAATTGCTGCTATAAGAGCAACAGCTTGGGCAAAGCAGGGTTTTTATCAGATAACCTGTCCTGCATCATACTTAGTGCTGGGTAAAGCAGCTGAGACCAGTATTTTCTGTGCTGTGTGGTGTTGGGCTACCAGGACTGGTGCTGAAGCTGGATTTTCAACGTGGTCAGGCCATTGCTGAGTGCACTGGAAAATTTCCCCCAGAGCTGATGCCAGTGACATGTAAACCCAAGTCCAATTTCAGTTCTACTATTCCCTCCATTTTGCCTTACATATTTTGGGGTTATGAGGACCACGCATAAAAAGGTCAGTCATAAAAACTCCTCTGTATTCACACATGCAAGAGGGACGTGTCGGGATCTGCATCTGCTGGCGCACAAAAGGAGGTTTGTTGGTGAAGCTGGGGTTTGTCTTGGCAGTGCCAGCGGCCCCGTGCCTGCGGAGCCGGGGCTCAGGACTGAGGTGCTGCCCCTTTTCCAGGCGATTTGGTGGTCTGTGTGCTGCCCCCGTTGTTAATGTCAGCTATTAGGAATGTTGTTAAGGCAAAATTTACTAGATAGTGCCTACGGCTTTTTTTTTCAAGTGTTTGTAGCCATCACACTTATTTGCGTTCTGTGGTAATTCTGAGCTGAATCTGGGAGAAGCAAAGCTTGGTGCACAGTGGTGGTTTCCAGTGTCGGCAGTCGGTGTCTCTGCTGGCAGTGCCTTGAAAGCTGCGCCATGGGACCACCTGCCGGCCACGGCATGTGGACGGGGGTAGCGAGATGGAGTCATGTTGTTTATTAATGCTAACTCAGTCAGTCTGTTCTCATAGCGTTTGTCTTTTCCAATGGTAACACTGAGATATCATTACTGTCCACTTCAAATAGGTACCGCCATGGTGCAGCTTTGTGGCAAGCTTGATCTTAAAGACAAAGGTTGCTACAACTTGGAGGAGCAGGCTTAGAAATTGATCATTTGTTCATGGAACAGAAAAATCTGTTCCTGGAAATCATCTGGTCCAACCCCCTGGTTAGAGCAGGGCCAGCTCAGAGTGTGTTTCTCCCATTACGCTGCAGTTCATTTCTAGAGTAGTCCTTGGGACGAGTATTTTGGGCTTGAGTCTAGTTTCTTGTTGACCAAGCTAGGCTACATGCTTCTGTTATGACTAACACAAATATTTGAAAAGTAGAATGGTGGACTGAGTGGGGAAATTGCCACTAGATAATATTGGCTGTGTTGAAAGAAAACATGTGGTTAACAGCAAAATCCAAAGCTGTTGAACATAGAGCTTTTTAGTGTATTATTTTTAAGAAACGAAATGAGAATAGACTTGTGAAGACATCAAATGGTATAGCTGTAAGAGCTGAAGCAGAGCAACCACTTGGAACAAGAATAGGCAATGAAAAGTCTCTTTTTAGCTAGGTGAAAGCTTAGAAGCAGCATAATCTATTACAGCATCTTTGTTCTAAGTATTTCGTCTGTAGGTGGCATGTGCTTTTTGTGAATGAGTCTTCTAGTTAGTGATTGTGTAGCTCAGAGTCTATCCTTCAAGACAAGTACAGCGGTAAAACTACTACAAGAGACATTTTCCCAGGGTCAGTTAGTTTTTGCTCTTCAATAATTGTTGGCAGTAGCTGTTTGTGGCCTGAGACAGCTGCTTTTAACCAGTATGGTAAGAACAAACCTTGAGGATTAGAACAGAAGGAAAGCTGTCTTGCTTATGGAAACTGTGCAGTTTAGCTTTGCCCAGATGTTCTGTCTTGGAAAAGATGCATATGTAAATATACACACACGCATATAATTTTTAACCTGTCGTGATTCTTTTTGGTCTTCTATCTCATCACACTGTTTCCTCCATTTTATGGGTTCAGGTTTTCTTCACGTGATTAAACGGTTGAAGTCATCTCCTCGCGTGTGGAAGGCAGTGCTCCAAGGCCAGTAGCTTCAGGTTTTCTTAAAGTCCTGATGAAACTACTTTGTTCTTTTCTCCGTATGGTAATACCTTAATCTCTTTTTCAGCAATCAGACAAATATATAAAAGCTATCGCATTTAAAAATTAGTACTGGAGATTCCAAGTCAATCACAGAACAACACAAGCTGGTTATGCTTTCTGAAGGTGGTTTACCGGGCCAGGTCACAAATGCGTTTCCCAGTGCTGGAAATCCTGTTAGAGTTTGAAGAGGAAGATCAGAGGATTATGGGCTTTGTCCTTTCTTACAGTCCCTTCTGACACAAAAGCACCTGCCACGCATAAAGGCAAGCAGGAAATGTCTTCTCACATCACGCTATTTCTGTAATATAGTGACCTTCAGAAGCTCGGTTTGTATGAAATGATCTGTTCCCTCGGATTCCCGCCTGGGTGCAGGGGGTGATGTGTCAGGTTTATTTCGGAAGGCTTCGTAGCCTTTGCTTGCAAGCAGTAGTTCTGTGAAGGCACTTGCCTATTTTTGTAACAAGTAGGTGGATTTTTTTTAATAAACCAAAGCCCACGGATTGGTGACTTGCATGCCACTGCGGGTCAGTGGCAGACCCATCTCTCACAAGCCATGGGAGTGTCGCAGCTCTGCAGTTCTCTGCTGGTTTCCATACTGGCTGGCAAGCTTAGCAAGGCGTTTCACTGAGCGGATTTTCTGAGGGGTATTTTAACTTTGTATTTGCTCCATGAAGTAAATAGTTTCAGTGTTGGCATCCCTGTAGTTTTCATCAGTGTTTTTGGAGGAAACTGTCCCAATGATACTGTTGCTGCTTATAGAGCATTTGCAGCAGCTGGTACCTCTGAAAGCAGCAGTGGGGTGAGCCAAACAGAAAATCCAGTGGCAATATCTGTGTCCTGTCAGCTCTGAGATCACAGACAGTTGTCCTTTGTCTTCCCTTACTGCCAAGAGGATGAGAAGTACGTGCAATTACAGTAAATATTTTCAGGTGTGGGTGGTCTCTAAGCTCCTTTTACTGTTGAAACCTGGTATTGAGCATGGTATTCTGTAGGGGAGTATCAAATGGAAGAATGCCAAAGTGTTTCTTCAGTCCTGTGGTTCTGTCTGTGCTGCAGGCAGCTGGCTCATCCATCTCCTTGCTCTCCCCCAGCCGCGGCCATGGTGTGTCTGCCAAACGAGAGCGTTCCCCCTGGGAGCTGGAGCCTCTAGAGAAGCTATAGCCCTGCCTCGCCTCCGTGGGCTCCAGCGAGAAGGGGATGGTCCAAAGTGCTGCCTGCTGGAGGTCAGAGGGATCAATAGCTACTTGATATATTTCTGAAACGGTAATGAACCAAATTTCACCTCTTCTAAAGCAAGGTCCATACGCTCAAAGGAGGTGTAAATAAATTAGTATGTGATTAATTTCATCGTATTTGTGATGTACAGCATAAGAGTACAAAAAAGATATAGCTGGAGATTTAGCCCCGTTCCTTAGAATCCATGCAGAAAAATGTATTCTAATCAAAATTTATTTTAAATACAGTTAAAAGTGAAGTTAAGCTTCCTGCAGCAAGACAACTGTTGTTCCTACAAGTTAACCAGGAGGGAGTCTAATGATTCTGAAAAGGTTTGAGGATAAACTTGCCAGGTTGCAAATTAAAGTATCCCCCCTACGTTGTGTTGGGGATGTAACCCTGTTGACCTTTGGGAACTGCATATAGAATAGGGTTCTACCTGAAACAACTGCATATCTTCCTGTAAGAGCCTTAGTTTGACTTCTTTTTCTTTTTGCAGTTCCATAGTTAATTTTTCTTGCTTGTAGTCAAACCTGATCATTAATATTTCATCTGGCATGCAATGCAATTGCTTCTGGAATTTATTTTTTTCGCATTGAACTGCATATAATGGGGGGAAGTAATTTGCAGGCCTTGTTTGTGGGTGAAACGCATTTATGAGGATGAAACCTAAAAGAATATTAACAGGAGTTGAAGCTGACCACAAAAGCAAATGTTTGATGACATAAGCAAACAAAACAGCGCTTTCTGAGGCCTGCTGGGAATACCGACCTTGTGCACAAACATGCTCTTAGCCTGACTTCAGCCTTACCCAGTAATTCATGTTGTTCCTGCTGAATGTCATCCTCCCTTGGCAGAAATCAGGATTTTGCTTTTATTCTCTATTTTAGCTGCTGAAAGGATTGGATTTTCTGAAAATACCCACCCACTAATGAGCCAGGTGGAACCCCTCATGCAGAATGCTAGCTGGAAATAAAAGATGACTCACTCAGGAGAGTGAGGATGCATGGCATCTGGTACCAAAAAATGATGAGTCACCAACATTTCAAAGCATTTTTCCTTTGGTTAGGGTTTGTTCTAGCTAGGTCTCATGAGACTCAAAACAAATTAGACCCTCTGTGAAACTTGGAAAAGTGTTTACTCTGAAACTGTCAATGAGAGGGTTGCGGAGAATGAAATTAGGGAAGAATGAGATGTAATAAGGGAGTTGTACAGGTCAGAGGAAATGCCTAACGTGCTCTTCCAGCCTGTGTGTTCTTGGTGGATCTCTCTCTGAGGAGGACACGCCGGCAATGATGTACAAAGAGGAGAAACCCAGGCCAAGAGTCTGGTTTTGACAAAGGTTATCTTGACAGAGAAGTAGTTGCCCTTAATTGTCTGTAGAACGATGGTGATTTGTCCCCCAAAAAATCACAGTGCAGAAATTTTTGGAGATCTTTTCAGAGCTGAAAACCCTGAAAATGGGTGAGGTTCAGAGCTGAAAACCCTGAAAATGGGGAGGATTGATCATAATGGCCATGCAGGGAAAGTATGGTCGTGGTTGATGTTTGGAGGGATCTCTCTTTGCTGGAAAGAATCACAGATTCTTCCTTTGAAAGCATTTGGCACTGCTGGGGAGAAGTGCGGTTTTTTTGGGCAGGAGGGGTGGTGGGCACTGTGTCCATCAGTGCTGCGTGAGGGGAAAGAGCAGCAGAACAAGCAGGCTGGTAATCCAGAATCAAACTAGATGTTTTTAAAGGGTGAAATTCTGAAACTGATTTCTAGAAAGAACCTTTTCTTTCTGAACAGAGTGCAGACGCGCTGCTGGACAGACACGGGCCAGGGATGTTACTGCTCGTGAGTGGTGACTCTGGTTTTTGTAAATTAATCCTGTTTGGTTACTTTTTATACGTGACACTCAAACATTGTTATGAAAACTCTATAGGATTGACAGCTGTGGAAGCAGACAATTACATGTAATTTTTTCACAAGTCATTCCCTCCAGACCAAGCTTTGTCTCACAAATTCAAGGAAATTTGGAGGATGACTCCTCTGCCCCTCAGCTGTCACAGTACATTTCCATCTCAGTTATGGACAGTTGCATTTTGCTGTGGAATCCTATTTTAACGTAAATTAACAAGTTTTCCTGAATGATTATCTCAATCAATTAATTGTCCTGCTACATCAAGAATGTCATCTTAGATTTATGTTGTCCATATGGGGACACACCAGTGTATTTAACATGGAATTTTTGGTTTGCTATAAATGTTATAGCTTGTGTGGGGCCAGTTTGAATTACTGAAGCTAATTGCCTGTAGTGCTTTATAATTTCTTACCCTTTTAACTATCTTAACTTGTAACATGGGTTAGAATATTTAAATTATTAAAATAACGGGTATTAAAATATAAGGTGTAAAGTTTTCATTCGAGTGCTGAGATGCCAGTACAATCAAAAGGATAGCTGAAAATATTTCTGTTCTTTAGTGCATGTCTAGGTCTCGGGGAAGCTCTAACAAGTGATGAGAGTTATGCAATTGTACTGGCAATAGCAATTAGAGATTTACAAGTGCTTGTAAATGCTGCTATTTATAGGATGGGCACTTTATTTAACGAAACGCTAATCTTTCTCTGCAGTGGGAGAAAATGTCAGAGTGGAGTATTTCATCCTTGTGACGGGACTGGACTATAATATCCAAAAGAACAGTACTTTGTCTTTTTTAAATAAAAACCCAGACAACTGGAGACTTCAAATAGGCTTGTGCGTGGAGAATGGAGAAAGAATATTTTAAATTTTTCAGTGCTGTGGAATATTAATATTAAAGATACTTCGCAGGTTACAAGATACCTGTGTTGTGAGATTTGGGATATGTATTTTCAGCTCTCAACATGTTAACTTTGATTATTGAGGAGCAGAACAAGCGCCTTGTTCTACTGAACTTCTCACTGTGAATTCTGGGAAAAGGTAATTTAAATGCATTTTATTGCTTGTTCTTACTTTGTGAATAAATTTGTCCAGGAATATTTTTAAAAATTAGAGCAAGTATGACAGTATTTTTTTTTAATCTTTTTCTTTGAGATGCCCTGTATGTCCTCTTAAATACAACTGATGGATTCCATTTCAGTGAATGACGGTACTAATAACATGAATCAGGCTTAAATCCAAGAATAGAAAAAGCCTTTTTTTACTGAATTATTTGCATGATCTATGTAGTTATAAAAGTTTCAGAAGAGGGTTTTTTTTCCCTTCATGTTATTTTGACTGTGCTATAGTAAATCTTTATTTTCATGACAATATTCACACATGTGGTTAAGTTATTCTTTTTTACATATGTGCACAGTGAGTGACTGGATTAAGTAAGAATTAGCAGAGCGGATCCTATCAGCAACTCTGCAAGTGTGGTCAGAAGCAGCGGGAGGATGATCGCTCAGGATAACTGACAGGAACTGCTGCAGGCTGATGCCAGTAGATGGTTAGTGAGGACAGGAAGAAAAAAAGAACCCCCCTTTTTTTTTTTTTTTTTAAGACTGAAACATTTGAGGCATTGGGGAAGCCTTTGTAGAAGGAATGAAATAAATCTTGTATGGTCACTGCATTTGTTTTCAGTAGCTCCTGTGGCTTCCTGTACCCGTGACAACCTGCAGGACACAGGGATGTCCAGTCATTGGCAAAGCTGTGTGTTCAGAAGCTGCTGATATGTGTAGCTATACAAATCTCTTCCTGTATTTACACTCTAAAGGAGTATTTTTTTTATATGGGTAGCAGATTTGCTGGTAAAGTTGTGTCTAAAGAAGAAAACCTTGTGTTTATTTCGTAGTTATCTACTGGAGTATTCTTAGTATAAACAGACATGGAAATTCACTGTTGGAGCTGTGCTTTCTGGTTGTTTTCAATTTTATAAACTGGATTTTTGGGTGAGTTTTTTGTTTTGCTTGGTTTGAGTTTTTTTTAATAGCAAGGAGATCTTTCTCTGCAGAATTTTTATGCTTTCCATCCTTACAAAAGACAGATGGACTTGTTTATCTGCTGTGAGGTTCAGGGACAGATCATAGATTATTTTGCCTTGTGTCATTTAAAACATTCTTATTTATGAGCAAGGAAGTTGGCGATAATCACGTGACTCATGGTGGAAAAATTATCTGCAGGCTGCTGCTCTGTCGTCCTAATAGGCTTAAAGGAATTACCACTGATGTAAATAATAGTTCTGTGTGCTGCTGGTGGGCAAGGCAGGGCAGGCAAACGCTAAATATAAAAGGGGTGTTTTGGGTAAAGCCCTTCCTGTATGATTTTTGCAAAAATAACACTGTGAAGTGATAATCCATTTTGATTTCTAATAAGCAATGTTAACAATCTTTGTAAAGATAGATTGTTTATTTAAAAATACAAACAACACCTCAAGACATGAACTTTTTAAGACTCAGTTTGAGCCTGGCGCGGTGTTTGTGTGTGCATCTCTGTGATACCCTGTGGTTTGGCCTGACCCAGGAAAAATCACAGTTGCCGTCATTTTGACGCTGAGGAAGAAGAGCAGCGGGGGAAGAGCCAGGCCTTTGTGCGCCATTCTTTCCATTAAAAGCAAGAAGAATTTCAAAAGCTATTTCAGTGCCATTTATAATTTCATTTGTGCACGTGGAATGCACCGCAGAACAGCCGAGCGGGGCGTGACCGAAGCTTAGGGAGCACAAAGAGAAATATTGCCCAGAAAAGGGGACAGCGTGGCTTGGGTGCTTTGGTGAACAGTGTGGGGACGTGTAAAGGACAGAGTGGCGGCGCAGCCCTCTCGGTGGCCTCGGCAGCACGTGCAGTTTGGCCGGCCGTCCCTAGGCAGAGACGGGTCAGGGACGGAATAACGTACTGTAGCTGATGAGGAGGGATTTACAACTGTAATAGTACAATTACAGTAGTAATACTAAATATTAATAGCCTCTAAAATTCTCATGTGATTTAGTTTACAGTTGATTTTTTTAAATTGCCCAAAATCTTGTACATTGCCAACTTGACTAGGTAGTATTTTATTAGAGAGAAGCATGTTTACCTACACCAAGGGGTGTATTTCAAAACTGAGACCCAATGTCTAGTGTATGCTACACATGGCATTGATAATAAAATTCCTTTTTACCAAACATACAGCTTTTTGAAGTTCCAGGAGTTTTGTAATTTTCAAAATTGAGTGATATTTTTTCCCCGAAATATTTTGTTCTCCTTTTTAGAATACTTGTCTGTTATGGGTCACATACCTGTTGTAGAGTCTCTGAGCAATAAGAGTTTAAAACCTGAAAGCCAACTTTGCTAGATCATGTAGAAAAAAATGGGATCCTGCAAAGGTGAAGTGTAGGGTGATAAAACTAAGGAATAAATATCATCAGAATGGGTGAATTGTGGTTTAGGAATGTTGGCTGGAGAAATGAGTTGTATGCTGTTAGCAAGGATTATGTCCCGCATTGTATACTCACTGCCTTGCGTTCCGTTGAGGATCAAGTTTTATTCCATTTAAGAAGCTCTGTGCCCCCTTCTTCTTTTCCAAAGAAAAGGAGCTACAGAATGATAGGAGCAAACATATTATCAAATGCTGCAACACAGCTGCTGTTTTTACAGCTTAATTTTTTGCTTTGCTGTATGTTCTGTGAGCATCACCCTTATTTAAACGTTACTATTTTACTTTTGGAGCATAACTGCTCTTCACAAAACCTTTGCATCCTTGGAATGTGAGAGCGTTTTAATCGGATTTTGCTGGTGTTTCTTAGAATAAGGAATGGGAGAGGGAAGAAGATGTCATTAAGATCTGTGAGATTGTGGGAGGGACAGATTGATGCTGATAAGCTGATTGGGTTAGTGACTATTTTGGAAAGGCGAGGTCGTGGACTCGAAGGGGACCAGCATACCATGTAAGTACTTGAGACAGAATTTCAAGTGGATTGAAAGATGAAAGGGAACGGGCAAGGTGAAGAGAGTTCATTAGCCTGCCTGAGAGAGGAAGGCAGAAACGCGAGGGACAAAAATAAATTTCTGCAGCTTCTGGTGCCAGTGTGGTGTTGGTCTGTTCAAAGGAAGCTGAAGGTGAAATAACCGTTTCTGCGGACTGCAGACTCAGGAAGGCAATATTCTGGATGCAGAGTGCTCCATATTCCACAGAATCTACAAACAGGCATATTTGTAGGGTAAATACATGCCAAGATAGATTGGGTGAGAGGATTCCGAAGGCTGCCCCTTCAAAGGCTGCCCAAAAGTAGGCAATACAAAATTGAGCCTCTGAGTAAATGACTGAAATAGAGTATGAATTTCCTAAAAATTAAGATTATGACAGCTTTTAAAAGAAAAAAATGCAGCTAACCTTACATAGCCATCTGCATCTGCTACAAAGATGAAATATACTTTTTATTAGGAAATATTCAGGTTACTTCTTGTTGCTGGAGTTCTAATTACTGCTGGTTTTCCCTCATCTCTGCAGTAAGAATATAATTAAAGCCAAAGCCAATCTCCCGCCTTTGTTGGCGAGATATTGGAAGAACTGCTTTGTCATGGTAAAAGTCATATTTTGATTGAAAGGCAGCCGTTTGAAGGTCAGCTTCTCAGGTAGCGTTTCACATACTGTTGTCACAGAAAGGAGATTTACAATAGAAAGTAAATTACAGTAATTGAGATTACAATAATACGGAGCTCGGTGTTTAACCAGTGATTGACAACACTTGAATTTGCAAACAGGACTCATTGAAATGTGGTTTTAACTATGTTCAAATTTGGTCTGTCTACTGTGCAGACCAAGTTATTTACCCTTCACCTTTCAGTTCCACCTTTCAGGCTTCAGGTGATAATTTCTTGTTGATTCTTTAATAACTGTATGAAAAATAAACATTCTTTTGGTTTATACAGCTAAATCAGGTGGCTTTATACTTCAGCGTAGGAGCCAGCTTTTTTTCCTTGAAATGCTCAGGATTTTTGTCTCGTGTGGTATTATTACCTGTGTGGATCTGGGTATGTGCCATACCTGACTCTGAACACTCTTTGTTTATTTGCAGGAGAGATTTGCAGCAGTGTTGCTGAAGTGATCGCTCTCCCCTGTTCTTAATGTGATCTTGGTGACCCAGATCTTGTTTTCACTATGGGAAGTGAATCAGGTTGTATGGATTGGTTGCAGCAGAAAATGCAAATTGTGGTATGTCGTAGCAAAGCTTTTGGGGATTTGTAGAATATGCGTTTATTTCCATTGTGCAATTGTAGGCCTTAGCTAATAGCTAACAAATCGCACTTTCAGTCGCACCACTTTTGGTATTGTTGTTAGTTTGAAAGTACATACTCAATGCATCTGGCCAGCTATTTATCTTGTAAAAAGGAGTTGATGTTTTTTTGTCAACACTGAGATGCCAGCTTCAAAAAAGAAATTAATTTCTTTATTTTTAAGTATCTCAGCCCTTGAAACTGACTTGACTAATGGGAACTCAGTGCTGTGCAGATGCTCGTGTAGATTTTGTGATCTATTCTCTGGTTGTTAGGTCTAATCAATGAGTAATGGTGTTTCTTGCTGTTTTTTAGAGGAGGAGGAACACTATGTCTTTCATTATGTGATACACTCTGTAAACAGCATATCTGAAAGGCACCTTAATCTGAGTTTAGCTACCTTATGAATTTAAATTAGAATGATGTTATTTGATGTTCGTGCTGACTCTACATCAATACTTGCATTTTCTTTCTTTTTTTTGCAGATTCTTTTTCCTTGTTGGATTTTTTCAGTTCTGTTGAATATGTAATTACAACTATGGCAACAAGAGTAGAAATAAATTCTACTTTGGCGTCTTTGACGACAGTACCTGACTTAAATGAAATCAGAAATGAGGATAAATCACAGCGTGTGTATGTAAGTGTGCTTTCAGATGCAAGTAACAAGACAAAGGAGGCTTCAGCATCACTAACTCTTGAAGAGAAGAACAAGTTTGGGAGTACTTTGAGATCAGCGACAATGCCGTCGCTAGGATCAAGGCCAAGACTTTTCCCAAAGCCTTTTTCTAAAGAGAAAGCTTCAGATACTTTTGCAAATGTCAAACCACCTATTCCGGCTTTCAGATCAAGTAGTCTTATTAGAAAGGCCACTGAAGAAACATCATCTGTTAAGGTATTAAGTGGAAATGTTCCTCCGTTAGTAGATCAGAAAGTAATTGAAAATGAAAATAAGGCTGGCAGTGAAGTAGTCACAAACATGACTTTCTACACTGGTCCCAGTGCGAATACTGTCATTCTTTTTGAGCCAGCAGGCACAGAGCAATCAAAGGTAAGCCTGGCCCAAGAGAAAAGGGCTGCTGATGACCGCAGAGTATTTAGTAGTATGCAAACAAAAGAGCTTCAGTGCAGTGCGAAGCTGGAGAAACCATCTGAGACATCCAGGAATTCTGAAGGGTCTCTTCATAGGCAAATATCGCTTTCCTCAAGTCTTAGACCAATCTCTTGGAACTCCCTCAAAAGCGGGGAAAAAAAAGATGCTTCTGAAGTTCATCCAGGGGAGAAAAACAATGATGATTCAAATAATGTTAACAGTAAAGTTGATTTCTCTACTGATGTGCAGCAAAGGCCAAAACATAGACCAGTATCTGCTATTTTTCTGGAATCATTACGAGATCAAAAGCATCGCACCGTGGAAGCTTCTGAGGAAAAATCTCCTACAGAGAAATCCTGGGTCAGAAAACCAAGGCCTTTGTCCATGGACCTGACAGCTAGGTTTGAACATAAAGATCTTTCTTCTTGCAAGAAGACTTGTTCATCTCATGAAAGCAAGGAGAATGTATCGATAATTTCTTTTACTGACGTGGGCTGTCACAGTCAGTCTGAAATGGGGCCAAAAACTGAAGAAACAGAATTTAATAAAGGCAGTTCTGCTAAAGCAAATTTGAAGTACAGTAGTCAGGACATTGGTGTCCTAAATAATGGAAAATACATATGGGAAACAAAACTTAAATCTAGAAGTGAACAAACTGAGACAAAACCAGAAATAACGACTAACTTGCAAGGTTCTGAAAGAAGTCATGAAACCACTAGTGAAAGCAGAACTAATAAGGGGGAAAAAAAAACGGATCAAAAGGAAACATATATGTTTCTAGGCTGTGAAAGCCCTGCAGCTTCCTCGGAAAAAGAGAATAGTATCATAAGAGGTAGTGTTAAAAAACACATTAGTTTATTCACTTCAGAAAATCCCAGTACCTCAGTGGATACAGAACTTCTGCCATCAACTGCTGAGAAGGAAAACAGATGTGTGACCATCCAACAGAGAATCAAAGAACTGACAACAGAAAATGCTGATGTTAAGCCAGGGAATCTACGCAGGTCACTTCAATCACGACCACTTTCTGCAGACTTAACAAAGATGTAGGTTGCAGAGAAATTCTATTTAATCCTCTTAACTTCATCTCATTCAGTAAAAGTTGCTCTCTCAGTACAGTACAATAACTGATCATTTTGGTTCCACTAAATGTAATTTATTCTTATACTGTTATTCTCGAGCCCCTTTCCCACCTTCTCCTACCCCAAAGAAGAAATTTAATGAAATATACTCTGACAACAGCTGAAAAAGAAAATGCTATCAATATTGTGGCCTTTGCATGTTATTGTAACTGTCTTATCTATTACTAAAATTTCATGCATTTTGAAATCTTGAGGTGAGCATTGTAGACTGCAAGCTATTTGTGAGAAAGCAGAATAATGGGTACCACGTCTTTGACAGTGGTGTAGAGTATCAGGTTTTCAGTCAGACAGGAATCTTATTTTGTTGTGATATTAAAGCGTAAAGATCTATGATGTCTATTCTGCCTAAGCTGTGACAATGAGCAGTGTTGTAAGAGTAATACGAGATCTGCTAATTTTTACATACCAAAACAAACAAACAAACAAAATCTTGTCCATTATAAAGAGATTTAGTCAAGATAAAATGTATTCTCTCAGTACAAAGTTGGGTAATTGATCATTCAAAATCATAACAATTTTTTGTGACAGGAATGAGATAGCGCTTTGGGCACTTTGCAGTACTATTTGAGGCTGTCCTGCAGGGCCTGGTGCTCGCCTGGATGGTTCATGTTCCGTATGTGATGGCAAAGGGATAAGGAAAGAAAGAGAATGTTTTTTGGTAGTTTAAAGGAAGCGTGCTTTGCATAATAAATGCAGCAGATGTTTGGCTGACAGGACCTACTTCATGAACAGTGGAATGGTAGAATTTTTCAGCAAACCTTGGTCTTTTAACATTGTAATCAAAATAAAAGAAGTTTAACTGAGGCATGAGAGTATTAGTATCTCTTTCACTATACCTTATTATGTATCTCAAAATCTTACGCTATACAATAAGCTGCACGACTAACCATTTATTGGGAAACAACAATCCTTTGGTGTAGATACAATTATACTACCCAATACAGTTACTTAATATGAAATAGTGTTGTTCCTCCTTTGATAATTTCTACCAGTCTGCTTTGGTAGGAAAGTGTACCTGCTAACTAACTGACTGGACTAAAAGAAGTAACAGAAGTCTTTTTGTCTTAGGTTTTCAAGTCCGACATCAAGCAGTGAAGCAAAGCCTGAGAAACCTGCTGAAACTAGAAACGACTCTGGCTATGAAATGCAAGAAAATCCAAAAGTAAGAAAATGGCATCAGCTGATGTGGTCTCCAGTTAGGTTTGCATTTAGAAGGCAGAGAGCACTCTCCCGTGTCCCGTGTGTCTTTATCGATCTGTGGCTTTACACTGGGCATTGAGAGTATTAAGAATGACAGAATCCAAATAGGTTTACTTGTCTGTCTTTAGGACACAGTGATAAAGTATGGAAGTATCATGTCTGTTGATCTTTTAAAAGTTAAATATGCATGCTGTTAAACGCATGCAGTAGTATAAGGTGAAAAGTATTTTATATACTATTTTAAAGGGACTTTTAAGGCATGAAAAGCCATAGTGAATCGATGATGGCTGTTGTGGTTTTGTGCAGTGATTGTCCTTTATTTTCTCTAAGCATAGCATTACTGTAGTGCATTTCGACACCTCAGTCACAACTCCTTATTAAATACATGCTGTATGTTTTGTGTCAATCTCCTAAATAACATTTAACTTAAAAGTTTTGATGATAAAGTATTATGCAGAAAGTTCTGGTTTGCTGCAAAAGCTGTTGGGCTGTCTTTGTTTCTAAGCAACACTTTGGTGTTGCAAAACATAACTTTTCCACTGACGCTTCTTAGTATCGGAGATTTAATGTAGTTTTAAGGGTATTTCTTGTGCTGTGCTTTTATTCTGTCTAGATTTAAGATAGGAATATATTTCAAGGAAACTAGCAGCTAGATACAAAGTTTCTGTAGTTTAATACCATTTTTAAAAAGATCCGTTTGGGAGCAGAGACCGACCCCCCTCGCTACACCCTCCTTTCAGACAGTTGTAGAGAGTGGTAAGGTCTCCCCTCAGCCTCCTTTTCTCCAGGCTGAACACCCCCAGCTCCCTCAGCCGCTCCTCATCAGACTTGTGCTCCAGACCCCTCACCAGCTCCGTTGCCCTTCTCTGGACATGCTCCAGCACCTCAGTGTCTTTCTTGTTGTGAGGGGCCCAACGCTGAACACGATATTCAAGGTGGGGCCTCGCCAGTGCTGAGGACAGGGTGACGATCACTGCCCTAGCCCTGCTGGCCACACTGTTTCTGATACAATCCAGGATGCTGTTGGCCACCTTGGCCACCTGAGCACACTGCTGGCTCATATCCAGCCAGCTGGCCACCAACAACCCCAGGTCCTTTTCTGCTGGGCAGCTTTCCAGCCACTCAGCCCCAATCCTGTAGCGCTGCACGGGGTTGTTGTGACCCAAGTGCAGGACCTGGCACTTGGCCTTGGGGAACCTCACACCACTGGCCTCGGCCCATCGATCCAGCCTGTTCACATCCCTCTGTAGAGCCATCAGGCAGGTTGAAACCCCCACCCAACTTGGTGTCAGCTGCAAACTTACTGAGGGTGCACTCGATCCCCTTGTCGAGGTCATTGATAAAGATATTAAAGAGAACCGGCCCCAGCGCCGAGCCCTGGGGAACACCACTTGTGAGTGGCCGCCAACTGGATAGAACTCCATTCACCACCACTCTTTGGGCCCAGCCTTCTAGCCAGTTTTTTGTCCAGTGAAGAGTACGCTTTCTGACATTCTTCAGCTTTTTTTAAAAGAGAAACTTAAGTCAATTCCAAATTTTACATTTTTAAAACTTGAAAAAAAGATTGACCTCTTGTAAACCGAGGAGTGTTCTGTGATTCTGTTTATTATTTGCATTGCTGTGCTTTTTCAGTGAATGTTATTAAAAATAACAGCTGTCAGGATGCTAGTTATATTTCCTGCAAGTAGATAATAGTAAAGAACTGGCAATAAATATTAGTTCCCACTTTCTCTTTTTACTTCAGCTCATCCTTAACGTTATTCTTGGCTGAGTAGCTCCAGCAGTGATATTTATTCAGATCTTCGTATTCCTTGCAGTTACTAACCATGTCACTAGTTAGTGAAGAGCTACATTTTGAAAAGGCAGTTTTGACAAAGTACAGTATATTTGGTGTCTCCTGGGAGTTTAGACCTCCTCTGAAGGTGCCTACGTCCCTGTGGTGCTGTTCTATGCTTTGCTTTTGTGCTTGAATTTCGGTAGGGCTTGCAACGTAAATGTTCATAAGGGTTTCTGTGGTAGCTGGGGTTATGAACCTTCTGAAGTTTTGCACTTCAGATGATGTGGGTATACCCACAACGTATGATGTGGATGTAAACGCACTGCAGGTGAAAATGTCTTGTAAAGCCTGAGCTCAGGAACTGACTGTCATGCATATCTCATGTATCAACACTTCATACATTTTTCTTTTTTTTTGGTATTAAAAGTGAAAATTAAGCTATGAGATAATTCTGTTATAGTCAAGATTCAGGAGCTGGAGCCACACGTTTGCTTAGATTACCTTGGTTTCAGTGGGTTTTGTGTTCAGGGAACATGGATGTGTTTAACTTGTGCAGAGTGTGTTGCACAGAGTAGGTGCAAGTAAGTTTTAACATAAACTTTGTTATGCATCTTTTAAATAAACTATTTTAACTGTTGGATTTTCTTGTTCCAGAGTAAGGAGATGAAGCTTGCGTGTGGCATGGATGTCACTGAAGCACACGCTACTGGGAACCCTTGGAAATCACGGCAGATCTTAAAAATTACAAATAATAAACCAGATCAGGTAGAGAGGAAAGGAAGCTTCCTTGGAGATGGTCAGCATTTTTCTCAGCCAAGTGAAAACTCTGTCTCATTCACAAGCAACTTAGAAAAAAAATTAAACCCAACCACACTTACAGAAAAGACCTACTTTAAAACTGTCAGAGCCACCATGTTTGACCATAATGTTCAGAGGCATAATATTGCTGCTGATCATCCTGGAACTGATTCTGCACTGAAAATGAATAACGAGCTTGAAGCAAAGCACGATGTGGTGACTTCGGGGTACAACAGACGATCATGGATGGCAGAAGTGGAGGAAACCACTGGTATAAAGAAGGAGTATCACAAGCAATCTGATTCATCAAAACATATAGTGGATGTAGAAAAAAGTGGAAAACCAGCTTGCGTAAGTGAAGACAAGAAAATCACTCCAGGAATTCTCTTAGAAAAATCTTTGGTTGAGAAAAATGAAAAACCCACTCCTAAAAGTGCAGAAGACTCTCTAATTTACCAAAGAATAGAGCCGAGATATGAGATCTTTCAAACGTGTGGTGAAAGAGCTCTTAGTGAAGCCATTACAATGGCTCCTGAAAAAAAGGCCATGACACTCAGAACTAGAAAATCGTCTGTGAAGGAGAATAAAACCGATGAGGATGTGTTACACACTGGTCAGTCGGCTAGAGAAAGTAGTAAAACTCTCTACTTGAAAGAAAATAACATTACTTCAGAAGCTAGAGATACAAAAGTTTTTACAAGCAAGTCTGCGTTGAGAGAACCTGCTGATTTTTTCTCCAGTGAATGCACTTTACCTGAACAGAAAAAAGACTCTAATAAAACTGAAACCGAACCGATATTAATAGCTGAGAAAATAACTTATTCTACAAACAAAAGTAAATTTTTGGGTATGAATGAAAAAGTAAACAAACCACATTCTGAAATTAAAAATGCTAAGAGTGAAGTCTCCTCCATGGAGAAGACAGAGGGGTCTAATATGATTAAATGCTCCTCTGAGAAAAGGAGTTTCAGATCAGGTGGGACAGACAGCTACGAATTCAGACCCAACTTTGATGGTGAAGGCATTTCAACAAGTGTAAGCAAACATGAGGCCCAGTCCTCTTCAGTGCTTTCAAGGGGACAATTTTGTGAATCTTCCAGTAGCTACCATCCTGATGCAAAACTGCTGACCGCTAATAAAGAGGAATCTAGGGCCTTTGGTTTGAGGAAAAGCCTAGACTTAAATTGCAAAGAACAAGACTTTAGCTTAGGTAGTACAGCTCGTGAAAACAGTGAAAAAATCAGACTAATAGATCCAGAAGAAAAAGTCAGGAGAACCAGAAGTAGCGTTTCTGACTTGAAGATTTCTGAAAGGTGGAGGAGGAGGACCTTGCCTCAGGATTCTTTCAAGACAGAAGAAGTTGTCTGGCTCACTCCTGAAAATACCAAAAGGCTGAGTCGGACAGATTCATTGCAATTGGATGAAGGTTCAGTTAAAAAGAGAAGCAAAAAAAGCAAAGACGAGGTGGAAGGGAATGAGGCAAACCAAACTGTTCTTGGCAGTCCTGAGTACTTGAAAAATCAGAGTTCTGCCTTTGAGCCAAAGGCAACTTATTTTGCAGTGACTTATCAAATTCCTGGTAACAAAAAGGAAAAAAGCTTTGTTGGTACTCCTAGTGCAGGTGAAACTAATACAATTTCTAGCTCAAGTGAGGGAGCAACAATTAATCTGGACCCTGTTTTTCCTGAAAGGTCCAAACCTTTTTTGCAGCAACCAAATAAAAATTTGACAAGTACAAATTGTAGAGGAGACTCACGGGAAGTGCATATTAACAAGGATTGGGTCAAAGAACAAGACAAAGATGATATTTTTTCCAAAAGCATTGCATTTGGTAATTTTCACGTATCTAGGAAAGATAACCAACAGTATCATGAAAGAGGTCTGGATCATTGTAAAGAGAAAATTATAGATGTTGATGCTTTCCTGTTAAAACAGGATCTGGAAAATACAGCTCAGCCTGAGCTCAAAAGTAGCAGAAGAAATGTTTCTTCTTACCATGAACCCAGATCCCCCTTGCGTTTTGTACAGTTACATAAAGACAGTGAACTAGTCCCCCAGAAAAAGGGTGAAAATAATTATGATCTATCTGGAAGGAAGGCTGAGGATGGTTACAGATCCCAAATTCTTGATATTGATGCGCTTATGGCAGAATATAAAGAAGAATCAGTGAAGGCCAGTAACGTTCAAGACAAGCTCTCTGGAGATCACAGTTCATTTAGTAGGGAGAAGTCAAAGAACAAAAGAAATGTGTCAGATAGGACGACTTCTTCCTATAGCTGGAAAGAATGGAAGGGATCAGATCACTATTCCGTTAATAACAAACAAGGTGACTGTGCAGAAGAGTACCACAGGCCAGAGAAATTAATTCTGAATGAAAAGAGCAAAGAGAAACTGGAATCACATGGCCCTGAATTTGATAAACAAAAATCCAAAGACAGAAAGTTCAGCCCTCCTTACTGGGGAAATCCTAGCAGCTTTTTTTCAGATAAGTTTGTAAATTCACCTGTGGAGTTCATTAGGAAGAAAACTTTCATCATTGATGAGGATGAAGAAGTGAACTTAACTTCCAGCAACCAAAGTTCAAAATGTGTAATTGATAAGGTACAGCCTATAAACGCAGTTGGTACAGACCAAAGGCTGGAAGTTAATTTTGCTTCCAAGTTGTCTATAAAGGCAGATGATGGCCTCGTACAGAAGAAGTTGGTCACAAAAGAACAGTTCTTGGAGGTGACTCCAGAAGGTGATTGGAGCAAAAACCTAGCAAGGAGCTCTATAACAAGGAATAAAGACACTGCAAATAAGATGACGTGTGAGAATGACTCCTCTAATGTGAAAAGTAAAACTGATTGGAAGAACTATACGTCTGGTATGGCAAGTGGACCCCCAGATTTAAGACGATCGTATTCAGAAAAGAGCTGCCAAGGAAAAGACAATCTACTGCATCTGCAAGAAGTAAGGGGAAAAAAGGATCCGTACCGACCCACGCACAGCTTCCCATTGGAAAGTGCAGTCAATGGGTGGAAACAAAAGATATCATCTCCATCAGAATCATTCTTCCATGAGGATAATAAGGTATTACCAAATGGTATCTATGTGTTCCCTGTAACTAAAATGGAAAGTGGGGAGAAGCTTTTATTACGTCTCTATACCGTTTTTCAGTGTCAGCTCTGACTGTGCAGCAAGTGAGCAGATACGTACTTCTCAAGAGAGTTCATTTCCTTTTGTGTTGTAGTTTCTTGAGGAATTTGTATTGTACTAGATGACTAGATTTTTGTTTCAAGTGTATAAATATTTATTGATGTTTCCATGGAGAGCTTGAAAACGCTTTAAAACGCGTGCATGTTACTTTATTAATGCTATGAACCTAGGATGTTAAGTTAACTCTGCAATTTTATAATTATTTGAAAAGTAGTAGTTTGGTTTTATTTTATAATTGTCAACAGTGATCTTTTCAGAGTTCTTTTTGTTTGGGTGGTGGTTTTTTTTTTTTTCACTGGGTGAATGGCCCTCATTTGCATGTGAAACTTCACTGCTGATACTGACTTTGGTGAAATGCAAGTGATTCCCTCAACACAGTGACACGTTAATGCAGTAATATGTAGCCAGTTGGACATTGATGGCTATAATGTTTGTCCATTTTACATTTTCAGCTTTGAACTTCCTCTGTTGTTTTTTGTTTTTTTTTTTTTCAAAAGGGTATTTTATATACATATGTATGTGTATGCATGTATATGTAACAACATACATAACTTTGTTTTAACAGGCTTCTAGGAAAGAGTGGACCAAGCAGAGTTCAGAGAAAACAGACGGCACAGACTTTTCCTTGGTTTCTACTCACAGAAGCCGCCACAGTTTTTATAAGGACAGAAGGGCAGATAACGAGACGGTATGTTATTTTGGAGGAGGTTCTTGGGCAGGGGCTAGGGAAGAGATAAGGGAGATGCAGCCTGGCTTACTCCAGTCTGCACTGTTTTCCTTTTTGCAAATAGCTGTGAAAGAAAGTATGTGTCTTCCTAGCAGAAGGAGCAGATGCGCTTTCTGTGGAGTTTAACTGGCAGAGAACGCTTCTCCCTGGGATTCCACCACACTGCTTTCTGCCAAATCTTGGAACAGAAAGTATGAACCATGCAGCTTGTTCATTTGTCTTTCTCAGCAAAGAATTTTCATCCTGAACTCTTAAGATGGGTCTAGATCATTATGCTTTTTGTTTGTTTCTCAGCTTTGGTAATTAAAATTGTTTCGATTCCAGAATTTTTTTTTCTGGAAAATCATGGAGACAAATAGAACCATGTCATAGCCTGAAAAATGATGGGTTTAATTTTCTTTCTGTAGGCAACACACAGTGGAGAATCACAGCTGACTTTTTTGGCAGTCTGATTTGTCTCTAATATGCATAATTTTGGGGTAAATTCCCACTTAAAGTTGTTGGGTGATGTTCTCCTAAGTTACAGAAAGATTTCTGGACTTCAGTCCGCAGATGAACTTATGTTGGGAAATAGTTAGCATCCTATGTCCAGATGTTATTCTGAAATAAAAAGCAAGGATCTGGATTTTTCCAAAAGTTACATAATAAAAGAAATATCAGAATTTTCTGCAGAAAATAAAGGATTTGAAGAGCACATCAACAGCACAGAACTCTACAATTTTAAGAGAGACATTGCTGCTGCCACTGAAATCCTTCCTTACTGGAAGAACTTGTTTTGAACCACTGCAAGTGCTGTGGGGGGTTTTTTTTTGGGTTAGTTGTTGTTTAACCTTGTGCATGGAAACAGATTTGATACGCTGGAACAGTACTGTAGTCACTTCAGAGTGCACTTTTTTGTAACTCTACACATACGTATTTGCAATTTTTGAACGTATGGATGTCCCACGTCTTTTCAAAACTCTTCCACTTGTATGGAGAAGGGGTGACTGAAAGATGTGACTATGCTGTCCCAAGGTCAAATCTCGTCTGTCCTCTTAGTCTGCTAGCACACTCCTGTGGTGACCGAGCGTATTGCCCGCTGCAGAGATCCTGGGTTTGCGCTTGCTCATTCAGCTATTTACAGCCCTTTAATAGACAAAAAGATAAAAAACGAAAGGAACTGAGGGAGATTTTCTTCCCCCTCTTCTAGTGAAGAAAAAGAAAACGCCCAAACCTATAAGGATTTTGTAAACAAGTTTCCCAATAGCAGTTTTGGAAATAGGCTCATATCGTTCCAATTCTGGGCTTAAAACTTCATGGAAGGTATCCAAGGGCTGATATCCCCTTGTCTTTCCCATTCTTAGCATGGACTTGAGGTTGAATGGTCATCATAGGGGGAGTTTAGGTTATTTACAGAATTGGCAATTATCATTCAGTCCCTAAAAGTTGTCATATGCCATCAGCTTATAGTGCAAATACGTAAAGATGTTGTTGACAAGGTAGAATAGGTGGGAGGAAAGTGCTGTCAGAAATAGTGCTGGGATAATTGAACTCTTCAGGTAGCGCACTCGGGTAAATATGTGACTGTTGTTCTCCAACTTGGTCCTTAAGTGTGAGGTTACTGAGAATAAACCTTTGACTTCATCGAGTGTAGCCTGAGGCAGGGAGAGACGGCTGTCAGCCCCACTAAAAAGCTCCCATGCCCAGCATCCAGTGGAATTCAGTCAGATCCAAGTGCTTTACTCCTTTGTATTGCTTTGAAAGGCCTAATCGTGGTGTATTTGTTGCTCTGCAGTGCCATGGTAGCACGAAGGGCAGTCTGGCCTTCGTGTGTATAAATTGTGAGTGAGCAGGTGCAGAGAAGCGATTTTTTACATGCGTTTGGGAGGTGGAAAACTCACCATACTTTCATGTTTTCCAAAGCCCCACATAGATGTTGCAGAAGATTATGTAGAACTGAATCATTCCTTCTGGCAGCAGGGTTAATACCTTTGTTTTCATTTGGAGAAAGTAGAGACTTTTGCTGTGCAGTCGCCGTTCTCATCAGTGCGTTTCAATACTTCCCTCTGGTGGAGAGATGTGCTGTAGTTGTGTTTGAGTGTGAGGGATGTGAGAGGTCAAGATAAACCCACAGGAGAATCACAGCGAAGTGACATATTTCCTCTGAATTTGAATGCAATCTGTGTTTTGCTTAGTCCATCTTTGAAAGAGGATTAGAAGGAAACAGAACTGCCACTGTTTTATTTGAACAGTTTCTAGTTTATCTGTTTAGTTGTGAAGTTACTTGTTTTTTTCTTGTGGCATAGTGACAGAAAAAATGCTACAGTACATATCACTGGTCATCCGATATCGTTATCTTTCTAATTAGACTGTAGTGCTCGAAGTAACAACTTGCTACGTTTATTGTAGAATAACAGATTCACTTCCATTCACATTCACTACTAGGGTAATGAGCCATCCTGTATTCTTTGATATTTGACAAATCAACTTAAATTAATTGGCATTTGTTGCATTATTTCCCATCTGCCTATGATAATAAACAACTACTTGACTGAAATTTTCCAAGACAGCTAATAACTAGATTCTTATGGATGAACACAATTCTAAATGGACGCAAGCTGAAGGCCTTTTCCTTCAGACCCGCAGTGCGATTTGAGGGACTGTGAGAGTCTGTTGTGACAACCTGTAAAAGAGACACGCTCTTGGTTTGTGTAGCCTGTGGTAAGACTTCAGGTGATTCTGCGTTCCGTGCTGCCTCGGAAGGCACTGTAACTGCAGTGTCCTCTGGTAAACCACCTGAGTTGCAGAAGATGTTTTCATGTGTTGTCTTTCATAACTTGTAGTGATGCCATCACAGCTGACACAGGTCTTTAATTCTCTTGACGTTTGGTCACAAACCTCAATTCCTGATGAAGTCATCGAGACTGATAGGAGTGTTATGAATTAAAAACTGAGGAATGTGTGATGTGGCTCATCCCCAAAACAGAAGTGACTGCGCTTGCTCTGTTGGGCTGAAGGGATTGCACCCTCATCTGGAAACAGAGCAGCTTCGATGCAACTATGGTTTATAACCAAAATTGCTGCTTTATGTAGTTGAAATGAAGCACTCTGGTAGTAGAACTGGCATAGGCATGAATTATTTTGAAGCCTCTGGTTATATATTTTGTTTATTTATTTTATATTTAACTTTGTTTTTTTCCTTTGGTGAGGAGAATCTGGTATCCATAATGGTATCCGTATAAAGATGTACTTATTTGAGACTCTGATGTGTGGGTGGAGAAGGACTTGTTTAAGAAAATCATGAGCTGACTCTTAAAAATATTTTGGAAATTAACTGCAAGGAAGAGAAGATAAATATTTTAGAAACACGTACAGATGAATTTATAGTTTGGCTTGTCACAGTTCACCAGTTGTTTCCAGTTCTGGCCGTGACAGGTCTGTCTCTGCCCATTGAAAAGCGAGTGTTCTCATCTTCTGATTGTATAAAGCCTCTAATGTTGCAGCTTCACTCCTTCCCAGATGGAAACAGACATACAAAAAAAATCATCATATGTGAATTGTTTGTTAGCCTAAAAACTGAATCAGCCTGGAGGGAAAACAAGAGCATTGGTCAGCTGTACGAGGTCTTATAGGTGGCGATTAGAAAAGTTGGGGGTGTTTTTCTTAACCATCCAGAACCCAAATTTCAATCAAAGGAGACTGTGGGCTCCTGGAAGCTGTTTAGTGACACCTCTGTGTCGTCCCCTCTGGGAAAGGTGAGAGTGGAGGAGTGCTGGGAGGGGGCGAGGCCGTCGGGGTCCTCCCTGGACTGGCTCCTGTCACTCGTCTTTCCTTTTCCCATCAAAAAAGGACATGGGTCAGAAAAGTAGGAACAGATAGAAATGTTACGATTCTTATTTTTGCTTTTCACAAAATACCTTTTATCACTTGGTCATTCAGCTCTGCTTCCTAGTTCTAAAAACAGCCCAGAGGAGGATGACGACCCAGTGTTGGTTAATAACTGGGGTTGCCCAGGCTTTCTTCCTTTTTTGGTAATATTCGTTTGCTGGGAGCATTCCAGTGGTATATAAAAAGACACTTTGTTGTGTCTATTTCTTCTCGTGCACAAAAGACATTTTTATATTAAAAGCAGGAGCTTTTCTTTCATGTGTGTGTTTTGTTTTTTTTTTCTTTTTCTTGTACATTACCAAAAAATAAGGTCAGCTCGCAACCCCAACAACTGTGGTGGCGTTAATAGCGTTTCATAACCCAGCCTGCGAAACAGAGTGGGTTTAGAAGCTTCTGTTTCTGTCCAGATGAAGGGCTTTTTAGTGCGAAACCCTAAGTACTATTATTAATTCTCGACTAACACATCACGGATTACCGAGATGGGAGAAGCCCGAGCAGTTAGATGCTAAATAACAAGTGGTTGAGTCCCACGGTGCCGGTAGCTCAGCAGTAGCTCAGCTGCTGCTCAGAAGTAGCCACAGCATCCGTTAAAGGCACAGAGCTCAGCGTGGTGACGTGGGGCCGGATAAACACGCGCCGTACATTATTCATGTTGCTTTTAATTGCTCCGGTCTGCTTTTAACTTCTGCTGGAGGCGGGGAGGAGCGGGAAGGCTGACTCGAACGAAGATGGTTTGGCGTTAACTTTGTGCTGTGGAAGATGGAGTATTATTACTGTCCACGTTTGCTAAAGTTGCTGCAATATCTGTGGGTAAGTGTACTCTTTAATGTAATTGTGCTTACCAAGTTGGACCTTTTTAACTGTTTTCAGAAATCCTGAGAACATTCATATGTAGCAATTTTTTTACTTTGCGGTTTCTTTCTGAATAGTAACATTAAACGTGGGATTTATTTTGAGTGAGAAAAGCTATTTTTATCTTTAATACTCACTGAAAATGAGGTGACTGCAGGCTACTACTTGAACGTGCCCCAGAAAACCCTCTTGGTAATTGGAATGTCTCCCTTGTTTATGCCTAACCATAGGAGTTGTAGTTTTGCATACTGTGTGTTAGAAATATCCTTTCCCATTTGTTTCAAAGCTGTCCGTGGGCTCTGGAGCCTGCTGCTTCCAGAAGCACTGCTCTCTAAGTGAAGTGGCCAGTACTAATGGCTTTAGGAGTGTGGATTTCTACAGTTCCTTACTTATTTTTAATTTGACTGTGTTAACAGGTTTCGCTTGTCGCAGTGAGCACTTCTTCAAACAATCCTTCGGGCCCCCTTCAATGAAAAGCTCTTTTTACCGGGCCGCTCTGACTGTGCGGGGCTGCCAGCTTGGGAGGGTTACTTTTGCACAGCGAGTGCTATTTGTCAGCTGCTTTCACATTTATAAAAGATGAGTTTGATTTTTAAAGCCTTTATGAATAGATAATATATTGCTTTGAACCTTATTACTTAATGTTTTAATTTCTTCTGTGCTAATCAGATAGCAGTTTTGCTTTGTTTGTGGCATTGTCTGCATTAATCGAGCAATTTTCAGCTGTGAATTCAGCATGTAATCAGCACTGACACTTTAAACCTTTTAATGTTGGCTGTTTGCTAGCGCGTTTTGAAACTGTAGCAAAGAGTTGGCTTCCCTCGTTTAGAGTTTAATTTTACAATCCTTGCCTTGTATGTGCTTTGATCAGTAGTAGTGAGATGAGATTCCCTCCTGTAAATTTTTTGCAGCCGGGAGAGAAAATAGTACTTGAAGAACTTGGCATTTTCTTAAAAAACTCTTTTCCTGTTGGACCCTGCAGTATTGTAAAACATGGAAGTCTTTGGAAATTTCTTAAAGATTTTTAATTCAATTAGCTAGATTTTTAAGAGGCAAGCTTTCTTTAAATTGCACGCTAAAAATTTAGCAAGATATATCAGACTTTAGTATGATGAGGGGGCGGATGTTCCTGGCGGTTTGCTAGTGCAAACTCTGAAAGGGATCTCTGAACGCTTCTGCTTTCGCATGTACCTGGTTATTTTCCATAAGGCCAAGAAAAAAACACAAACCAAAACAAACTTTTTGATCTGTCCAGATCATCACTGAGATGATATCCCATATTGTGCAGTTTTAGTCTGGCAGAACAGGTACGTGTTATTTTCTGTGTGTATATGCTCTTGTAGAGGCCTTGAAGTATTTCTTAGGTGTTTTCATTAGTGTACGCTCTCCTGATATGTTGCAAGAAAATATTGGAAAGACAATTGTGATATTCATGATATTAAATATATATAAAAAAAGAGTTTTTAAGGGAAGAGCACAGCTGTGCCTTTTGTCACTTTCTGTGTTGAGGAGATATTAATCAGCTCTCTCTATAATCAGGAGTAACCAGAGATGCCGGGGTTAGTTGTCCCGCTTTGTGTTATTTAATCTGTCTTGGGGAGCTAAGATACTTCATTAGGTAGACATACCTGAAGAAGCTGTAACTCTTAATTAAAAAATATTATAATGAAAATCAATTTTTAAAGCTACTATATTGAGTTATTGATGTGTTGCATCTCTTCTGATGTGTATTTGTTTTACTCCTACGCAGCGGTGGAGTTGTTGGGCATCAGTGGACCCACTCAGTGCCAGCTATCGGCTAATTACTTGCTGATTCCTCTTCTGATCTTCGAATAGGATATGTGATATTGTGATGTGTAGGAAAGTTGTCAAAAGAAATCTTCACAGTATTTTTTGAGCACATCATAGTTTGTGGTGTGCCCGAGTATGTGTGAAATGATGACTGACCACCGAGAAGTCTGTGTCCTGTAGTCAGGTGTGTTGAGTGACAGTTCTGAGTTTCTGAAAAGTAGTCTTTGTGTGTTGTTCAGCAGGTTGTATTAGATGCAGGCAGAGTTCCGTCCTGTAATTCAACCTTGAGCTCCCTTTTCAGTTTGAGTTGTAATAATGAGGAGAAGAGCGAGCTTATCAAACCTGAATCATTTGCACTCTTAATGAGGCACGCTGCAGGACTGAAATACTGCAGCTCACTCCTGGTTGGTGTTTTCTTTAGTGTAACACATGACGCGGAAACAGGGGTTACTTAGAAGCAGGTTCCAAGGGAAGAGTGAGCATCAGACTTTTTGATGACAGAAGATAGACTAATGAGAGCTACTGAGGACTATTGCTGCAACTGTACCAACTAGCAAAAAAAAAAAAAAACAAAACCAAAACCAAAAAACAATAAAGAGAAAACTGAGAGTGCTGATGGAGCCTTGCAGATTGCTGTATAATGCTTTTCTTTTTATGAGTCGTTAGGATGGCTGTTGAAGAATGCAGAAGTTCCTGGCTGGTGTGATAACAGAGTCTGGTTTTGGTCAAATTGTTTGATGTTTCTCTGACACGGGGAAGAGCAGGACTCTTGAACGCCACTCTGTGTTTGGTTCACTCTCAGTAAATTGTCTCTTCATGCTGTAAACATGCTTGTCGTTGGGTGAAATTTCTCAGAAGCTTGTGGGTTTGTGAGTCCAGCAATATATCAGTCCTTTGATTCTGACCATTTAGATTATAACCTGCATGGCATACAACTGAGGTTTTGCTGGTGACAGGGGAAGAAGGGTGCAGGCTGCCCCTTGAGCCTGTCTGCAGCCCTTGGTAGGACTGCCGGTGGTTGGTCCTGCCTTACCTGTGTTTTCCTGTAGGCTGCTGGTGCTGCTGTTTACCGTCCAGCTGGTGTCAGCACTGACTCCTCTTGCTGCCTTTTCCATCAACCTGCAATACAAACTTACTGAGATAAGCATACAGCAGAGCCCTGAGCAGGAGTCGCCAAATGCCTTGTGGTCATCTGTAGTTCAGCAGCTGCAACTCAGAGCCTGAATCATAGCTCTGTTCCACGTCATGACTTCCCTCTCTGCTCTGCCATGTACCTGCCTCCCAGCTGTGATCTTGTCATCATCTTTAATTAGTTAGTTATTGTAATTATGTACACAAGTGCCAGTCTTTCAGTGACCATGTGACTATGTGTATTATATTTGAGTATTTTCCAGGGTACATGGGGTGTTCATCATCCCTTTCCCAGCTGGCGAGGAGCTTTGCTGCAGCTGATACAAGACATCTTTAGGACTGACTTGCATAAGAAGTCCTTTAAGTGCAGCTTAAGTCTGTTGTCCAGCTGCTTGCATCAGTCTCACCATTGCGCTGGTCAGCGTGACAGGTATGCAGCCACAGCAGTGAGGTTTCCTGTTCTTTTGCAATGCCCTTTGTCCAATAACCAGCTTTTTTAGCTTGCTTGTGGACACTCTTAGTTGGGTTCTGTTCCTGTCCTTTGCCATCTCAAAGTTGTGAGCAATTCTTGCTCTGCCCCAGGGTATTTTGTGGGGTGCTTCAGTTTCGATGATACAATCTCTGAGGCCACTGTAGAAGCGCACTGATGAGTGCTCTGTGTCACAAGTAGGACCAGGTAAGAGAAGCCAGCTCGGCGTGTGGAGGCCAGGCTTCTCGCAGCGTGGGCAGGGCTGGCAAGGGGTAGGAAAGCTCTGGGTCTGTTCCAGAATAGGTGCTGAAGGAAAAGAATAGGAGCCTTGGCTGATTTTGAACAGGCGCTGCAGGGGAGAAGAGGGTTGGTGTCAGGACGTGAACTGTGCTAGGTGCAGTTCTTAGTACTTTGGTCAGGAACCAGCTGTGACTTCGGTCACAGCTGCCTTCAGAATGGTCCTGGCCGGTTTGATGGTTAGTGAGGGACCCAGCTCAGAGTTCTGGCAGGACTTGCAGCTGTACTGTGGCTGTAGCTGAGACAACCAACGGTCAAAACCTTGTGGCTCGATGGAGAGCTATGTAATCTGTCGTTCAATCCGGATAAGACAGATAAAGTCAGTAGATGAGAGAAGACAGCTGGAAAAGCTGAGGGCAGCGACCAGTGCACCCCTTTATATGAGAACTTTGTGGTCTCTAGAGAATATGTGATGTTTCTATTGACAGCCAGATGTTGTCCCAGCCTGGATCCCCCCAGGGTGCCGGTAGTAGATGCATAAATCCTGACACCTCATAAAATGCATAGTTTCATTAGTTTCAGCTGAGTGGGACAGGAGAAGCATCTGGGGCAGGTGAGTGGCTGACGGTGCCTTGAGAACGTGAAAACAGTATAGGTATGGTCTAAGAGTGGCCTTGGCTCCACTTTAGCAGAATGAAGGTCCAAAAAGCCTATGGGAGACTGGTGTCCTGTTAGCAGCAGAGAATCAATCTCTCATAAATCTTGTAGCTCTGTGGTATACATACATAATACTCTGATACACAGTGGAAATGAAAGTGGGCTCCAGATTCATCGCTCAGTTTTGGCCTTCTGGTGTGGACGATGGTGGTGAGTCTCCCAGGTACCATTCTTGATGAGTTGTTTCTTCTCAGTGTGGCACTTGTCCTTGTTCAAATAGCAAACAAATGCTGCATCCTGAAAGCATGCAAAAGAAAATGGCATGTTTTATGTAAAATGTTGCCCTGCAGCATGGTTATGGTTTAAAAAGACCACCTTATTCTTTTTTGACAGTCATTAAACAATAATTACAAAATCAAAACAAAATTGGGGCATTTAATTAAGAAGTAAGAGCTGAAGTTTGTTTTGACAAGGTTTTAGTGCTGCCTGTTAAGACTGGTTTTGATACCTCTTTATCAGTGACTCCAGAGGAAGTGGCAGCTCGTTAATAACCACGCTGTCCCGGCATGTCACTGCGATAGCATTTTGATGGGTGATGGAGGGAAACCTCAATCATCAGCCTGCTGTGTGCCACAGGTGACGGTTACCCTGCTTTAAGGGAGGGAAGGCGTTCCGTGTCAGGGGTGTGTGGCTTCCCGTTGTGTGCGCTGCCCGGGGGTTTCCTCTGGATGCTGTCTGCTGCCGTTTTGTTACGGGGTTTACCTTTGGCGATGGGGCAATGGCATTTCAGCTGTATATTTTTCCCAAAGACGTAAAAATCCCTCACACCCAGGTAGTGTCTGAGGTGTATGTGCCGGGCTGGTGTCAGCGATGAAATCTTCCTTTCAAATAATCTGAGTAAACGAAGCCCTGTTGCAGGGAAAAATCGGTTCAGAAAGGCATTTTCCTAATTCCTGAATGCTGCTGTGGCAGAGGAAGTCTAACTTTTGTGTCACTGTCCAGAGCGAGCAGACAGAATAAACGTGGCCGAGGAAGCCCGTTCCCGGCGGGAACGCGAGAGAGTGCTGTTCTGCCGCGGGAGGCCGATGTGCTGCCCGAGGCCACTCGTCCCCACAGCTTCAGGGCTTGCACAAGGGAAACACTGCAGGATCCAACACAGTCTGTTATAATTAGGTGTGGTATTAAGTTTAATTTACCATAAAATGCTTTTATGAAATAGTGCATTCTAGGTTAACTCAGGGCAATAAGGTTTGCATTCAGTAAGATGTAACCATTTGTAGATCTGGTAATTTTGGGGGGATTGACCGTGTCATTCCGGGCTCGGAGCAGCTGGAACTGGGGGACCATCTGCCCCTGCCCCCCTCCCCTTTAATTTGGGTCTGAAGCGATGAGTACGCTTCCGATAGGAGGCTAAAGTGAAGTGGTAAACCTCATTTATACATACAAAGCAGAGGTAACTTCGCTGCCTCCCTACTAATATTTTGATGTAAAGTTGTTTTGACTCAGTTCCTGCTTTCCCATGCTGTTGCCCGTGTCGCTGATGCTGGGAGCCAGCCAAGTTCCCACTATTGTTCCTGTTCTTTCAGCAGTCGTGAGCTGTTCATACGGCCAGCGCGTGTTTACTGTACTGAAAGGAAACGGCGTTTTAGAGAGCAACTTGAGCATGGTGAAAGTAGTTCTTTGTAGTGGCCTTTCCTCAAGGTATGACAGGACTTTGTACCGCAGCGCAAAGCTGCTCTGAAAAAGTAACTTAAGGTAAATCTCAAGGCTGCATGAAGCTTGGAAAAAATGTAGTATTTGGTTTAGTGATTCATGGTTGAGGCTAATAAATACCTGCCACATTAAGGAAGGCAGTATAGATTATTTGCTAACCACAGTACATATTTGGCAAATTTTGATTGCTGGGGTTGGAGATTGCAGATGTCGGATGAGACTGGATTTACTTGTGCGTTTATTCCAGAATTCGGCAGTATTTCACAGTTCAGGGCAGGAAATCTAGTTGAGAATGCAGAAGGAATGTCAGCAAATCAACCTTTAAGCTCCACGAACTTCCAGACCTAGCAGGAAAATAATGCACTTAATCTAAAAAATGTAAGCAGAGGCCACACCTGTAACAGTGACCCTGATAAGCGATTTAAGATGTAGCCGCCTGCAGCGTCGTGGGGGTATTGTACCGTGGCACTGCCCTGGGCGGCAGAGACGCGCGTTGGCTGGGTGCAGCTCGGTGCAGGCATGAGACCGGGTGGCTTGTGGTCCCCCCCAGTGCGCTGCCTGTGTCCCAGGGGACGTGGGAGCATGGGGCTGTTGTGCAGCTGGGCTGTGCAGTCACCCTCCCGTCCGGTGACGTGGGACTGACGTGCTGAGCCTGGGAGGAGGAACAGGAGGAGGCAGTAAGAGCAAAGAGTCCAAGAAATAATGGAACTGTGTATGCACTCAGTGTTACGCAGCGATGGCAAATAAATGCTATTGCGTTTTTTCATAAAAATGACATGTTGCAAGATAAAATGGATGAAGGACATATTGTATAAACTTTTACCCGATATTTGTTCTACTTACTGCGATCAGGGGTTGATATAAATGAAAGATGTGTGGAGAAGTGTTTAGTAGGGAGAAAATAGAAGGAACAATCAGGCGCTCAGCGCTTCCCAGCTGTGCAGTAGGTAGGTGGGTAAGTTGTTAGGCAGCATGGGATTATGCTGAGAATAGCCAAAATGATTTAAGATGCAGTTTTACCTTCCAGCTTCTTGTTACTACTCTTTGAAGAAGGAAATCCCTCGCACAAAAAGGCAGGCTCTGCTTTCGGCGTGTTCTCTGAGTTCTGAAAGTCAGATTTGAACCTTCAGTAGTTGGAGATTACCCGAGCACCCTCTGTGAGAAAGAGAAATACTACCGAATTTCTCCAGGCAGACGGTACTAAAAAGTTCTGTATTTTATCACTTTGAAAAGGATGAGAGAAATGCATTATTTAAGAAATAGTAAACTTGACATTCGCTGACTGATTTAAGAAAGCAGTGTGCTTTGGACCGTATCTAACACTTCAGAGAACACATTGTTCCCCGGCGTAGCATGCGGGCTCTCTGGCTGTCACTTCTTCAAACTGGCCTGCCTGTGTTTGCTGTGTTTGAGTTGCCCGCGCTGCTGGACGCCGGGGAGAGTGCTGAAATGGGCCCGGACTTTAGGTTTTGCATTACCAAGAAACGCTAAAACTCGTGAGATTCGGGGAGAACGTTTTCTGACTGCTAGAACCTGCTTAATACTGGTAATGTGTGGGCCAAGTTCTGCTTCCCCGAAAGCTCCGCTGTGCGCAAGAAAAGAGCTCTTCTCGCGTAAGGTGGTTCCTGCGTTACTGGGGGGTGACAAACCCCATCCAGCCTATGCAGCGGGGCTGACTGCCTCGGGGGGAGAGCAAGATGCTGGCTGAGCTGCGATGCTACAAAACGGCTCAGACCACATTCAGCGAGATGAATCAGAACTTCATGGCGAAATGTTAAGGAGATGGAACGAAACTGGTGAATATGGCATTATCCCTGGAGTTGGATTTTGATGCCTTTGCAGAGGGTGTTGGTGAGAGGGGGTTCAAATGACTGCTCGTGGGCAGGTCTGAATCGACAGTAAAACTTTATATCTGTCGAAGAGAAGGAAATAATTTAAACGTCTCTTCGTATCGGATTGTCCTTTCTTGTTTGCTTGTAATTTGACTCACTCTTATGGGAACAAAAGATTTCCCAACTCCTTTTCTTCCTGTTACCGTTTTGAGCAGAAGTAGCATGTTCCCATGCTTATTGTCTTGCACTTCACTTGCCGCCTTTACCCTGTGAGAAAAGTTTAGCCGTTGGAGGTGTTTTAGGCCACGTTCTGTCCTCAGGATGTCTCTGTTAAAGATGTTTTGCAGTTACCTGTGCTTAACGTGTGAGAGTGTATTGGATCAAGTGGTGGAGAAGTGACCGTTCCCCCATTGGGTTTAATATTTGAGCCCCGGCTCTGGCACGGCTTTGGTTTGCCTCCCCGGTGCCAGGAGGCCCTGCGCAAGCGGGAGCTTCTGCCCGGTGGCTGCCTGGCGTGCCGGGGAGATTCCCGACCTGAGGACTGGGACCGTGGGGAAAATTGAATCAGTCGCGTGTTGAGATCGTGTATTTGATCGAAACACCAGAACCGCTCTTGAGAGGTTTGGGCACGTTTGCAGGGAGCATGTGGTGTTCAGCCTGCTTTGTGTGTGTTTACATGCTCATATTTTCATTTCGCTGTGCAAATAGCTTCGCTTTCTTAGGGATGAGTTTCACATTGTGTTTCTTGTTGACATTGGATATCTCCCCTGCTGTAAGATAGCTCCTGGTTTTCCATAGCATCTTTCTCAGGTGATAGAAAAGCTAATGTTTAGCTTATTGCTAAGCTTCTAGCTAATTCGTGTGTATTTTTACAGCCCACATTGAAGGGAATGTCTAGTAGTTGTATGGTAATGTTTATCAACAAAAAAACTTTCTTCATCTGGATTTTTATTTGTATAAGTGGAAAAAAACTGTAACAATCCACCTTTTGCTTGGCTTGATCCTTTTGACATAAACTAATGTAAAGAAAATGTTTTTAGTACTTTCCAGAATATTTGTGCTGTAGGAATTTCCTGTTTCTGTTTTGTTTTTCAGTTTTTCCTCCTCCATTGAGATGGAAGGGAAGTGCTGAATGATTATGTACATGGGCTTTCCAACAACACAGTATATTTTTAGCTTGTTCCCTCAGCTTTAACGTTGATAGCTTTGTCTTATACTGAAACAATTCAAGGTACAAAAACTATGCGTGTTCAGGATGTTTAACTGGGCCTTTCTTAAGTTCAAGAGAAACACAGTTTGGGGAACAAAAAAATTAACATTTTCCAAAAAACTGTTTTGGCCCTCTAGTTGTTGCAATTATTACTGGTTATCATATTTAAACTTAAATTGTTTAAAAACTTAGATTCAAAGTTGTATTTCACAATTACCTTTGTTTACAGGTTTTTATTAATCATGAAATAATTACTGTAAAATTACACAGAATTTTGTACAGAGAAAAGGATGGCTGACTTCCTACTTAGATTAGAAATGAATTGGGAAACTGCTGTTTTTCACTGATCCCATCAAGGAAGACCATGGCAGTAGAATGGTAAAATTATTTTGGCAGGTATAAACAAGTATGTGGAGTGTTCAGTCATGAAAATTATCAATGTGTTTTATCACAAGTGTAGTTCTGTAGGGAAAACCAGGAATGCAAATTTAAGTTTTTTTTCCTTCTTATCTGTTTTCTCTAATATTGTGTGCAGTTTTCAAGTGCATTTGGAACTTAATGACTCGCTCTGTGCCTCTAATTTCCCCTGTTCTTGCCCCTTCTGTTATCATTCTTTGATATAAATCCATAAGAAGTGTCAGTACCGTACTTAAATGTGACTTTTGTTGAACAATAATATGAGGTACGGAATTTTATCTTACTGAGGTGATAGTGCTGTGGGGTTTTTTGTTTGTTTTGTTGTTGTTACAGTGTACACGAGTGTTACGTATCTTTTACAGAAACAGTAAGACAAGTCTACCCTCAAAGATTCGTCATCTAAAGAACGGATGTAAGCCACGTGCTACCGTGAAACGTGTCGGGAAGGGCGGTGGTAGCGGAGAGGGGGACGTGGAGGAGAGCTTCCCAAAGCGGGCAGAGTGTGTGTCGGCGGGGACCAAGAGTTCCTTGGGAGAAGAGTCAGGCTGTGGGGTGGACCTGCAGGCAGATTAGCCATGTTCTGTATCTGACCTTCTTTAGTAAACATTGCAAAACGTTTCTCTGTGATAAAAAGCTTCATTTCATAGGCGCTAATGTGCTTCTTGCGTGAGAGGGGGAAAGATGATGTCCCAGCAAAATTTCTAATCTTTTTGTTGTCCTATTTGAAGTGTGTGGATGTCTGACTGTGTGTTTCAAATTTATTGATCAGACTGGGTCACTCTATTTTTTTTGTTTTAAGAGATTGATGAAGAGAAGACATTAAAGGTGGTAGCTCTCTGTATATAAAAAGGGTTTGGAACCTTGCACGGGGAAGTTTAATCAGCTGCATACGCAACACTTCCAACAGCTGTTTGCTGGTTTCACAGTGTGCTGTTGGACAATTCTCACTGTGTGCCACGGAGAATGTTTTATTTGTCAGAAGATGTGGGTGAGATGGAATCCATGTTCAGGCATAAGCTTCAGCTTTAATAAATTACCGCTAGATAGGGATGAGACATTTACCCCTTTAACGTTCCTGCCACCTTCTTGGGGTTACAGTGTCAAGGACCTCCCTTGTACTTGCTTCCGAATCCTCTAATTCTCTTTCGAGCTGGCCATTTTAACCTTTACTTCCTGAGCAGCTGATGTGTGTTTCTGCCTGTTTTCATGCTTCTAACTCCCAAGCCATTCTTACTGCAAACACCCGTATGTGGAGTGAGAAGGCTGGAGTGCCCGCACTCAAGACAAATGATACAAAATAGAGTGAAAAATAATTCCCTTCCTGCTCCCCAGACAGGCGATGTGCTGCTTGCGGAGCCCTTGGGAAACAAAACTCCCATTCTGCACTGGGGGAGAGAGGAGCTGGACTGGGAGCGAGGACGGGAGCCCTGGCCGGTGCGAGCTCCGCTTTGATCACGCGCTGGGCAGCAGCGCTCAGCCCCTCCGAGCCCGGGAGCGGGGTGTCCGCTTTCCCCTTGTGTGTTGCTCTGGGAACAGCTCATACCTGTTCCTTCCTCTGGCCAGAACATTCCACTGATGGTGTACGGTGACACTTGTACCTGAGGGGTGTGGGGGTTTTGTTTCTTCTTACGCTTTTTTTTTTTAACTCACTGCCATTTTGTGCTTGCTGTAGTCCAACCAAGTCTCTTTCTGTGTGAGACCTGGAGAAAGGGTATATTTTTCTCATTTTGTTTTTCCTTGTTTCCCTTTTGTTGTCCTCTCTTAGCTGATATTCGAGAAGATACGTGCAGTGACTGCGAGCTCTTTGGTTGTTGCTGTACCCTTGGCAGAGTGTATTCATTTGTACTGGGGAGGTGGCGAAGGCTGTGCCATAGCCCTGTGGGGAAGTCGCTGGTTTCCTCCCTGAAGCCCCTTTCTGCGGCAGGGAATGTTCTTGTTGCGTTTCTGCCCCAGCGTGATGGGACTCTGCTGTGCTTGCTGTAAAACAGGATTATTTTTATAATGCTTTTTGTGCTTGGAGAAGATCACCAGGTTAGCACACAGCACGGCAGAGAATAAAGCCTTCCCCTGCCCTCCCGTGCCCGGGAGTTGGGCTGTTTGGGATCATTGTTTTCTCCTTACCCTGGACGCCTCCCCTGGAGTAGGCAGGATAGCATGATGGCAGCCAAGTGGGTTCAGCTCTCAGTTATCAAATAAAAGTAGTAATATCACAGGTGAACTTCAAGAAAAAGGCATTTGTGGAATAAGGATGTGCAGCGCGCGGGTGGCATCGTTTCTGTTTTCAGCGGTTGGCTGGCTAAGTGATTGGGTCTCCTCCTAGAGCCACCACAGGTCCGTTACTCTGCGGGGTGGGAGATGAGAGCACGATGAGCATTTGTCCTGATGTCACATGGCCTGTGTGGGTACTGGGGAATGTGATGTCTTCAAAGGAACACAAATTAGCTTCTTAGCAAAGGTTGTCCTGAAGCAAATTTGACTGGATGATAAATAAAGAATTCTTTTGTTCTGTTCTGGATCAGATGAGACTCAAATTTCATAAAATCATAGAATTGTGGCTGGAAAAGACCTTTAAGATCATCAAGTCCAACCGTTAATAGGCAAATTGCAAAGACAGTGTTATTATATAGGCCTTTTTGCAATTATGGTGCATAAGTATCAAGAAATCTTATTTTGCTCTTCAGTCTGAAGGAATAAATTAAAGTATCTGTCTGCAAAGCTACTGGCACTGAATTTCAAAATGCAATTGTTTTCCCACGGTTGAAATGCATTAGTTCTTTAAGAAATTAGTATTACTCTTAAGTTGTTATTGCCTCTGTTGAAAATAAAGATTTTAAAAATAGCTACGGACTACACTGATGAGATACTTCATGAGCTACTGTAGCACCCTTATTTAAAAGTCTCTTGTATTAATGTGGGCTTGTGTAAACTTTCCAAACATTGATCCAGAAGCTGTTGCTACTGCGGTCTTTCCTTGCCCACTAGTTTGTGAGGCCTTTGTGGGCTTTTAAAATAAACTAATATAAGAAAAAATTCTGGAAGTGGAACTTCAGTCTCTTTTTTAGTTGGCTATGTGTACAAGGGGAATGCCTGTAATGTCAAGTTCTGTGCAACTTGTCTTAAATTCTGGATAAGTATAAATTAAAACTGTATATGTGAGTTTAATTTGCTTAGTTTCAGTCGGAAACAACAGTAGGAATAGAAAACAAATATTTAGTGTAAATATTGAGATACCCAGTGTTACAGGTTACAAAAGAGATTTCACTGTACAAAGTCCTCATGCGAAATCATTCCATCCATTCAACTATTTTTTTCTTTTTTTTTTTTTCTTTTTATTCTGACCATAGACTGCTTATGGTTACTGTGGCAGATGAAACAGTCTGAATGAGTTGTATTTATTGTACTGCCATGAAAAAGAAAAAAAAACCTCAAACCAGATAAAACCACTAAGCACTTTCATCTTTGGCTGCGTTAAATTTCATGGGGAATCTTGGATATGAGGGATGGGAAAGGTACGTACAGCAAATGGGGAAAAAGTATGGAGTCAGAAGCAAACTTACCTCAATGGTTGGCTTTGAGCCCATGTCGCGTCAATTATTTCGTGATGCTGTATGTGATACTGTGTGAAAATCAGAGGGGAAGCAAGTTTTTTGTCATCTTCGGAGCACCTGCGCAGCCGTGTTGATTTTGTTGGGGCCCGTGTCCTAAATTTGTTGCTGCGTGGGCATGCGAGGTACCTGTGTCCGGGCTGATGGCGCCCAGCGCGTTGGCAGCAGATGGGGAAGGTGTGAGTCTGGAGGACGCTGTGCTGTAGACAAGGTGCCCGGCCGGCAGCAGATGGTTGTCTGGACTGCTGGCTCTGCGATAGAGATGGATGCTGCGGTGTGAATCGCATCATCCCTTTCTTTCTCACAATACACCTTGGGGTTTTTTTCTGTTTCCCCCAGACGATGCGTGTCACAGCACTCTTCTGCACCCGTGCACCAAGCAGCTTGTTACGGGTTTGAAATTATGCTGTGTTTTGAACTCCGTCGTATAAACAGGTGCAGGAGCCTGAACAATTCCAGTCTTTTGTTTATGGACCTAAATGTCGAACGTAAGCTCTGTGTTCATTTTTCTTTTAGCTTAAATGAAAGAGATTGCTGTGTGCTGTGAACAAAGATCAAAATTAAAGACTCTGTGCAGTAAGACTGTTCTATGAACAGTTGTGACAGCTCGCTGACAGTAACAGAGGAAGTGTCTTTAATTCTGTAAGTCTGACTTCTTGCCAGTGAAGTAAGATTTAACCTGGCAGGCAAACTTAGACAGTTTTACCCATAAATCTGATAACCTGATCTAAACTTGTGCATTTTTCACATTTCCCCAAATCCAGATATTCTACCAAATGTACCCAGGGGATATATCTTTTTTTTGTTTGTGTAACAGCAAGTCATTTTGAAGAGAAAGGGGGGCGTGAGAACTGGCAAGTAGATAGGAGCATTTTAAAGAAACTAACTTGATACACAAACTGGTTTGTTCTTTCTATGTGGAAAGCAAAACACAGAGTCTATCTGCCCAGGCTCTTGCCAAACTATGTGTTTTCCCAAGTTAAGACTGTTTTCATAGAATCATAGAATGGTATAGATTGGAAGGGACCTTGAAGACCACCCAGTCCCCCCCCTGCCCTGGGCAGGGACACCCCCCCCCCCAGCCCAGGCTGCTCCAAGCCCCGTCCAACCCGGCCTTGAACACCCCCAGGGATGGGGCAGCCACAGCTCCTCGGGGCACCCTGCACCAGGGGCTCACCTCCCCCACAGGGAAAAATTTCTTCCTGATATCTCGATCTCCCCTCTTCTAGTTTAAAATTGTTCCCCCTCGTCCCATGGCTCCCCTGCCTGATCCAGAGTCCCTCCCCACCTCTGCTGGAGCCCCTTTAGGCACTGGAAGGGGCTCTGAGGTCTCCCCGGAGCCTTCTCTTCTCCAGGCTGAACCCCCCCACCTCTCCCAGCCTGTCCTCCCAGCAGAGGGGCTCCAGCCCTCCCAGCATCTTCATGGCCCCCTCTGGACCTGTTTTATAGTAGTTCTGTTGGTCTTGGTTTGGAATGAAAGAAAAAGCCACCCCCCTTTGCTCCGGCCGTTGGGCTTTTGTGTGGGTGCCAGCTGTGGGGCCGGGGTCCTTCCAGCCGGCCGGGGTGGTGGGGTGGTTGGGGAGTGGGACTGCTGCAAACTGGCAGATTGTTGGGAAACCTTGAGAATATTACTTGGCATCTCAGATGGCTGAGTAGCAAAACATTTATTTTTTTACTTCAAATGAGAATTTGAAGGTGACATGGTAAAAACTTTTATTATGGGACGTTACATGTAAGAACTTCAGCCGGTAGCGAGGAATGCTTGCTAGTCCTTCTTTGGACGTGACAATTCAGATGGCAAAATAGAGAATACAGAGGCAAAAATAAGGAGGATATAAAAAAAAGTTGTTTTGTAGTGTCTGAGGAACCCAAGAAGTAATTGAGTCTGGAGCCATGTAGCTAAGCTCAGCACAGTGCTGCGTCTTTAAATAGTCCATAATGTCAAACACAACAGGTTAAATTAAGTTCTCTTACTAATGAAACAGAAAGAGAGTCGATGCGGAATGCGAGCCCAGAACAGCCTTACAAGGGCAGGCTTTGCTCCTCGGTGGCTGCTGAAGACTGAGCGTAATTGAGATGGACACACGCAGAGGCCCGAGATGGAATTGAAGCTGTCATGATCTTTGCAAGTACTCGATCATGATATTTGTTTGCATGTGGGGTGATGACTCGCAGAAAACACTTCAGAAGTGCGTGAATTATTAACAGTTGCTAACTTACGTGGAGCGATGGGGCGTGAGGCAGGTGAGCATCAGGAGAATGGGTTTCTGATGGAGAGTCCCACAAGGGACAAGCAGGGACTTTGTTTTTGCAGTTGCTTTGAACTAACGTTGGCCATCCTTCTGTCACATCTGCTTGGCCGACAAAGTGTCATTCAGGGATCCAGTCTAGGTGAAAACTAATCCCCAATATCCTTTGCTAGGTCTCCAGCTGGAGTGCCTTCCTGCTTCCATGCACACAGCAGGGAGGTAGTGATGGGGGGACCCGGCCGTTGCGCAGCACCCTGTGGACCCTGTGAACAGCTCATGCTCATGGTGGGCTTGGTGGTTGGACTCGATGAGCTTAAAGCTCCCTTCCAACCTAGACGATTCTCTGATTCTGTGGTGGGGCTGTGCCGCAGTTCCACCTGCCCCTCACGGGGTGCGTTATGTGCTGTGCCACATGCAGGCCTGCTTTTCATTTGACCTTCCAAGCCTTTGTAGTCATTAGCATAATTAGATGTATTTGAGAACAGGTGAAGCTCAAAATGAGCTGAAAGAAGCTTTTGGAAACCATAATGTAACCATAGAATTTTGTTTTCTACTGAATGAAGGGAAAAATAGGGATTGTTACCTCTTTGTGCAGGACTGTATTTTTGAGTTGTAGGTGGAATAAATGTTAATAATACAAGTATCCAGCAATGTTTGAATAACACTTGCTGCTGTGGTAATTAGTCATGCAGTACTGGTTAGCAGTGTGTGCTTTCTGTTTTCTGAAGCTGCAGACCCTTGACGGATCCAGGGTGGCTGCAGCATGAGATAATCACTAGTATTTTTCAAGGGCAGAAGATCGTCTTGTGCTGTTCTTGTTCAGAAACAAACCCTCGCTCAGCCAAAAAGACTGCTGGACTGAAGTGACTGGGAGACAACTATAGAACATCTGTATGGTTTGAGCCATGTTCTGTAGGCTGATAGTTAGAAAACGATACGTGGATCCACCAAAGAAGAAGTAAATACAGCCTGTGTGTAACCCACATGCTGTTATTGAATTAAAATACAGTTGTGAGCTTTTGCCAGCTGGGAAGTTTGTGTTCAGCCCTCCAGAACATCATATTCTGGGGAGCCTTAGAAAAGAAATAAAGAGAACGAGTTGGTGTGCTCCCCAGGGAGCCCAGGCTTTACTGATACCTTGTGTGTGTGCCCACAGGCAGGAGATCTTGGCCGTGGCGCTGTGCTCTTTGAAATTGGTGCTCTTCTATGGCTAATTAGCCCTTAATCTATTGTGAAGTTTATGTCTTTCAAAGTTATTTTTAATAGTGGCTTGTGTTTTTCATACAGGTGAAACCTTGCATGAATCAGAAAAGGCCCGAAACATGATTTGCTACTCAGTTTCTTACAGCTTCTGAAAACTCCATCCTTTAGACTTTCCAAGTGTTCTCCAGCATTGGCTGATGTAACGGGGTCCTCTGAGGTTTCGGTGGATTATTTTACTTACCAGAATAGAAGGGATAGAAGCAGTCTGTTTTAATAAAGTAGAATAACCCTCCTTACGCACACACACACTCACACACTCTGCATAGATCAAGGCAGAGGTCACCATGTTATGCTTTTGGTGTATTATGTATTGTGAAATAATCTATCCAGTCCTTACAGTGTCCAGTGAGAGGTATTTTTGAGGACACTGCGTCTGTGTAATTGCTATGCAGAAGCATTGTAATAAAGCAATATTCCTACAAATTTTCTTAAAACTTAATCCACTTTTTTCAGACCTCAGTTATTTTTAGATGGATTTTCTAAGGAAACTAAGTTTGACTGCGTAGTCTGTCAGTCTCCTGGCAGCTGCTGAACTCGGCCGGCTTTGGTACAGAGCGGGAGAACATGCAGTCACTGCGTTTCAGCTGAAGGGGTGGAAAAATCTTCAACCATTTGAATTCGATGGTGAAAGCGCATCTGATTCTCTTCTAAAGCGTTTTACCATGATGTTAATTGAAGTGTAAATCTAAGCAATAATTTAGATGCTGAGTACACTTAAATACCTAGCAGTATGTTCATGTGGTAGCCAGAAGATACTAAATTTAGCATTGCAGATAAACTGAAATCAGCAGCTTTACAATCTTCTAAGGATGAAAATGGTAACTTGGGTGTAACATTTTGTTCTTTTCAGGGCAGGTCTAATAAAAAAATGGAATGTGTTCTCTAGTGGATTTTCAGATCCTTCAAGTCACATACGTGTGTGAGAAGTTCTCGCACAAGCTGTAAGGAAGCCGCCTTCTGTGGATGTTGGGTTGAATCTGGTCGTGCATCTCCTCCCATTTTGCGACAGGCGATATACCAGAAATTTGGTTAAATTTCAGTTCTGCGGTGCCTGTCCCGTTTAGGTGAAGGGACTGCTGACTAACGGGCATGGCAGCTACAGTCCAGAGCGCTCCCATTGCTATTCTGGGGGGCCGCTGAATCAGACAGAGCCTGAAACCATCTAAAATAGCAAAGTGCCTCATGAAGAATCCCTGTGCTGCAGCAAGCGCAGAGCTGCACTTGCAAATGCGCAGATGTTTGAAATACAGATCTGAGATTAAACAGCATAAAAATGTGTAGTAAGTCTTAAATTCCAACCTTGGGTGCAGGATCTCCATTGTTCGTGAAGCTTTATCTGTAACTGCATCAGAATAAATTTAATTTTTTTTCTGTTTCTTTAAAAATATAAGAAACATCCAGCTCTGGGGGCATCTGGTCAAAAGTATCTTTCCATTTCCATACAAAACCACCTCTGTACCTCTTTAAAAGAAGAACTATGTGAGGAAAGGTTTTTCTCTATTGGCTGGATTCCCTTTTAACACTGAGAGTTTTTGTTAGACTGCTAATTTGAGAATGTTCAAGACATATAATGTATTCAGAAATGAAGAGTAAGATATGGAAAGCTGCATTTTGTCACCAAAGTTTTTCTTGGCGATAAGTTACAGGTTGGTAGAGTTCAACTCTTAGAATCAGTGCTTGAAAGGCAGGACAGCCCGTTTCCTCAGAGCCTCGTATGCTTCTGTGCATGTTTGTAAGTAGAGTTTCTGCTACAATAAAACCTCACAAGGGGGCTATTTCATAAAATATTATCTAGAAATTTTTCATTCCATTCAGTCTCTTCCTGAAAGGTTCAGGGCAGGAGAGGGTGATGCAAGACTATGGTACTTTGTATGGCAAATTAAGCAACAGCAACAAACCCCCTCTTGAATAAACAAGAAAGGGAGCAGCTTTCAACATGCCTTTCTTACCTTCGTACCTCCCCCTCTTTCCCCTCAGTTCTAAACTAGTCACGTCTTGACTTTGGGCACCTACTTACGTTTATTGATTTCAAACCTTAGCTTTTATTTCTGCTGTCCTCCCAAACAAGTTCCATGGCCGGGGACGTGCGACTGCTCGGTGTCACCTGTTTTCATCCGTGGGCTCCTCTCGTTCCCCCCACCCATTTCAGGCTTCACAGCGGCAGTACCGACCCCACGGTCTCCCGGCTGCTGGGGAGGGAGCGGGGCTGGGGGGTGACAGCCGAAGTTGTTAGCAGTGTGTCAAAGTGGGGAAAAAAAAAAATATGCTTTAAATCGTCAGACCTGTTCAGGTTCGTTTTGAGCTCCTGGCTTAATCATTATCTTGCCCTGAGATCATAGTCACTGCCTTGAAAGCACCTTGTTTGAGTTTGGCTATTGCATAAAACAGTTGTAGGCATGGCACTGGCCCAGTGCCCCATCGGACGCCGGGAACGGGGGAGGCTGTGCCCCAGCGCGCCCCGGCCCAACGGAGAGGCCTTTCGGTGTGGGTGCGAAGCGCTCCCTGGCAGAGGTGTCGCTCTCGTTTTCCCCAGGAAGGGTTAAAATCAGTAAGTACACGTGACATATGCAAACTATGAATCATTCCAATAGATCTGTGCGACTCCTGCCTGCTTAGGCAGCAAGCAGATGCTGTTCCCTTGGTTGCCATGGTAACCCTGCCTGTACTCCAATAAAGCCCAGCCCAGATCCTTCCTTAGGCAGCGCTCTGCGGCTCCCTCACCTCCCGCATTGTTTCCCGGCCGGAGAAGAGGCCGGGACGGGGCGCAGGCGGTGGGATCCCAGAGCCAGCGGCGCCTTGTGCGGGTGCGCTGGGAGCAGGGCAGACCTGGCTGCTGAGGCTGAGACGGGGCCGCCAACAGCGGCGACAGCCGGCGGCTTCCCAGCGCGGCCCCAGATTGTCTGGAGAGGAGCAGGCGTGGGGAAAGTCTCTCTGCTGCCTACCGGTACGGCGTTCTCCCTCCCGTTCCCAGCCGCGTTCCTCCTCCGTTACGAAGCCCCCCCTTGAAGCAGGGGAGCTGATGTCATTCGGAAGATCTTTTGGCAAGTCCATTCGTGAAGGCAGCAGGCTCGACACGGTCCCCCTCCGGCTTCGTTGCGCCTCGCGGGGTTGTGGTCTGCGTTTCTGGCAGCGAGGGTCTTGCAGAATGGTTCTGAAGACGGGAAGACTGGTGAGCGGGGGACTCTGCCGGTCCTGATACCTTCCCACAGAGTTTTTGGGGAAGAAAATAATTTGGATTTGTTGTTCAGAAGGTCTGATCGTCTTGCTGCTAAATGGATTGTATAGAAGCATCAGAACTTTGTGTAATGTACTGTTACCTGAAAAGCTGCCGAGCCAGAAGAATACGATTTTTTTTATCCTTCTGATATTTACGGCAAAACAAAAACTTGGCTTAAAAAGGGAGTTGCTTTTCCGGCTCTGAAATAAGAGAGTAAGAGACTAATTCTGTGCTTGTAAGTGGACTAATTTCAAGTGACTGTCAGGATTCAAACCTTGATTTCTCTCTTTAACATGGCTGAATTAAGCATATTTTGATGGAACTCTGGAAATCTGCTTGTAAGTAGGAAAAGTCTTTTATTTTTTCCTACTTGACAAATACCAATCTCCAACCTCACATATCTTTTGTTGTTTAAATATAGAAATATGCTGGCGGTTATAGCGTAGCACTATTTACATTAGCTGAGAGTACTTTATAAGTGGAATCTCTTTTGCAAAATAAAATCAGGGTTGTTAAGGAGAATATATTTGACAATAATTGCTACTGAATATTGATTTATCATCTCTGCTGGAAAAATGGATTACCTTGGAGACAAACTGACAGTGGCACAAACTCACATGACCCAGTGGATGGGCACAGTGCGGAGATCCTTACAGGAAGCACTAAATTTAGTCACTACTGCGGTTGCTCATGAACGGACTAGCGGGGAAGGTGGAAGCAGGACTCCCTTCAAGCGCACCTCTTCCTTCAGGCACTTTGCATCCCGGAGCAGAGAGTCCTTCAGAAGGTTTTCAGTGCGGAGTCAGCAGAGGTTTTCCTCTTTGAGGAAGAGGCAGACCAGTTCAGAGCCACCTGAGCTTGTAAGCTATCCACCTTTTTGAGCCTCTCGAGGTAGAGAATACAATGCAAACCCCTCTTGGTTTTATCGCAGCATTTTATCTAATAACAAAACCTATACCGTGTCTGCTTTTCAATTTAAAAATAGCCCCCGAAACACTTCCAGGTAGTGGTGTGTGTCTGCCTGCTCCCAGCTGGTTTCTTTCTGCAGCGCAGGTGGATGTTTTCATTTGCCAGGGAACGCAGTTCATCAAGGTTTGGGGCATGGGGAAAATGTTGTTGTTCCTTGTTAAAGCAACGCAGTAAGGTAGGACAAATGTTTGTGTAAAATTAGAAGAAGAAAGTTAGTCTGAAGCTGCACTTGCGTGGGTCATTTCAAACAGCACAGGTCAGCGTGACTTTGCACATCAGTATTTGTAATCATTCAGTAATGCCAGAAGCTAAATTTGTAAAAAGAGTTAAGCGCTGTCACTCTGCAGTCAATGGTAAATGATCGTTAGTCTCTTCTTTTATTGAAAAGGAGGTGTTTATTCTCAGTATAATTGATACTTTGTCATGAGACAGAAGTTACATGACCAGCGTGACTTGTGAGGGCTGTAGCGGGGCAGAGGCAGGGTGTAACTTCACGGGAGCAAAGGAAAGGTGAAGAGCTCTTGGTTCACCGCGACGGTGTGCCACGCAGAGCCCCCCGCCCTCCCTTTTTCATTAAACGCCTTTCCTAGTCTGTAGGTGTTTTTCAGGAGGGACGGTCTGTGTCAAATGGCGTGGCAAAGCGGTGGGGGAAGCGCTGGTTGTGTAGGGAGAAGCCCCATCCCGGGTGGGCTCCTGCAGCCGGGCCGGGGTCTGCCGTGCCCCTGCAGGCATTATTCGACAGCCCCTGTTTCTAGTTCCAGCAAATACTGCAAAGCAGCATTGGTTTTAGGTTATAGTGTGTGAAAGGTAAACTGCTCCGGTTTATTCTGTTTTATTTCATGGAGAGGAGCCTAAACTGGTGATTTGAGTTGTACTTGAAACTGGTGATTTCGGACTAACGCTTGAGCTATGGGAAGTGGGTGAACTGTGATTCCTTGAGTGTAATTGGGACCAAAGCCTTGGTACCAGTATGTGAGTGAATCCTGAACTGCTTGCTCTCTGAACTGGCCAAAATGTTGGGGTGGTGTGTGGTTTTTTATGGTTTTTGTGTTGATTTTTTTTTTTTTTTTTTTTTTTTTAACAAAGAAGTTATTCACTGTAAATACATAAAGTTCTGATGTGGCCTCACAGAGGTTTGTTCACTGGATGATTGAAGGTATAGTTGCATTCCTTGGGCAGGCGTGGCGTTTGTGTACAGGCTATTTCCAGTACTTTTTTATCAGTTATGCTTATAGCATTTTTGTCCTAGCTTGCTATTAATCTCCTGCTTGGCTGTACTGGAAAAGAAAATACCGTCAAGTGAGCACAAAAGAATGAAGAGGAAAATATTTGGTAACCAGTGTTACAGTGTTAGCGTGCTGAAGTTCTGTTGGTTTCTTTTTTAAGCTGATATTTTAGCTTTATTAGAATGATCTGAATAAGAAACATGTTTAAAAGAAATTGAAGACGGAAAAATGGAAATGTGGAACCTGCAGAGGGCAACTGTATGACTTTCCTTACTTACACTGCACTGCTTACAGAGCAGAAATGCTGAGACGCAGGGTGACCTTTCCAGTTCATTCACTGGTGACGGCCACTGGAGCTGCTGTTCCTCTCTTTCAGCAGTGATTTTGTATGTGCTTGGCTTTACACATGAATTTGGCTTTACCTGTGCTCCAGCTTCAGGTCTCGGCGCTTATGAAAGTTCCTATTTTCTGCCATCGCATTTTCCATCTGGCTGGAACATGGTCCTGGTTTTACTTAGTCCTTGGCGCTCCTAACATTTTTCTACAAAAAAACCTATGGAATAAGTATAAAGCACACAATTCATCGTAAACTGCCTTCTAAGTTGTTTTAGGGATGTACTGAAGAGTAGTCACTCCGTGCTGATGCTTCAGCGATGCAGTTGTAAAACAAGGAGCGAGTGGGCTCGCGGGCTTCTGAGCCAGATGCTGCCGCGCGCCCGACCCGGCGAGGGCCGGCGGCGCTCAGCTCCCTCTCAGCTATCGCTGGTGGCTGCTGGATTGTACAGGACCAAGAAACCCATCAAAACTCAAGTCAAACAGCACAATTTAAGATAGCGTGAGTGAACTTGCTGCTGAGGTTGAAGGTAGTGGAGGCGTGAGAGCGCATTCCGCTGCATCGATGCAGCTGTCTGTCCCCTCTCGTGACTTCGGTGGACTTTCACATTAAGTACCAAGGGAAATAATAGGTTGCAGTTTGTATGGATCCCCTGTCACTGCTTCAGATATCTTGTAGAGGAATTAAAAGTATTCATCCATTTATTCATATATTTGCGACTTCTAAAAAAAGCTCAGTCTCAAAAATTGTCTTGTTTTCTGTTTAGTTCTGTACTTAAGTTGCCATCCTATGTTTGTAGCAACTTTTATGGCAAAGGGCTGATGCTGTGCGTGCTGCCTGCTGGGTCCCGCAGGGGGAGAGTCGGGGCTGTTCCACAGGTCTGACATAGGTGCAGTTCCCAATCTTTCTAAACATGGGGAAACTGGGAGGTCAGCACCTTATTGATAACATACTGCAACATATTTTAGCTGGGAACTACTGCAAGCTGTGTAGCTGGGAAGGGGCTCATGGGTATCGCATTTTTTTCTGGGCTGTAAGAGAGATTTTTATCTGCTACAGAGGAGCTCTGGGATTGGAGTGAAAGGGATTTGACGTAATTGGTTATTTCCTTGCTGGAGGTCATAAAAGTAGGAACCAGGCTGCAAGAGAGAAGAAATAATTTTCTTTTTAAACAGTTCTTGTTAACAGCTCAGGGATTACGTGTTCACTTTGTTATTCCGTTCATACCTTGTCACATTTTCCTATTCGATGTCTGCCAGGGCTGACGTCCTGACCCAGCTCCGACTCTATAGCGCCACAGAGAGGAAGTTCTGCAGCCGATTCCACCAGTGTATCTGAGTGGATATACCTTATTTAAAATGCAATCCTCTAGCTTTTGTATGGGAAACAGACTTTATACACTGGACATTGTGAATTTCATTTGTGCCTTATAAAATCTCTTATACCCCCCTTTTTTTTTTAATTTAAATCCATATGCCTTAAATTACACCTAGATAAATAAATGTCTAACACAGGGCAATCTGATCCTGAATCTAGAGAAAGTATAGCCATGTTTTTAAGAATTGATGGAATCATAGAACAGTTTGGGTGGGAAGGGACCTTTAAAGGTCATCGAGTCCAACTGCTCTACAATGAGCAGGGACATCTTCAACTAGATCAGGTTGCTCAGAGCCCCGTCCAACCTGGCCGGGGATGTTTCCAGGGATGGGGCATTGACCACCTCTCTGGGCAACCCGGGCCAGTGTTGCACTATACCTCATTGTAGAGAATTTCTTCCTTTATATCTAGTCTAAATTATTCTGGCATATTAATATCAGATCTGGGAATCTGTAGCTGAGCTTGCAGAAGTTTTTGCCTTACAGTCAAACCTTTTAAATGGAAGTTAATTTTTCTCCCAGACATTTTTATTGAGGCTTTTTTCCATTTTCTGTCTCATGTCATCAGCTTGGTGTCTTTGTTGTAAGAGGAGCAGAGATACTTTCATTAAACGCCGCCTCTGTTTTAATCATGATAATACCAGTCCTCTTTCTATTATAGGTGTGATATCTGCTTGCGTGGCCAACACCATTAGTTCTAGATCTCCAAGTTTGTTGCCAGGCAATAAAACCAGGGTGGTTAATACTCTCGGTTCCTTCGCTGTCCCCTTACGCTGCTAAAAAAGTGTGCAGTTTGTTTCTTTGCAAGAAGTTTAACTACTCCCAGAGTGGTAACATGGACAACAAAGCCTTGGAAAACCTCAGAGGTGTTTCAGGTTCTTTGGGAGAAGATTTTGAAATAGGACAGAAACAATTGATTCTGTGGCCGCTGGGGCTGCAAGCAGTCCCTGCGTTTTACAGGAGTTGTTCTGCTCTGTGTTAAAAATCACAGCAAAGTGCACTTCATTGTGTTTTGTTTTCTATGGTACTGGTCAGTTGATGAAAGTGGTCTTTTCATTCAAGCTTGATATGACAGCATCAGTTATTTTGTTTGGATTCAATTTTAATATAGTTCCAAAATAAAGATGGAAATGGAGTATTGTGTTTGACTGCACAAGTCCCAGGCGTGCTGGGAGGGCACTTAGTCCTTCCGAGGGGTTTTGCTGCATCCTGCAGCCCTTTTCCCTATCATCCTCCACTAGAGCCTGAAATTCCCATCGTCCCTCTAAGCCGATACACGCTTGTGCGGTCAGCTTGTTTCCTGGGGAAGTTGGTGGGCTCTCACTGTTCCCTTTGTGTGCTGGAGAGCAGGTGAGGGACCGAGAGGAGCCTGGTTCGAGTTATACACGCGCCATTCACCTGCGCATCGCCTGGGATTGTACCTCTGCTTGTAAAAGAGCATTGATCTGTAGTATCTCTTTTGGTTTTACCCAAGGTCTGTCTGCAAACGTTTGTCCTTTATGGTGAACATCCTTCAACAAACTGTTTGTAAAATGAAATTAGTACAAGTTGACATTTTTATTCAGAGCTTGGCTATTTTGATACAGACCCTACAACAAACAGTTGCTGAACTGTTTTGTCCTAATATCCACTGAAAGCCCAATAAATTGCTTTCAAAAATATTTTTTTTTTTACTGTACCATCAGTGAATGGAATTTTATCTTTAAATTTCTGGAGAGCTGTTACGGTAGCGTGAAGCATGTTTGCAGAAAGCGTGCTTTTAAAAATGAGTTGTTTGTCTTGTTTCAGGATGGGGGGAGAGGAGTAAAGCTGTTCAGTTTAATTAATGAAGATACAAGGGCCAATACTGAAACAGTTTGTGCTTTTTCATTCTTAATAACTTTTCTGTGGTTTAACAGGCCATGAACATAGCTGGCAGCATAAATCTGGGCCATACGACTGTAGGGATGGGTATTTAGTAGGCTGCCTTTGTTGTTCCCTTGTTATTTTGACAGGAATAATCACTTGGACGACTTTACTCTGTGATTTTATTTAGGCTGGCTGCAAGGAGTTGATTTTTACCATGTTCTTAGAGCATAAGAAAAGAACATAAATACATTTAGAGCTCGTCATTTTGTGCTCATTCACCTTGCTTTTTTTTTTTTTTTTTTAAAGCACAAAGCGATAGCAGTTAGCTTTCAGAGGAGAATGAATTGCATTCAACAAAAACATCCCTGAACACAAGTGGACACTGGCAATCCATTTTTAGGGAAATTTTGCAACGTTGTGATAGTTTCAAGAAGTACTAGTGGTGTTTCCTTGGCCTGTGTGTATTTTCACTGCTCCTTTCTAAAGTATCTTCCGAGTTGTCTGAGATTTTTGTTTAGACGAGCAGTGCACAGTTTCCAAAGTCTGTTTGTTATTCACTTGTTGTCAAGAAATGGTATCGCTTTCTGTACGTCCTTAAATCTAGATGTTAAAGAGCCCTTTTTCCCAGGAATGTTTGTTTGAAGTTTAACTTGTGGCTTATATGCAAAAACGTTAACTGTGCAGAAGAGCTGTGAAATAAAGTATATCAAGTGGGAGGTGTTGATTTCAAGCATGCAGCTTTTAAAAAAAAAGCAAATATATTGGCTTCCTAGCATAACAGTGTAAAATTGCTGTGTTCTGGCTTGTGTCTCTTGCGATGTTGGAGACGAGGGATCCTGTTCCGCTCCTAGTGCCAGCTGGTATTAACGCTGATGAGAGCTGCATGTGCCCTCCGGGAGAGCGCGGATTCCTCGGTCTCGGAGGGACAACAGCGCGATGCCGCTCAAAATGTCCCTGATGGACAAGCTGGCGTGCCCCTGGCTCTCATCCTCCTGCGTTTGGGTTCTCGGGGTTTCATTTCTCTTTAGTTTGACTGCCTAAGGCTGAAAAGAGAATTTAGTGTGTTGACACAGGAGGGATTTTAAAGGTGTTCCCAAGTATTTCCTCTGCTCCACTTTGGTTTTCTACTTCCCCACTTCTCAGAGGAGGTGCTGTCGGGCTCACTCAGCCCTAACAAGGTATATATTTAGAACTTGGTTCTTGGCTGCATTTTGCACATCAAGTCAACCTCTGCTCTGTCTGCAGCCTTGCACTGAAACCACATGATCTGTGCGTGGTGAGTGTTCGCAGCAAGTCATAGCAGCTCTATTTTCAGGGTATAAAAAAATGACAAACTCAAAAATGTCTTTGAAATCCTGAATGGAGCGAGGAGGGCACCTTCACAGAGAGTCACTGCAAAAGCAGGGAGTAGATTGCATAGCACGATGGTAACCAGATTCCTGGCAAAACTAACTTAATCTGGATTAATTTGGCCACATTCTGTTGTGGCCAGAGTCAGCTCAGGGTTGACTTTGGGTCTCTCTTTAGTGTTGCTGCCTCTCAAATTGTTAAGACTCTGGGCGGACCCAGCTCCTGCGAGGCACGGCAGAGCTGGGGTTACGAGCGAACGACCCGTTCCAGCGACTAGCTAAAGACCAGCAGGCAGGGCAAGTCATTTTGTATGTTCAAAAGGTGTGAAAATGATGGAGTCTGGGGAGCTGTGATAGTATTCAGCCTCTTGGGGGTTCAGGTTTCGGCTGGAAAGGTGTTGCTGGGAACACGCTGTTTGAACGCGAGTAAATCATTGAACTCACTGGCAATGTTTGCCTCTGGCTCCTTTTTTGCTGTTTACAGTGAATGTTCTGCGCTGGCATGGCAAGGAGGATCCCTCTCAGCTCTGCGCTAACCCACTTGTCAAATCGTTCGTAGTGGTTAGCTCTGCTGTGCAGTTTGGGTGTTTTAATTAAGGTGAAATTATTTTTTCCCGAGCATAAGGCATGTACGTGTTTCAAAGGGATCTGTGTTAAATATAGTGGGTTTAGTTTTGTTTGGATTTGATTCAAATATAGTACTGAAGCAAAGAGTTTTGTTCCGAAGATTAAGGCTGGTTTCCTATCGGCAGGGCCTCGGGAGCGGTGATCAGGTCTGTCGTGGGTGTAGCGTAAAGGGTTTTAAAGGGGAGCGGGTGAGTGGGCGGTGCGCGGGGTGCAGCCGCTGGGGATGCTCTCTGCCCTCCCCGTCCAGTTCTCTCGGGTACCAGCCGTTCCCAACCGGCTCTTGGCGTTTGTTCCCTTGGGTTCGGGGCTGGAAGGGACGCTCGCCCTTCCTGTCATTTCTGCAGACATGGCTCTGCTTTTCTACCTTTTTTTTCAGTGTCTTTTGGAGGGGGGGGGGTGGGATTCAGGCCTGTGCCTCAAGCTGGGAAGCTGTGAAAAGATGGGGAATTAAACCGGTCACCCTCTAAAAACAACTCGTGTTTGGTAAGGTAAACGTTGTCAGTTTTTAACATTAGGAATATAATTGGTTGTTGCTTATCGCATCCCGGTGGAAGAGGTAGAGCAAACACATATGGCTGAGACAGCCCTGGGTTGCATAGCAACAGGGAGGATGTAGTGCCTGATCGAATTTATGAGAATGTTTTATACCGTGGGACTTGGGACGTACTCCACTGCACATGGAAAAATTAAACATTTATGATTTAAAGTTTTTTTTTGAGTAGAGCAGTGTGGACCCTTAGGATGTAGCAGTGTTAAAGGTGTTGTGTGAGTGCTTTCGGATGCAGGCTGATGCAGTTGGGGCATGCTCGTGTGTTCATCCGCCCCTGCAGCGGCTGCAGTTTCCTGTGGTAAACTGGTTTGTCCTCTCCAGCCCAGGAGGACACTGGGGCTGGTGGGACCGTCCTCTTGAGTGGACACCAAGGCGGCTCCCTGCTGTCTCCTTACCTGAATCACAGAATCCCAGACTGGTCAGGGTTGGAAGGGCCCTCTGGAGCTCATCCAGTCCCACCCCCTGCCAGAGCAGGGGCACCTACAGCAGGTGGCAGTGGGGACGGTCTGTATGATAATGAAAAGACCTTGAGGTTATGAGACTGATTAACTCAATTTTGTGACTGCTCTTAGGCTTGGTCTCCAGTGTTTGTAGAGTGCTTCCTTCGTTGGGAGGTACCGCGCTGAACAGGGTTCTGGACGGGGCTGAGCAGTTCCTCCTCACCATGGATGCCAAGGGGTGGAGCCTGCACTGGAGGTCTCTTAACTTGCCTCATCAGTGAGGTCAGAAAGAAAATGTATAATTCCTGGAACTGTTTATCTGTCACTGCAGCATGGAGGGTGGGGTGGGAGGCAGAAGGTGCTGCCTGGGACATTACACTGAGGCTCTTATTCCTTTTAACAATTTATTTAAACACTGGGTTGGTAAATCTTCTCGCCTGATTGCTGGGAACCAACTGGAGCTTCTTCAACCATGACTTATTCCTTGTGGGCAGCACTAATTCGCCGGATAGTAAGTATACGTGGAAATCCTGGGATGCTGATTCCACAGGGTTAGACTCCCACTTGCTGTGTTGGCATTTAGATACTTACAGAGAAAAATAACATGGGCTGTGAAATGTATGGTTTCTAAGGCCCTCTTTTTGTGGTGGTTTTTGTTGGTTGGTCGGTTTTGATATGGTGTTATGTTCTTGCTAATTCTGTTAGCGGTCCAAAATATATAGCTTGCCTTTTAGGGGTAATCCTTGGACTCATTAGAATAATTGTAGAAGAATTCAGGGTAGGAAGGACCTCTGGAGGTCATCTAGCCCAGCATCCTGTTCAAAGCAGAGTCAATGATGAAATAATAGAATTAAATTTTAATAGAATAGGGTATATTGCCAGCTTCCTGGCATATTGCGGGGGAACAATTGAGACGGGTTTCTGGATTTGTAAGGGCTTGTAAACTCTCCGTAAGTGCAGTCTTGCACTTAAGGGGCAGGGGAGTTCTGAATCTGGGCAATTTGACCAAACTTCTGACTTTTTTTAATTAAAAAAAAGGAGAGAGAAAAAGGAAAAAAAATGCTCTTCAAGAAATTTGCAAAATTTTTTTTTCTGAGTTTTGTATTAACAGGGCACACAGTCAAAGCTTCATTCCATTGTGCAGTTACCTATTCACATTCAATTTGTGCCAGTAGATTTTAACTTTTAATTTTTGCACTTCAAGCTATGGGGTATCATTTTGGCTGTCTGATATCTCCGTCTCTTTTGCAAACAAAAGATATTTTTGAAACTGTCTGTGTAGGTTCTGACTCATGAGATCTCTTTCAACTGTGTTCCTCATATGCCGGGTCTTTATTTCACAGCAGTGCAAAAGAGTTTTTCACATAAATGTATTCGTTCATTCTTGGTTATGGTTAATTTTTGTGCTGGAGGAACCAATATTGTGTGTGCATCATTTTCAGGAACTGGAAATTGCAGGAGTAATCAGTCCTGGGCAATTGCCAAACCCAGCTTAATTCCAAGGGAGTACTGAAAGAGGCGTAATCATAATGTCTCATTTTAGAAGGAGAACTAGAGGCAAATCAGTATACAACTCGGCTGCTTTATTTCATGGGAAAATTAAGTTGATTTCTTTCCTGGCTATTGTTGTGAGAATTATGAAGTTAAAGAGCAAAGCGTGGAGAATTACAGCATTTGAATACTGGATCGAGAGTAGTATTTATTTGATTGGTGAGATTTTTCTGTGATTATAAATAAGAAAATTCATAATTTGGGTTTATCTTGTGCGCAGAGAAGAGACCAGACTCCTCTTTTTATTGCCTTTTCCTTTGAAATGTCTGGTATTACGATATCATGGATGTTCTGTTTATCGAGGCAATGGCTGTATCTGGCCTAGCTCCACATGTTGCACATCTCTTCTTTCAACTTTGGTTTTTTCTTCCAAGGGCAGGATAAAGAGCCAGAACGGATCACAGATATTAGCGCAAGTTTGTTGAGTTAATGATGGGTGGTTGTCTCTTACAGAAGAAAAGGTTTCTGTTCAGAGCAGATCTGTTCTCAAGAGAAACAAAAGTCAGAGCCAGAAGTGTCAGTTCTTTGTCTCGCAGGATCTCTTGTTCTATGGAGGTAACACAGTAAAAAAGAAAAAGAAAATATTATTTTCATCCGTGAAGAAGTGAGCTTTAAATTAGGATTTAGGATAGGGAACAAAGTTTGAAGCAGAAACTGGTCACGTTCGGGAGCAGTACATGTCAGAAAGGATTTCCCTCTTTCTCCTCCCAATACTTGGGTAAAAACTGGCCTTAGTGCACCTTATTGTGCCACGGGATGTGCTGCAGGTGCTCCGAGGCGATAGGTAGGGTGCTTCCATCTGTCTTCGATGGTTTTATGTAAATTAACATGATATAGGGCACTGTGGGATGTGAGATATAATGGGCTTGTGACAGACCTGAAAATTGTCACTCCGGTACCTTCAGTAAGTCTTACATTATTTTCCTCATCTGTCATATGTTTTAAAGCTTTCGATTTGTAATCCCGGTGTGTTCTTCATTCATGCTCTTTGTAACACCAAGTTGTTCCAAAGAAATGTTAATGCCAGGAAATGCAAATGTGCCTGTGTGATCTAATTTGAGTTGCTTGTGTCTAAAAGCATCTCAGCCATAAAACACAATGCTACATATATATATAGTTCTCTGAGAATTTGTGTAATTTTGACTGGAATTTAAAAACCCAGAAGTTTAATAGCAACTTTTAAGTGCCGTCCAGAGAGTATGAAGGCTGAAAGAGACTGGAAGTAGAGAAAATCATCCCTCTTTTTTTTTTTTTTTTTTTTTTTTTGCTAGCCTTTACTGTATTTTTAAAAATACAGTTATAGTTACTGAGGGTAAACATTTTGAAAACAAAGGGAATGGATTTTTCCCAGGCACCGCCAAGGTCCCAATGCCCAGTGCTTCTGGACTACCAGATTGCCTTCAGTCTTTCTGGGGTGCCGTGAAGGTGATACAAAAGAGATCTTGCAAAGAGAAGCTGAAACTCATCGTTCTCATGCTTGTTAATTATCACGGGCTGGAAAGAAGAATTTTCTGGTTTGTTGTCGCTTCCTTCTTCAACACACGCCATCTCCTCCAAGCTGCACGGGCTATAAATTGCCTTCCTGCGTCACCCTCGGTCCCCCCAGCTGACACCTCCTCCGCACACTGGGGAGAGAACCGGCTCCTCGCGCCTCTCCTGGTTTTGGCTGTAGTCAGTACCTTTTTCTCTCAGCGAGCTGACCAGGTTACTGTACCTCATTAAACTCGCCGCAGTTCTCAGCTGGTAGAAGCTGGAGTCTTTAAATGGTTTAGGAGCGGTGATCTGTAGAATTGAAAGAATCTATATTTTTTCCAACTAATCAGTTGGCTGATTAAAAAGTATGCGTTGAAAGGGATCACCAGACACACAGTCCTCTGCTGAAACGAGTAGCTTCCTCCAGAAGCAAAATGCAATAACGTTACTCGATATAGCAAAGTAACCTCTTAGAATTTAGAGTGTCTTATTCCTTACATTTAGGCTTTTCAGTTTGTTTTATTGGATTTAAGTTCACAATGTCTACAGAAGTAGCGATGGTATTTCTTTTTTGGTTTTAGCTTGTTTTGGTTTTAGCGTAGAGAATTGCTATCTGTGTGTTAATTGTGTCATTTCGGTTATAAAACAGCATCTCAAAGTTCAAATATATGTAACATCAAGTAAAATGTTGCCCAGAACTGAGGCATATGTGCTGATGAGTTTGTCTGCAGTGTAAAATTTTATTAAGAATTACTCGTCCTTCAGATGAGTGATATATTTGCATCTAAATTTCTTTCCTGTTGCTACCGAAACGGTATTATCTAGGTTGTGCATGTTTTCTCCTTACAACCATCACATCGCTGATAACACTGCCCTTTTTGTAAACGATGTCTCCTAAACACAAAGTTGCTTTTCTGATGCTCCCGTTCCTATTTCTGAGCTTTTTGGACTATATTGTCTAGTTAGAAACACTGTGAGTAATTGCAAGTAATACGGTCATACCATGCGTAGAGATAATGGGCGGTAGTGGTAGCTGGTGGGAATTACTGGCTTCCAACAAAAAGGGTAGAATCATAGAATGGTTTGGGTTGGAAGGGACCTTGAAGATCATCTTATTCCAACCCCCCTGCCCTGGGCAGGGACTCCCCCCCCCCCAGCCCAGGTTGCTCCAAGCCCTGTCCAACCCGGCCTTGAGCACCTCCAGGGATGGGGCAGGACACGCGTGTGTCTGTTGGTCGTCTCTTTGTGGCAGTAAGTGTTCCCGCGAGTATCGGGCTGTGGGGTGAGTGTGCTGCCACTGAGACTGCCGGATGCTGCAGATACAAGCTCTTTGCACAAATGCAACTTGTTCTGTGCAGAAAGTGGCAAAAATTGATAAATACTCTGTACGTATTGATTACAAGAATGCGGTAGCTTGTAATATGAGATTGGGATTGAAAAAAATTCATAACAAGCATCAAGTTGAAAAAAACCCCGAAGCAGCATGGACAGGAGGGAGGAGAGTGAGAACACCAATTTGCATTTGTTAATGCCTTTCCTAGACGGGAACCAACTTGCCAAAGGTTACGTGGCCACCAAGTGACAGCAGAAGGCTGAGCCCGGGAGCGTTAGTTGAGCCCTTGGTGCAAAGCATGAAATCAGGGAGCTGCAGAGGGAATTTCTGGAAACACAGACATATGCCTGAGCCAAGTAGGAGGAAATGCCCTGTGGTTTCCAAGAAATACAAGGCTATTTCCCCGGCCGCTCACCTAGACGAAGTGTATGCCTCGCTCACGATCGAAAGCTTGTACCTGGAATGGACTGAAAAGTGCAAGAACTTAGCTTACCTCTGGACTTGCATGGATGTATCTATATAGGAAGTGTAAGAGTTACTGCCAGTGAATTCTTAGGCTGTGGGAACATCTGGAAAATTAAGAGCAGGAAACTTCTGTTTCTTGTAACCCACTAACTGAGCCCTCTGCTTCACCTGAGTATCGCAAACTGAGAGTTTTGCTTTGTCTAGTAACAGTGCATTGCAATAGTTGGAATAAATGGTGGAGCCTTTTGTTGCTTATTTCACTCAGCGTTAAAGCAGACGACTTTGGCAGCAGCGAAGAGCGATAGAACTGGAGCATGGCAAGGGCTGATGGTACCGCTGGGGAAATAAGCTGCAAGCGTAGGACTTCTTCAGTAACCAAGAATCAGTATTGGTGAATTATCCTTAGTGTCAATATTTTCATAATCTTAAGGCAGCATTCTTTAGATTTACAAAATTAGGACACAAGAAAACAGGCAATCTCTTTTTTCCCAGTAATATTAAGGAATCCTGTCTCATTGAATATGGTCGTAACCTGGTGTGTGCTGTCTGAAGAGAAATAGATGTGTTGGTAGTTTCCACCGGCAGGTTCTGCTAGGGGGATTTGCGGGGGTGCTTATTTTTTTCCCCCTTTTTTTAAAAGAGAAAAAAAGCTTAGGACAGGTGGGAACCAATGAAATCTGCTGTCAGATGAGATCTTCCTAAGCAAAGTTGACAGGGCACTGGGAACCATACTTGTGTTTGTTCAGGATAACGAATGCAAAAGGGGCCAACATTTAATTATCTCTGCACAATGTATTATTTCAGTAACTATCTAACTTCAGCGTGTAACTCAACCCAACTGCAAAACAAAAGGTGCGACAGCGCTATATTCTGGAGCATATTAACGTTGGTCCGCTGCAGATCTGGGGTGCGGCAGCAGCTGACCCACTTCTCTCCCCTGAAAGGGAAGGCTCCCTGCGAGCTCTGGTTCCCTCTTAGGAAAGCAGTAGAGCTATGAAATAAAAATAGTTACTTAGGAAATGAAAGGTCGGAGTAGTACACAGAAGAAACACCGTGGTCTGTCCTTCTACATTTTACATTGTTTGAACATTACATTAGCACACATCAATTTGTCAAAGACTTTCTAGTGTCTGGCACTGTGCTTATTTATTTAGTTAGTTATGCTTTTTAGTTTGAATGTCTTCCAAAGAAAGACCTTAAAAAAATAAAAGGCCCTTTTATTAAACCCAGGAAAAAAAGCAGTAGAGTTGATGTTTCCCTTTTATGCTTGGGGAGATTACATGTCGTCCCCAGCAGAATTCTTTGTGTTTGCATAGGTGCTTCTAAAAATTTTGTGCAGCCTGAGATAAGAATAGATGTAAAGCATATATGCAGTTACTAACACCAGGGAGTCAGTTCCTCCCTCTAGAACCGCTTATTTCCCCAGGAAAACAGTGCTCATTTTATGGAGAATCATTGTTCTGACTTCATAGCCGTTTTCATGTTTCTTTATTCCCAGTTTTATGTTGACGAAGTTTAATTGGTAGATTCAAAAAAACTACAGCAAATAAAATCTGCTAATCATTTAGCCAAGGGATAAAGGAATGATGAAACGTTTCAATTGTTTCATTGCAGGATCAGCTGAAGCAGTGCTTCTCCAGACAGCCCGCGGGAGCGAAGGACACAGACACGCTTGTGCAGGAGCCCGACAGCCAGTACGGCACCTGGAACGAGCAGCGGCACAGTGGGGACAGGTATGGGCATGCCAGGTCCCCTCTGCCACGCGTGCAAGCTCTTCCCTAGCTGAGCAAGGAGAAGAAACTGTTGGTTTGGGGGTGTATGTGTGTGCGTGTTTGGTTTTTTTTTTAAAGTTGCATGCTTGGTTTCAGTGGCTATACAGTATATAAGGGAAGAAATATTTCTTTAATATCTGCAAATTGCAGTATGGTTTGAAATTTAAACTCCATCCTCCAGGGAGAATGCAGTATCTCCACTTTTATAAGTAATGACAAAACCAGCTTGGGCTAGAATAGATTTAACAAGTCCACTAGTACACAAAACACAAGTTACATGTTATTTTTTAGTGCTAAAATGGGAGAAAGAAGATATGGGAAAACATTTTTTTTTTTTTCAATAAATACACCAAATGGCTTTGACTAGATTAACATAGCTAGTAAAAACCTTTTTAATGCTTTGTATTTATGTGTTTGTAATTATAATTAGAAATGTACATTTTCACATTTAGAAAGTGGTTACCTGCCTGTGTGCTGCGTGCCTCTGACGGGCAGAGCTAGGGTGTGGGGAGACGTTGCTACCATTGTCTGATTTCCTCCCTCTCAGGTAGGTAAGGAAGTGTCTGATGATGGTTAGACAGGGGCCACTAACAGTTTTAGGGATTTGGTTGGGTTTTTTTTTTTGGTAAATTTGATCTCTCCCGTACCAATTACCCTTGCCTTTAGAGCTGGGCTACAAGATAGGCTGAATGGCAAAATGTGTTTGGGATGGGTGTGCTGAGGTCAGGCACCTGCTCCACCGGCAGCATTGCTTGGAGCAATCCCAAGCACAAATCCAGGCTGAGCGGAGAATGGCTGGAGAGCAGCCCTGAGGAGAAGGACCTGGGGGTGCTGATTGATGAGAGGCTTAACATGAGCCGGCAATGTGCGATCGCAGCTGAGAAGGCCAACCGTAGCCTGGGCTGCATCAGAAGTGTGGCCAGCAGGGCGAGGGGGGGATTCTGCCCCTCTGCTCTGCGCTGGGGAGACGCCACCTGGGGTACTGCCTCCAGCTCTGGAGTCCCCAACACAGGAAAGACATGGAGCGGGTCCAGAGGAGGCACAGAGATGCTGGGAGGGCTGGAGCCCCTCTGCTGGGAGGACAGGCTGGGAGAGGTGGGGGGGTTCAGCCTGGAGAAGAGAAGGCTCCGGGGAGACCTCAGAGCCCCTTTCAGTGCTCCAGCAGAGCTGGGGAGGGACTTCTTACAAGGGCATGGAGTGATGGGACAAGGGGGAATGGCTTCAAACTGGAAGAGGGGAGATTTAGATGAGATATTAGGAAGAAATTTTTGACTGTGAGGGTGGTGAGCCCCTGGCGCAGGGTGCCCCGAGAAGCTGTGGCTGCCCCATCCCTGGAGGTGTTCAAGGCCGGGTTGGACGGGGCTTGGAGCAACCTGGGCTGGTGGGAGGTGTCCCTGCCCAGGGCAGGGGGGGGCACTGGGTGGTCTTCAAGGTCTCTTCCAACCCAAACCACTCTGTGACTCTATGATTCTATGTGTATGGGGGCCCCTTAGTGTGTCCTGCCGAACCTCCAGGCGCAATGTCCGCGTCTCACAGAGTCTGAAGCATTTTAGTGTGTTGGAGGATGAAATGGAGTATCAGTTGAATGAAAGATTACTGATTCTTTTCTGTTGTTAAAACGATTTAATGAAAGAAAGCTAGAGCTTTAAAGTGTGAGGTTTTTTATAATTTACACCTGTTGTGTAAATTATAGCTTGATCTGCACTGTTTGAGCCAATATCCTGTCTGCTCAGTCTAGTGTGAAAACAGCATTTTATCTGGTTGTTTTAATGCTATACATGTTGAGATCTTATAGCAGACGTTAATGTCAATTATGTTTGGTGTGTTCTACACTTGAGAAGTGTGCGTTATAAATATTTTATTGCTTATAAAATCAGGGTAGCTTTCAGCTTGAAGTTCAGTGAGCTAAATGACAAGCCAACAGTGACATCCAAGTCTTCTGTAAAATTAACTCTGATTTCAGTGTGTTATAGACATTTTCTGAAATCAGTTTCCTGACAAAGGTGTTTGTCTCAGCTCCAACACAGGCAGTGTTTGAATGCCAGCTCAAACCTGGAGGATTCTTCCCAGTTAGAAAAGCTCCACCAAAATATTCTGGTTTATTGAAGTATCGAGCTCAGTCCCCATGGCCTAGAATTTTGTTTGCACTGTAAGAAATGTTTATTTTTTTCTTTTTTTAACAGTGTAATGATGACAGTATAGTGACTTTTCAGCATCTTGCCACCCCCTTGCTCTGCTTTAGCTTGACTTACGGTTCATTGTGGAGGAATTACTGGTGTATGAATTCAAGCAGTTGGAGAGGAATCAGAGTCATGTACTTTTAAATACTAAATTTATAATGGAAATCTTCCTGGAATGTACTGAAACTGCATTTTGTTTGCAGTTTATTTTTTATGAAGTAGAAGTCAGGCCAAGCGCAGGCGCTCTCCTCCTCTTGCCGGGGGTGATTTGAGAACATCTCTGCGTTTGGCCGCTGCGAAGGCGGCTGTTGTCTCCTCTGCTTGGCCCGGCGGCAGGAACTTGCAGGAGACTTTGATAATTCAGCTTTCCTGTTTTGCCTGGCTCACTTCCCTTCGGCTTTGTATCTTGCCAGCCCGTGGCGTTGCGTTCCTCACGCGCCCGATCCGCCCTCTGGGCTGGGGTTTGGCCATGAGCTGAACCCACGGCTGAGAGCGCGTGGGGGGAATGGGCACCGCGACTCGGCTTACCCGCACCCCGAGAGGGCACCCGGGCAGCAAGCGGGGAGCACCGTGACGGGGGACAAACCAACACCACCAGCCTACTGCTGCTGTGTGGGAAGAACTTCCAGTTTCTGGTATTTTCCAGCATTTGAGTCGTGAAGTGATTATTTTAGCCTCTTTAGGAGCATTTCATTGATGCATCTGTGAATGAACTCATTTTCTCTGAGAGAGGAAGAGAATTTTAAAATAAAAAGCCATGACTACATGACAGCAGGATAAACATGGTCCTTTTGCTAGCTAAGCTCCCAGGAAGGTGGAGGAAGGATGGTTTCCAACTAGAAGTTAGTCACTGCTGGAGTAAGCGTAAGGGGCTGCTCTTGGCTGGGTGCACTGAGCTTTGGCAAATAACTTCTTCGAATGGAAGGAGATAGTTTAATTTGGAGGCATTAATTGGATTTCTCTTATCCAAAAGATTTTATTTTTACTTTTTCTCAAGTGCTTTAGTAAGATTTTCCAAGTTGACATCACAGAAAATTCTTCCTTTTAGATGAGAATGGTCTTCATAAGGAAAAAATGGTTCCCTTTTACGGAAAAGGAACGGTGTTTTTCAGTGCTGGACCTATACGGCACCTGGATCTATACAGGTGGATCTATAGAGCTCTGACTTTGTAAGGTTTTAGCTATTTGTTTCTTCAAAGCCTTGAAGCTTGTCTACAACAAAGTTTTAGAAAGGAAAACCCACTATAGGGTATTGACTACCTGTAATAGATGGGAATCTGCAGTTACGACACGCTGGAGGGGAGGGACGCCATCCAGAGGGACCGGGACAGGCGGGAGAGGTGGGCTGGTGTGAACCTCATGAAGTTCAACCAGGCCAAGTGCAAGGTCCTGCACGTGGGTGGGGGCAATCCCAAGCACAAATGCAGGCTTGGGTGGAGGATGGATGGAGAGCAGCCCTGAGGAGAAGGCCCTGGGGGTGCTGAGTGATGAGAAGCTCACCATGAGCCGGCAATGGGCGATGGCAGCCCAGAAGGCCACCCGCATCCTGGGCTGCATCCCCAGCAGTGTGGCCAGCAGGGTGAGGGGGGGATTCTGCCCCTCTGCTCTGCTCTGGGGAGACCTCACCCGGAATATTGCATCCAGCTCTGGAGCCCTCAGCACAAGAAGGACATTGACCAGTTGGAGCGGGTCCAGAGGGGGCCACAAAGATGCTGGGAGGGCTGGAGCCTCTCTGCTGGGAGGACGGGCTGGGAGAGTTGGGGGGGGTCAGCCTGGAGAAGAGAAGGCTCTGGGGAGACCTTAGAGCCCCTTCCAGTCCCTAAAGGGGCTCCAGGAGAGCTGGGGAGGGACTCTTTACAAGGGCATGGAGTGATAGGACGAGGGGGAATGGCTTCAAACTGGAAGAGGGGAGATTTAGATGAGATATTAGGAAGGAATTTTTCACTCTGAGGGCGGTGAGCCCCTGGCGCAGGGTGCCCCGAGAAGCTATGGCTGCCCCATCCCTGGAGGGGTTCAAGGCCGGGTTGGACGGGGCTGGGAGCGACCTGGGCTGGGGGGGGTGTCCCTGCCCGGGGCAGGGGGGTTGGAATGAGTTGATCTTCAAGGTCCCTTCCAACCCAAACCATTCTATGAATCTATGATAAAAGGGCATTTTTAAACAGAGGTTATTTCTTGTGTGATGCCCTGGGTAGTGAGAGCAGTAGTGAGAGCTGGCTCTCGATTCTAACTCTCCAGCAGCATAAAAAGCAGGATTACGTTACTTTTTGACTCCTAATCTGACATGATTAAGCAACACATTCTTTATGGCCTCTTAGCACTGTCTTGCTAAAATGAATTAAATTTAATTGCAATTGAAAGTGAAGATCGATCTTAGTCTATTGCATATTTGTGATAACCATTCTGGTGATAATTGTGCGCACTACATGATGAACAGTTCCTCAGAGAAGCAGGTATCTGTAGATGACACCTGTTGAACATTGGTGGGAGCTTACGGATATGCTCATAAAACTCGAAATCTTAATGAAGTAATAGAAAAAGATGCATAATACATCTCAGTTACGAGATCTGAAAACATGTTTTACATCCCAATATTTGGCCATTTTTCTGAAGGGAATTTTTCCTCTAATTTGCTGTGCAGATGGAAAGAATCCACTGTGCATAACAAAGTGTTTGTACTCAAGCCACCCTTGCCGCCTTTGGTGATTAACTGTGCCACAGTGTTTAGTGTGTAATGATGCTGTAATTGTGCAAGAGCTCCAGAGGAGAATCCATTAGAAAGGTTTGTGCGTTGGAAACTACCAATCAGTGTAAATTCATTTGTATTTCCATCATTTCTTAGTCCCATGTATTTCCGTTTGAAAAAGTACACTGAGTTGTATTGGCTGAAACTGTAGGATGTAGAAGGGAAGAGGCTTTCTGGAGATATGCAAATCAGACAGGATCCTTTTAATATACATTTTAATTTCCATGAAAGGTGATAAGTCTGCAGATTGTCTTTCGTCTCTCCATTCTTCCATATTCTAGTGGATCTAAAGCCTAACGCTGCAGTTAACCACGTATCGTTCGAAGCAAAAATACTGGAAAAAAACTTCCCCCTGGAGCTCATTAGTACCATTTCTTAATTATCCTGGGGCCCACTGCTGACAGAGGGAAGAGGCATTCACCCTGCTGGTGTGCTGGAAACCCTCTGTGCAGTGCTCGCTCTGCCAGGCTGGAAATTATATCACGTACCGCAGCTTGATAGAAAGTTGTTATTCAACAGTAGAGTCCTGAGCGTTTTCCTCCCAAGATTGCTATCGCTGTGGACTGTACCAAGTACTAAGGTCTATTGTTTAAAAAAATGTGCAGATGTTCATACATAAATGTTCAGTTTTCTTTTGGTTTTAGAACAGTTTTCCTAGATATTTACTCAAGAAAAGGTGCTTAGTAACAAGACTCTTGTTAAGCAGAGAAGAAAACTCTGAACACCTTGAATACTTTAGGGTTTGTTTTTTAAACTAAAACCTAAAATTAGAAGCGGGACAGCCCTATTTTTCCTGACAGTAGAGTCTTACTGTGTTTCCTACCGTCTCCCGCTGCTTAAAGGAACACTCCGATCTATGTGACGAAGGGAGACACGTAACTGTACAGCTTTCAGTGCTGACGCTGCGCCTCCTTTCTGTTAGTTAGGCAAAGGGAGGGTTCCTGGGGATACACTGGGAATGTCGCACCACTGGGGTGTGGGTCCCACTGCCCCCCGACGCTCTTCCCAAGCACCCCAGCACGTCTCTGCCCCCCAGCTCTGCCTTCGGGGGCCGCTGCTGCCCCTCTGTCCCTCGGCTCCCCCACACATCCTCCAAAGGCAAAACTCACTGGCTGGGCAGCTGCCTCCGAAACATACTCTGAGATAAAAGAGCAGCTCTTGGGGAAGTGGTCGGTTGCGAGAACTGGTTCGGCAGTCCCCTGGGCATCTCTCAGGTTATTTTCCGTGATACGGATGCGCGTGGTGGGGGAGCACGGGGCATCTGTCCCTGCCGCTGTCCCCAGCCCGGCCACCGGCTCAGCCTCACCCCGGCAGAGCTTTCTGTAGTCATTCCCAGCCCTCCCCTTGCCCCCTTCTAGTTCCCTTCCCTGCCAGCTCACTCTTTGCATGTTTTAGAGTCACCTCGTCGGAAGCCAGCAGCCCTCCTGCCTGTCCAGAGGGAAGGGATGGGCCATAGCACGTCTGCGTGACCCTGCTGTTGCTTAAACACCGCTGAACCTCCCAATAGCATCTGATCCACCTCAACTGGCCACATCCTCCCTCCTTTTTTGCACCTTGGCAAATGGCTCACTGGATTACTGTTGCTTGTGTTCTTTGTTGCTTAAGGACCAAAATGAGAGGCAATGAGAAACCCCAAATCTAACACAGCTTCAGTGGAGGAGTTACTGGTCTCAGGACAGCACCAACAGGGACACTTCTTTCTGGCAGGACACAAGGGATGCATTTTTTTTAAATCTAATACTTATTGGTATCTAAAAATCGCATCCCAAAATGTTTAAGTCCTCTGTGCTGCTGAAGATGCTTCAGTTTCCTTGGAGTCATGTGAAATGGAAATTACTCACACCTGCGGCAGGAGCTGCCACGGTGGCTATGGCCATTCCCAGTACACCCCCATTTTCTTCAGGTCCAGGCACATATACACAGCCATGTTGTGATTTCAGAAAAGTGCGCATAGAATTTTTGTATCAACTCTCTATATAAAAATATATGAATATATTGATAATAGGTGAATATCAATTAAAATAAATATAATATAAATATACTTTAAAAATATCTATATATTGAAAAGCGCCCTCCTAGGGGAAAGATGTGAACATGAACAACAGAGGTGTTTGTAAGGTGTGCTCGTGAAAGGGTTGCAGGTAGCTTGTAGCATCCTGCAGGAATTCACTTACAGTGAAAGAGTATTTATTGTTTTGTATTTATAAGCATTTATATGGATTTAAGACAGTGTTGGATGAGCAAGGAGGAGGATCTTTTCAGGGTTACTCTTTGCCTGAGGCCTGCGAACAGGGTATTACCCTTCACAGTGTTTTAAAATGTATACAGTGCCAAAGTGTAAGGTCTGCTGCTGTTATATATCAAACGGGCAGATTTAGGCAGCTTTTAAGCAGCTCGCTATTTCCCTCATCTCACTCCGTGTATATATTTGAAGGGTCTTTGTGCTGGGGAAAAGAACCTCCAAGCAATAAAAGCATGTTCCAGTCAAATTATTACAATTTATCTGCATATTTGTATTATTCAATACACTGTAAATCCAAGCGGATAAAAGCTGTGAAAATGAAGTGATTCACGCCCTTGCTGCTGGTTCCTGCTGCCTCCAAAAATGCCTTTGTTTCTTTAACCGTAGTTTCAGTCCTGCCTTTGTTTATCATCTGCTGAGTATGCCTGATCCAAACGCTCTGTGCATGTATTTGGTTTCCCTGAAGTCTCATAGATTTTGTTTTCTTAATTTGCAGCTTTGCACCCGAATCTCCTTCCTCGGAAAATGATGTCATTTCGACGAGAAAGCAACCTCCAAATAGCCACGCGTCCTCACTGTCCTCTCAAACGGAACCTGCCTCCCTGGTTGATCACCATGACTTCTCCAAAGACCAAAGGAGCGCAAGTTTGGACCGTTCCAGCACTGACATGGACTCTACTGATGGGGCTGATTTACCTCCTCCGGGAGACACATACCCCGATGAAAAGGCTGATTTCTCTTTCATGGATGTAAGTTACCATAATGGGAAATGGAAGGTCTTCTATGTTAACCGTATTGTTACTGCGAAGCAGTATCTTCTGGAAATTTTGCGCTCAAGTCTTTCTCTGCCTTTTCTTTATCACATTGAATTTTCCCAGCTGACTTCCTGCCTGAAAAGGTTAAGATCAAAACTACAAAGTTCTAGTTCCTGTAATGCTTAGGTTCTGAGAGATTCCAAAAAGCTGTTGGCCCCTGGTAATGTCTGCCAGTGGCTTCATAAAGTTGCTCTTTCTCTTTCTGCTTCTCAGTGAGCTCTAACAGAAGAGTTCAATGGCTCTATGAACATTGGAAACATAATTAAATAACACAGCTAGTGACTGCTGTGGTATAAGCTGTGCAGTTTTAAGGCTATAAAGACATTTACTAATATTTTTCTTATTTACAATTGGTCTCTTTCTGTAATAGCTTACAATTGCATTTTAAAGGATTTTTTGCGTACTTAAGAATCTTGCAGCTGGTAAGTAAGAACAGTAATTTCTGGCCATACACACTTAGATGAGGTTTAGTGTTCTTTGAAAGCACTAACACAGCCGTAGATTTTCAGTATGGCATCTAGGAAGTACTGCTTTTTCTTTAGTAAGACTTGGTGCACCTCTTTTTTATATAATATCTAATGGCAGATATATTGGTAAGTGCAAAATTCCCAACTTAAATGGATGGTGCAGCTGCTGGGAAGGTCTCGGGTACACTGCCTTGCCTGCCGAAGTGCCATAACGCCTTCTGAACTGAGGAGTAGACTGCTCTGTGAAACGTGGGCAGGATGCGAGCAGGTTTGTGCTGCAGGCAGTTTGGTCTGGTGCAGCAGAATTGACTGTGAATATCGCAGCTGCTTCCTGCGTGGGCTCTTGGAAAGAGCCTCCAGCCCGCTCCGTTCTCCTCTGCCGTTGCCATGTACGGGGAACTGCAGAAACCTGCGTTCTGCCAAAGCAGGGGCTGTGCTCGTCTTCCAGCCCACTCCGGCTCTGAGACAGAGGCCACATTTGGTGGTCGTTGCTTTGAGATCCCCAACGGCGTGTGCCTCGGTGGTGGTATCAGTTGGAAGTTCTTCAGCAGGGTGTCCCAAGTGCGCTTTCGGCTCTGTAAGGGAAGGGTTAGTAGCCCATAACAGTGCGGATGGCATTTTGTCCCTGTCCGTCAGTGGTTCTGCAGGTAGTGGAGCTGGTCCTGTGTTGTGCTGTTCCCTGGGCAGCTAAAGGTGTCTCTGTAAAACATAAACACCTTCAAGTACGGCTGGCAATATGCTGTTTTAATAGGTAATTTGTTCCTGACCTGAAATGTTTTGAAAAGAAACAACACCACATCTTCCGGAGAAGAGGCTCAGCGATGTTTGTTGATGGCAGGCACATCTCTAACAACAAATTGCTTTCAATAAATAAATTACAGTTCCTTCTTTTGGTCTGTAAATGTTACTGTCTTACCGTCATGCCCAGAGATGGATGTGTTTGAGATGACCAGTCACAGAAATTTTCTGCATGCTGTGACAGGTAACTTGCCGTCCCCTTGTTGCTGGTGAGCAGCTTGAAATTTCTGTGGATGGCAACCTGGCAGAACAATGAAATGGCAGCACTATACCACAAGACAATTTTGTGTAGTTGCTCTTTTTAGATACCAATCTTCTTATTGGCCTTCAGCTGTGACTAGCTAGCAAGGTCTGTGTTCTTAAAACACTTTAGGAACCAAAATCCTGTTTATTGCAGTTATTTTTTTATTAATTTGGTAAAAAGAATTCATGCAGATTAGACAGCCACAGCCAAGAGAGATCAAAGAACCACCATTGCACCCAGTTAGCCACAACGTAGCATATCCTCATCATAAATTCTCTTTAATGTAGTTTTAAGTTACTACAAGAAGAATAATCAGGCAAATATATCTGGTTTAATTAAACTGAATGGGTTAATGCATTAAAGTAGGTTGGGAAATCATTATGGAGGAGATGATTTTTATTTTCAGACTGGTTAAAAATAAAAGCTTTGTTTCTTTTTATAGCAAACCACTGTTCTGGACTCCAGTGCGCTGAAAACTCGGGTACAGCTCAGCAAAAAGAGACGCCGTCGGGCTCCTATTTCCCACTCTCTTAGAAGAAGCAGAGGGCTGGAATTTGAAAACAGATTTTCTTTAACGGAAGAAGCAGATAATACCTGGATGTTTAAAGATTCCACAGGTATCCCTCAACTATCTGAAATAATTTGCCGTAATCAACTTGGCTGTAAGGGCAGGAATTTCTAAATGGTATAACATACCTGAAGCTTCATCAAGGTTTAACAGCTGCTTCTCCCACCTCGGGGTCATCCTCTCAATCGAGTCTTCCCCTCCATTCCTTGGAGCCTTTGGAGCGAGGGAAGCCGCGGGAGCCAGACCTACAGCAGAGCAGGGCGATGGAGAGCTTTCCTTTAGCTTCTGGCTGCTGATTTAAGGAATTTTGTTCACTGAGAAAATACTGCGTTTAGAAACTGCGATGGTTGGATGCGTTCTCCAGCACATTCTTCATATCTAAGCCCGCGTGTTATTGATAAGAGCAACCGTAATTGTTCATGTTCTATAGGTTGTCATAAATATTGTTTCTTTCTAGCATCTGTAAGTACTACAGCACTAAAGAGGCCTAGTTAAGGGCAAATCAACTCCTTCAAACCCTTAAAAACGTCCCCCACCTGGTGTGTCCCGTTCCTTAGGGTGCAGTAAGGAAACGCATCGGGCAGGGATAATCCCTGCGCGTGGCAGTGAGTGAATGGCTTGATGCACGCGCTCATAGACCTGTGATTTAGTACCTGCAGCCCTTTGGTGCTATGGTGATACGCGCTGCGGGTACCCTTGTGATATTCCCTGAGCAGAGGAACTCCGGGTGTTGCAGCCTGTTCTGTAGAGAGCATGGTGAGGTTTTTGTAACTGAGGGGCCCTCTTGAAAAGTCAGTTTTGTGACCTGCAGTTTGTTTTCCCTTAAAGCCTACGAATATAGAGAAGAGTGCGTGATCAAACTGATCTCTTGTGTAGCCGCCTAATCAATGGAAAGATGGTTATCTGTGTGGTGTAGTTTTGGAGCAAGTCTAACAGACCTAAAATGTTTTGAAGACTTCCCTTGACAAGCAGCGCTGAGCTGGAACTGGAGTGTAGTTATCAACTAAAGACCCGGGGGCTGTAAGGGCAACCGTACCACCGCATCTTTCCCTGCAGCACGCCGGCTCCTCTCTGCCTCTCTGCATCAAAGCCCCGCTTAAGAGCAGGGGGTGGACCAGATAACTTTCCGATGCCTCTTCCAGTCTAAATTAACCTCACGGTCTATAATCAACTGAGGTGTTCAGAAGCAGCAACGTTCATTAAATTAGGAGTACTTTCTGCTCCCTCATCTCTGTCAACCAGAAATCTTTCTGTCGCTGAGTACTGAGTGTATTTGTTGTTTTGATCTCTATTGAAGCATTGATCTCCATCCAGTGGTGTGTTAATATTACCCTTAATATGCTTTTGAATGGGAGAGATTTAGAACAAGGTATAGATGAAAAGCGTGCTGACTAAGGGTTTTTTTTCCCCTCTGCTATTTTTTTTTAAACAATTAATTAGAAGAGAAGAAAACTATGCAACAGGAAGATTCTGATGAGGAAGAAAAGATACAGCATACTGCAAGATCGCCTTCTGTACATGCTCAGAGACTCCCCGTGTTCCCAGGGATGGACCACGCTGTTCTCAAGGTGAGCCTGGGCAGGACACGTCAGGTGAGGGTCACACGGGTTCAGAAGCTGCAGGTGCTCTCTGGCAGAATTTCCTGGCTCTGCTCCTAAAGATGGCAATGTTGTTTGTGGGGTGTGGGTGTGATGCGCAGAAAAACCTTGCAGTTATTTTTCTCATTTTTAACTGTTGCCTGGAAATACACAGTGACGTGGAGAAAAATTAGCTTTGTGATAGCAAACATACTTTCAAAACTGATGCCTTTGCTGATGTCCGGCATGGATTTTTTTTTTTTGTTTGTATAAATCAGAGTGATTTGTTTTGCATTCCAAAAAAAGCCTGAATGCTGGCATAAAAAGGAACCCTTTCTTTATTTTTATATTTAGGCCCAACTGCGGAAAAGACAAGAGTCTGAGAGTGCTGGTGAAGTAAGTTCTGCTCAGCTGTTCAGATCCCCTAAACCGCAACTGCAGCTTGGAACTCCTGGTAGCAGACTGCTGCCCTCCAGCGTAGAGAAGGAGGACAGGTGAGAGACTTCACCAGTGCCAGAAAGATGCTAATACTCATTCTGCTGGAAGAAAAAAATAATACACGTTGGCTTCCCAAGACTGTAGGGGAGATTGTCTATTTCTCCTTTTTTTTTTTTTTTTTTGTTTCTGTAATGAGTTTTCATAATTAAAGAATAAGGAGTATTTTTTTTTTTTTTTACATCTTAGGTCAGAAGAAAAGTCTCCTCAGTGGCTGAAGGAGCTGAAATCGAAGAAGAGACAGAGCCATTATGAGAATCAGGTTTGAAAAGGTACTTTCTGACACAAAGAGGGGCTTTGCGAAGTGAAAGTGTACCGTGATAAACACACACATGGGAAGTGTTTCCTTAGTGTGTCAGTATAACACCTCTGTAAGCAGAAGCATTAAAGCAGACTTACCGTGAAGGCTGCACCCAGGAACGTAAAGTAATTCTGTGCTGAGGCAGAACGGTTTCTGTAGAAGTGAACTTTTCATCCACAGGTGATATCAGCTTCACTGATTCTCTGCAGATAATTTTATTTTAACAGCACTCTGTGCTGCGATTTCATAGCACTTCTGTCAAGCAGGAATGAGTCTGTCAGAATAACTGAGGATTGCACATGTTTTGAAAAACCTTGGTGTGTGTTGTTTCTGCAGTATCACGGAACCCCAGACTGGTGGGGGCTGGCAGGACCCTCTGGAGCCCCCCCAGTCCCACCCCCGCCAGGGCAGGGGTGCCCACAGCAGTGGCACAGGACACCTCCAGGCGGGTTTGGAATGGCTCCAGAGGGGGAGACTCCCCCCTCTCTGGGCAGCTGTGCCGGTGCTCTGCCGCCCGCACAGGAGAGAAGTCCCTCCTCAGGCTGAGATGGAGCTTCCTGTAGCCACGTTTGTGCCCGTTCCCTCTTGTCCTGTCACTGGGCACCACTGGAAACAGACTGTTCCCATCCCCCGGGCACCCGCCCTTTAAAAGCATTGATAAGATCCCCCCTCAGTCTTGTTTTCTCCAGACTGAGCAGCCCCACGGCCCTCAGCCCTTCCTCAGCAGAAAGGTGCTCCAGTCCCCTCCTCATCTCCGTAGCCTTTGCTGGACCCTCTCCAGCAGTTCCCTGTCCCTCTTGACCCGGGGAGCCCCGAACAGGACACAGTGCTCCAGATGCAGCCTCAGCAGGGCAGAGCCGAGGGGCACATTCTGGGCAGCTCTTGAGCATGTGGCACATTAAATAGGACGAGACGAAGCTGTCACTGTGACAGTACCGTGTGTGCGTTTGGGGGGGGCTTTCCTCTTACAGACACCGTGAGGGGGCTGACTGCTTTCTTGACCATGTCATACCATTACTTCAATTGCTTCTGGTTTTATTTTCCAGATAGTGGTTCTAACTAGAAGAAGATAAAGAAGTTTAACAGAAGCCTTAACTCATCTGAACCTAAAATTCACACGTCATGTTGCTGCTGTTTGCTTCCTGCCTCAACTGCTATGTGCATGGTGCCTTCCTGTTTCGTGGAGAAAGCTGCTTCATATTCATAGTCAAATACAAAGCTGTACCTTCTCGGATACGGGAGGATAGTCGCTTTAGACCCGCCCGGAAGAGGAACCGGTGGCTCATAGTTAGCACCTCAGAAAGTCTTGAACGATTGAAATATTTGGTGGAGGAGTGCTGAGCGCCAGGAAAGTCCCCGCGCTGTTGAACAGAGACTACGTTTCTACACAGGTGTTCAGCAGCTCAAAAGTACGACTTGTGGTAGACGTGTCAGGTGTAAGGCTGGGCTTTGTGTTTGCTTATGAAAATAACAATTTTAATCAAATTTATCTTTTTTTGTGAAAAAATAGTAAGCTCCTATTTAGAAGGAAGTTTGTGGAAGGTGAGAGTGAAAGAACAAATTCTGTTTACTGCCATATTGAAAAAGGAAACTTGATTATTTTTTTGTAAAATGTATTTTTGATTGGCTTATATTTACATGTGATCTGCTGACCCAGCAGACGAATATAATTTTTAGATGAACAAAATGTTAACTTTTGTCACTCTTGAAATGGTATATTCTGTGTTTTGTCAGCATGTGGAATAATTGCTTCATTGGAATGTCTTTCCTAAAAAAAGGATCAAGCAATAATGTCAACCAGTTCTCTTTAAAAAAAAAAAAAAAATGTAAATACTGTTTTTATAACAAGAAAGGAAGGGAAGAGGGAGGATGTTACACTCATATCAGGGTTCCAGTTAATTGTTGAATGTCACTTTAATAGCAGTTTGGATAGTCCCACTTCATATTTTTATTCGTTAATCTGTAAATACCAGGTTTAAGTTTTTATTTTTATGCTGATTTTGTGGGATAACCTAAATGTGATCTTCAGTTTCTCTGATGATTTACTTTTCTTCTTTTGGTAAGACCGATGTTATAATAGCGGTATAGATATCTCATGCGTAACACGGGTGTTATGAATATCACTAATATCTCAAATATGTTAATATCTTTCAATACAGATTCTGAAACATCAACCAAGATGTCCATTTAAGACATACTTTATTCTTTCCCCCAAATAAGTGCTCTTTTCAGTAACCCTTTACAGACGTAGCCCGACGAGAGAGGCTGTTGTGTTGGGTCAGTGTTCCTCTTGACTCGTGTTGGGACGCAGCGAGCCAGGGGGGCTCTGCGCCCCCGGTGCCCTCCCGGAGGGTGGTGGGGCAGCGGTGGGGCTGGAGCGGGGGCAGATCCTGCTCCTTGCGTTGCGCTTTCCATGTCCTGCTGATGGGCTTCTCTACGTATTAAAGATAAAGCACCAGCACTTCAACTCATTTTCTTTTTTTTTTTTTTTTTTTTTTTTAAATTTTATTATTACAATCAGCGTTTGGGAAAGCGTGATTTACGTGGGGTGACCACGACGGTGCGCCTGCTCGCCAGAGCGGCGTGCCTGGCCTGCTCTCCGTCGAGCTTGTAGCTGCCAAAACCGTGTGCCAATTCTTCTCATGGAGAAGTCTCAGACGAGGTGATTTTTCGCCCCAGTCTGCTCATGGGGAATAACAGCAGTATGTCAGGAGACAAGTCCCATATGCGCATATCGTGCTCTCCCAGATTTAGTTCTGATAGCAGCTCCCGGTACTTAATGGAGATGAAATGAATATGTTTCCCCGATGTAAAAAAGTCCTTACTTGCTGCTTTGCCCTATTTCACATCAGAGCTGTTGCCACCATTACAGTTTTACGGCCTCTTCTGCTACCAATTAAGAAATGATCACCTGAGATTTCTGCCAGGCGTTGCGTTCTGTGCGGCTCCTGACCCCGGGCGGCGGGAGAGGGACTGCCGATGGGACGCGCTCCCCCGGACTGTTAAAGAGCTACTCTTAGCTAATTTTAAAATGCTGCACATATTTTCTTCTTCCCCTTTCTTTAGATGTTGGTGGAAAAGGCGACTCTTTAAGATAAGCTTTGCATATGTGTCTTTCGGGATAGTTTTTAACGGCAGCGCTCAAGGGCGGTACCATCAGTGTTACACCACGTGGGACGCACGCTCCGCTCGGCCGCGAGCCGCGGCGTTTGCAGGTGGGAGAGCAGAACGCTGATTGCTTTTCTCAGGCAGATGGAGCGGGGCTTACTTTACCCGGCACCTAGAGATCAGGTGAATTCCCCCTGCTTACGTGAATATTTACACAGGCTTGATTTTCGAACTCGGCAGGTTGGCAGTGTTGCGTTAGCGATAGTTGGAGGATTTACTGGTTTTTGGTCTAATAAATGAAGGCCAGAAATTCTGTAACTGCAGTGTTTGCTCTGTGTTTGAGGAAACTGAGGGGATTAACACTAGGTTTCCACAAAGCCCTTTGAATGTGTATGCATTTCCACATCTGCTTGGACAATGCACTGAAACTTACTGTATTTAGTAGTTTAACCTACTACTGAGAAATGTTTAATGCTTAAATGTCTAATTAAAAAGCATCTTTAGAATGTTGTTGAATGGGAAAGTGTTTTTTCTGCTCTGTCATTTCTTTATATTGTACATGGATTAAATACTTCCTTCTCTTCGGGTTATCGCTATGTAATAAAAGATATATAAATATTATTACTTCGTAAATGATAGAACGTACTGTAATACACTTTATATAATTCTATTTTAATTCCAAATAATGCTTCTTTGAATTTTTTACGCTTTTACTTTTGTTGCCACCTACTTTTTTTTTGCTGATAGTACGAGATGGCAGTGAGCTCTTAGCTTCAGCACTCTCTTCAGGTACGTGTTTTCATTAATTACTGGAACGTGCCGCAGAGCGGGTTTCAGCTCTTGTCCTAACGAGTAACAGCGACTGCGATGGGGATCCCGACACTCCCCGTGGAGCACAGTGCCCTCGGCCCTTCAGTTACAAGTTTTTTGGTTTTTTTTTTTTTTTTTTTGCTTGCTTAAAAAGCTGCATCAGTAGAGTAATGTTTTTTTTCAGAAGTGAAAGTACACGGTTTGTGGAATTTAGAAATACTGCTTTTCTGATTGCGCTTCTCTCATTATTAGCAGAAATCCTCCCTCTGTTTTCGTTTGTCCGTTGGGGATTACATGGACATTCTGCTCCTTTTTATTGGAATCCCCAGTTGTGGATTTTTTCCTTTTCATTTTTCTGTTTGCAGATTCACCTTTTTAAGGTCTCTGGAGCTTTAATTTGAGTCCGAAGCTGTTCAGAGTTTTGCTGCTTTGGTTTTACTTCCTGCAGAGAAAGAGGTGATGTTTCGGTTCTTCAGCCTTTGAAGTCTGAAACCTTCTTATAAGGTGGCCCTATAGGAATTACCCCGCCGCATGCCCCTTTTCGCTTGCACAAAAGTTCGCTTCACCCTGTTATTTGTTTGCAAACAATTATTGGCAAACTGTTAAGTGCACTGTGTGTCAGATTTATAAACACAGACTGTTAATCGCCCATTGCGTCTGGTGCAGCAGCACCAGGTAGTTTATAACCTTTAGTACTTGGGCAAACGCGCTGAAATACGCCTCCTGTCTTGGGTATCAAACGGAGGATGTGGTTTGATGTTAAAGTGTTACATGGAGAGCTGATACACCAGAATAGCTTAGTGGGGATGGGGGCAGTTCTAAGATAAATACCATATAAATAGAATCATCAAATGGTTTGGGTCAGAAGGGACCTTGAAGACCACCCAGTGCCACCCCCTGCCCCGGGCAGGGACACCTCCCCCAGCCCAGGGTGCTCCCAGCCCCGTCCAACCCGGCCTTGAGCACCTCCAGGGATGGGGCAGCCACAGCCGCTCGGGGCACCCTGCGCCAGGGGCTCACCGCCCCCACAGCCGAGAATTTCTTCACAATATCTAATCGGGAGGGTGGAACTAGATAATCTTCAAGGTCTCTTTCCAACCCAAACCATTCTATGATTTTGGGAGATGGCAGTGTGTGGTGGAAGGGGTTTGCTGGTCACCTGCTGCAGATACCTGACTTGGAACAGTAACCCCACACTTTCCCCTGGGCTGGCTTGTTCTGGGAGCTGGGGAGCGGAGCACGCTGCCGTGCAGTGTGCCTCCTCCTCAGAAGATGTATCCCGGTGGAGAAGCTCCTGGAGCCAAGGTTTCAGTGCAGGTACTGCTGGTGCCGAGCCAGCCCACACGAGTGGAACAAACTATTCCAGTAAAAGCACAGTGCTGCCACCAAAACTGTGCTCGTGTGAAGAAGATGCTGTTGGCCAGAGATGGCTGTCTTCGCCTTCCTGAAGGACACTTGTGCAAGCCTGTGGTGTAGAGGCAGCAAAGCAGCCCGCAGTCCCCCTGGGGGCCCAGGGAGCGAAGGCTGGGTTTGTTGGGCACGTGACCCCAGGCGCTGCCGCCGGGGCGAGTGCCGCAGGTGGAGGTTTTGCTGTCCTCAAACAGAAACGCTGTGAAGGAGAAGCACAGGTTGGTTTCCTCATCGACTGGAGCTCTGCACTCACGAGAGCTGTCGGTTGTTCTTCCTACATCCTCATGTGGGTTAAAGGAGCAAAGGTGGGCTTTTGAGGAGGACAGGCCTCTGGGGGCAGGAACCAGCCCCCGTGGAGCTTTAACATGGCTTTGGGGACACGGTGTTCTGTGGCCTCTCACCGAGGACTGCAGCATCCAGGAGCCTCTGGTCCAACCTAGTGCTGCCTGCGGCGGTGGGAGCGGAGGGGTGAACGGTGGGAACCCCTTCCGAGGTGGGGCTGGAGACGCGCTCCTGAGGACACCTGGTCCCTCGTGTCCCCTGCTCCCATGGCTGTCCTCAGCCCAGAGCATCCTTGCCAAAATTTGTGATTCTTCTGGTGGGGTTGGAGAAGGAAGAGAGATGAGGTCTAATGGCTTACGGTTTTTTCTCTTTCCATATTAAATGTGATGGTATCAAGCCTGTTTTTAAAGGAGCTGGGACTCTTTAGCCTGGAGAAGAGAAGGCTGAGGGGAGACCTTATTCATGCTTACAAGTATCTAAAGGGTGGGCTGAAGGAGGATGGAGCCAGGCTCTTTTCAGTGGTTCCCAGTGACAGGACGAGGGGTAATGGGCACGAGTTAGAACACAGGAAGTTCTGTTCAAATACACGGAAACACTTCTTTACGGTGAGGGTGACAGAGCACCGGCACAGGCTGCCCAGGGAGGGGGGGGAGTCCCCTTCTCTGGAGGTTTTCAAGACCCACCTGGATGCAGTCCTGAGTCATGTGCTCTGGGCAATCCTGCTTTGGCAGGGGAGTGGGGCTGGGTGATCTCTAGAGGTCCCTTCCAACTCTGAAAACTCCGTGAGCTATCATATAGATTAAAATTTTATACCATTCCACATAGCCTTATGGAATGTGTAAATATGGGTCACAATAAATACATTGTTCTATAGAAAATATTTTGTACTACGTAGTTTCCTAATAAACATATTCTGGCTGTTGGGTATTGTATTGTACAATTACCATTCTAGTTTAGCTTTACCAGATATGACGAAAAAAAAAAATATCTATTTTCTAACACTATACTGTAAGCGTTTCTCAAAGGGATTTAAGAGGCTGACAGCAAAAGGAAATTGAGCTCTGTTAGGAAGACAAATCAATGAGATCGAGTGCCCCTTCTGTCGTGTTTTTGCAATTGCCTTATGAACGTGCGAGCTGCGGGAGTTTGGGAAAGGCGTATTCAGGGACTGCAGCCACTACAGAGCTAAGTGTAATGGGGACGCTGGCGAGAAAAATTCTGCATTTATAATCTGTTGAAAACAGACGCTATTGCGTTTGGTAAGAGAGACAAATTAATCCATTCCACGCTCTCCTTTGCGTCCTCCTTCTGTACAGAAGTGGTTTTCTGTTTTACAGCCAAGCCGCTTCGTACTCAGAGAAAAGATGAAAATGTGAAGAGGAGCTGCAACAAGAATGGGCTCTATCAAACCGCGGTCTGCGCTGGGGTCTCTGTGGGTATAAATGCCACTGGAATAATGACAACAAACGCGTTCCCGCTGCGCTGCGCAGTTAGCTGTACACTGCAATAGACCTCATCCCACCTCCCCGGACCCCCGTTGCTCAGAGATGCGCAGTGTCCCGCGGGAACGCTCCCATGGCGAAAAGCAAAGCTCCTTTGGAGGCGATTTCTCTCGTCCTTCGTCAGAAACTGCAGCAATGGGCAGCGGTGGGAAAGAGTCTGTTGGGGCGCGGCGGTACCACCGGCGCCGTGTGGGTCATCTCTGTCATACCGGGTTTGGTGCATCGTCCCCGCGGCTCGTCCCACTCTGTGCCGCGGCTGAGCATCCCCGGGGACGCCGCCAGCGCCGCCGTACGTTGGGGACGGGACGGGGGTGAAGAGCTTCTCCACAAACAGCTCCAATGTGGGGTACAGTACCGCAAATTGCCGCAGAGAGCTCCATCGGGTGCGCTCGCGGCTGGGACAGGTCTCTGGTCGCCTCCCAACCAGAGGAACTCCGAGTTTGTCCAGCCTGGCCAAGTGGCGTAGCTTTTTGGTGATTTCAGTAAATGCGTGGTGTGTAGCTGTCGGTGTGGAGCAGACAGAAAGCGCTGCAAGAGCCGTACTGGGTGGGGGTGTGCGGGGCTTGAACGTGGCTTAGCGCTCCCCGAAGAAGAGGGGATGGGGCCCACTCTCAGCAAAGTAAAATGCCCTCAGCTCAGCACCTGGGGGGGAGGGACTGCGCTTTCCCCCTGTTAGATCGTCCCTGTAACGAGGGATGAACCCACCTACGAGGCGCTTGGCTCCCGAAAGACCCTGTTAGTCTCCGTGTGCCCAGGGCAGCGTGCGGCCATGCTCCCGGCGAACGCGCGGGGCAGAGAGAACTGCGATGCAAAGGGACTCAATGGACATAACATTCCCCATAAGGGTCAAAGCTGAGGTGAGAGCCCAAATCCTGAGCGCCAGTCTCACCCTCCTGCCGTGGTCCCAGCTGCCCCCGTCCCCCACCGTGCTCCCAGCAGAGCCCCTGGGGCCGGCACCGACCCCGCGCCTCGTCTTGCGTTCGAGCCCAAACGAGCTGTAAATATTTTGCATGTGGTTTTTTTGGTTTTGTTTTTTGGTTTTTTTTGTGTGTTGTGCTGTACTTGATTTCCAGGCTAAACCCCCCCATTAACTGCTGATGGGAGAGTTTTCCAGAGAACCTGGCAAGAAGCAGCGTGAACGTGCTGATGCGATTTTCGACGTTAATCTTCTGTAAATCGAGTGGCACATTTTTAAGGGACAGCCGGGAGAAATCTGAATAACGTTTCCATAGCACGCTGCGAGCCCGCGCTATTGAGATGAAATCTCATGGATGGAATTCAGTGGACGCAGCTGCTGTATCAGCGTCCAAATAATGTGCTGTTCTGTTCAGAAGCAACCCATAAATAGCAGGGCCGCCCGCGCCGGCCGGCAGAGCGGAACCACGCCGGGAGAGGTAGCGGCGGCACTGCTTGGACTGGAAGGGGCTTTAAAAGAGAATTAGCATGTCTGAGTCGAGGTCTCGCTACAGCGGCTGTTTTGCTGATGCTTGGCGAGGTTTTGATTAAGGACACCGGTCAAACTCGGTTTCTTTTATTCGTCTCCTGTTAACCTCTCGACAACCCCTTGCGTTAGCGGGGCGAGAGCAGGCGGGGGAGGCGCGTCCGGACGGGCTTTCCTTTTCGAGGGGCAACTTTGCGCGATGTTCCTGGAGAGCGAGGGGAGGGCTCTCGCTGCCGTCCCACCAGCCGGCGCGGCGGCAGCGGCTCCACCGCCGGGCTCTGACGCCCCCCGGCACGCTGGAGCGAGGGAGAGCCGTCAGGTTTATGTCAGTGGGGAAAGATGCCCGTGGCTGGAGCTGGAACCTGGCGAATTCCTGCTGGAAATGCAGGCCAGGCCGGTAGACACGCGTTTAACTGAGCCACCGGGCGAGCTGCCCAGGCTCAGAGGGGGCTCCGTGTCACCTGGAAGACGGCTCGGGTTGGGGCAGGGGCTCTCCGGCCCCACGGTGATGCCTGGGGGGGGATGCGGGGCCCGTGCGCAGGAGGGAGAGGAGGACGGATAATGGAGCGCTTCCTTCTAGCCTGGACGTCCCGGGGGATTTATAGCTGCTGCACTCGGGGGAACCGTGTTAACTTTTGCTACCTGCTCCCGTGCCAGCTTCATCTTCTGTGTTTTATTAAGTGCTTTATAATTTAAAGGCTGATACCTCACATGAAAGCGATGCTGTGTTAACCTCCTACAACTTGGGTTTTCCAGGCACAATGACTGAGCAGCAAAGTCCCCCCGAGCAGATGGCGACCGGGGAGGGTGCTGGCGAGCGAGCTGGCAATTACAAGGTATACTGGGGGCAACTGGTTACGGACGGACTTTGGGTGATGCTGCAGGTCACCGTGTGTTGCAGCGTCTGTGCAGCAGGCTGGTGCCAGCCTGAGAGCACTGCGGGTTGTACTGGGGAAGCAAACGGCCTCCGGCTCTCCCGATGCAGCACCGCGTTAGTGTCACCGCTCTGATAATTAGCGTCACCGCTCCGATAAATCTGCCCCTCGCCCGCCGAGCTGATCGGTGCGGGGCTGCGGGCTGCGGAGGGAGGCTTCGGCCGAGGGATTTGCTGCTGCCTGGCAGGAGGAGACGCTGCTCGCTGCGTTTGCGGCTGCCAAGTGCGTTTGCCTGGCAGCCCGGGGTGCAGCTGCGCGGCGGTTTAATCCAGGAGATAAAGTATCCCGTCACGGCGGGGATCAGCTGTAGGTTTGAGCAGTGAAAGGCCCTGGGCATTTTTTTAGGTTGTAATTCTTACACGCGTAGGCCGGTTAGGGGTAAATCAGCTCTGGGTGCCGCAGTGGCTGCAGCCCTTCCCGCAGCTCGGGACGCCGGGCAAAGCCGCTCCTGGCCGGGGAAGGCTGCAGCGGGGAGCAGACCCTGCAAATGGGGTAAAGAGGTGTCAGGAGCCTGGGCCGCTTATTGCTTTGGGGTGGAAGGAAGTTCCTGAGGACCATGGGTGGCACCTCCATCCCTTGGTACCCTCCCCATCCCTCGGTACCCCCCCATCCCTTGGTAACCCCCATCACAGTACCCTCCACATCCCTTGGTACCCCCCCATCATGCGGTGTCTGCAGGAGGCTCTGCCCTCGTCCCGGGCTCAGGGGTTTCAGCTGGGACCCCTTTAGGGCAGGGGCTGGGGGTGCAGCCTGGCTGCTGTCCTGACCCTCCTGGTCCCCGAATTGTGCGGGGCACCCTGAGCCCCGCTCCCCGCCATGCTGCGGCCGCTGGCGCTGGCTCGAACTCGTCCCACAGCTCAGCCTCGGAGCTCTGCCGAGAGCGGGATGTTCCGGGGAGGTGTTGTGGTCTCTGCACCTGGGAAGGTTTAGATGAAAACACTGAAAAATGAGCATCTCCCAGGCCAGGCCAGGGGAAAGAATGGATCTAGAGGGAGCAGCGAGAGGGAAAGGATGGGCCATGACCGGGCTGGGGGCACGACACCGCAGCCCACCGCCCCAGAGGTTTCTTGGCACAAACCCTCTGCATTTTCGATGCTGTGTTTGAGCCGGTCAACTTGTTTTCAGCCCGTCACAGGTGAAATATCAGTTTTTGTGTTACCGAGCAAACATTTTTGGCCCATACACAGCTGCAGAGTGAAGCCCAGGAGCCGTCTGTCGGGGCAGAGGCACGTGGTGGGATCCGGCGGTGCCACAGGAGAGGAGCGACATCGGCGCGGGGCAGCAGGGATGGAGGGGATGCGGCTGGACCGCTTTGCTCTGCTGCTGCCGCCTGTGTTTGCCAAGGGGGGTCCAGCGCTGGTGCAGCGTGGCTGCAGCACCAGCATCAGTTGATGGCATCTCTTCCCACCTTAGATCACCATCTACGAGCTGGAGAATTTCCAGGGGAAGAAGTGCGAGCTGACGGAGGAGCTCCCCAACATCACTGAGAAAGACCTGGAGAAGGTGGGCTCCATCCAGGTGGAGTCTGGCCCGTAAGTCCGGGGTGTGGAGGACGGACAAGCCCCGGGGTTGGGGGGGACGGGACAGGGAGAGCATCCCCCTGCAGCGCTGCCTCGTGCTGGGGTGCTCGCCCTGTGCGTGGGTGGCCGTGGCGTCCCCGACACTCTGGTCCTGCAGGTGGCTGGGCTTCGAGCGGCAAGCCTTCGCCGGGGAGCAGTTTGTGCTGGAGAAGGGGGACTACCCGCGCTGGGACTCCTGGTCCAACAGCCACAACAGCGACAGCCTGATGTCCATCCGTCCTCTCCAGATCGTGAGTAGTGGCTGTGTCGGGGTGTCTGTGCCCCCTGGGACAAGCAGCACGGCCACGGCGATGGGGACCGCCCGGCTGGGAGGCTCTCGGGGGGCTGGGGGCACGCAGGGCAGGGCAGGGCAGCCCCTGAGCCGTGCTTTCTTGCAGGACAGCCCCGACCACAAGATCCACCTCTTTGAGAACGCAGGCTACACTGGGCGGAAGATGGAGATCGTGGATGATGATGTCCCCAGCCTCTGGGCCCACGGCTTCCAGGACCGCGTGGCCAGCGTCAGGGCCCTGAATGGAACGTAAGGACGGTGGCGCCGGGGGCATGCGTGGACACCCTAACGAGGTCCCATCCTGTGGCACCGTGGCTGGTCCCCCCGGGGCAGTGGCAGGGACGCCTGGCACAGACGCTGCAGTGGGGATGGGGTGGCTGTCCCCACGATGCTGCTCGTGCCCGTCATGTCCCTTGCTCTCCACCTGCTGCCACCCTTTCCCTGGCCCGCAGGGAGCAAGGGGGACCAAGGCAGTGTCACTAGGGCTGTGTGACAGCTCCTTGCCCCGACCCAGGGCTCTGCTGGGCACCGCCGCAGGAGCGGTGGAGCCGTGGCCCCTTCTCTGCGTTGGGCTCTCCCACCCCTCCCGGCACCGCGGCGTTTCCCGCCCCGGCTCTGCAGCTGCAGCCCTGTTGCAGTGACACGGTGGTGATGGAGCGGTGGTCCCGGGCAGCGCTGCAGAGCATCGCACGGCTGCGGCGGGCACAGGCGCTGCCACGGCCTCTGGGGTGGTACGGGGATGTCGCCCTCCCGCTCCGGGGGGGGGATGAGCCCCCGGGGCGGGGGGTGCAGGAGGGCAGCTGGAGCCGCCCCCGGGGCGCTGCTGAGTGCCGTCTCCATCCCCTGCAGGTGGGTGGGCTACGAGTACCCCGGGTACCGGGGCCGCCAGCACGTCTTCGAGAAGGGCGAGTACCGCCACTGGAACGAGTGGGACGCCAACCAGCCCCTCATCCAGTCCGTGCGCCGCGTGCGGGACCAGCAGTGGCACCAGCGGGGCTGCTTCGAGAACAGCTGAGGGACGCCCTGGCCCCGCGCTGCCCCCGCTGCCGCCCGTGCCGGGGGCTGCCTGCCGTGCTGCTGCCGGCTGAGGCCGTGACCTTGGTGTTTCTTTGTGCAAAAACCTCAATAAAGCTCTGAGCTGGAGGCTGCCGGGGGCCTTGCCTGGTCCTGGGCTGGGGTTGTGCTTGGAGGGGGGGTGTGCAGTGTGTGGAGCTGCGGTCCGGGGACGGTGGGATGCGGATGGGTGCCATGGCAGCGCCCCCAACATCTCCCGGGCAGAGCAGCGGCAGGGAAAGAGCGAGTATTGGCAGCGTTATGTAAAGGCTGCAGCTTTCCAAAACTAACCCCCCCGGCGGTGCCGTGGCGTGGTGCTGGCGTGGCCGGTGGTGTGGAGCGGTGCGGAGGCGAATCCTGCACCGAGGGCAGCCCAGCCCGGGGGGGGGATAGCCCTGGGGCACTTGCCAAGGCTTTTTCCTGTGATTCTGCCCCTTCTCAAAGCATCTCCCCGGGCCGGGGGAGGTCTACTCGGGGCTCCATCCCCACTCTCCCCAGCCCCCCCGCTCCCCTGTGGGAGGGCGTCCAGCCCAAAGGGCACGCTGGCGGCTGGGGGTCCTGGGGGACACGGGCAGCCTCGGAGGCGGTGGCCCCGGGAGCAGCGGGGATGTGCAGAACAGCCATCCCCAGGCGGTGTTGGGTCTTGTCCACCCCAAAGGGGGACTTGCCCCGTGGGGTCAGGGCTGTGTTCGGCCCCAGCACCCTGCAGTGCCCCCAGCCCGGCCCCGAGGAAGCTTCCCACCAGCACCGCGGGTTGTTGCTCCATGGGGTGACCCCTCTCGCGTGTGGGGCAGCTGGTTGGGTTGCAAAGCTTGGGCTTAGAGGCTCCTCTGGGCTACGAGCCCCGAGCATGCCGGCGGGGAGCTGAGCACCCCGGCACTGAGGCACGGCGAGGTGCAGGCAGAGCCCTGCCGCGGGGGCACAGCGGCCGCGCTTGGGGACCAGCCGGGGATGGGGGAGCTGCTCCAGGCTGCCTGAGCGCTTTGTGCCAGCCACCGGACAGCCTTTCCAGAGCTTTTCTTATTGGGCTCAGGCTGGCGACTGTTAAGGGAGATCGGGTGGCCCTGAGTGGCAAAAGCTGCCTCCAGGGCAGTCCATGGGGGTGCTGGAGCCCCGGGTGGCTGCGGCTGCCCACGGCATTGCCGCGGCTCAGATGAGCTAAAATCGTCCCGGCAGAGCCCAGGGGAGGTGGCAGGAGCTGCGCCGGGCACCACGTCTGCCACTCGCTGGGGTGCACGAGGGGACGGGATGTGCCCGACGGCAGCCGCAGGAATGCGAGTGCCCCGTGCTGGGTCCTGGGGCAGGTCCATGGGGGTCCCGGGCCGGGGAACCCTATCCATCAGCCCGGGAAGATGGGGAGGGCAGTGGCTGTGTCCCCCCGCAGTGCCGCAGCCGGAGGTACAGGGAGCGGAGAAGGATGGTGGCGGGGCTGGGAGCGTCGTAGGCACAAATCCGACTCGCCCAAACCTGTCTGTGGCGTGGCGTGATTTCTTGCAGAGCCGCACGGTCGCCCGTAGCCCCCGCAGCCCCATGAGGCCCTGTCGCCCACCGCCGGGGCGGCTGCAGCCCGTGGGCGCCGACCCACTCCGCATGTCGCTGCCAGGGCGGGCGCTGGTGGCAATGTCCCCGCCAAGGTGACCCCGCGTGTGGCTGTCCTGGGCACCAGCGCTGTGGGAGCAGCCAGAGGGGCCGTGGGGGGGCCGCAGCGCGTGGCTGGGGCTGGCAGCACGTCTGCTGCGGGACCCCCAAGAAACGTTGCGTGCGGGTGAGAGCTGGTCTGGGCCGCGTTGACGCTCTGTGACACTCGCTGGGGTGACAATGGGCATCCCGCTCTGGCGGGGGCTGAGAGGGGGCTGTGGCGCACCCCCTGGGTGTCTGAGAGCTGTGTTGTCATCCCCCCCCAATTTCCTGCAGCCAAAATCAGCCCACAGCCCTGATGTGTGTCCCGAGGTCAGCTGGCAGCAAGGTGCCAGCAAAGGGGCTTTGCTCATCCTCAGCTCGTCCCCGGGTGGGTGCTGCCCGCAGTGGGCACAGCCCGGCTATGGGGACGCGTGCCCGGCTGCGACCCCCCACCGCTGACCTCGGCTTTGTCCTGGTGCGATGGAGGGACCCCCGAGCTGCTGTTCCTGCTGCCCCGTGGGGCTGGGGCGCTCCTCGGGGACCCCAGAAGGGAGGGGGATACCGAGGAGGACCCCAAGACCTGGCACCCGCGTGCCCCCGCGCTCAGGCTGAAGGTGCTGCCCCACTGCATGGTGCCACCAGGACCAGGTCCTGCCCCTGCCCATCCCCGAAGCCCCCGGGTCGGCCGCGGGAGGCGGCAGCGGGAAGGGGGTGCCGTGGTGGCCCCGTGCCCGGGAGCCTCGCAGGGTCCCTCTGCGGCGGCACCGGCTCCGGCGGCGTGGCGCGGGCGCTGCCTCGCTGGGGACGCAGACGGGCAAAGCCGGACGTTTACCAGTTATTTGAAGGCCGGTTTTATCGCGCATGGAAAGAGCCAACTTCAGCAGTTTTCGGCAGTTCCAGCAGCGGGGCGGCTCGCTGGTTTGTCGGAGGGATAAAGTCTCTGGCTCCAAAACTCCTGAAGCAGGGCTGGCGGGCGCTTTGTTTGCAAGGGCCAGTCTGGGTCTTGGCATGCATTCGGCTGATGCATGCAAACTCCAAATCTCCTTGCCAACAAACCCAACAAAGCGGGCGACTCGAATGTGAAAGCTAATGAAATAACTGCCCGACTTGGTGTTTGGGGAGACAAAGGCTGCAGCCGATCAGCTGACCTTGGTTTTCATTGGGTTTTAATCCAGCATTCTCGCTTTGAATCATGCTTTAACTACTTTGTAAATAGTTTTGGCACCATTCTTCTGCGGCTCGGTATAAATTCTACCTCTCGGCCCCAGCCCTTCACTGGCTCAAGCGGGTACTGGTATAACTGGTAAGACTTTTCTATTTATTGTCCTCTTTTCTGTCGTTGCCTTCTCCTGACCCCCGCTGCCGGCGCTCCCTCCCGCAGTGCCGGGCAGAGGTGCGGAGGTGGCAGTGGGGTGCGGGCACGCAGCGGGGTGAGCCGTGGGGACAGTCCCGGTCCTGTCCCTGCAGCTCGAACCGGGCGGCCAGCTCAGGAGTACCGCCGCCTGGCCACGGCTCCGTTTCTGTTCTATTGGGAACGAGCCCTTTTCACCTGGTTTGGAGCCTGCTCAGACACGGGGGGTCCCGCTGGGCTTGAGGACGAGGGTCCTTCGTAGGGGTGGCTGTGCCAGGCGGAGCCGGGAGGGCTCAGCACCGGTGACACTGCACACGCACACATACGCGCACGGCCGGGGCTGGCGGGGGGAGCCCCACTGCTTCTCCCCGTCACCCCCATCAGGCACCCACGTGGGACAGGGACTCCTCGGCTGCCACTTGCTGGGCAAGGACAGTGGGCAAAGCCTCGGCCGCAGGGGCTGGGCTCCCCCGGGGACCAATTCGGGAATGCCCTGTGCTCACAGGTCCCCTCGCTCTGGGCTGGAGAACCTTTGCAGGTCCCATCACCGGCGATGCTGTGCTGGGACCGTCACCTGGGCTCCTCCTGGGCCTGAGCCTGGGGCGGTTCACCCCACGAACGAGTGGTGCTGAGCAGCCCTGAGTGGGGACTGCCCCGGTGATCCCCGTCTGTGCCCGTCCTGCCGCCAGCCCGAGCTCCAGCGCCCCTCTCCATGCTGCCCAGCATTAAGGAGCAGCCCCGGGCCGAGCGCGGGGTGGGCTGGGGGGTATGGACATGGGTCACGGACGTGGGCTGTGATGACAGTGCCGGGCGCATCCTCAGTGGCAGCTTTTAACCTTCTGAGTTTCCCTCCCAAGGCAGAGGACAACCCGGCTTATGATGGCTTCCGAGCACCAAATGCCAGCCTCCAAGCAGCAGCAAGCCAGCTCCAAGGTCAGTGTGTGGCATCTCCTCCACCCTGCGGCCGGGCCGGGGCACCCTCAGTCTCCCCAAGCACCCAAATTATCCTCCCGGGGTGTCCCAGGGCGCCAGCCGGGCTGGAGACATCTGAGCTACCACCGTGCACCCCTCGCCATCACCCCGCAGTGCTCCCGGCCGGTGCCGAGCATCGCCGGCTGCGGTGCTGAGCTGTTTGCAGAGGGAGGAGGGGATGGGAGTGGGGTGGGAGACGCACGGGACTTTGCTGGCGTGCCCCGGTGCAGGTGGAGCGTGTGGGAACGGATCAGCGCCTAATCTCCCGCCACCTCTGCAGACACAGCAGATCTGTCCCCCCGCCCCCCCGCCGCCCCACTGACCCGTGAAACGTGTGCTGAGCTGGCGGCGCGCGGCCCCCGTGGCTGCCCCGGTGCCTCCCCCGTGTGTGCCGGGCGCCCCGCTCGCTGCATCCCGCCGGCGGCCGCGGTGCTGGAGCCGGAGATGCTCAGGGGTTTGAAGCCCGGTGCGAGCGTGGGCATCACCCTGCGAGCAGCACCGGGGCGCTGGGCCGGCGCCGGAGGGGACGCGCAGACGTGCAGGAGCGAGAGCTGCGCGCTCAGAGGGATGGAGACGTTGGTTCCCGCTCGCGGGCTGGTTAAAAGCCACTGACGTGCCGGTTTTGGGGGGCGGCGTGAGGTCCAGGCTGCAGCAGATGTGGGGCTGTGCCGCGGTGGGGGCTGGGGACAGCGTGTGCCCCCCCTGGTTGCCTGCCCCGCTCTGAGGCCCCCGCTCTCTTCCAGATTGCCATCTTCGAGCAGGAGAACTTCCAGGGCCGCTGCCATGAGCTGAGCGGAGCCTGCCCCAACCTGAAGGAAGCCGGCGTGGACAAAGTGGGCTCCATCCTCGTGCATTCCGGACCGTACGTGCTGGGGGCCGGGGGGGGGCCGTGGCGGTGCGCGGGATGGGGGCAGGGGCTGGGGCACGGAGGGGGTCACCCCACTGATGGCACCTGCACCGCACCCCACATGTCACACAGCCGACGCTGCTGTGCGGCTTCCCCACCTCACCCCGGGGGGTGCCCCGTGCCCGGGGATGCCAGCGGGCGAGCCGGGGGTGACGGGGGCCCCTGGGCAGGATGGTCCCCCCCAGCCCTGCTTGGTGGGAGAGGAGCTGGAGGGGTTTGGGCATGGACACGGATCGCAGCGTTACCCCCAGTTCGGTGCAGGGACAGGCGGCGATGGCACCCCCTCGGCGGTGTGCGGTGCTGCCGGTGGCACCTCCTCTCCCCATCCTGACCCCTGCGTGTGCTCCCGCAGAGGGGCTCTTCTCCCCCCGCTGGGGGCTCTGGGCAACAGGGACCTCCTGAAAACCACCTGGGGGACCCGGGGGCTTCCCTGCCGGCACCCCACGTCCGGCAGCGCGCTGCACCCAGGAACAACGGGGCAGGAGCGCAGCCCCAAGTGGGATGTGGGGATGATCCCGTCCTTCTGTGGGTCCCCGGCCACCAGGGACGGGTGGCCACCGCGTCTGACCATCTACACCAGCAAGGCCGGTGCTTCTGCGGTGCCGTCGCCAGCGGAGACCCGGGACTGGCTGTGCCATGGGCAGCGCTCTGCGGGCAGGGCTGCCCGCTCCCGCCCTGGCACCGCCGCCGGCACCTCACCGGGCACCGCGGGGCTCATCTCCAGTTTCCAACATTGAGCAGAGGGGCCGGCGCTCCGCCGGGGGGCACGGCCGGGGGCTCAGCCCGTGGGCGTTTGCCGGGGTCGGTGCCCGGGTGCTGCTGCCGCCGCCCCGTCTGAAGCTCGTCCCCTGCTCTCTTCCAGCTGGGTGGGCTACGAGCAGGCAAGCTGCAAAGGGGAGCAGTTTGTGTTTGAGAAGGGGGAGTACCCCCGCTGGGACTCCTGGACCAACAGCCGGAGAAGCGACAGCATCACTTCCCTGAGACCCATCAAAGTGGTGAGAGCACCCAGACAGCCACTACCCACCCGCCAGACCAAGGTCTGCAGCCAGGAGTCTCGCCCAGCCTTCCCCCGCCCTCCCCTGCCCCGCGGGCGGAGGGGCACCCCCTCCTGCGCACCCTCGCCCCGGCCCTCGGGGCCCGGGGAGCCGGTGGGGGGGTCGGAGGGAGCGTGGGGACGGGGGCAGTGGCAGGTGACCCCGTGAGCGGAGGACGTCTGCTGGTAAGTCTGGCGGTGCCCACGCAGGCGCCGGCTCTCCGAGCCGGATGGAGGGATGCGGAGCGCACCCCCGGCATCGGCGGGAGCGGTGGCGCACGGTGCCAGCCCCTCGCCTCGGTTTCCCCGTAGCCCTGGGCTTTGCCCCCCCCTCCCTCCCCCGCCAGCCCCGGGCTCCGGCTGCTGCTGACGCCCCATCTCTGCTCTCCCCGCTGCAGGACAGCCAGGAGCACAAGATCGTGCTGTACGAAAACCCCAGCTTCACCGGCAAGAAGATCGAAATCATAGATGACGATGTGCCCAGCTTCCACGCACACGGCTACCAGGAGAAGGTCTCATCCGTGAGGGTGCAGAGCGGCACGTGAGTAGCGGGGGCGGTGGGACCTGGCCCATGCCGGAGCATCTCACGGCTGAGCAGCCTCGGCTGTGCCGTGCCGTGCCGCGGCTGCTGTGCCGGGTGATGATGCGTGACCCCCATGCTTGCCTTGGCAGGTGGGTGGGATACCAGTACCCTGGCTACCGGGGCTACCAGTACCTGTTTGAAAAGGGGGACTACAAGGACAGCTCAGATTTCGGCGCTCAGCACCCCCAGATCCAGTCGGTCAGGCGCATCCGGGACATGCAGTGGCACCAGCGCGGCGCCTACCACCCCACCAACTAGAGCCCCCGGCCCACGCCGGGGCACGGGGAGCGGAGCAAGCTTGCCCCCGGCCGCCGCTGTCCCCCCGCGGCCTCGCCTCCCGCCTCCCTCCGTGTGATGCGCGCCGCTGCCAAAGCAACTGAATAAAGCTTGGAGTTTCAAAGTCCCGGCTCTGGCCCCTTCATTCCTGGGGGGGCGCAGAGGGACCCCGCCAGCGGGATGCCCGTCCTGCCCCTGTGCTTCTGGGTGGGGAGGGGCGCCCATTGCCGCAACCCCAATGCTCTTACTGCCGCCTGCATCCCACGTGCTCGCCACCGGCGGCATCCCCGTGTTCACCGGCCGGCGCTGACAGAGCACCAAAGTGGCTGGGGGTTCAGCAGGAGGGATGGGAGCTGCTCACCTCCTCCGCCCCCAGCACCCCTGGGGGGGTCCGGCCCGACCGCGACGGCTGCGGGGCTCAGCCCTGTCCTGGGGGACACAGCCAAGGGCCAGCGGCTCCTCTGCAGCCACGCGTCCCGCTGCAAGAGTGTCCCCAAAGCGCTGTGGTGCCGGGGTGGATGCACCGGGGGCTGGTGGGGTTCACCCTCCCGGCTAGGATGCCTCCAAGCCAAATAATTGCTTTAATTATTAAGTATCAGCAGCTTTAATCATCAATGATGCTTTAATTCAGCATTTAATTGAGTGTTTAGCCGCTGCGTGTCACTGCGGCTTGGTGGGGCGGCTGTGGGGTCGGGGGGCTGCTCCCCAGCTCCGGTGATGGCCATCTGATGGGACAGCCCGGTTGCCCTGCGCTGGCTCCTGCCGCGCTCCTCTCCCGTGCGCCGCAGCTCCCGGGGAGCGGGGACCCGCCTGCGGCTGCCTGGCTGCAGCATTTTGGCGTGAAAACCAGCAGAACTGGGAATCGCGGGGAGGTGGGCATGTATCCCCCTTCTCTCCATCGGCTCCCACGCGCGACCACCCCGCCGGGCGGTGCTTTGCCCCCTCGGAACACGGACTCCTCCGCGTTTCAGAGCCTTTTCCGCCGTGCTCAGGATGACTGAGCCCAGCATAAATCAGCAGTTTGGCAAGGCCCGGCTCCACCAGGCGATAATCCGAATTAATCATTTGCCAAACGTTGCTGTGAAATGTCAGCTCCTCGGCGAGTCGTGCTTTGGCAGCGTGCTGCCGCGTCGCCCCGACCGAGCCGCTTCCCCGCCAAAATCTGTGCGTTTCCCTCGACGGGGAAAATTCAGAATGAGCCCCGACCTGGCAATTTCTCGTGAAAAATGGGGGTTTGATGGAAGCGGTGCCACACACCCCACTGCGCTGCTGCCGGGCGAGCTCTGCCCCGTCGGGGCGTTCGGCTGTGCATCGTCGCGGGGAATGGCATCTTCTGGGGGTGCAAGCTGCTAAAGTCAGCAACGAGGCGGAGGGCAGACGCGCGGTCCCCGCATCCGGGGAGCAGGGCAGCCCCCTCGGGGACCGCAGAGCCCGGCTGTCAGTAGGGGAGGAAAAGCACCGAAAGCAGAAGAGGAAAATGCGACTGAGCCCCGAGGCGGCTCGTCTGGGACTTGTCGGGGGAATTTCCACATCTGGCGGCTGGTTGCGCTCTGGTGGGTGCCCTCGGGTCTCCTCAGCGCAGCTTCAGCTCTGCTGAGGTGGCTTTTTCCACCTTTTTTTCTTCTGTTAGGTGGCAGCTGCTCCTGCTCGGTCTCACAGTCGCTCACTGGTAACCCCAACCCCAAAACCTGCCCTCGCCGAAGGAAGTCACATCCCATCCTGCAAACGGCACTGACAGGTGTCATCCCCGGCACAACCGGTGTCCCCGCGCGCAGCCGGTCCTTGGCCAGGCTGGAGAGGTGCTGTGCCAGGACAGAGCACCACGTTCCCCTCTCCCCGCTGCCCACGGAGACACCCCGACCTGTGGGGACGGCAGACGGACGACTGTGTGGCTCCGTCGCTCCCCGTGCCACCGCGGGTGCCGGCTGGGACCGAGCACGGCCATGCTGCTGGCAGGTCCCCAGCTCTCCTCTTGGGTGGGAGCGGCGTTGTTCCCTGGTCGCCATCCCGGCATCGCTGCTGTTCCCGTCTGCTGCGGGCAGGGAGAGCTCCGGAGAGAGCCGCTTCCCCGTCTGGTTGCATTTTTAAGCAGACACGGATAAACGTGAAGCCATCTGCCCAGGCGGGGCGGGCAGATCTCCCGGTCTCCCCACAGGCAGGGTCTTGGCCGAGGGGGGCGAAGAGCCAGGTCCGGCCTGGGGAAGGTCAGCAGTGAGTTGCCGCGCGGTGACAGCCCGTCCCTGCGGTCCCCACGCCCCGCGGCAGAGCTGCGCCTCCGGTCTCGTGTCACCCTGGGCCAAACACCGAGGTGGGAGCTCTCAGATGCCGGGACGCGGTGAGGACCCGGTGGGGCTCCGGCTGCCGCCCAGCTCGCCCAGCGGCTGCCGGCAGCACGCGGGAGGTGATGGCGTGAACGACCGCTGCAGCCTCTGCCGCGGTGCCCGGCCGTGGCGCCAGCCCCGCTCCCCGGGGCGGGTGGGGGGCACAGGGCAGGGCACCCACTAGCGCCTGCCCCGGCCCGGGGTGGCTGTGCCGTGGGAGCGGGGAGAGCCGGGGTTCAGCTCTCGGGGGAGCAACGCCGCAGGCACCGTTCAGCCGTTTATGGCTTTCCCGGGGGTTGGGATCCGCCGGCCGCGAGCGTGGGGCTGCGGAGGGCAGCGTGGGCTGCTCGGTGGCCTCCTCCGGGACACCTCCTCCTTCCGGCTCCCCTTCCCCTTTGCCTTCTGCAGAAACTGTAGAACTGGTAATCGCTTCCAACCCTGACCGTTCCGTGATTCTGTGGCGGGACCTGCGGGGGAAGCAGAAACTGGAGGCTCAGCGTGCAGCACGAGAGCCGCCGACTGGCACGTGAAGCTGAACAGGCCGAGGTGAGGAGCGAGGGCTGCGTTTGAGGGTGACGGCAATCGATCCGTGCGAGAACCATCCTCGGCTTTCGGGGGGGGATGCGCCGCCAGTGGCGACGTCACCACTGAACCGAGGGTTTTGGGAGACGTAGTCGCCCTAAAGGCGCAGCCCCTCGGCACTGCTGAGCAGACGCCGTGGCTGGCTCAGAGCAGAACATGCTGGCATTTTTTTTTGTTTTTAATTTTAATTTTTTTTTTTTTAATTTTTATTCAAAAGCATAAGATCGCCTCCGTCCCACGCGAGCTGCGGAGGTGCCATCTGGCACACTGCTATCCTGCCGCTCACTGCTCACCCCCCCAGCCCGGCCGCAGCGGCTCGGTACCCCCGGGCACCCCAAGCGGCGTCCCCTGGACCTCCTCCCTCCCCGCTGCCCCCCAGGTCTCGCTGCCGCGGGGCTGCGGAGGCAACAGCGGGCGCTGTCAGCGGCGGTAGCTGGTGATATTTCAGCAGTCCCACGGCTCTGCCGGCGGGTGGGTGGTTTTGCTGTCGTGCCAATAGACGGGAGAGCTAAAGCTGTTCTCCAGACTGCCGAAGTGTGGGTTTTTTTTTTTTTATTTTTTTTTCCACCCTGCAAATACCACGGGGAGGGCTCAATGCCCATTGCCACCAGCCGCGCTGGGTTTCAGCCCCCTCGGGTGGCTGTTCCCTCCGCCACCTGCGGTGGCTGCGGCACGGTCGGTGCTTGCGGGAGCTGGAGGTGCCACCGGGCGCTGGGGGTCTCCCGGGACCCTCTGCAGGTTAATCTCCCCCCCCCTCCCCGAGCGCCGGGAGCCCACGCTGCGCCCGCGGGCCGGAGGCAGGGACGGGAGCTGCCTGCAGGGGAAAACGCAGCAGCAATGTGCCACGGAGTAATTCACGCAAGAATAAAAATACTGCCAAGCCCCTGGTGATTTATCGCCTCTGAGATTTAGGTGCCTTTTCCTTCCTGGTTTATTTTTCAACTTGAGCATCGGCCATTGCCTGTCCTCAGAATGTGCCTTCACGGGGGACCGTGTCGGATGCAGGATGGCGAGGAGGAAGCAAATGCCACGGAAAGAAACGGAAAAGTGCCCGTGAGCTCAGCCTGGCTTTCCTGCGCCCTCCTGCGGGGTCTGCCGAGCCCGGCGGCGGCAGCGGGGTGCATCCCCCCCCCGGCGCGCAGGGGGCCGAGGCCCCGGGAGACACGCCAAGGTCGGGGAAATAATTGGCTAAAGAAACAATAGTCTTGAAAAATATGAAATGTTTACACTTAGTCACAGTGGGGGGAAGTCTTATCTTATCTGCAGCCTGGATACTTTGGGTAGTGAATGCGCCTTGCCAACTGTTAGGGGTTTACTGCGGGTTTCACAGATTTTTGTCCTTTGAAAATGATTGTTATTGCTATGTGTAATTCTCCAGCTTCTGGAGCCACGTGATTACACGAGGCTCTTAGCTTAGATTTTTTTTTTTCTTTAAATTAAATTGAGCCTCTAGCCTCATGTTTGTGCATGCAGGCACAGACCCCAGCCACAAATATTAAAGACTTAAGAAAAGGAAGGAAAAAATAAGCAGGAACCCAGCATATATTATTAAAGCCTTGTGGTTTTCAGGGCGGATTTGCGATTCATCAATGCTCAGCTTTGGCGTGCAGAGCAGGGAAGTAATCTCACCTCTGATTAATGCGAAAGCTGGGATGAGAGTGAAAGAAGCGGGCGTTATTTCTCCAGCCGAGGAGGAGCCTCTCTGTGCTTCGGCGAGGGACGCCGGGTTCCCGCTGTCCCCGGGGCGGCGGGGACCCGCGGCGCTGAGAGCGGGGCTGGATGCTGAGCTCCCAAGGGCCGCTGCTGCCTTGTTTTCCCATTCTTCTGATTAGCGAAAACATCTGTGGGGAGATGCTGTGAGCGAGGGGACCTGCGGCGCGGTGGGTCCCTGCCCCTGGCCGGGGGCCGGGGAGGCCGGGGAAGGCACAGCGGGCGCTGGCACCATGCCGTGTGCTGGGCAGAACGTCCCTCCTTGGCTCGTCTGTGTAAAACCACCTGCTTAGAGTGAACAATTTTTAATGCTCGTACGTGAAGGGTGCGCGGGGTCAAGCGATTTTTTTTTTCCATTTCAGGCTCTGACCGCCGCAGCCAAAACCCAGGATTAGAAGAGGAGAGGCAATAAGCCGGCACCGATGGCTGCTGGATGCCGGCTCAGGACTCGTTAGCGTCCCTGGATCAGTGCCAGCCCAGAGTACGGCTTCATCCGTCTTACAGGGGCCGTGCGGGTCAGCGGAGGAGATATTTATATATTTGTATTTATAGGCAGAGGTAATACCGAGTCCCGTCCAGCGACCGGTGAGACAAACGCGCCTTCATCCCCTGGTGGCACCTGGGGCTCTGCGCCGTGCCGGGAGCAGGTGACCGCAGCTGACGGATGCTCTTGCCCAGAACGCCAGGCTCCCCTTTTCTTTCCTGCTGCTCATTTTTGTTCCTAAACATTAGCGCGAAGAGGGAGAAAAAGGAAGGAAAGAAAGCATTACAGCTTCCTAGGCTTCTTCCAGCAAGTAAAACTCCTGTCCAGTTGAAATGCTAATTAAGAAACATCACTTCTTCAAAGGCCAGAATTGGAAACAGCCACATGGAGACATAATGGGATTAAGATGTCCCAGGGGATTACAGCAGCAGCGAGGACTCAGCGACGCTGCTCCTGCCCCGTCTACTGCAGTCAGTCAGTCGCTCGGTGTGTTTTTCCCAACGCTTGATTATGAAACGCTCAGGGCAAAACCAAAACGCTTTAATAATATGAAAAGTCAAAGGTATGGGCCGGGAAATAGCGAGTCGGCTGCAGCCGAGGGTGAGGAGCCTCCTGCTCACGGCTGCAGCGCTCAGCCCCGTCCCCCCCCCGGCGCGGGGGCTGCAGACCCCCCTGTGCCGTGCTCCGCTGCGGGACGAGGCTTTGCCTCCGGCGGCTTCGCCCAAACGCATCCGAAAAAAGAAAATGTCGTCTTTCCCTCTGGGCGAGCGGCCAGGGCAGCCCCGATTGCTTCCTCGTCCCGCCGCAGCCGGCAATTAAACGCCGGCGACGGCCAGCAAAGGCGGCGTGACCCGTCCGTTGTGCCCACGCACCCGAGCTGGGCTCAGCGCTGCCGCCTCTGTACGGAAAACAGCAGCTCGAGGTGGGTAATTGGGATATGAGCAGCCAACGCCATTAGATAATTTGAGGCTGTGAAAACCAGCGGCGGGGTCTCGCTTTCAATGCCAACACGAAAGGCAAAGAAACTATTTTCAGTGATGTAAACTCCTGGGCAGCAGAAGTGCCAATTAGGAAACATCTGTTCCTCATAGTCCAGGCAGACTACGAGCAACCACATGGCAACATAATGGGATTAAAATATAACACCGGATTATGTTAGTGCTGCAAAGATCAGCTGCTGTGGATGTTCTTATGAAATCAGGGAAAAAATGAAAAACAAGTTTCTCTCTTCAGGATGGACATAACCTTTTCTTTTTTCTTTTTTCTTTTTTTCTTTTTTTTTTTTTTTATATTTCTTCATTTGTATCTTACGTAACGTGTGGGAGCTGGTGCCATACCTTTGCTCTGTACGGTTCAGTTAATCTAAAAAGACAGCCGGCGCTGAGCTGAGTTTAAGCAATTTTAGATGAAACGGCCACGTGAAGAGCTGGTCCCTCCCGGTCCCTGGGCGCTGCCGGCGCGGCCGTGGCTGCGCGGTGGGCGGCTGCAGCCTGTGAGAATTGGCTTTACCGGGGTGCCCGGGGGTACGGGACGGTGCCTGCGACTTCTGCCACCTCTGTGTGGCCTCTGCTCCCGCTGGCGGCTCTGGGAGGTGCGGCGTGGGCAGGATGGGGTCCCTGGGGCAGAGCAGTGCCTGGCGCAAGGGTCAGGAGCCCCGCAGGGGTGGGAGGCTCCTGCGGGAGCGGGGCCGTGTCTGTGAGCATCCCCGGGGAGCAGCGGCCAGAGCCTCTTCCCCTCGGGCTTTTGGCCGGTAGGAAAACACCGAGCGAAGCATTAGGAAAGAGGAAATTCCAGGCAGGGAGAGAAAGATGTTCCGAGCAAGAGAGGAAGCGGCGTTGTATCCCGCGCCCTGCAGCTCGCAGCGCTCAGCCCACCTGCCCCATCCCGTGCACGGGGCTGCCCCGCCGCCGGGACCCTGATCACCGCTCGGCTGGTCCGGGGCTCCCCATCCCTCCCGCGCCGCAGCCCACCCACCGCAAAAGGGTTTCGCGCCGCACCGAGCAGCGGTTTCCAGCCATCAGGCGCTGCAGGCGCGGCAGACAATAGGGACGTTCTTCAGAAAACCGTACAAATAACACAGAAACGCACACACTATTTTGGGATGCTCATATGCTCTAAGGCAAATGTCATTTATATGTAACATCCATTTAGGGAGCCGAGTAATGAAGTCGTGCATCATAAGGAGGGAACCGCTCGCTTAGCAACCTTCCCAGCGCATGACGTCTTCCCTCTGCAGGACGGGATTGCTCCTTCGACAGCCAGGAGAGCAAAACGCTGCTTGCAGCTGCCATAAGAGGCATTTTTAATTGAAAGACACACCAGCTCCCATTAACATCAAATTCTCGATTCAGGCGCGCGCCCCGAGTTAGAGCCCAGGCAGCCCTTGTGCGGCGAGGGGCGGTCTGGGTCCTGCTGGCTCTGACTTTCCCCGGGACACTCGGGTGCTGCCTTCCTGACGGCGTCCGCTGCTCTTCCACGGGTGGAAAGAGCCTGGGGCATGGTGGGGAGGGGAACGGAGCCCTTTCGTTTTGGGGACTGAATGGGAGAGCTGCGATTTCAGTTCCCATCGAGAGCTGCTGAGCGCTGACGGCAAACGCAGCAGCGTTGCTTACGGGAAGCGCAGCTGTAAAACCCTCCCGGCATTTTGTTCACGACGAGCATCTTCGGAGAAGCAGGTTGAAAACCAGTCCCTGGTCTCTGCTGGTGCCGCTCGTGCCACCGCGGATTTTGACTGCCATGTGCCACGCATGGAGGCGAGCAGGCGCAGGGGTGCACTGGGTGCTCTGGTTGCACTGGGTGTGCTGCGTGTGCTGTGTGTGTTGGGTGTGCTGGGTGCGCTGGGTGCTCTGGGTGAGCTGGGTACTCTGGATGCACTGGGTGCGCTGGGTGCGCTGGGTGGGATGGGTGCACTGGATGCTCTGGATGCACTGGGTGCTCTGGATGCGCTGGGTGCACTGGGTGCTCTGGGTGTGCTGCATGTGCTGTGTGTGTTGGGTATGCTGGATGCTCTGGGTGCACTGGGTGCTCTGGGTGTGCTGGGTGTGCTGCGTGTGATGTGTGTGTTGGGTATGCTGGATGCTCTGGGTGCTCTGGGTGCACTGGGTGCTCTGGGTGTGCTGGGTGTGCTGCGTGTGATGTGTGTGTTGGGTATGCTGGATGCTCTGGGTGCGCTGGGTGCGCTGGGTGCCTGCTGGCAGCAGGACGGTGGCAGGGAGGGAGAGGACGGCTGTATCACATGGCGGGGAGTGTCTGTCCTGGCTCACTCCGAGGTTTCCGGATGATAAGCAATTAAGGGAGAGAGATTTACAAAAGATTAAGTCAGGAGGCAAAGTCCATTATCTGCCGAGATGAGCTCCGAAGGAAGAGGCTGTGCTGGACGAAGTAGGGCGTTTTAACTGTTGAAGTCCCTTCTGACACCGCTCTCCTCTTCCCGCGGGGGTGGAGGGCGCTGCAAGGACGCCGGCATGAGGACCGCGGCCGATCCGCGCGCTGCCTTTCCCTTGCCACCGTAATGGCATTTTGGTACCTGAATTAGCCCCAGTTCTCTTGTAAGAGCCCGGCTGCACGAGAAACGGGAGCACACGTGGCCGCAACGCTTGGTTTAAGCACTCCGTATACCCGCTGTGTGCAGCGTGCCGGCCCCGCTGCAGCTCTCACACAGCGAAAGCAACACGAACGGTGTTATTTGCCGAGTTTGCCACGCGTGCGCCTACACAACGAGTGTAATTAATAGCTTGCATTTCCCTCTGTGTGGTTCAGAGGCATTTAGTCCTTCTCTGCCCTACCCAAGCAGAAAGGAGGTCCATGCTTTTAGTGTTTAATTGAAGCGAGTGTCTTTTCTACACCCCGTGGTGGTTTGATTCACTGGTAATGACTGCGTCTTTCAGAGGACAAACGAAATTGTCCTGTAGGAGAGGTGCTTTTCGCCAGTGCCGGGGGCCAAGCTGAGCTAAGGATGCTAAATCCATGGGAATGCGTTTTAGCAGAAAGATGCTTTTGAGGTCATTGACAATTTATTCTCTGCGCTTTTTTTGACATGCAGATCCCGCTGTGAACTGTCCCTGTTTTCCCAGGCGGGCTGCCTTCAGGACGCTGCAGCTATCTGCCTGGATGCGCTGATGGTCCCCGTCCATGGACAGTCCTGCCGCCGGCTCCCGCGCGGCCCCGGGGCAAAGCAGCCTCAGCGGAACCGTTTCCTCAGCTGTGAAATGAACGTAATTTACTGGTTTGCTTTACAAGGGCATTGAGAGGGCAGATTAACTGTTTGGCATACGGGGACCGCAGCTAGGATGGGTTATGATCCTGAAAATCCTTCTGCTCCATTGTTATGCGCCATGCAGCAGGAGCGCGGCTTCGCTCCGCAGCGACGGTGGCCCTCGCCTGCGGGGTGGCTCCCGACCAACTGGCCACGGACTCGGGTGCCGACACGAGGGCAGAACCAGTGTCCCGGGGCCAGCGGGGCTGGCGGCTCTGGTGGCCTCATGCCTGGCACGCAAAGAGCAACTCGGTCTCCAGCATCCGCGCGTGGGGTGGTGATGACGGTGATGCAGCCGTCCCGCCTGCTGGAGGCACCGCCTGCCACGCGTACCTTTGGTGTCGGGTTAAACCCGGTACCTGGAGCCTGAAAATCTGCTTCGGGGAAAGCTGGCATAATTCTGTGCGCTGCAGGACGTGCGCTGCGGAGCGGGGGCAGATCCCTCCCTGCTCTCCCGCTAATCCGAGGGGGGTGCCCATGGACGGTGCGCCCGCGGGCTTTACCCGGGGCTGATACAGCCGCACGCCCCTTCGCACCATCCCTCGCAAATCCTCCTGTGGGATGATGTCAGGTGCCTGCAGATGGGCAGCGGATGTCCCCGACGTGGCCAGCCTGCCCGCAGCCCCCGGCCCTTCCTCGCTGCAGCGAGCTCCTGGGTGGCTTTGCCCCGTTAGTCCGTGGGGGGTGCGGGACCGGAGCCACGCCGCACCCTCTTGCTCCCTGCTGGCTCCTTCCCCGGTAGGGATGATTTCCCGAGCATCCCCGCGCCCTGCTGCCGGCACCAGTCCCTCACCGTCCCTGCGGTGAGCTGTGCCCCCGCTTTGCCGACCCATCAGCTTGCTGAGGTGCTCCTTCCCCTCGCTCCGAGCCAGCCCTGGCCGTGTTTGCTGCAAAATCAGGAAGATTTGGGGGAAGGCAGCGCACTGGCCCGCGCTGGTGGCTCTCCGGGCACGGCGGCACCGTGCAGCTCCTCTGGGACCTGGGCGCTGCCGACACCGAAGCGGGTTGTCGCTGTCATCTCCTACCAAACTGGAGAAAGCAGTAATTAAGGCTGCTGAGCACACACTTCTTCCAAAATTACCTCATTTATTCAGAGAATCAGATGCCGCAGTCTTTCATGGCTTCTTGCGAGGCTTGGATCTTGTGGGATGCGTGGCTATTAATAGGAACCAATCTTTCACCTTCTTCTCCTCCAGGCTGAAGGGAGAAGAATTCAAACAAGGGCCCCTTTGATGTGATGGAAGCGCAAATAAACTCCATGCCATTTTGTTCCCAAGCTGGCAGTGCGTTCCTGCCCCGTCGCCCCGTGTTTCTGGCGGGGTTTTGCCTGCGCGAGCGCTCGGGCCGCCCCACCTGGCGTGTGCCCTGGAGCGGGGCGGCTGCGGCGGAGGAGCAGCCCCCGGCAGCGCTGTGCCATCAGGGGACACGGAAAGACCAGGTTGGTTCTGTTTTGCGGAGAGAGTTGTTTTCTCTCACCGAAATAGAGCGCGATGCAGCCAAGTAGAAAAATGAACAGCGTAATGGCTGGCTCGGGCAGAACAGCGTGACTTCCCTCCCGGTTCCCCGAGCAGCCGCGGCGGGAGGGCTTTTCCCATGTAGGTTTTAAACACGACGCCCGGGCAAGAGGACAGGAGGGGTGGGACACGGGCGGTGAGGAGCAGGACGCCGGGGCAGCCCGCCTTTCCCCCACATCTTGCTTCCTCCATCCGCAGCCGGTGGAGATGAGCCTCCTTTCACGCCTCTCTAGTTTGTGGGCGCGATGGCCGGTGCCGCAGGCAGAAGGCATCCCCCTCCACGGGCCAGAAGGCTCCTGCCTCCAGCAAGACGTCGGTGGGTGAGCAGCAAAGGGCAGCGGCCGAGCCAGCAGCACCCGGGCGCCGGGGGGATGCTGAGCCGCGCGCCTCGGCTCGGCGCTGCCCTGACCAAACCCCCGCTGCCGGGCGGGACGGAAGGGGACACCCTGAGCTGGAGGCACCTCTGCTGCCACCAGATCTCCGCACCCCCGGTCCCGGCCCCGACGCTGATGTCTGGCTCTTGGTGCCATGTGGCTTCTGGTGTCCGAGCGTGGCAGAACCATCCTGTGCTCGCCCAGCACCGGGGGATGCACCGGCACGGGGGTGGCTCAGCCATGGGGGACCGCGGCTCCGGCTTCTGTCACCGTGCACCTTCCAGCTGCCACCGCTGTCGGCTGCGGTGACACCAGGTGCCCAGGGCCAGCTCGGAGACCAGACGTGTAATATTGGATTCGGGTGAATGATCAGCCAGGGCAGCAAATGCCAATTTGTGTGCAAATAGACTTTGAGCACAAAAAGCCAGGGAAGAGAAAAAACTAGAAAGCATTTCCCACGTAACTAGAATTGTTTCCAAGGAGCATATTTGGAAGGTTTTCTAGCAGGCTGGCTCGCCTGGCTCGTCGCAGGCAGCCTCGCTGGCGCTCCGGGGGGATTTCGGGCACGTGGCGCTGGAGCCCCGCACCCTCCGGCTGCCATCCTGCTCCCACCGCGCATCCGGCATCGCCGCGGGGCTGCCGCCCTCCCACTGCCTGCCAGGGCTAACGGGGTCCTTCTGACAGACTCCTGCCACGGGCAGCAAGACCGCCCTGGAGATGAGGGCTTTTATTTTCAGCACTACGTGATTTACCTTCCACCAGGCGTTGTGACAGAATCTGAATTAACTTGTGCCGTTTCAATACCTGCAATGCTGTCGGTTCTTCTCTTTCTATCCCTCAAAATTTATAGCTAAATTAGTCAATCATTGATTTTTTTTTTTTTTCTATTTTCCTTTATCAAGTTACATTCAAACCAGACCGTGGAACAGTGAATGCTCAATGGTTCCCTCTTGACATCTGTTTGTCTAATCAGTCTGTACAGGGAAACGCTGCTTTAATGCCAGCTGATATTAGCTCTCCCGCACAGTGCTGAAGGGGGACTCTTTTTAGGGCTTTAAGACATTTGCTGTTACAGTCCTCGTCGGGTGTATCTGCTGTAGCAACACACTCTGTTGTTTTTAAATCAGGGAGTTCTCGAAGATGGGTCTGAGCTGGGCGAAGGGACGGCACGAGTGGAGGAACGCGGGGGGTAGGGGGGTCCTCTTCAACCCCAGGATGGTGATGGGGGGGGGGTTGTGGGGGTCACTGTCCCACCTCTCCTGGCTCTCATCAGGCACCTCTAAGCCCATGGACAGGGCTGCAAGGAGCCTCTCCAGCAAGGTCTGCGCGAGATGCTCTCGCAGAGGAGCACAGGGTGGGTGCACGTGGCACGAGGACAAAACCAAAACCCGTTGAAATTATTCACAAAAAAAAACCAGGAGAGATGCATGGCACATCAGTAGCTGCTCAGGTGCGCCTGGTGTTTTGGCTTTTCTCTCCCTCTTGTTGGAGCCGGCCCCTCTTATTTGTTGGGCAGGGGACGGGCTGATTTCATTGCTCCGCGGTGGGGATACCTGTGGGAGCGGTGGGAAATCGCACTCCAGCTCCGTGCGGGAGCGGGAGCAGAGGGAGCCGGACCGAGGCAGGCGGGGAACCAAAGCCCTGTTTCTTTCTGTGCCATTTCGCCATCAGTTCGCACCTGAGCCTGAGAAACTCTTCCCATCCAGCCAGCGTTCTCCTGCGGGAACCTTCAGTGTCAGTGAACCCACCGTCAGTTTTAATGACCATTAACGGCTATTAAAGAGAGCGATGCTGCCGAAGTCTCAGCCCAGCTGATGGGTAAAGGGACGGGCTGGCTGAGACGTGCAGGCTGGGCACACAGAACCCAAATGCACTACCAGGAAAAAAGCGGCTGGGTCTGTGGGTGGCCACACGCCAGCAGGACCCGAGTTGTCGCATTTGGCGTTGTCCTATTCTGGTTCAAAAGCCGGGATCCCCGTTTATGACAGATATAGAATCGAATATTGTCTTGCAGCCCGGAGGGTGCATGACATCAGTAGCTGTTAGGCTGTTACAGAAGAGGGTTATTACCGCAATTAGTGCTGCTGTACGTGGACCATTCTTATGTGAGAAAAAACGGAATTTGCAGAGGATCCTTTCTGGCTTCTTTTAATTCCCCACTGAATGGGTAGAACAAATCAGAGTGGTTGTCACTGGTGTCCAGCTGTGCCCTGGAGTCAGACTCACAGAATTATAGAATGGTTTGGGTTGGAAGGGACCTTGAAGATCATCTTGTTCCACCCCCCTGCCCCGGGCAGGGACACCTCCCACCAGCCCAGGTGGCTCCAAGCCCCGTCCAGCCTGGCCTCGACCACCTCCAGGATAAAATCATAGACTGGTTTAGGTTGGAAGGGACCTTGAAAGGGCGCTCCTGCCCACCCAGCAGAATACGTGCCGGGCTGGTTGCTCGGAGAGGTGCACTCTGCTTGGCAGCACCAGAGACGGGCGCTGCCACTTCAGAAGATATTTTTTATTCTTCCTGCAGCCTCCCTTCATAATTCGGGCAAGCTCGCCGTGTTTGCTTTTCCAGGCCAGTGTTGCACAGAAGCCACTTGCAAGAACGGAAAGCCCTCTGGGGCGGGACGGGGCTCTGCGCTGCTCATTGGACACACGGACCGATTGGCAAACCCACGAAAATCAGGCTGGCGGCTCCCACGGGTGGGGAGATGAGTCGGATGAAGCCAGTACATCCATCCAAGCCGTCAGCTCCTGGAGCGGGGTGCTCCTTGCCGGTTAAACCAGAGCAGCGGGAGGTCCAGTGGGGCCAGATGTCTGGGGTGCCATCAGTACTGGCCCACCAAAGCCAATGAAGCCACATAAAACAACATCTGCCCAGGATTCGGGCCCCCATTTTTATGAGATGATCTGTACTGGAGAATGTCCTGCGTGGCCGGCAATCGAATTAGCGCCGGGTCAGAAGAACGCATTCTGATGTTGCCATCGTCTGAATTAGATTCGCTACTCCTTCACAATTTATTTTGGTAAAAAAAATACCGCTAAAATCATTTCAGTCAATTTCAAAGGAACACATATTTCCTCCTGGAGGATTAAGCCACGCCAGGAGTGCGGCCAGGCGCTGCCGCTGCGCAGAGCAGAGGGGACGCGATTTCCTGCCGTCCTCAGCGCAGCCTCCCCGACCTGCTGCCCCTGCGACACACGGGGAGACTCTTCTAAATTGTGTCCGCCCCCCCCGAACCATTTTGAAGTCTGAAAAATCGCAGGAGACTCCGTGAGCACACCTGGGGCGCATTTGCATGGCTCTCGGGCAGCCGTGGAGGAAATAGCAGCCTCGGATAACGAAGCGGCAGCCTGGCAAGGCACGGGCTGCGGAAGGAGAGAGACGGCAAACAGGACATTTTATGTGGCATGTCAGTCTAAGAAAATGCGGAGAGGAGAATGTCTGAAAAATATTTTTATTATAGCAGTGAGAGAAACGGTATGATGACGCAATCGGCAAGTGAAGGACCCGTACCTCCGGTGCCTGTGTTTCCTCATGCAAGACTTACGACGTTGCATGACTTTCAACTCTGTTCTTATCTCTGTCCCCAGAGGACATTATCATTACTAGTCAGACCATTCAAATACAAATGTTTGGTGGTGAATAACATTTTTGAGAATTGAATTGCCATTTGTTTCCTAATTAAAACTTTGCCGCATCATCATGTCAGCTCGTTCCGAAAAGGAATGTGATGGCGATAAACTACACCGAGTGCTTAACCTGTCAGAGGTGGTTGAAGTACCTTCGTTAAGAGTGTTCAGGAGAAAGCTGGATGTATTTGTAGAGATGCAGACGAGCCGGTGCTTTTCTCCAAGAGGCCAGAGCCGCAGCGCTCACTCCCCTCCCGGGATCCCGGGTGCCTAACCCAACGGCACCGCGAAGGCAGAGGCTGTCTTCTGTAAAATTGCTCCTTCTGGAATAGTCAGTGAATAAAAGCAGCAGCAGAAATGGCCATTAATTACTCTGTTTGTTTTCCATATCGCCTCGCACTGCTTATTAGCGTAGCATTAAGGAGACGGGATGCAACTTCAGCCTCGGTGCGGATGCTGCGGAGGAATGCCCTGTGCTGGGCCAGGACGTGCCCCCAGCCCCGCGCCGCGCGGCTGCGGAGAGGGGGCACAGCCGCCCTGCAGCCCAGCCCGTCGGAGAAGCCCGACAGGCAAAAGGGGATGGCGTGAGGCTCTTTCCCTGGGACCCAGGCTAAAAACATCCCTCCTCGCCATGTCCCACACGGCCGAGCGTGGGAGCAGTGACTCTCTGCACCTTCTTGTCCCTGCTGCAGGGCAAGGTTGGGAAAATGCAGCAGACTGCCTAATTTTTACTAAGAATAGTTTGCATTTACTTATCTCTTACTGTCCTCTGGGCGCTTTACCGTTGCTTACTAATGAATCCTCATGCAACCTCATTAAGCAGGAGCTGCTGCTCCTGTGCTTTACCTCCAGGTAACCCCGCGGTCGGAAGCTGATTTAAAACACTTTGGCAAGAGGAGCTCGGTGGAGGCGGCGTGGGGAAGGGATTTCTGCCCTCTCCCTTCAGCCAAGCGTGCGGTCGCACCCCAGGTAATCCTGCCAGGAGTAGGGGAGGCAGCAAAACATAACCTCTCTGCTTGGCTATTACGCAAACAAGCCACGGAGAGCCAGATCCCATCGGGATCCATCACCAATAAATATATTATCCTCTACCAGCGCTGCCGAGAGAAGGAGCAAGGAACGCGGCGGATTGCTGGCCGTTGGCTTGCTCCCTCTGTAGACGGCAGCGTCCCACGGAGGGAACCGAGGTAAACACCGCTTAATGCTCTTAATCCCAAACTATGTGCATTTCTGGTGATACATTAGAAATAGTTAAAAAATAGCATTTAATAATCTTCTATGTGAACATTCCCCACAAGAGGTATCCTGTTAGCGTTAGCCATGCAGAGCAGCAGAGATCTTATTTGGTATCAGATTTGCCACAGGTTCGAGGGCAGCAGGACGAATATGCCTCCCTCCTGGTGTGCCATCTTGCACCATTAGCTTGATGGGACGGTGCTAGCATAGGGCGCACTAATAAATCTACTTTAGGCTCGTTACTCTCTGTAGTATCATCTGTCATCCTGTGAAGCAGAGCCGTGCAAAATTAAACATTTAAATCTTACACAGATGGTGGGAGAAACTCACTCCTCGGAAGGAAGGAACGCCAGAGAGGAGGCAGGGTTTCTTGGCTCTGCGAGGGATGCACGCAAAACCCTGCGCTCGAGCCCAGAGAGGCCTCGAGACACGTTTAAATCGATGGAACAGTATCAGTCAGCATTCCCAGAAATGTCAGGAGATCCTTAACTGCATTCAGAGCGCGCCTGAGTGGATCGTATTCTGACCTCTGCTAACCCCGGCATCGATTAACTCCGGGTTTCCTTTTCCTAGGGGAACACACACACCGGCGCAGAGCACTGTTTGTAAACACACACAAAACCTACATACAAAGACTGAAACCAACACACCGGGCATAAAACAACACACACACAAAAAGCAAACCCCACAGGCAATGCACACAAAGACTACACCCCGGACAGAGCCACGCGCTAAGGAAAGCTGCAGACTGGCACCTGGGGAGTTGCACTTCCTCGCAAGGGGACCTCGGACTGCGCTGCAAATGCACTCCGTAAATAAATGGTGCAAAGAACACCCTTTCTTATAACCCACCACTGTTTTGGTTCCAGTTGCTGCCGCCACAGCAGCTAGCACCACTGGAAAGACCAAGGCAGAAAGAAGAGAACCATTTCTTAACGGGGTTTTTGTATTAGCCGTCACCAAATGCGATTTCCTAGAAACTGTCACTGAGAATGCCTTTGAAGTGTACATTACAAGATAAGAATGGCAAAAATGTGGCACAGGAATAAAAAGGAGAGGATTATGAATCCCTCGTGGCATTTTCGTGGCCGTTATTGCTATCATCATCACCGTAAAGTCACTTAAATGTGGGTTTCTGGTGGCCTTCTCCTCCCCTCGGTGCGGCATCACCTCCTGACGGTGGTGTTCAGCGACACTATCAGGTCAGTGCTGACAACCTGCCTAAAGCGCTGTTGCTTCTTTCACACCTTCACATTTCGGGAAATGAAAACCACTTCTCTCCATGGAAATATCTGTGAGCGGTGAAGGACAGAGGGGCTGCGGGAGCCGCAACATAGCCGTCACCTTGGAAGAGCCACAAAAGGCGTGTGTCTGCTCGCGTAACCAGGCCAAGGACGTGGCAAGGCTGACAAATGTTTACTCCTGGTTAAACACATCAGAATATTCCTTTTCAGAGCGGAGCCAAACAGTTTTGGACCCGTCATTAGACAATGCCAGCCCTTCTCATCAAAACTCAAGTGTTTTAAAACTCTAATGTGAGGTGCAGACCATGGGGTTTGCCTTAATCGGTAGATTAGTGCGCTTCAGCACGGGGCATCACGTATACTTCTGTATTTACAACTAATTAGGCAATAGTTCTGCAAGCGTTGCTGAGGGTTGCACAGCTGTACGTGCCCGTTCGGCTCCACAGATGACGTTGGGCCCGCTCACATGCGGAGGCTGGAGCAGGACGGCTCTGCTCTCCGGGGCAGAGGTACCACGGAAAGCAGCCGAAACCACCGCACCCGGAGGAGATGTGGCTCCCACCACCACCACCGCGGAAGGAGAGCCCACGCTTTGGAGCAACACAAGCTTTGGAGCAGGAGATGCGGGGCTGGTCAGAGCCTGCCGGAGCGATGGGAACCACGCCACGGCTCACACGCCAGACTCGCTTTTATTGATTAACATAAAAATACCCCTTTCCGCCTTGTAGCTCGGCTCTGCGCAAACTTCAGTCAGGGCTGGTGGGGAGCTCTACACTGCGGTGGCAGGAGGGACCTGCCGCGGGTGCTCCTCTGCTCCCGTCCACCCCCCGCCCCAGCACTGCTCTGTGGCCATCAGGAACTTCGCCAGTGGAGGAGAAACCTTCCCCAACGGCTCTGTCCTGGTGAAAAGTGTTCCTTTAAATTAAACGTTTTCAACAAAATGCTGGTTCTCAGATGGTTCACAATGAGCCGCGCGGCGAGATCCTCCCAGCCGTATACTCTACCCAGCTTTAATCAGATCATTAACTTCCACGAAGATGTGGGAAGGAGGAGTGGCGGCACTTGAAAAGAGCTCAAAACAAGCTGAGCTTTAAACTTCAGACTTGTCATTGACTTAGCCTTTCATTGAGCCAATTATTTATGACATATTTGACGAAATTCAGGAAGGAAAGAAGCCGAAATCTGCATATTTGCTCGGCTGCAGCAGAGTTACTACTACACCTCCGAGCAGGGCCGGCAGCGAGGTGCCCGCGGGGGCAGCGGCCGGGCCCAGCCCGCGCCTCCCCGTGCGCCATGATGCGCCCGCCAAAGAGCTTCCAGTAATGGGGTTTTCGTGCAGACGCGTCTACTCGTACCCGCTTTTCCATACCCGCATCACAGGTCAATAAACGGTGAGGAAATTTATCTTGAAAGACAGGCGCCCGACCCGCCGCTGCCCCGAAACCGGGGAGGCCGAGGCGTGGGCACCCCGGGCAGCCCCCGCACCCCGTCCCAGGCCAAGGAAGGAGGCGGCCCCCGCGCTCCCCTCCCCGCGGTGCTGAGGAGGCAGAAACCCACCGCGGTGGGGGCTCTACTCTCGGCCTCCCCCCGCCCGGGCCCCGGCCCCGGCCTCCCTGCGGGCTGGGGGGCGATGCGGGCCCACCGGGCCGCGGACACCCCTCGGGGCCGGGCGGACAGCCCCCCCCCCAGCGGCGGCTCTCCCCGCTCCGTTGGCCGCCGCGGAATCCAGGTCCGGATTTTTGCAGGCGCCGCCGCGCCGCAGCCCCGAAAGCCGCCGCCGCCGTCGCCGCCGCCGCCGCCGCCACCGGCGGGCAGCCCCTGCGGCCGCGCCGCCCGCCCATGGCCGCCCAGCGCCGCGGGCGCACTCCGACCTGCCCGCCCGGCGCCGCGGGGGCCGCTCCGCGCTGCCCTGCCGCCGCCATGGGCCCGGCGGGGGCGGGCGAGCGCTGAGGAACCGAGCGGGCGGGGGGCGCTGCGGCCCGGCCCGGCCCGGCCCGGCCCGGCGGGGGAGGCGCACGGCCCCCCGGGGCGGGGGGGGGGGGGGTTTCCCGCCCGCCCGCCGCGGCGGCCGCGGGCTGAGGGCGAGCAGGGCCGGCGGCGAGCCCCGGGCACGGAGGGCGGGGAGGCGGCCGCCCCCCCCCCCCCCCGCCGCCCTCACACACACACATACACACACACACACACACGCACAGGCGCACCCGGGAGGCGCTCGGCGGTACCGGCGGAGGGGGAGCCGCCGCCGCCCGCCTCGCCTGCCCGCTCTCCCGCCGCCAAACCCCCCCCCCCTCCCGCCTCCCCCCCCGGCCTCGGGGGCGGCTGCCCCCGGCGGAGCCTCCATCTGCAGCCCGGCGGCGGGAGCGGGAACATGGCGGACCTGGAGGCGGTGCTGGCCGATGTCAGCTACCTGATGGCGATGGAGAAGAGCAAGAGCACCCCGGCGGCCAGGGCCAGCAAGAAGATCACCCTGCCCGAGCCCAGGTACCGCCCGGCCCCGGCCCGCGGGGACCCCCTGCCCGGCCCCGGCGGCCCTTCTGCCTGTCCCCCCCCCCCCCCCCCCGCCGGTACCCAACATAACGGTGCGGCGGCCGCCGGCCCTCCCGCCGCGCCCGGGCACCCCGCGGCCTCCTGAGGTGGAGGTGGTGGTGGTGGTGGTGGTGGTGGTGGTGGTTGGGGGGGGGGGGCGGCCGCAACACGTCGTGGGGTCGGGTCGGGTGCGTTTATTTGAAATAACTTCTGCGGGGGCTTCTCGGTGGGTGAAGGTGAGGAGGAACCGGATTCTCCCCCGGGGATGGGGATGGGGATGGGGATGGGGATGGGGATGGGGGGGCGCATCCACCCCGCGGTTCGGGTGTTTATTTCATCCTAAACTTGATGCTTCGTCCAGCGGGAGAGAAATTCTTTTAAGTGGTGAGCTGAATAAAACGGGAAACCCAAACTGAACTGTTCTCGCTGTTTTATCCTGCAGAGCTGTATATATTTATTTTTTTTTGGGGGGGGGGGGGGATGTGATGCTTCGTGAGGTTTGACATGGGAGCGGGAGACACGGGGAGGGAGGACAGGCTCAGGAGAGGGGATTTCTCTTCGCAAGCGGCTGCCGGCGCAGAGTGAGCGGTGCAGGGCTCGGTCGAGCGGCCGGCTCGGTGGCCGTGGGCTTCCCCGGGTCTCGCCGGGTGCCCTGACACCGCTGAGGTCATTTTCTTGGGGTTTGGTGGTAAAAGTGATTTGTTCTTCTGAGCGACAGTCCCTGCTTGTGCACGCGTTATTAAATCACCTGAGCATCGCTTGCTTGTTTATTGCGGAAATTAAAAGTAAGCTTTCCCTCTCTTCCGTGGCTCTGTGTGTGTATATATGTATATTTAAAAAACCCGAAGATTTAGCCAGCAAACAGAATATTGCAAGAGGAAAGATCCGAACCAAAAAAAATATACTGCAAAATGTGTAGGCAGTTCGCAAGCCTGCTGGTGGCCTAGCCGAGCTGTCTGCCGTGAAGGAGACATCGCCGAAGCCCGCTTCTCACTTCTGCACTCGCTTTTTTTCCGCCTCTACGCTCGGATTCTGGGTAGCGCAGTGAGGCTGCGGCGCAGGGGAAGGTGGGGGGCATGGGGGTGCCCGGCCCACTGTAATCCCCCTTGCAGAGGCGGTGAAACCTCAGATGGAGAAGTTTGGTGGTCATTTTTAAGGTCTGGTTGAGGGTGGCTTGCTGGAGAGATGAAGGTGCCTGTTTTTTTTTCCTAGTGTGTGTAAATGCCTGTAAAAAGAATCAATGTCTATAAGCTAAATGTTATACTGTTAACCTGAGGTACAGCACTGGGAGCGCTGGTAGCTTTACATTACGCCCAGCACTGGGAGTGCTGGTAGCTTTACACTTATCGGTGCTGTGGTTATTTCTGTTGGTGTCCTTAGTCCGAGGGATGTGCGGCAGTGCTCCCTGTTTGCAGCAGGGACAGGAGTCCTCTGGGGAGGTGAAAGATGGGGATGCAGCGGGGATGCACGGGAGGAGTCCTTCCAACGCCGCCGTGAGAAACACCAGCGCCTTGGGTGCTTGTGGGGAGGCTGGAACGCTGCTGCCCGGACCGACGTCCCCTTGTGCAAAGCGCGGCGTGAGCCTCGTAGCACGGCACGAGGCCTGAAGAACCTGCGCCGTACTGCTCTCCTCCGCCAGCATGTGCGTTGTGCCGATGTTGGGTGGTTTCCCCGAGCTCGGAGAGGTGGTTCCACCTGCGTTGGGCTCTGCAGGGTGAGAAACGGCAGCCGGGTGCAGGAGGAAGTTTGGCAGAGCAGGAGGAAAGGTGAAGGGTTGGGTGGCCGCAGTGCCGCGCTCCTAGGGCTGCATGTGGAAGAACCTGCTTGCAGGTTGCGTGAAATAGTAAAGGAAAAAGATTGTTTGCCATCCCTGCCCGGGCTGTCGTGTTCTGAGGAAGGTGAGGAGCCTTGAGGGAGGGAGAGGTTTGCAGCTGTACGTGATGCCAGGGTGCCGTGGGACGTGTAAGACAGCTCGGCAGATGAATGAGAGGAAGCGTGGACATAAACGAGAACAGAGACTTACCTAAGCCTGGGACCACAAACGGCTCTAGATTGCTTGAAATGACTGAACTTCTCAGCTTCTAACTGAAACCAGGGATTTCCTCATACAGTAGGAAATTGTGACCGTTATTCTGGTGTCAGATGTCTTCGTGCTGGTTTCTGGTTGGGTTTTTTTTGATCCCTCTCATTAAAACAGACGTGGTGTGTTGGGTACACTTAAATATTCTGTATCACTGGCAAAGTGATTCATTTAAAATTATACAAATCGGCTGCTTAAATGCGGGTTGATATAGTAACAGTAAAAAAACCTACAACACACAAAGTCCTCTCTTACATGATTTTTGAAATCAAACAATTTTTCCAAAGAATTTGTTTAGTTCTCTGTGCGTGTGTGAAGGCGGGCTGCTCGGAGGGGCCCGAGCACAGCTCCAGCGCCGGGCTGCGAGCGGCCGTCCTTGCGTTCGGCTCCCGGCTGTCACCGGGACAGATAGCGGGAAGGTCACTGGAATATCACATCCACGCTTGAAAATAAATATCACGGCCTTATTGCAGCGCTCTTCCCGCAGGACTGCGATCGGTGCCGGTTTATCTCCATCAGGCAACCGCTGCCCGGCCAGGCCGTCCTGTGCTGCCGGTGTTATCTCTTCGAGAAATATTGCAAAGGTTTTACCCCCTCTTAGAATCTGTCTCTTCGCTGGAGCCTGATACACCTGTCCGCACCGTGTTATCTTTCCGAGATAAGACTGACGCTAAATGAAATAAATGAGTTTACTGTAATGCAAATTTGAGGGGGCTTCCTGTTTACAAGGAAATAGCTGTAGTGCAGGCAGGATAAATTCCAAGGCTGCAGGCCAAGGCTTAGCAGCAAATAAACTATGAGGGCGAAGAGTTTATTGGCCGTGGGGCTGATTATTGCTGAGTTTACGTGAAGCATCCTCAAAACTGTTTTTGTACCGAAATCGTTAAATATCACAGTTTGGGAAGAAGGAGGGCAGAAAACGCTAATGAGATGAGACTGCCTAAGGAAGCAGCTTAGTGTGTTTTTGTTTGGTTGGTTGTTTTTTTTTTTTTTTTCTAAAACACCAAAACAAAACAACCCTTTTTCCATCCTCTGTCATCTGCTTTTCCTTCCCTTCTGTGTTTCCTCCTTTCGTTCCTAAGAGCCTTGCCAGCAACTGGGAAAACTGCGATATCTTTTAGTTTTACGTCATTTCTTAAAAGCCTCTTCTGCGAATAGATTTACATGGGTGGACAGAAGGGCTGTCAAAAGCAGAATGACCTGCAGAAAGAGGTCCTAAAATGGGAAGGAGGACATACATACTGGAATATGAGCAAATACGAAACCTTAATCTTTTTCTACAGAATTACTGTCAAATGTTTGAAGTTTGGGGGGAACGCAGCAAATGAACCGCGCTCTGAATTTTGTAGGTTATTCGGCAGGCTTCTGAAGATTTTTATTTTTCCATGTGAATTTTAGATTTCCCATGTTTTGGTCAAAGGGAGTGGAAGAACACTGTATAACAGCTGGTTTTATTTGCCAACAGCTCCTTCTGTTTTGAGTAAAGGATTCGCATAATGTGAAGTTGAGAAAAATGGTCCAGGAAGTCAGATAACTGGAATCAAAGAGGGTGCAGGGCTTGCATACAGCACCGCTGCCTGTCCTCACGCTGGCTGCGCCTGTCCTCGCCAGGAAAGCGAACATTAAAGCTTAGGGTGCTTTCGGTGTGCAGATACCACGGGCATGGTAACAAAACACAGGGTGCATCTGCCCAGGCTTCTCTCCCGCTTCTCTTGCTGCAGTTGTAGATGTTTCTCATCTTCCCTTTTCTAACCTGTTTTTTTTTTTTTCCAGTAATCGCCTCTCTTTTGAGATAGTTCTTATTTTTCTCCCAACCTTTTTCTCTGGTCTCCTACCTTCCTCCAAATCCTATCCCCCTGGGAGGGAAAAAGGCATGTTTCAATCACTTTTTTCTTAAAAATCACATTTTTAACATGATATTTTTTCTCAGTTATCATCCCATCTTCACTTTACCTCCAGAAGTGAAGACTAACGCTCTGGTGCCCCGGCTGCTTCTCGCCAGGGCAGTTTAGTCTGTGTTGTGTCCTTTGCTTTCTTAACTAGTATTCAGACTAACTTGCTTACAGCTCTAATTGAGGTTCGTTGCATGCGTGGAGGTTGCCTTTTCTTTTCCAGTTCCATCCTGAGCTATTTGTGAGTTGCTTTCTTCTTGCTGCAGTGCTGAATATTGGCGAAACCCAAGCCGCATCTCCCGCTAGGAGTTAAGCATCATTGTTCTCTCCTCTATTGCTTTTTCAATTTTGTTCTCTTGGCATTACTATACTCTTTCTTTGATGTGTCCTTCAGCATGTTCTTGTACCTCTTGAAAGTTCTGTAACATCTCTAAGTTACAGGCTCAGACTCCTCCGTCTCTGCTGTCAGTCTCGGTTACTTTGACGGTATTTTCTCCGGCTTTATTTAACGCCTTCTTGTTGTGCTTACTCATTTAACGTGCTGTTTCTCAGAAAATTTCCCTGACAATTGTTCATGTCATTTTCATATTTGTTGCTCTTCCATTCATGTCATCCCTTTGCATCTTTCTAGGTGCTTCTTTGTCACTGTTGCTTTGAGCATACTGTTGGGTTCTGGGTTTCTGCAGGTGGCACTTGGCTCACTGAGCATCTCCCGGAGCTCGGTGGCACGGTGTTGGAAGCTGCTGCAGCTGGCCGGTGCTGCCGCCTCCTGCCGCTCCCCTCCGTGAGCCGAGAGGCACTGCCTGCTTCGGTCTGTGCTGTTCCTTGCCATCAGGTCTACAAAACTCCTCCCCTGAATCCCTCATTAAAACACTCTTTTTGTTGTGGAGCTTATGAACTTTGGCTGTGATTAGTCTGCCAGGGCTTGCTGTGCTGATGGAGTGCGCCACGTTCACCGGTGGGGGTTCCTGTCCGCCTCCCTCTGTCCGTCGGCATTCCTGTGTCTCCCGTGGGGGACCCGCAACGTCGTTTTGTGGTGTTGGTCCATGGCACGGCGCAGCAGGGTCTGACAGGGTCTCATCAGCGATGCTAAAACCCCAAACCCCTGCGTTATGTGCGGGTTGTTTGAGTGTCGTAGCTCCGGGAAGCCTTGTGCTATATTACGCTTCTTCCTCACTATGCGAATGCAAATGGTAGAAATCCTTAAAAGTACTGTTTTCCTGTTTTCAGTAAAAAAGTAGGCCCAGGTTGTGCAGAGGCTTATGCGTTTACCGGGCTTGGCAAGGAAATGGTGCCAATGAACGCAGAGTTAAATGGGAGATGCTATGAAGGATTAAGGATCTAACGGTTAATTCGGATGAATTTGTGTCACGGTAACTTTAGCTCTGTAAGGTGGTGGGGCTTATTGAAGCTCGTTCCATCTGCTTGTAGCAATAATGACTGTAAATCATTTCAGTAGAACTTATTAAGCTTGGCTGTCTAAAATTTCAAAACAGTTTGGGTTTCTGTTTGACATTTACAAATTTTTTTTAGTGTCAAGCAAGTTTGTTTCTTGGTATTTTTGTACCGCTTCCAGGACTTACTAAAAATTGAATTGAAAAAATTTGAAGTAAGAAATTAAAGCCAACGTGCAGGACGCTCGGAACTGTTCGAAGTGGTTTCATCGACGTGTAATTTGTGAAACTACAGAAGGGAAAAGGATTCTGAATGAAATGGTTTTATAAACTAATTTATTATTTTGCAGCTATACTACAGCCCCGCTGTTTGAGTTGAACATCTAAGCAAAGAGTAAAGGAAGCCAAGCGTGGCGGGAGCTGCAGATGGCTGCGCGTGGCGTGCGCCAGGCGAGCGTTCTGAGAGCCGCGTCCTGCAGGTGAGCCTGCAGTAGGTGTGCGCGGATACAGTGTGGGTTCGCGCTGCTCAAGGGCAGAGTGTCCCCGTTAAACGGAGCATCTCGGAGCTCACCGGGCACTTTGTTGAAGCAGATAGTGGACGACTTGGATGGAGGCATTCCCCGTTACTGTACTTCCCAAAGTGTTGCCGTCTACTTGGTGCAGCTGCTATTTCTGAGGTGGTGAATGTCTTCTCATTTGGGTTAGTCCTGCTCAGGGTGAGTAGAGACGGCCGAGTAGTTAAAAAACCCCTCAGTTTTGTTTAGAAATTCCGCCTCCTAACTTTGCTGTCAGTAGAAGCGTTGGTTGGGAAGGTAGGAAAAAGGTGGCTTTCTCAAGATAGCTTAGTATCCGTACGGAAAGCTTGGGCTGCTAACAAAGCGTACTTGCTTTTTATCTCATTAGCTTTGTACTACGGTACTTTCTTAGCGGGGAAAAAGCGTGCTTTAGGGATGGAGATGGGCCGTCACAGGGTAGGAGCCTGTACAGGAGGGCTCCCGCTTGCTGCGGGTGCTGCTCTCCGCGCCGGTTGGCTGCTCTCCCGCTTGGGAGTTCAGGTCATTATTTGCTATTAACTGCAGTGTCTGATACCTTAATAACAGACAGGTGGATACAGAAGCTCACGGGAAGATGAAGGTCCTGTTGCAAAGCTCTTGCAGCTTTAATAGACAAGAAATGAGAGCCTGGAAAAAGGGCACTGCTGTTACCTGTATTGTACAGGTCAGAAGCTGAGCCGAGTAGAAAATCGGCGATGTCCCTTTGTTCACACACAGGACGTTTGGCAGGTGCGGGGGCTGAAGTTAGATTTTTCGGAGCTTCGGATCAGCGGCGGCGGCCCTGGGCTGTCCCAGCTCCTGGGCGTACAGTACTTGGAGCGTCTTGGGGCACAGGAAAGGGAGATCTGCCCTTAAGAGAGATGTTCCAATTAGTTCTCCTGTGGGGATGCTGTAAGGCTGAAGCTTATGTTTTGAAACACAGGCTTTCCCTCGGGCGTCGTTACCTTAATTAAGAAAAAAGGTAAATGAGGGTGATCTGGGAAGAGATCAGCGTGCAGGCTTGTGTGCCATAAACAGAGGGATGTTTCTAGGGACGTTTTTGGGGAAAGCTTCCATCATGCGGTGTTGCGTTCTGGTGCGATGCATGCCCGTGTGTCGCCGTGCGGAGCCGGCGCCTGGCGCGGACGGGCTGGGGCTGCTGCTGCTGGGACATGCCTGGGACAGGCGGATTTGTCTCTCCAGTAAAATTAATAAACTTTATAGCTATTACTCCTTTTACAGGTAGGGTGGCTTTTCAGTGCCTGGACCTTCCCGTGTGAAATGTTTCCAGCAGAACGCTGGCACTACAACATCAGGAGAGACCGTATGCAGCAGGAGTGGTTTGTGTTCTGGTGAAACCATGTGGAATGGCCTGCTTTAATCTTCTTATCAATAATAGCATTATTTTTTTTTTTTGGTAATTAATAAAATTAGAAAAAAAGCCTATCAGGAGCCGTCAGGTCCAGGTGCACAAACCAATTCACATAATTTAATTGAACTAAATTGAGGTAAAAGCAGTTTCTAGCTTTAGAAAATACAGCCGTTTTCCACATAGAAAGCTTCACCCCATGCTTACCGCTTTCTCCAAGAAAATCATTCCGATACTGATTAAACACCTATATAAATATGTCTTGCGTAAATAAATAAAATTTTTGGAGAGTGTCAGGAGAAACCGCTTCCCTGTAGGACCCCCCCAGCCCCCTCCCAGCGCGCCAGGAATCCGTCCTGTCAGCATGTGTCGTGTCCTATTGGGGAGGGAACCGGGGAAAGGGCAGATTTCTCAGGATCTGGTAGCGCTGTGCAAATCAAAGCCTTCATTAAATGCCAACGGGAATTCAGGGCGGCTGATGCGGCGGGTGTTGCGACGCACCAGACAAGCACCAGCTGCATGCCGACCTGCCGGCGCTTGGCTGCAGCCGGGGGGGGGAATCGGCGCAGCGGCTCTGCGTGCAGCCGGGAGGGGACGCGGCTCGTCCCCCAGGAGGAGTTGCTACCTCTGCGTAAGGCGCAGATGAGAAAAGAGCTCCCAGTAGCTTCCGCATCCTCCCAGAAAACCGAAATAGCCCTGGGGGGACCCAATAAATGCTTCAGGCCCGAGGGCAAGAGCGCAGAACGCGGCCTCCGCGCGCCAGCTCGGGGGATGCTGCCTGGCTGCTGCTCTGTTGGTTACGCTTCTGTCTTAATTTCAGAAGGGAAAGCAGAGCTCGGTGAAATACAGGTCTGGGTTAAACTGAACTTTAAATGAAAAGAAGGCACAACACGGGTAGGCGTTTTACTCTGGAGGCCTCAAGTGTGTGGCGGAACGAGCCTGGCTGCGCCGCGAGCGGAACCGGCCAGGGAGGAGTTGGGTGGTCGCTGGCGGTTTGCTGGCTGCCCTGGAGCCTCGTGGCTTTCCTGGTGTTGGTTCCCAGCCCCGGGTGGGTGTTAGGCGTCTCCGCGGTAGCGCCTCTGAGGTGACTCTCCTTCCTGAGCCTTCTCATCATTTGCTGTTTTTCTTAAGCCTCCGGCCTGCCTTCCCCATGTCTTCCCCATCACGCTCTGCTCATTTTCAGGCTTAAGCGATGCTGGGTCTCGGAGCATCAGTCCACTGTTTGGTTTTGGTTTTTTTTTTTTATTTTTAAATTTTCTTTTTACCCCAGATTTTTCCAATCTTCTTTCCAAATTGTTCTAAAGATTGCAGTTACTTTCTTCACATCTCCCTTACTTTTGGGACCTTAAAATAACTGCCAGGTTAAAAGGCACAACGAGAAGCAAAAAAAACCCAATGAAGCCAACGCTTCTGGTCTTGTTGTGCGTTGGGAGACCGGCGGTTGGGGTGCGAGGCTTCGGAGCGATGCTTGCCTCTTCACGGGGGACCGTTTCCACCGGGGAGAAAAAAATACAGGAACTTTTCTGTAGTTCTAACTTGTTTAAAAGAGTTCTGAGAAGATCTGATTCTTAGGCCCGATATTTCCTAACAGTTTTCACTTCTAATCAATTTTGCATTGCTAAACCTTTTAAATGCGCTTTTCTAAAGGAAACAAAAAAAAAGCTTTGGCTGTAATGGCTGTGCGCCGTTCTGCCAGTGCTTTGAATTGCACTTGTTGACCCTGTCGTGCTTTTGGTTCAAAGGCCTTTGGGGCAGGATCTTTGGTCCATTTTTAGCAACTTTTTGATGGATTTGGCTAGTGCAAATAAATATTTTAAACTGTAAAATTGCATCCTGAGACTATAAATGAATAAATAAATCACAGGCGACTGTAGTGTGTTTTGGTCAACGTTGGCCGTAGTTCTCGGTGGCTCAGCGAATGTTTATACTCACGCGCTACTTTTAAAGAAAGCTCTAACCATTTTATAGATATGGAAAGATTAAAAAAAAAATTGGCGCGTCTTCAGCAATTTTGTATTTGTTTAAAAAAAAATTATGATTGACAAATTACTTAATTGCAGTAGGAGCGAGAAGATGTGATTTCGCTCCGGTTTCTGTGTCTCGTAATTTCTCAGTAGCAGCGTTCTGGTGGAAGGGCAAGTCCTTGACATTACAATTCAGTCTAATTATTCTTGAAAAATTCATGTACTTAGAAGCTTTTATATTAGTTTCAGATTTCAGCGATGATAATGCAAATGATCCTCAAGGAGCATGAGGATAAGTGCGTGTTTTGAAATTGGAGCTCCATAGCTATTGCTTTTGGCTCCCTCGTAAACTTTCTCCATTAATACAATTTGCATAAGTGGAGCTGCTTCGTCTCCTGGATGAGATGCACGCGCCGGAGGGGGGTTGTGGGAAAGTGTTGCACAGCTTTAATCCCTTCCATCGCAAACAGGGTTCTCGGGGGCAATATGCTGTTAATCACCCTTGACAATTATAAGAGCATTAGTCCGGTGTAGTGGAACGACTTGGCAGTGGGCTCAGCGTAAACTTCCCCGGGTGTGCGGAGACAGGAGGCGGGGTGGAAATGGGTGAACTTGGGACAGAAAAGGGCAGAGCCCTGTTCTTGCCCCATGTGACACCCGCTGCGGGAATGACCGGGGCGGGTCGTGCGGCGGCGCTGCTGTGCCTGTAGGTGTGCGCCCCGCGGGGTCGGGGTGGGCTTCAGGAGAGGGACGAAACCTGTGGGTTCCACTCGCGGCTACTCGATTTGTCGGCTAATGAGACTAAGAGTAGAACGGGCACGGGCACTGATTAGCATAGCACCAATGGCCCATTTTATTTCTCCATGAAATAATGAAGTCAGTTGGATGTTGCATGGCTCTCGGGGTAGTCTAGTAGTAGTATAGGATGCTCAAAAGTAAAAGAATAAAAGGAACATATCTTTTTCCATGTTATTTCATTGTTCTCCAAAAATGTTTTTTCACAGTCTTTTAATGATTTGTTTCCTCTTCAAATACGGAATTTTACAAGTAGTAGATAAATACATCAGATTGGATGGTCTAGTGGTCCTTTCTGGCTTTACGTGCTGGGGACCGACTTTGCCCCGTCAATTGCCTGAACAAAAGTTGCAGCGTGTAAAATACCTTTCCCGGCATCCGAGACCAAAATCATTTGGAGAAGTATTGACTTCTGCTGAACTTTGAACAGGGTACGAGTCCGAGAGGAAACAACACGAAACGGATCGAATGGTTTGTGTTATGTTCACGATATTTTCTCTCTTACCTAGGAGGGAAGGCAGTTCTTTTTCCCTGGTTGCACCAAGCGTCCCCCCCAAAGTGGCGATCAAGCTGACCGGGGGGCTGTGATCCAGTGACCCATTGCAGATGACGCTCTCGTTCAAGGGGAGTTATCTGGTCAGCTGGAGAGGTACTTCATGCCAGTGAAGAACATAGTACAAGAAAGTAATAGCATTTTTAGTAATCAGTCGCACAGATTTACTCTTTCTGTTGAGATGTTTCTTTCCTTCTCCCTGTTGTCTTCTTTTGTGTGACTTGTTTGGGTTTTTTTCCTACTCTGCAAAACCTCAGTAAAAATGCTTCTAAGGAGAAGTCCCCTTCCCTGGAGATTTTCAAGACCCGCCTGGATGCAGTCCTGAGCAATGTGCTCTGGGCAATCCTGCTTTAGCAGGAGAGTTGGACTAGATGATCTCTAGAGGTCCCTTCCAACTCTGATGATTCTGTGATTCTGTGATTCTGTGAGAAACTGTGTTACTGAGGACGCATTGGTAGTATTATACCTCCGACTTTCAGCTTTTCTTCTCGTTTGAAATTGGGTCTAAGCAGGCTCGGTTATTTTCTGGCTGCGGGCAAGCTCAGGTCTTTGTGGGCTTTGTGAGGCCTCCCTGCGCGCGGGCTGGTGCGTTTGTGCAGGATGAGAAGGCGAAGAAGAAAGAAGAGGTGAAAGCTGGGTGGGGTGAGGGGACGTGATAAATAACGGTGCGGAAAGCAAGGTGAGAACAGGATGAGAGAGGGATGGGGAAAAGGGAAATAGGGAGTGATAACAAGAAGGAGGAGGAGAAAGCGGACAAGAATAAATGGAAGGTCCAGCGTGGGAGCAGGACGCTCGCAGTGCGGAGAGCGGGAAGGTGCTGAGGGGCAGAGCAAAAGGTTGGCGGTCAAAGGCAGCGGTAGTGCAGTTGCTGAGTATCTAGCATTTTCTTGAAAGAATTACTAGCGTTGGAGTAGTTTTTGGACGTGCCAGGAGCCGTGAGGAGCTTAGTGTGCGGGGTACAGGATGCACACATGGCAGAAGGACGATACCTGCCCTGACGGCAAAGAGGAGGGAAAAAAAAGAAATACGGCTTTATTTTACAGACTGGGGATCTGAGGCAGATAATGTTTCTGACTTGCCCAAGATGACACAGGAAATGTTGGTAGAGCTAAATGCTGAACTCCGCTTTCCTCAGGCCAGCCTCTGTAAAGCTGCCATTTCGTTCTGGTTTTGTTTTGCTGTTCTCCTTTTTCTGTTTCAGCGTATAGGTGAATAGATTAGTGAGTGTAACGGCATGTTCTTAATGTAAGTATGAGTCTTTAATGCTTGCGATAAGGCCAAACATAGTTTTTTTTCAACCGTGGTGTGCATGTGCGCGTCTGTACAATAGATAATATCCCACAACTCTGAACCCTTATTGATTTATAAGAAAAAAATAATATGCTTTCATGATAAATAATTGAAAGCTCCTTTAAGATACAGTGGTAAGAAGGCCAATAGTAAGTAGCTTCTTGATCTAGTTCCGACAGTAAGGAGATATATATGTATACATACCGTCGCATCTTTCTTTACCCTTTCCATTTCCTAGGTGCGAGATGCTTTCAAAAGTACTTCTGCATAATTGAGTACAACAAACCTGCGGGGACAAAATCTGTGCGTCTCGGAAATTAATAGCAGAGCTTTTAGGAAACGTCGAAGTGAATGCTGTTTATTTTATTCTCCTCCGTAACTCCTAGTTTCTGCATGCACCCGCATCCGTTGCGGTCGTATGGACTCTGGGCTGCCTGATGGACTGGTCCTGGGGCGCCGGTGCCGTCCCGCGGGCTGCGCGGCTGCAGGTACAGTCGGACACCCAGCGAAGCGCGGTTTCTGCTTACCCCTGGAGTCACGGAACATTACCGATCTGTTATGGGGGGGCTGAACAGCAGGAGTAGCTATTGCCGTCGGCACTGGCGTGTGGTTCCGGCTGCAGCCGAGGGCAGGTGCTGGCTCCGGGGTGAGCTCCCCCGGGAAGGCACCTCCTGCTTCGCTGCTCCCGGCGTGGCTCGCCCCAGAGGGAGGGTTGCTCTTGCCGTGCACATGTCCTCTTCTGTGTTAAAAAGAACAGAATGTGTTTTCTTCTTAGTTTTTCAGGAGATGTGTTTTCAAGTCGGCATCTTCTGCCGGTGCTGACCTTGGCGCTGCGACGGCTGCCTGCGCCCTGCCGGACTGCGTGCCTCCGTGCCGGCTTGTACGCGGCGAGAACCGTTTAATTACAGAAAGTGTTCTAACCCTGAAGGTTGCTTTTCAGTGGATTTCTTTGATCAGGTCTGAAAGACCAGGATGCTGGCTATAGTAACTAGAGCTTCAGGAGGCGGCTTAAAGCTCCTTTGAACGGATTCTTCAGCTCACGCCTGTAATAAACCCCTTTTCTGGGGAGGTGGAGGAGCTGACCAGGTTAGAGCGACCTGTGCTCTTCACAAAGTTTACGGTTTGATGCCGATAGTCATCTTTCCTCCTGCTCCTGGGCAGGCAGCGCGCTCTGAGCGGCTTCGCGAGCCGGCTGTTTTCGTTCAGCCCTTTCTTTAAGGGCAGCTTCTCCCCTGGGGCTGCAAGAGTCGCGCCGGCTGAGCGCCCACCGCCGCGCCGCAGCACCCTGCCGCCCACGGCCCCCCGCAGCAGCCCGACACCCTACGTGAGTGCCGTTTGCGTCGCCGGGGAGCGAGGTGCTCATCTTATTTGCAATTAAAAACCTCTCCCAAAACTGCTTTACCGTCTCACTGCTGCGTCAGGTCTCCCCGGCTGACCTGGGCGCGGGGCGAAGGGCTGCACCCTGCTGCCGGGTACCCGCTTAAATGCGGTCCCAGTTAAACCAGCAAAGAGGTATCCAGAGTCCAAATCGCCTTTCCCACAAAATTTTAAGCCTGACTTTTGATTTCCCCCAAATATACTTGTCCTGTTATTTCAGTTTTACTTGTGGCATGTGGACCTCAAACGGAGTGTTTCTGAAATTTTTGTTGTTTGCTGTTTTCTTCCTCTCTGAAATAAATACACGGACAAAAGGTTTTGCTACAGTACAGTCGGATATGCTTTTGTTTCTGAAGTCTCCCTGGATTTCGTTTTTAGCCAGCTTCTGTTTCTGCTTATTTTGAGTGTTGCTGCTGAGGTAGATCCTGCTGTGAACTGAGATGAACTTACGCAAAAAGTCCACTTCTCGCATTAGCGCGTTGTTTGTGCTGAAAGCATATTTGGATACGGAAAGCTTTTTAGAAATGGCTACTTTTCTGTGAAATGCAGCTTTTAATCCCAGATTGTTTACGTGCAGGGCAACTAATGATTCGATACACAAAGGCAGAGAGGGAACCTTCCTTCCTGTTGGTGGAATGCGCTAGGCTCTGCTTTAAAATTTTCCATCCTTCTAAAGGATATGCGGATTCTGCTTCGTTTCTTTTGAACTCGATAGGATTTTTACCTTTAACTGCCGTGTAAGAACTAGAAGTCAATTATTCTGGGTAGTCATAATCCACTCCATGTAATTTATTCCTATTTATTCGTATGGCTAAGGAGTGGTGGTTTTGAAGGTGAAAGTGTTGTTTAGAAGCTGGAATGCCCGTGTGGGCTCCCGTGGCCTGTGATCATTTTACAGATTTGTTCAGATTCTGTAGCTGCAAAAACGTTTTGTGCCTTTGACATGTTATCCGTCGGACCAGAAGTGCGTGATGTCAAGGGGGAGGAGGAGAGAAGCGTTGGAGAGATTTGTTCGTTACACAATCAGAGTGTTTTCCTGGACACTTCACTCATACGTTAAATTTTTCATTATCTTCTCCCATTGTCTAGACTAGGGTGTGTTTGTGTAATTTCTTGCAGTGCGCTTGTTTGAGCAGAGGAAAGCTTTCTTGATGTCGTTATTATCAAAAAGGCTTATTATGTTACTAATGGTCTAGCGGTCAGTGGGAACGGGACGTTGCCGAAGAGTGCTCCGCGTGCGGGCGCTGGGCTGGGCAGCGCCCGTGGGCTCGGGCCGGCCGGGAGGCCGAGGAGAGGGACCTTTGTGGCCTTTGGTGACACACACCGTGTTCGTTTACAAGTGGTCTTCCCGTAAGCGTGGAGGGGAGAAGGGGAAGGTGTCGCTGGGGGAAGAGGGATGGAGAGGGAGGGAGCGGGCAGAGCTGCAGGCATCTCCCAAACCTTCCTGTGCCTCCGGCCGCCCCCGGGCTCCCGCCAGCCCCACCGCGCTGCTCCACGGCCCCGCGCTGCCGGGGGAAGCCATGGGGCTTGTGCTGCCCGTGCTCACCGGTACGGGAAGGTGTCAGTGCAACTAGAGGTATTTTGCCATCAGCGTGCTAACGTTTTATGGATTTCTGCAAAGAACTAAGTTTTACGGCCCCCATTTTAACCATGTTTAGCTAGGATGTGTATTTTTTTAAATCCACCCATAGAACAGGCGGCCAGATTTTGCAATTCTGTCAATTACGTGATCAATTTTATTTTACTACCTTGCTTTTCCCGAGAACAGAACACGATCTCTATTTACTGCTTCCTCTTCCTTTGAAATCAGAATTTTGTTTAGGTTGTGAAAATACACAGAGAGTAGACCCAGTTTTTAACGAACAAACAAAAAGACTAGCAAGTTCGTCACTGAATAATTTATAGTCTGAAACCTGATTAACAACGCTTCGCCCTCCCAGTTCTTGTTCATCGTGATGTGGTGGTTAACCTCCGGAGTTCTCGCAGCATTCATAGATCTGCCTTCCATGTGGGCCTTTAAGATCTGCACAAAAAATATTAATAGAATAATTTCCTGGATGGGAGTTTAGGGCCTTCGAGTTAATTCCTTGGCTTTTATCATAGACTTTTTTTCTGGTCGAGTCGCTCAGGCTTCATGCCTCGGGTCCTCGTTGGAGGAGGAGGAGCGCAGATGCTTTCCTCCCTCGAAGACGATGGAGGAGGTGTTTGTGAGCAGTGGTGCGGTTTCGCAGGAGCTCCGGTGCCGGGCTCCTTGTGAGCGGGTGAGAGGGGACCGTCTCCGCCCTTCGCGGCACCGTCCGCCGGGTCCGCAGCCTTCAGGGCTCTGCTGCCCACCGTGACCCAAACCTGCACAGCCACCGGTTAGTGAAGGAAGAGGCTTGAGAGGAAAAAACGGATGAGAAATAACCCCAGAAATCGAGTTTTTCCTCTCCAGAAAAGGTTGACATTTGTCCATGAGAACTGGCCTGTTCCGCTGCATTTCAGAATTAGATTTTTCAGTGTTTTCCTGACATGACGTAGTTCTGAGTCAGCATTTTACAAGGATTAGGTGCTCAGTCTTCTACAGAAACGTGAGTGCTATTTAACAATCTTGTTTAGGGCATGAGTACTTTGTACAGGGTATTTGTGGTTATTTTTATAAAAGTAAACAGTACGTATGAAAATACCAATTTTAAAATTGGAAACAGAAAAAGCCTAGTGGAATTTTGCCTTAATGCTGTGACAGCGTAGTAGTTGTTTTACCAAGGCGCAGCGCTGCTGGGCTACATTGATTTTAAAATTGATGTACTTGTATTGTTGCCCGTATGCAATTTTTATAGGCATTATATTAAAATGAATATTGAGGCTATTTGACGAATAAAGGAAATCTTTGTTAATGTGGTTTAAATGAGTGATTGTGACATTCTAAATTAGGCAAAGTAGCTGTTAAGTGCGCTGCAGCCAAGCTGGGGGCCTAATGGAGCTTACCTTGGCTCACGTTCTAAACGATGTATGGCAGTTGCAGTGTTAACAGCCTGACCTGGCGTTGACTGACTCCTGCGTTTATTTCACAAGGTGCAGGCTGAAACCTGAGGCAGGAACAAAGAAAGGAGGCGCTGGCCAGGACTGGCCAGGACGGCCCCTGGGAAGTGCCGTGTCCCCAGGGCTCAGCCCCCAGGGCTCAGCCCCCCGGGTACAGCCCGCGGGCTCCTGCCCGCCGTGCTTGGTCTCCGGGAGGAGCACCCAGCCTTGGGTGGTGGCAACCCCGTCCTGCCCCTCCACCCAACCCACAGATACCGACCCGGGATAAAAACCCCACTGGGCAGCCCCGGGAGAGCCTGGGAGCTCTCCGTTAGGCTGTTGTGCTCTCGCTTCTCTGGTGGCATACCGTGAAGGGAACTATGTGCAATCACCGATGGCTTTTTTATAATTTTTTTTTTTTCTCTTTTTTTCCAATATATGCTCAGTTGTGGTATTTTCAAACTGTATTAGATAAGTATAGATTCCTGAAGGGGAGTTCTAGCAGCATCGTGCTGTGTGGCGTAGGCTATCGGTACGTTAAGCTTGGAATGTAAAAGCTATGTCTCTTCTACGCTGAGTAAATAGTAATATTACTAATATTCTACACTGGATGGTAATAATATTTACAGTGGGGAAAAGTGATTTTTCTTGTGTACCTCAAACTCCAAGAACCTTTGAAAACAAACCCTTAAAAATCATGGTATTGAGAGTACAAGGCTAATTTTAGGCTGGCGAGGTGATGTCTGGAAATGTATTCAGGGATGAAGATTGAATTTTCATAAAGTAATTTGCAGTGTTGAATTCTGTGAACTCGCAATCTCCCTGTGTTTGTGACACGACTGCGGGCGGTTGGCGTTAGGAGTTGCAGTCCAACGAACCCTCGTGCTCTTCAGCTAGAGCAGCAGGCTGCCGTGAGTTGATGCAGGAGGTGGGCACTGGTATCTCATTTTGCACGAGTCTTTTACATTGATGTTCGTTTTAGCGATCCCTTTCTCCAGAGTATGTTAAAGGTCTGGTTTAAAATAAGCAGTTCCAAGTAACTCTTTTTTTTTTTTTTTTTTTTTTCAGTATCCGCAGTGTTATGCAGAAATACCTTGAGGAAAGGGGTGAATTGACCTTCGACAAGATCTTTCATCAGAAAATTGGTAAGTCAGATTTCAATAAAATGTTACTCACGTAAATATTTTTAAGGTTGGCTTGCCTGCCACTTCCCTGTGACCGCTGCTGAAAAATCGGTGGTGTAGGTGGTCTGATGCACACGGGAATACGGACAGGGCTTAGTAAAACAAAGGTCTTCAATAAAATGAAATGTTGTGGAAGGGAAGAAGACGAAGCAAGGCAATCTGTCAACTTAACTTCATGTTCTGGAAAACTGCTGGAAAAATAATTAAATTATTTGGAAACATCGAGGAGAAAATTGTATTACTTGGTATGGGCTTGTCAACAATATAATGTGTCACATCAGTTAAACTTTTTTTTCCTCCTCTGCAGGGGTAATAAGCCTTGTCGATAAAGGGAGCAGTAGTAGGAGAGATACCACGCGTGTTGTCTTGACTGTCTGACACCGTGTTCTTGCTAGCGCCACGGGGAGACGGGGCCTGGGTGAAACTGCTGCGTGCAGGGGGCGAAACTGTTGGGAAAATTGACTTGAGGAGAATTATCGGTGCTTCCGTGCGCGTGGGGAAGGATGGATCCAGGGAGTTTGCAGAGGAGCGTCAGAGGTCAGTTACCACGCAGCGTTTCAGTGAACAGCGTGAACGCTGGGGTGAAGAGCCTCTGTGTTCTGCTCACGTGCTGAGAAGGACTGTAACCACACCGAGGACGAGGACAGAATTACAAAAGCTCTCCGTAAACTCCAGGAGGGGAAAAAAATGCAGTGCTGCTCAGTCAAAACGAGCGGTGTCTTCTGTGCTGGAGTAATTACAGAAATAGAGGGTGGAGAACAGGTAGACGTTTTTAATTGATTTGGCTGTTACAGTGAGCTGTAGGTTGTACTGTCTCAGCTGGATCACACCACTAAAAATAAAATCAGGATTGTAGCCAGCGAGGCATGTGAAGTAATCCTCTTTTGGCAGAATATTGTGTCCGTCCTGGCACTGGACTCCAGAATATACATGGACCTGCTGGAAGGAGCCCAGGAAAGAGCAGTGGGAATGAGCAGACCTTACTTAGCAGTCTGCTAAATATGACCTACAGGAAAGTATTGAAATCGGGTGTTACGTAGGTTATGAAAGAGAGAAGTGAGGTCGAACAGTCTTCGAAACCAGAAAAGCTGTTGCAGAAACGGTGAGGTTAGTCCATTTTCCAGAGGCTTAACGTGTGAATTAAAAAAAAAATCTGGATATGAATAAAACCATTCTAGTAGTAGGATGGATAGTAAGGCGGGGGAAGGGATTTCACGAGGGGTTGTGAAAACTTTGTCCAGTAGATTCGAGGAGTGGGTTGGCAGACACCTGCGAGGATGGTACGGCTGCTGTTGTCCTGCGGAATGGGGACAAAACCCATAAAAGGGGCTGGGAAGGCTCGAGGGGATCAATGGATCTACCGCTCTCTGAAATACACTGAGACTGTAATTAACAGTGGAAGCAAACGCCCAAGAACGACGTGCCGCCGGGCCTTGTATGCCAGGGCAGGTGGTGCAGTGGGGGCATCTCCGGTTGAGCTGTAGCTGGTCTCCCTCCCTAGCCGGAGCAGAAATGTCCACCTTTCCTGGTGGCCTGGAAACGTGCGGCTCGGTAGGTATGAGAATATTCTGGAGTGGGAGTTTTTAAGTGTTGCCGGATTAAAATAAATAGTGTTCTTGTATAATATCACAGATTGCCATTAACGGATGTCATAGCTTCGTACGACGAGGGCTGTGGAAAGACCGGTCTGGGGGATGTGTCCGTAGCAGTCTCACGGAGCTTTCCATTGTATTACAGTAACTGAAGCGTGGTCTGTATCTTTGTGCATAAAAACTATGACTTTTTATTCCGGCCAAAAATGTTACGCTGTAAATGCATGGATACCGCGTTTGCTTGTACCGACATCTCTCAGTATGTGCTTCAGTTTAGATGTCTGTGCTGAAGCAGGAATATTTTGCTGTAGCTTGGTTCTGTTTGGTGGCAATGAAATGAAGAAGTTGGGGGTGGTTTTGGTTTGGTTTTTTTTTTCCTCCTTAAAAAAAAAAAAAAAGGCAATCAAACAGAACAGCTCATGTGTAATGGATATTTCTATTTATGTAACGGAATACTTTTCATTAACAGTTGGTTCCAAAGAACAGGGAAGAACATTGCAGTTATGTTGATAAGTTATAGCAATTATAGTTAGGTAACTGTAACCTTGGAAGGATTGTATCTATCTTTTTTTTTTTTTTTCCCTCCCGTGTTGGTAGCCAGCAAACCTGGAATTTTCGGGCCCAGAGTTTCGTGAACATGTTAGTTTCTCGCCCAGATCTTGAGACGCGCAGTTCACGGATGTGCGGAGAGGTTTTCTCCTCCTCTGCCCGTGGTACACTCATAGCAGTTCTTGCCCTCTGTTACCTGGAAATGAGGAGGTCTTCTGTGACCACTTTGCTGGAGTTTCGGTTACTTCTGAAGCCGGTTTCTTCTGAAGTAGGGCTTAGAATGGATGAAAAAGAAGATTAAAGATAAACATGACTGTTTTTAACAGAAGACTTTGCACTGCACTGGAAAATATTGTATTTCCTTACTGTGGTTGTTCATTTAACTTTTATTACATTTTCTAGCTTGTTCTCTGCCATTAAATTAGTTCTGTTTCCAGCCATTAGCATAATTGCTTGTGGTAAAGTACCTTCAATTTTAGACAAGCATTATGCAAAGGGCTGTGAAAATAAATATGGTGAGGTAATTAAAAGTCTAATCACCTTTTTACTCTTGCCGTTGTCTCTCTGTACGGCGGGGATGCGGAGAGACGGCGGCTCAGGACCTGTGCGGGTCTGGGGCAGCCGCCCCACGGGAGGCAGCTGCTGCTCGGGGGGGTTGAAATCAACCTGAGTCAAACGAGTCTCTGATCACGAGCTGTAATTCTGCCGCTCCGTCCCCCTGCTGCTGGCTCTTCCTGTGCCTTTATTTTCTCAGTTGAAGAGCCGTCTGGCGTACGGTGCTTTATCCTTATATGCTAATGATAAAACTTCATCAAGCTGCCTATTTTTTCCTTTGGGAAGTGATGTAGATGAGGACTGCTAAGCTTTTTTTTTTTTTTTTTCTTGCCAGACCACAATTTTTTCTTACAGCTCCAGTTCGTTGGTTTTTGTTTTTCTGTTTTTCAGTATCCTTCTTTCAAATATAAAACCCAGGGCTTTGATCAGTGGCCCGATCCAAGTCTTTCTGATGTCGTACATGGAGTTGTTCCTGTTGGATGTTTTCCTATGAGTTTGTCTAATTATGGTGCCGCAAGTGTTTATCCTTAATGAGCCCTTAAATCCTTTTAGGATCAGTGCTTTCCAGGTCCCACTGTAAAAGATTGGCCCCAATCGCCTCCCTGCCACCTCCCCCAGGTGTGCGACTGCGGGCAATCGCCTGGGCAGCTTGGGCTTGGGAACCAAAACCTTTGCTCTGCCCTTCGGGATCAAAATAAGCGCAGGAAACTCCGTCAGCAGTCCTTCCAGGGACGAAAATGGCCTGGAGACTTCCTAAGATTTGCATAAACAAGTGTCTGTCCTCTATTTACGTCTTTTTCTTCGTGAAAGCCAATAGGTTGCTCTCATCTCTTGAAGATGGCACGACTGTTGGCAGGAGCCGTGCTCCAGAATGATCTTGAACTCTCTAAGAATCGCCTAATGAGTCAGAGGACATGAAGATAATAGAGCCGCCCAGAAAAATGCTCTGGCAGCGCTTAATAGCCCAGCAGCCGGCTGTTCCTGCAGAAGCTGCTTCCTCCACAGCAGAAGCTTCATGGGGAAGTACAGCATGTCTCGAGGCAGAGCGCGTAACCACCTTTAGCTAGCTTTCTTTTTACCACATCCTGTTTGCTACAACGCCGCATTATGAGTTTGCTTTAGAAAAAGAGGCCTTTTCAGCTCTCCCGATGTCTGTAATTTACCCGTGGAATCCACTCTGCTTCACGACCGCGTTGAAGTCGCGCGTGGAGTTGTGGTCGTGCTGCCGGCGCTGCAGGGTGGGCGCGCTCGCCACAAGGCCCCTGTCCGAGGGCAGGTTTGGAATGAGCTGCCGGGCGCATCGGGGTCTGCTGCAGCGCCTGGAACCGCCAAGTGGTGGAGGGAGTGAATTAGGTCACTGTATTACTTTGGAACAGGATTATCTCGCTTATTGAAGTCAAATGCTTCGGAGCAGACTTGTTGCCGGTTATAGTTCAGTGACTCTTGTGTCTGACACTGGACTTTCTGACAAATTGCATCTGCCCGGGAGGCAGTGAATAAAGTTGGCTTAGAAATTCTGGGATGTGACAGTGAAGCGTCCTACAAGTTCAGGTCCTGGCTTAGGTTCAGCGGTGGGTTCTCTGGTGAGTGCTTGGAAGCTGGTGGGACATGCCAGGTTGTCTACGCCCTTCTCAGATTCTCATCTGTTCCGTGGAGCCGTTGGGTTTGGGTCTTGGGAAAAGATGAGAACAGAACATATTTTAGCTGTTTCAGCAGCTGCTTGTGCTGCAATATAAGCTTTTCACCTTGCCTAGTAAGTAACTTGCGTTTTTTCCCCCTGAAGCTGAATCTAATTTCTGTTTTACTTTCTTGAGATTTAACACTTGTAAAAAGAACCGATTAAAAAAACTTGTAGTTGACGTAACAAGTTACAAACATTATTTTTTTTTTTTCCTTCCTATTTACCATCCACTTCTGTGTAGCGAGGAATGATCTTTCTGGGGTGATTCATTTAACGGTCTTTTATATCCTCTGAAATCAGCGGGCTCCAAGTTGGAGGTCTTCCCAGCCGGGGTGAGCGCTTTGCCATCTGTACGAGCGCTTCTTCCTACACACGCCCGTCTTGTGAGGGGCTCTCTCGCTGCTTATCCGCTCCCTTTATCCTGCTCCAGCGAAGCGTAGCGAGTGGATATTCTGGTAGCTTTTCAGCTGAGTTTCCAGAGCAGATGAGCGGTTGGTCTGTTTTGTAGTTCCTTCTGCACAGACAACCTACGACCGTGGGCAGGGACTTTTCTGCCTGCCCTCTGCAGAGAGGGGGAAACGTGCTCCCGACCCTTCTGGCTGCTGTTTCCTCCAGCTTTGTCAGGGACAGCTTTCTGTTGAGAAAAAAAACCGAACAACCCCAAACAACCAAACCAACAAACCAGGGTGAGAACGGCTAAAGAGGTTTTTTTTTTTTAGGGCAACGAATCATGCTTTCTGGTGCTTGTTTCTGCAGTTACGGACCCATCATACTTCATTATTTCAGAATTTTGATGCTAATCATTACATGGACCTTGAGTTAAAAATCTGTCGAGAAAAACATTCTTGCTCTTCCTCTTTCTGTTGCCAGTGTGGCAGCACAGCGCGCTGCGCTCCCCGAGACACCTAAAAATAACAGGCTGGGAAAAGTACCTCCCTAGAGCATTATTTAAGCTATTGTTTAATTTAAGCATAAGATCTATGTGCCGTTGGCATTCTGAACTAATTAAATAGTCCTCTGAGGAAATAACAATGAAAGCAATAAAACTTGGTTGGGAGTAAAGCAGAGCACCTGGGTTTTGGCTATTAAATGAGCAGGGGAGGACAAAATTGTTAGCAGATCTTGCTTCCAGTCGTTTCCAGCCGCTGGTGCCGACTCGGGAGCTGGAGGCTTGTCTGCACCCTCAGGGCCGGAGGTGTGAGCCGAGGGGGGGTCGTGCCAGCGGCATCTGCCCCCCCCGAGGTCCGGCCGAGCCGGCGGGGCTGGGGGTGGCCGGCGGCGCAGGGAGGATGAGCACCGCGATGGGCTGCTGTGCGCCGGTCCCCGCAGGGATGGGCTGAGGTCCTCCATCCTTCCCAGGGGAGGAGGGTGGCGAGTAGGAGGGGCTGCGCAAAAACCTGTGCTAAAGGGTCTTTAAAAACACGGTCATTTTAGAGCCAAAGTCAGCTGGGGGTGTGCATTAGCTCCTGATCTGAGACTTGAATGATTGAAAGCGTCACGGCCTTGGACTTCTTTCTTAGCAGCGCTCACGAGTCTTGTGTCACTGCGATAATTTTACTCTGTTCTGGGGTATTGACGTTAAGTAATGTGCAGCCGTATGACGGGGACGATAGTTCCTGGCTTGGCGGGGTTTCTGTGAGAGCAAGAAGGCAGGTTGGTTGTTCGAGCGGATTTGTTCTGGGCTTCCTTTTCTGACCTGGGGAAGACAGCCACCATACAGAAGTAGACACCGTCAAAATCGGGAAGTAACTATAGGAACAAAAAATGATATTTAAAATACTGTTTGAAGACTGATCTTCTTCTTTCTCCTGTTACTTCTTGTTTTCTGTTCAAGTTTAGACTAAAACTCGGGTTGCAGATAGGCTGCAGGAGGCCGGCGTGAATCTGTGGAACCTGTGTTTTTCTTGCACGGTTCGTATGATCGGTTAAAAACAACACAAAACCCAAACCACAAGTAGATGTCGGAAACTGTGTGATTGTAAAGCGAAACAGAAACTGTAAGTGTAAGACATTTCACAGCGGAGCTGTTCCTTTACAGCACTTCTCCGCTTGTATCAAACTGGGGCGGGGACAGCGAAAGAGAGAAAATCCGCACTCGGAGCCTTCTTATAAAACTCAGTCTGTTTTGCCGTGTGCAGTTTTTTTTCGCCAAATTAGTGTTAGACTTAAGATCTAGTTTTTACGTCGTAATGTAAACGTTACTGACAGCTACATTTCTTTCAACATACTTTTATTTTGTGGTAAAATAAATGTGGTACTTGCATGAATTACATCGAAGAGCATTTACAGAGGCACGGGCGAGGTTTCCCACTGCAGATTTTACGTGCATTTTACCTGCAGGCAGTTCTTAGGAGGTGTCTGTCTTGTGGGTCATGGGCAAAGAGTATCCAAAGTCACGATAAAAAATGCATGTATTCATTTTGGGTTTTCTTGTGATGATAAATAATTGATCATTTCTTTGTTGAGAGGCAGCCCGCTATGCTCCCGTGCCCTTCTTCGTGAAGGGGTTGAAGGGACTCAGTTGTGTGATTTCCCAGTGGACTTGCAGGTTAAGTCGGAGCTTTAAAATAGGAAAAATATATATCTTATCTGGAACTTCACATGATGGGTAATGTACACATGCTGATATATATTAGCATTTATATACAGTATAGTTGTCGGAAGATTTAAGTCGTGGGGAAAATAGTCTTTATCACAGTAGAGCAGTGTAATTATATAGTTTTTGGGTTAGGTTATCAAGAATTCCAGGCAGACTGGAAATGTTGAACTCCGGAAGTAATATTGTGGGAGAGAAGATGAGCAAGATAGATAATGAATATGACATATCTAGAGATAAGAAATGATAAATTATTTGGATGAAAAGTGACTTGGATGTCTCCACATTTAAGTTTGCTGCAAACATGCATACCAGGCAGCAAAGCCCGAGCTGTGGCACACCGCCTCAGCCACTGCCTTGTGTACATTTCGTAGGTTTGTTTGTTTTTCCCCAGGAAGCATGTACGTAAACTCATTCCTTTCAGATTAGATGGGCCCTCCGTGATTTGTTCAGTCATCCCGCAGCCGCACACCTGAGGCTTCGGCAGCGCTCTCCTGCAGCGGCGAGTCTCCAGCCTTTCCTTCCAGCTCCGTTTCCAGTGGCTTTGCTGGTGTGTGGGGGAGATGGCATCTGGCTGCATGGGGGTGCGGTGAGGGGATCCGAGGAGGAGGAGAGGGCAGCCGGTGTAAGGCGCTCTGCGTGGGTCCTGGCGAGGGACGGGCATTTCCATATCCGCTTGGTGGATAAGGAATTGGCTGGATGGTCGCGCTGGAAGAGTTGTGGTCAGCGGCTTGATGTGGAGCGGTGGTGAGCAGTGACAAGTGGTGTTCCTCAGGGGTTGGTGTTGGGACCGGTGCTGTGTAACATCCTTGACAGTGACATGGGCAGTGGGATTGAGCGCACCCTCAGCAAGTTTGCCGATGATTCTGAGCTGTGCGGAGCGGTCGACAAGCTGGAGGGGAGGGACGCCATCCAGAGGGACCGGGACAGGCGGGAGAGGTGGGTCCGTGTGAACCTCATGAAGTTCAACCAGGCCAAGTGCGAGGTCCTGCACGTGGGTGGGGGCAATCCCAAGCACAAATGCAGGCTGGGTGGAGGATGGCTGGAGAGCAGCCCTGAGGAGAAGGACCTGGGGGTGCTGGTGGAGGAGAAGCTTCACGTGAGCCGGCAATGTGCGCTGGCAGCCCAGAAAGCCACCCGCATCCTGGGCTGCACCACAAGCAGCATGGCCAGCAGGGCGAGGGGGGGGATTCTCTTCCTCTACTCTGTTCTCATGAGACCCCACCTGCAGTATTGGCTCCAGCTCTGGAGCCCTCAGCACAAGAAGGACATGGACCCCTTGGAGTGGGGCCAGAGGAGGCCATGGAGATGCTCCGAGGGCTGGAGCATGTGGGGCAGAGGTTAGGTGGGCTCCAGCGTTAGGTCCTACTGCTCGGTGAGCTGTTTGGTACGCCTTTGTGGCTCCCCTGGTCCGCTACCAACTTGCAAGGAAGGGTTGCAAAGACTAGTTTGGAAAGCTTTGAACTAAAATGTTAAAATCCCATCTTTAATATAGTGCAAAGTGACTTCCATACCAAAGGTAGCGTTTTCTATCTGCTTGTACTCACCTGAGCGTTCTTAGCCCGTTTCTGATGGAATGTTCTACTTGTGTATAAACAGAGATGGTGAACAATCTTGATTTCCCCCTCCTTCCCCCAGTTTCTCAGTCAATCCGAAACAGTTGCACTCCTGTGGAGCTTTTATCAGTGTGTCTTGACACAATTCACAGACCAATTAAGCCTCCGAACACCACTGTGAAATAGGTAAATATTAGTTTTCCATGTCTGTAACGTGGCATAATAACAGCTTTAATGAGATTTACCTGCTCTGTACTACTAATAAAGCAGATTCTCTGGTCCTGCCAGCGCTTCTCATTCCTCTCAGTGGGATAACTCATTAGTAACAGGAGGAAAGCTCAGAAACCAGGAGAAGAGTAAGTAGAATCTAAATTACTGAAGCTGTTAAGTCTTCTAACTTTCAGCAGTGCTTTTAGGAGATTGAGCGGTTAGAAAGTCGCAGAGGAGCCGGAGAGCTCTGACTCTCCGTTATCTCGTGAATTCATTTCTAGAGCAGGGGACAGACATGGATATTTACCATAAGCCTTTCAAATGCTTTTATTGTTCTATACTAATATCTGTCCTGTAAAAGAGCGAGGCATAGCACAACTTGCAGCCCCCCGGGGAATTGGTCCGCATTTGCGAGGTCCTTGCTGCAGAAGGTCGCTTGGTGCACTGTCAGGAGGTGAGTAATGTACACCATCAGACCGCCGAATCTTCAAACTCCGTAGGGGAACAGAGCGGTGACCTTATAGGGAAGTTGCTCCTCTCTTTCCTGGCCTCGTTCCACTGCCGGCCTTACGTCCAGCCACTGCTCTCAAGCGTGTGCGTGCCTGCGGTGGTGGGATAGGTAGGTTCGGAAAGAGGCAAAACAGTTTCTCAACGTTTCTAGATACTTCTGTGGATAATTCCTTTTATTAGAAGGGGAAGGAGTCTGAAGAGAAGTAGAGCCATCTGTTTCTGAACCTCCGGCCCTCGCAGCTTTCTTCTTGGAGCGCACAGAGCGAACCGGAGGAAGGCTTCAAAATTCACGTCGGAGAATCATCTGCGCTCTGGCACTGTTGTTGGAGTGGTTTCGCTCCTCTTTACCTATCTAAGTGCTGTGTGTATTTACTGACTGAGTGCTGCGGGGTTTGTGTTTTGGTTTTAACCACAATGCAACAGCCTTCCTCGATGCCGTTGCAGAAGTTTGATTCCTTTCAGTGGTTGAGGTGCTGAGCAGTACTGGCGGAGGTGAGTGCCGGCGTCAGAGACGTGAGAGTACCCTTCTGTTGGGAAATTATTCCGTGTCTTCATGAAACGAGCCTGTCGCCTCCCTCTCCCCCGGGAGAGCACACACACAGGTGTAGGCCCTGTCAAGAAGTAGAAGTACACCTCCCAGGGTACTTTGTGCGATAAATAATTCGTAACAGCCAACAGTTCGTAGTGTGGAGCGCGTCAAAAGAAATCGCGTGCTTTCTGGTAGTAAAGGGCTATCGGCTTGCGTTAGCTAAGTAATTTTAAAATAAGTTGTATGATGGAAAAATATTGATCAAGAAAATAGCGACTGTCACGTCATTCGCAGGGACAGAATATTCTTGTGACGTGGGGAAAGAGCCGAATCCGCAAGTGACAACCAGCCAGCCTGGCGTTATTAAGCTGCCGATGCTCGTTAGCTTGCCAATAGCTTGCTCGTAGCTGCTAATGCCACTTGCTAAAGCGGTGGGAGTTTCTCCTGTGTACAAGTGAAAAAAGAACGAAACCTCAAGTGCTGTGTATTTCTTGATGAGCTCCAGTGAAGGAATTTAATCGCGTTCTTTGCAATAACGGACTGATTGAAATGGGACGCTTCAATTCTGTGTTTAGTTGTTCTTTTAAAAATTGGAATACTTTTACCTGTCGTTGTTTAGTGCTATTAGTCAGTCTTTTAGAGTTACTTGTTCATACGTACAACCCTTTTTTTCGTGCACCTTTGATATGCTGAATGCTTTTGATAATCCACTTTCAATGTATGTATAGATCTCCTTTAGTGGACTGGAATTCTGCATGTTAAGGGAGAAATGAAAAGATACGTACTAAAGTATGAAAGATACGTACTAAATGTGTTTCAGATGTAAGTTTTCCCTGTTCTTTTCTCTTCACGGCTTTAAAAAATTATTTATTACGTGTTCGATATTCAGAGGCACATTTCATGAGGGTCTTAAGATGATACGTGATGGGTTGAGGGAAAGATCCAGTGGCAGTTGCAGTGGGGGAAGCACAGACAGCACTTTATTTTTTTTTTAAATGATTTACAGCTGCGTGTTAAAAATAGAGCACATTCTCCTTTTCCTTCGAAATCCTTTTATCATTTGAATTGGTGTGCCACCACTTGACATCTTGACGAGCTGCGGGTCCTACCCTTTGGAAGCGCTGGAGCCCTGGCTGCTCTCCGAGGAGGTGGGAGGGGGTTTCACCGCGCGCCCCCTCGTCTGAAGCGCAGACTCTGTCATCCGCCTCGAGGGTTTTGCTCCTAACCGCTCTTCTGGGCTCAAAGCAGAATAATAATCCATTGCTCTCACTAAGCCAGCATATGAGCTGCTTGTGAGGCTGTGTCGAGGTTTGACGCGGACCCTGGGAATACTCCTCGGCGCGTCGGGGCTGTGTGTGCTGGAGGAGCCGCACAGCGCTCCGGCGCCTGCGGGCTTCGAGGCACGCGCAGGGCCAGCGCTGGGCAGGACGGCTGACCACGGATTAACCAGCGTGAGTGGTTCCACTGGGCGGAAAGCTCGTGGAAAATAACGCCTGGAAATAAGGATTTTCCTTGGAGGCTCTTGGAACCCTTTAGCCGAAGTTTATTTTCATATAATGATTTATAGCCGTCGTTAAACAAGCTACCGGGCAGCTAACAGACTGATTGCGAGCTCGGTTTGATACTGTTCTGGCGAAATTGTTCTGCGCTCCTCACCACTGCATGCGAGTCCTGTCTTGTAAAATATAATTCGTTCTTTTACCCTGCTTGTTATGCACAGAGATACCTTTTAATTTGTTATGATGTATAATTTATAATGAAAAGTGAACGTATATTAGACTCTATTAGGAAAAACAGGTTACGGACAAATAGCTCGTAATTGGAAAGAAAAGTAGTGCAATCTGTGGTGCCTTCTGGGCTGTGAGGATTTTTGTGGCTTTGTACCTAGCCGGCGCTGCGGTTCCTACGCAGATGAGTTTTCCCTGGTAGTAGCAAGCCTCTTTGTTCCCGAACAAGGAAATCGGTGGCGCTCTCAGTTCTGGAGCTTTTAGGGGGTCTTAATTATCCTGTGCTATGGCAACTGCCTGCGTCTACCACGCAGAACAAGATTTTGAACTTGACTGGGGGTTCTGTGACAACTGCAGGCTGGTTTGAATTCCAATTTTTATATGGTTTAATAATAGACCTCTAACCCTAACGTTCTAAGACCGTTATTGGTACCGATGGTGGGCTCGGTACAGTACTTGAGGCAAATAAAATCAAAGGGGATAAAACAGGAGATGGCACACTGGGAGGAACGGTAGTTTTCCAACAGAAAAACCCAGCGTGAACCTGTGTTTCTGGTGCTGGCTCCCTCTTGTGCGGGGGCTGCAGCGCACGGTGGGGGAGAGCCCCGGGCTGGTCCCCAGCGGACCCGCACCCGTCCCTGGAGGGGTACCAGAGCCTCGCCTCCGGGTGAGGGCTCTGGCAGGGGGTTAAAAAACCCAACAGCCGGCTTTAAACGCAGACATAGGGTAGTGTCCCTGTGGCGCGCAGGTGGAGTGTGGCTGTTCTGCGCGCCGCCCTGCAGCTTCCTCCGCACTTCTGCGCAAGAGGTTTCTCCGGGGACGCGGCGTGCGTGATCGCCCCGCGTGCAGGTGTCCCGCTGGCCCTGCTCCTCCGGCTTCTTCATGCTGTTTCCCGAATTCGGCCAGACCGGAAAGGTCAGGGGAGGTCTTGTGGCTTTGGGCAGAGACCTTGAAGTGCCCGAAGTGAGGACAGAGCCCCGTGCCGCACGGTTTGCGGAGCACCGGCGCGCGTTCCCGACCAGCCTGGTGCGGGGAAGGTTGGCTGAAGCTCCGTCTGCCGGGGAGCCGGAGCTCTTAGCCGCGGTCGGCGGGAACCGCGCTGGGACTGATTCTGGTGCAGATGTCGCCCCCCCCCTTTTTTTTTTTTTTTTTCGTTATTCTGTATTTATACACAGCGCGTTTACCTTGGATTTGGAAACAGCTTGATGTGTTTGTTTTCTAATTTACTATTTTGCCCACTAGAAAGAGTCTACATCAGCGTTTTGGACCACGTTCAGGTCTGCTGTAAATAGACACAGCTTCCTTTCAATCAGTGACATTGTGAATACTTGTATCAGGGCTAAGCGTGTCTATTTTTAGCTCTGCTGCCTTACCTAGTCACTTCTGTTTGTTTTAATAAGATTTTTATTTACTCCTGTTAAAAGGGTATTTGAATCAAATACTAATAAAAGTCCAGTTAGAATTAGATGAGCAGTTTTGGCCGAGGTTTGTTTTATTATGGAGTTCCTCATTAATTTTTATTTTTTTTTTTATTACTATCCCACGCTCTCAGTTAATTGACATTCTCGTGAAGATCAAGACATGGTGTTTGGAATGCAGAGGTGACCTTTCGACGGCAGGAGGAGGCAGAAGGCCGGCGCGCGTCCCTCTGCCTGGCTGGCAGCCTGGCTCCAGAAGCTGTCCCTTGGCCAGCGGTGGCAGAGCCGTCCTGGCCGAGCGCGGCATTTCTTTATTAAAACTGCAAGAGAAAGGTTCTATATTGCAGGTTTTACTTCTTTTTTTTTTCTTTCTTTTTTTAAAAAGAAGAGTGCTAACAAAGAGGTGGCTTTTAAGTGTTCTGTGTTGGCCAAGCGGTGCCCAGTTCTGTCGGTCCCAGTAGCGCTGGGCAGTCCCATGCTGGGAGGATGTTTTGGGGAGGCTTCAAAATGGATACAGCCCGTGGGCATCAGTCTTGCTGCGGAGCACTGGGCTCGCATCCCCCCAGGGCAGCCACAGAGGTGTGAATTCAGCATCTCACGGGTGGCGTGTGTTAAATGGATAAACCTTCCAGCCCGGGATCGCCTGGGAAGAGCTGCGGGCTGGTGGGGAACGGGCACGGAGCCGTGGGTACCCGCCGGCCGTGTGGTGGGAGAAGGGTGGCGTGGGCTGCGTGGGAACACGCGTGGAAGCGAGAAGTGGTGCGGGAGGCTGCTCGGGCTAATAAAACAGTATAATCCATAACCGGCTTGTAAGCGTGGTGCCGGCGGCCGGGCCAGGCTGGGCAGAAGGGCGTAGGCTGGTGACCAGCCGCGTTCCTGCCCTCTGCCCGAGCCTGGCCCGGGGCAGCGCAGAGCTGGGGGAATGGAAGTCAGGTCTTCCTGGGTCAGGCGTGGGGTGGGGGGGTGCTGCTGAGTTAAGGGCCGACTTCCACACTGAAAGGGCTATCAAAGACTGGAGCAGGCTGCCCCGGGAAGGGCTTGAATCGCCACCCTTGGATGTATTTAAAAGCCATCTAGATAGGGTGCTCAGGGACGTGGGTTAGAAGTGCGCCCGGTGGAGTTAGATAACGGTTGGACTTGATGATCGTGAAGGTCTTTTCCAGCCATAACGATTCTGTGATTCTAGGAGTCAGGGTTTCATGCAAATGTACTGAAATCACGTTGGAAAAACATGCTTTTTACTTCTATATTTAGTTCAAATTATGTTCTTTTTAAAAAGAGATGGGTTAACTGAATTCCCTTGCCTCGTCCCCTCCAGGCTGGTGAAAGGGACCGTGTGCGGCCGGGGACGAGCTCTGGGAACGGCCCCATCGCTCCAGCGGGCTCAGCCTTTCTCGCCCCGGTCCCCTGGAGCTCACCCGCTCTCCGCATCTCCCCATCCGTACCTGGTGGTCAGGGGCCGGTTAGGGCTGAGCTGCAAACCTCCGGGGTCGTCTTGATCCCTCCTGGGCAGACATTGTGTCTCGGTAGTTGGAGTTAGTGCAGTTAATGGCATTTGGCAAACTTAGCTGTCCAGCGTTGGCCACAAAAAGGCTTGGAGCTGGGGGCTGCATGTATAATTGATATCATCCGTCACTTTGCTGTTAACCAGGAAAAGCTTTCAGAAAATATTTTCTTTTTTTCCCCTTAACACCCAGTGATCTGGTTGTTGCAGATATTATATAATATAGAAGAAGAAATCTTTAAAGCAAAAGCTGTCAGCATCTTTATTTCATAAATAATTGCTGGTTCCTTTTATCTGTTACTTAACGCTATCATTTTTTTAATTCCTGCTTTCTGTTCTTGGTCTTATTTTTCTGTGTGTAGTTAACTGTGCTTATTGTGCTTTTCGTCAATTCTCCCTGAACTTCTTAAAACTACTGTCACTTATTCAATGCTGCGTCTGTCAATTAGTTTTGCCATTATCCGAGAGCTGTGGTTTCTGGATAATAATTTTTCACTCAATCTAAGAACATCGGTAGAAGAAGAGATTTCCTTTATGCTGCAGTGGAAGTGCGGAATCCGGTGATACAACGGGTGGTTGAAACAGAAACACTTCCAGTGTGGAGAACATGAAGCTGTAATTGGATTTGTTTGAATTCAGGACAGTGGAAATATTTCAGCTGCAGTGACACGTGGGGAGGTGGGTCGCGCGGTCAGAGAGCCGGGAGCGCAAGAAGAGGGAGGAGTAGTGTGTTTGCATCTGTGCTGTGAGAGCGCTAATTGTTTAAGGCCAATCATTCAAAAAAAAAAAAAAAAAAAGATAAAAATCAGGGAACGGGACTTCTTAAATGAAGAATTTACCCACAAAATCTTTTGGATTTTTCTTAATCCTTTGGAGATTTAGATCCTTTCGAGCAATACTCTGGACTGGTAGTGGAGATTCTGACTCTCTTTTCCTCTGTCGTAAATCTTTAGTGAAGTAATTACAAGTCACTAAGAACCGCTCTCATCACTTGGCAATCTGGTTTTGTTTCTTGGCTTCCCCAAAGATTTTTCCTTCCCATCTCTGTCCTCCAGGCTCCGCGAGAGTCTCTTACAGTCCCCAGATCCGTCTTCATTCCTTGTCCTTAACCATCAGCCTCAGATCAATCATCCCTGGGAACAGAGCTTTCCTGCAGACCTCCCGGCACCGCGGCAGCCGTTCGCCTCCTCCCGCCGCTTCCCAGCGCGGCCGTGGGACGCCGCCGCAGCCGTCCTGCGCGAAGAGCCGCTCTCCCTCCGGGCAGGGCGAGGAGGGATGTGTTTTGCCGCCTGACGTGACCGTCATTTTGACAGAGAAAATGCCCGAGTTGACACCTTTCCCCCCCGTTTTCAGGAGGCAAGTGGGGAAAAAAAGAATCTCGTTACTCATGAGATTCCTAATTAATTAAAAATATCTCCATCCCTCGGCTCATCCTTCCCCAGATACAACCTGCTGAAGGAAAAGGTTGTGCTGGACACCCGCAAATTTTTCTCTGATGTCTGTGTCGCTAATAATTTTAAGAGCAGCACGTGGGGTCGCCTGGTGCCGGCCCAGCATTTGGATGGACTTAAAAACTCCGCAAGAATCTGATTCTTGTCAATATCGGGTGTAAAACGCGGCGGTGGGGAGGAAGCTCGGTCCCCAGGGCGGCGTGGGGAGCGGGCTGCCGCGGCGCCCGGAGCCTTCACCGGAGGCGGCCGGCACGGCTCCATCCCGCACGGGACCCGCAGCGGCGGTAAGGAATTCGGCAGGTGGCTCTCCGCTCCCACCTCTGGAGTATTTTTCCAGTGCTGGAGCCACCAGATGGTGTTTCAGTGGCGGGTGCAGGCAGCGTCACACGGTCGTTAGAAATGTATTCCTGGAGGTGTTCAAAATCCATAGGTTGCAGCTGTAAGGTATGGGGCCGCACTGACAGGCACGGGGAAAACTGGTGGGATGGAGCAGGCTGGTACGGGCAGAGCAGCGCGTGTCCAGCGTTGTGAACTGATGCTTGGAAAGCTTATGGTACATAATCCTTCTTATGGTCTGGTTAGAGCATATCTTTTAAAAAATAATGCTCGAAACCCTTCTGTCAAGGGAAGTTGTTTGGGTGAAATCCCGCTTTTTTGATGCGGTATAAGCTGCATGTATGTATACAGTATATCTTAATATACATACATAAACGCTCCCAGTCTACAGGTTCTTCAGAGGAAACTTGAAATGTCTTTTTATTTCAACTTAACTGGTGTCAAACAGCATTTCTTAACAGGGAATGTTTTTTGGTTTGTTTTTTTTTTTTTTTTTTCTTTCCTGAAAGGACAATGGTGAATGGTTGATGAAAGCTGATGCTCTGATTTATGTGTTAAACACTCCCTAAGTGTGAGAATAATGTTCTGCTTGGGTGCTACTGACCTTTGCAAGTGTTGTATTTTTTTTTTCCCCTCTCCTGCAACTTACAAAAATTACTATTAAGATTGTAATCATTTTTCTGGCTATGAAAGAATTTCTGCGTGACCTCCTGCTGTACCGAACACGGCTGTGCCTGTGTGCGGTGCCGCCGCTGGGGCCGAGGGGACGCCCTGTCCCCCTCCGTCTTCTCCCCGCTGCCCTGCTGCTCTTCGGGGTGAAGAACCACCCAACGGTTTTGTCTGCAGCAGGCTTGCCCGTGTCTCGGGCCTCCTCCTCGTGGACGGTTACAACATCAGTAACTTCATGGAGAGGAGGTCGTAGAATCATCGAATGGTTTGGGTTGGAAGGGACCTTGAAGACCACCCAGTTCCCCCCCAGCCCCGGGCAGGGACACCCCCCCCAGCCCAGGTCGCTCCCAGCCCCGTCCAACCCGGCCTTGAGCACCTCCAGGGATGGGGCAGCCACAGCTCCTCGGGGCACCCTGCGCCAGGGGCTCACCGCCCGCACGGGGAAGAATTCCTTCCCAATATCTCATCTCAATCTCCCCTCTTCCAGTTTGAAGCCATTTCCCCTCATCCCATGGCTCCCCTCCCTGACCCAGAGTCCCTCCCCAGCTCTGCTGGAGCCCCTTTAGGCACTGGAAGGGGCTCTGAGGTCTCCCCAGAGCCGTCTCTTCCCCAGGCTGACCCCCCCACCTCTCCCCGCCTGTAATGCTGAGATGATGCTGCCCAGATGTTTCACACTGTCATTTATTTTACTGCAGTATTTTTGAATTGTTTATTTTTATTCGTGCATTTTAAAATGCTGCTGTTGTTAAAATTCTGCTCATCTTCGCTGGGACCTGACCGGCAGCGTTTTCGCAGTACTGGTTGACGTGGCCATAAGCTGTCACGAGTATATTCAGAATGTCTGACCCCTTGGTTTGGGTGTCCGTGGGCTTGTGCCCGGCGGCGCAGTCTGGGCCGGGGCCGTGGTGGGGCGCGGGCTGCGGGAGGCGGGCAGCGCCGGCCGGCTCCTGCTCCGCCGCCTCCGGGCTTGTCAACCTTTCCTTTCTCTGCCATAATTAAATTAAAAACTTTGGAAAATAATAAACGGGGCTAGAGTGTTTGGCACGGCGTTGTTGAAAATGTGCGTTGGTATATTTTCACACTCCTCCCACAGTTGTCTTTGTGTTTTGTTGGGTTTTTTTTGTTTTGTTTTGTTTTGTTTTGTTTTGTTTGTGGGTTTTTTTGGGAACCAGCCAGTAGCTGGGGCCGCGCCAGGGATTTTTCTTTCACTGCGTTCATTGCTGTTTGTGCCACTCTTCAGCCTCTTAATTACATGACTGTAATCTTCTTTGGTTCATTGTCCAAACGAAAAGTTCAGTCCATTCAGCGTTATTTTGCTGCTGCTGCTGCTGCTGTTTCCGCCACGTGTAAAGGAGGAGGAGGTCATGAGCTCCGGCTCCGGGTTGGGCTCCGGCGGGTTTTGTTCTCAGCACCGGCTTTGTGCCGCGTTGGCCGCGCCGGCGGGGGAACGGGCGAAGAGGTGCGCTCTTCGGGCGGCTTTGGCTGCCGGTTGGCAGCGGTGGGGACAGTCTGTGTCCCCCGCTGTGACAGAGCCGCCCGGGCTTCGGTGGGTGGCTGGGAGCCCCCTCCGTCCTGCGGGGTGTGGGCATCCCCGGGGCTGCTCCCCTCCTGTCTCCTCTGCAGTGCGGGAAGGCAACTTGTTAACAGTATCTCCAGTAAAAGAGGAACTAAGACAAGCCCTTAAAAAAAAAAAAAAATAAAAAAAAGAGAGAAATCAAAACCCCACTTGAACTGCAAATTGCTTTTAAGGAATAGAAAACTTGGGGTGGGTTGGTTGGTTTGTTTTCAAGGAAGCCCATTTGTTTATAAAATATTTCAAGAATGATCCTTTTTGTTGAGAAGAATTACAAAGTTTGGAGGATCTCATCAGAGAGGCTCGTAATTCGATTTCTGTCCTTATTTAGAGAACAAAACTCAGTAAAACTCAGTTTGTATAATCTTCGCAAGATCATCCTCATCAGCTAAATGAGCTGAGCGAAGTATAGGAGTTGTCTGGTTGGAATCCCTCTTCTGGAATTCTGATGGTGACCAACTGAATCCGGGGGGGACAGGGAAACGGGCTCTTCCGACAGGAAATTTGACTGGGGACCCAGTTATCGCCTGAGAGGCTACTGAGAAGCTGATACTCGTTTATACATAAATTAAAGTTTTTGTTTGCCTGATGGGTATTGCTTTGTCCGCTGTCACTAATGCTTTTGCTTCTGAGTAATTGGTGGGTTTTTTCTGATTTCGGTCTGTGCTGAAGTGAGGTGGTGGTGAGTTGAGAGGACACGACCTTCGCAGCTGACAGGGAAATGCTCTCCTGTACGCACGGCGATGAAATTACCGTGTAGCACATGAAGTGGGGTTTGTGTTTTTTTTAAAGACAGTGTACTCTGGAAAACATGAGATGTTGTAGGTGGTTGTATTATTTCTTAGTTGAGCGTCCAGTGATGCGCTGCTTTTTTTGGTAATAGAATTTTGCTATAAGTTCAAATTACAATTACATTTTCCTTAAAAAAATAGGTCTCTTGTATATATACATATATTTTTTTTTTTTTTTTAAGTTGCAAAGGGGTGTGTGATATCCTGATGCGCTGCGCTGTTGGGAGAGGAGTGCAGCAGGGAGCGGGCTGGAGCGGTTCCCAGCCAGCGCCAGCCCTGGAGTTACCTGCTCTGCCCTCCCTTCCTCGCTCTGCCCTTTTAGTTTACGCCTCTGCGGTCTTACCTCCCGAAGCTGGGTGTGATTTCAGTAAGCACGCGGTAAGTCTGAGTAAGGCAAGGCATTGCCCGCTGCAATGAGCAACCCGAAAGCGGGTTGGTTTCCAGCTCTGAGGGCCTTGCAGATAACCCAGACGTGGCAGCGGATGCCATGTAAAGTAAAAGGGCAGCAGGTACCAGCTCAGCCGGATGGAAGAGATGGTGCTTCCATGAGGGGAGGCGTTAAAATGCGTATAATGGAAAATACTCATCAGCAGGCTGCAGAGGTCATGCTTGCAAAGGAACTGTAAAGACGCTCATGTAATTTATTGTGCTATAAAACCTATGAGAGGTAACATCAACCAGTAATTCTAAAATTAGAAAGCAGAAGGGGTTGCTGTTTATCAAGGAAAAGTAGGTAAATCTGTTTCAGAAAACCAAACCATGTGAGTAGTAAGTAGTTTTTCCTCTGAAAAAAAGAAAATCTGATCCGTCAAAAGGAATGAGATATTCCCATTCAGAAGTATCCCAGCGGGTCCAGGAGGCCCTGGAGATACTGGGAGGGCTGGAGCCCCTCTGCTGGGAGGACAGGCTGGGAGAGGTGGGGGGGGTCAGCCTGGAGAAGAGAAGGCTCCGGGGAGACCTCAGAGCCCCTTCCAGTGCCTAAAGGGGCTCCAGGAGAGCTGGGGAGGGACTTTTTCCAAGGGCATGGAGTGATGGGAGGAGGGGGAATGGCTTCAAACTGGAAGAGGGGAGATTGAGATGAGATATCAAGAGGAAATTCTTCCCCTTGCGGGCGGTGAGCCCCTGGCGCAGGGTGCCCCGAGGAGCTGTGGCTGCCCCATCCCTGGAGGTGCTCAAGGCCGGGTTGGACGGGGCTGGGAGCACCCTGGGCTGGGGGGGGGTGTCCCTGCCCGGGGCAGGGGGGGGCACTGGGTGGTCTTCAAGGTCCCTCCAACCCAAACCATTCTGTGATTCTCTGATTCTATATTTTGGTGCATTACGTAAACATCTCATAAAATTCACGGCAGGTAGAAATTGGAATATGCTTAGTACACCTATGGGAGGTGAGTGAGGGTCCCCATCCTTTTCTGTTCAGAGTGCTGTAGAGCCCCTTGATAATCAGTATCGCTAAGCCGCGGCAATTAGGGATGCCCACACAGGTATGTACAACCCCTGATGTTACCTGGGCGGTTTTGTATCCCTTTTCACAAGTTACCATAGTAATAATACATCTTTACTGATTTTTTTTTTTTTTTAATCTTTTTTCTTTCCAGGATTTTTGCTTTTTAAAGACTATTGCATGAACGAGATCGATGAAGCTGTTCCTCAGCTGAAGTTTTACGAAGAGGTAAGCGGCGGTTGGCGGCGCGGTGGGGCTGCGGGGGGCGGTGAGGGGAGGGAGGCCGTGCCGCCGCTGCCCCTGGGGCCGGGGATGCTGAGGGGAGGGAGAGGCGTGCGCGGGTGCCCCGTCCTCTCGCTCCTCCCCACCTCGTAGTGGAACGGTTGGCTCTTCACAAGAGACAGTATTTTATGTAGTAACCTTTGCATCTGAAAGGGACGAAGCTGTCGTTTTGAACAAGTTCCAGAGACTTAAAAATAGCAGTGTAACTATTTAATCAAGTTGGTAATCTGCTACAGTACTCTCACAGCGTATTTTATGAGTGGCGTAGAGGATTTTTTTGCCCTCTTACTGGGCAAATACTTAAGATTTAGAAAATGGAATGTTTGCAGGAAAAATCTGCTTCGCTCAACTTCTGACGGTGCTTTTATTTGCATGTACTGAACTATGTCTTTTTATTAAACGTAAGCTAACAAAGCATTGTAAAAGGTACTGTTACAGTCTTTTGTCTTTCTAGAGTTAAGTATGTTTAGTTTTAAGGCATGATGTGTTGAAAACAAACCAGTGGACGTTACCTGAGCAGCAGCTTACCCAAATGTTCACTCATCACGTTCATGTGTCAAAAGGTAACTTGGAAAACACTGAGCGAATGGTGGAACGGGGAAGAACACTAACAGAGACTAAAGCAGCTTTGGGTTCATTAATGTTTTCTATCGTAAGTTCGCTCTTTGACTATGGTTCATTGGAACGATTCGTAAGAAATGAGTAAGAAACTGAAATCTCAGTCTCTATTGTTAAATATCTCCGATACCGTAAGTTAAGCCAGATGTGTTCTTGAGGAACGGGATAAGCTTTTGATCTCCACTTGTGAAGCTCAGTTCTGCTACGAAACGGGGATGAAGTTAAAGTAAGTACCGTTCACCACCTCTCAGTGGAGTTACGGCAGCGGATTCGAGTGGCTGCGGGAGAACCCCGTTGGCACTGCCGGAGGATCCTCCGGAGAGCGGTGCGAGAGGGGCTTGAGATGGCTGAGGGCAGGTGTGCTCCGTTGGCAGGAGGCAGTCACGGGAGCAGCTGAGAGACGTGGTGCCCGAGGCCGGCGTGCGGCCAGAAGGATGGCGCCCTCGGAGGAGCGCCTGCTGTCCTCCCCGGCCCTCCCGGGCCCACGGCGCCCCTCGGCGCTTCTGCCCGCGCCGCTCGCGAAACCGGAGGGGTCGTAGCGCTCCGTTCGTTCCTAGTTATACGTGTGACGCTCTAAATATACCCCTGCAGTTAATCCTCTCGGAGGTGGTGGTTTCAGTTGAAACATGCACACGTGCTCTTAAAATGCAGCCCGTGTTGCTCAGTATTAATTAGACCCGCAGCCTGGGGTAACCTTTTGTCTGGATTACTCTTAAGCTGCCGATTTAAAATTTTTCTTGCTAGTGGGTTAACAGCACAAAATAGGCTAAGCCGGTTATCAGTTTGGAGATAAATCCTTAGCGATATGCAGTTCCCCCACTCAAATTAGGTACTCGCTGTCAATAAAAGAAGAGTCTTTTTCTATCGTTTTCATCTTTTTATGTACTGAAGATATCACTGTCATAAGTAATCAAAAAGGCATGTTGTAGCAGATTGTTTAGCAAGATATTTTTAGCTGCCTCTTTATCTCTGAAACAATTTGAAATTGTATTTTTAGGTTATTAGCGAAGTGTTGCCTAAAAAGAATTTAAGTGCTTTGTCATGTACTTTTCGAAAAATCCCATTAAAGCTATTTAAGGAGAGGTTCATTGCGTTTTCTTCGGTGACATCCTGGATTCAGAAGCTTTTCTTTTTTTTATGTATATTTGATTTACTTACTGCATTTATTACATGTAGAATAATTTTGAGTACATTGCTACATTAAAAACCGCTTGATGTAGAAGAGCTCTGTGCTCCAGGGATTTCATATTACTGCAGCTTAAGTCACGATCAAGCATTTAACTGGATGAGTGATTCATCTGGATCGGTTTCAAAAAGAAAAAAAAAAGAAAAAGAACTTCTGGCTGCTTGAAAACTAATGCATTCTGATTTTGGTTTTTGAAAAGATACTTTGTCAGACACTTTTTGTGAGGTGAGCCGCAGTTTGCCAGGGCAGCGCTGAAGTGCCTGATGACACCGGCCATTATCTCGGGGTCGGGAGCGATACTGCGAAGCTGCTGCGGGCAGAGCCGCGTTACGCTTACGAACGGGGACAGTCTGAGCTCTGCCTGTCGCTGTGGTTTTTTGGCGTGGTACAGTAATGTTCTATTTGATAAGCATGTGAAATGAGCTTGTGAATGTCAGGCGTGTATGTTAAATGCGATCACAGTAGAGGTGTCCCATCGCATCACCTGTGTGATGAGAGGCGTGGGGCAGCCTGTTGGGAGGGGGTTCTCCTGGCGGGGGGAGCGGGCTGAGCTGCCTGGGGATGTGTCCCCGATGGGCACTTCTGTCATAGAGTCATAGAATGGTCTGGGTGGGAAGGGACCTTGAAGACCATCCAGTGCCACCCCCTGCCCTGGGCAGGGACACCAGCATCTCTGGGACCTCCTCTGGCCCCACTCCGGCAGGTCCATGTCTTTCCTGTGTTGGGGGCTCCGGAGCTGGATGCAGTACTCCAGGTGGGGTCTCCCCAGAGCAGAGCAGAGGGGCAGAATCCCCCCCTCGCCCTGCTGGCCACACTGCTGGGGATGCAGCCCAGGATGCGGGTGGCTTTGTGGGCTGCCATCGCCCATTGCCGGCTCATGGTGAGCTTCTCGTCACTCAGCACCCCCAGGGCCTTCTCCCCAGGGCTGCTCTCCATCCATCCTCCACCCAAGCCTGCATTTGTGCTTGGGATTGCCCCCACCCACGTGCAGGACCTTGCACTTGGCCTGGTTGAACTTCATGAGGTTCACACCAGCCCACCTCTCCCGCCTGTCCCGGTCCCTCTGGATGGCGTCCCTCCCCTCCAGCGCGCCCACGGCGTCACACAGCTCGGTCTCATCAGCAGACTTGCTGAGGGAGCACTCCATCCCACTGTCACCTGCTGTCCTTTTCTCCAAAGCTTTACGAAACCGAGGGACTTTGGTTACAAAGCCCACTGCAAAGGCAGGTGGGAGAGACGCTGAGCTGGTGCCAGCGTGGCTGGGGGCTGCGGCGAGAGACCCCTCCGCTTTGGGTGCTCTTAGAGGGGTTAATAAAATAGATGTTGAAGGGCAGGAGGTTGCATTCAGGTAAGACAATATGATATGCATCGGGCTTTCTCCTGTACTTCTAATTATTTTGCGGCATTGCATTAATTAAAAAATGTTTCTTTGGCAAAGATGTTTTGAATCGTTTTAATTATAAATTGGTACCAAGGGGGAAGTAGTCACAGATGGCAGATCGTGGTGGAACTGTTGCCTTATCATAGTCAGCAAACAAGAGGACTACAGCTAGAAAAAATACCCAGTTTAATTACGGCGTTCCACCTTCAGAGATCGATTGGTCTGCGTTTGTCACGCGGAGACCCGGGCAAGGGCCGTGAAGTGCAGCTCATCCTGTGAAAGGAGCAGCCTCTGAAGGGAGGATAAAAGAAAAAGTATATTGTGACACAGAGGCAAACCACTTTTTTTTAAAAAAATCCTTAGGTTTATAAGTCCTCAACGATGTGCCTTCTGTTACCCCTGGTGCTGCTCTTGCTGTTGAAGCACGGCTGGCAGGAGCGGCGGAGCCGTGCGTGTCCCTGGAAGCGGCGTGTCCTCCCTGCCCGGGGAGGAGGAGACGCTGAGGTGGCCTGTTCCTTCTCAGACGGGCACTGGATGAGATCCGAGTAGGTGCAGGGCTCCCAAGCTCGTCCGCACACTTCCATTTGTCCAGACCCTGGGACCTCATGGGCTGATGCCGGGAAGGTCCAGCAAGGAGAGCTGAGACTTGGCCCTAAAGATCTTGTACAGTTTTTACATTCCGCCAGTCCTGGAAGAGCTCTTTCCCTAAATGCGCTCCAAAGGACCCTTGGACTTGATGAGTTTGGGTTTTTTTCTGGAGCCGGTTATCAGGTTTTGCTCTGTACACAAACCGAGTGGGGTTGCTGCTGCTGGGACACGCCGACCTCCTCTGTCACACCTGAAGAAACTTGGTATATTTTGTGAAACCGTCTTTCTAACCATCTTTAGGATTCAAATCCAACGTGCGGCTGAACTGTGTGAACATTTTGAAAGGTGCTCAACATTCTCGCTCGGACACCCGTACTCAACGCGCTGTGACGGCGCTGGAGCGGGAGGCTCGGGCGCACCGGGGGCTGTCACCGGGCGATGCCTCCGCTGCCTGTGTGATACTGCAGCTCTTCTGCTGGCCCGGGGGCTCGGCAAGGGGCCCGTGTCGGTGTGCTGCGGGTAGTCCAGAGCATCGAGCCAAATAATCTGAGCGAGGGGTCAACGCTCTTGAGTGTCAGAGGAGCGGGGGCGGTGCTCTCCGTCCCTGAGCTGAGCAGAGGAAGGGAACCCTGAGTAATACCGCTGTGCGCATCTCGCGCTCCGCGTGCCGGGACCGCTCCCCTCCCGCAGGCGCCTTCTGCGCCTCCCACGTGGAGGCGGAGGAAGACACGCTGCTTTAGCTCAGTCCTTTTCACAGCTTGGAAAACAAAGCTTCGTAGAAATTTTAATCAAGTCGGTTTCCTTGCATAAAAAGATGGGAGGGAAGTCAAAGGTCATCTATACCTATGGTATTGCAGGTGGTTTCCCTTCGTGTTAATTAAGAAAATGATAAATTAAAATAAAACTTCAGCCAAAGTCTTGTTTTTACTAAGTTGAGTGAAAAGTCATTAGAAGTGTGCTCACCTAATGCATCCTTCTCTCTTGTGTTGCAGATAAAAGAATACGAGAAACTGGATTCTGAGGATGAGCGCATGACCCGAAGTCGACAGATTTATGACACGTACATAATGAAGGAGCTCCTCTCCTGTTCACACGTGTGTATCACCCAAATTTCACTCTGCTCTTTGCCTTACTTGAGTAGCTTGACAGCAGCCATAATTCAGAATAACTGCTATTTCAAAACTAACCGCTGTTTCATTCAGAGAACAATTAAAGACTATTGCTGGAGGAATTGTTACTACAAATACTCATAGTGCTGTGGATTTCCGTTTGCAGTCTGTGGGACTGAGTTTGGCTGAATTCATGAATTCAGCGTACTTTTTGCTTTGTTTTTGGTTTTTTTTTTTTTTCAGCAATCAGATGTAACGATTGGTGATGTGTGCCAATTTTTATTAAACTTGGTGGTACACAAAAGAAATATTTGGAGATTTATCTGGTTTATATTTCTTTAAACTAAATCTCTGTTTTAAACGATGATGAGTGCAGTTTGTGTGTATATATACACGCACATATATACACATTAATCAACCCCCTCCAGCCCAGCAACAACCCTGCCCCCAAAACCACAAAGAGATGTGAGTTGCCGGGGGCTCCGCGGGACAGTTTGGGTGCTGAACTTCGGTGTCTCTGGAAGCGCAGAGTAAAGTTTGAGATTTTGTCTGAAAATGATCACACGAGGATTTTTTAATTATTATTATTGTTATTAGTTTGGTCGTAAAGCAGTCTTTCCTACCGTACTAGGGCCAATCCGCTTTTTAGCTGCAACACGGTAAGTTAAAAGCGTGGAGCCGCGTTGTGACAGATGCGGCTTCGTTCAAGTCAATGAAATCGCACGTTTCCTCCAGCTGAAGTTTTGGCCCATTGAGCTGTATTTAAGTCTCATTTGCTCTTATTTTAAAGAAGAATTTGCAGGGCGCTTTACCCTCGTGGAGTGGTTCTGCGGGAGAAGGGTTGAAGTAAATTTTGCGAAGCGTGCGTGACTGGTTCTGTAGTGCTAAAAAGTCCATTCTACTTCTAACAGTAGAAGTCTACTGCTAAAAAGTCCGTGTCCACTTCTGTCTCTGGACCTGTCCCCGTCTATGGGATTTTTCATTAGTGCGTTCAAGGAGCACCATCCGGCCCCTTTATCTTCACCTCCCTCCTCCTCATCTTCCCCTCTCCGGCCTTCCCGCTTTAGAATTCTGAGTTTACTGGGTGGGTGGATCTCCGTGTTTGGCAGTCGTGTCGTGGGGGGCTGCAGTGCGTTCATTCTGAAGCGTGTGTATTTTTCCTATGCTTAAAAGACCAACAATGCCGTAAACTTTAAATGAAGCTTCTGACGTTTCCAGCTGTTTGAAATCTTTCTTCTTCTTTTTCAAAAGCCTTTCTCAAAACAAGCTGTAGACCACGTACAAACACATTTAGCCAAGAAACAAGTGCCCGCCAGCCTTTTTCAGGTGAGGTTGAGACAGTCTGAATGTTCACGTTTTCTGCGCTTCTTTGACGTTAAGTGACTCTGTGCCTATTATGTAGAGAGATGGAATAAAACGGTACTGGAACATATTCTTTGCTGTAATAGCGATATTAGAATGCTTTTCTAAGTCAAAGAAAAATTACAAATTACTATTCTTATCTAAAATATTTTAAAGCACGTTTATGAAAGCAAACTGTACCTTGGTATATGAGCAGAAGAGTTTTTAAATTTATGTAATTTTAAGCCATTAAATAATTTAGAGGAAATCACTTTGCGTCATGAAGATGTACATCCTGTCAGGATAAACCAAACTGCAGAGTGGAGAAATTGCCTTGATGTTTCAGTAATGTGGAATCTTTGAAAACATTTTGCCTTTATTTGTAAGGTGTATTAATTCCTAGTTGATGATGGTGTGGAATTACGCGTTTGTGCCATCTCCTGTGTTTTTCTGTCTCTCCACAAGACCAAATCCAGTCAAAAGTTACCTTTCTAAAGCTGAGTTTCTGCACCATTAAAATTATGGTGGTGTTTTAAACTTTCTAAAATTCTGAATTGTTAAAAGGACGTATGGGATTTGCATATCCGCCATTTGAATATAAAAATAAATGGTATCCTGGCTCGTTTGCGAAACGACACATCTTTTGTGTTGTTATTTACTTACGAAAATAATGAGGAATGGAATATTTATTGTATTGTTACAGCTCTGATGTGCATTGACACAAGACAAGAAGTTCAGATATATGCTAACTTTTATAGCCAGGTGCATGAAACCGCTGTGGATGTGCACGTAATGAGCCTCATCAATCACGGCAGCTTATAAGCTTAAATGTCTTTGATGTAAATCTTGCATTTTTTTTACATATTGCAAGAACGTGAAGATTGCCCCTGCTTGATTTTTCTTACTGCTCAGTGAACTGTTTTTAATGTCGCAATTAGATGAACTGGCAAATTGGTAACTCCCTTGCTTGAGTTACATCTCGCCGCTAATGGGGTTGGGGTTCGAGGTCGCTGCGTGCCAGCGCGCATCAGGAGAAAGTATTTCCCCCGAAAAAGTCACTGGCGAACCGAAGGTGCGGGTCTCTTAGTAAGGACAGGGGGGAGAGAAGCGCCAAAAAGCTGAAGCGTGGCAACGGCTCGGGGAAGTGCGGACTCCACAGGAGTGACCGTGTACTTTATTTCAGCCTATTTGAAGAAGAACTGTACTGACATGGTTTTGTCAGCTGTGTTCTCCGCAGGCAGGTGCCCTGCACAGGATTTGTGTGCCCCCCCCCGAGGCAAACATTTAAGGTTTGCTAGCTCATGAAAATGTTCTATGTTTGACTTTAGGGCACCAGCTCGTGTTCCAAAAGCTAAATGGAGCTTAAATGCTTCATGGAGGCTTCTTCCAGGAGAACGCAGCAAATGCTGTAGTTGCGGAGGGCAACATGAGGTGTGTGTAATGGGTAGTATTGCAGAAACAGTTTATTGTACGCTTAAATACTAACTGTGTTTCTTGACCCTTTTTTAGCCATATATAGAAGAAATTTGTGATAGTCTCCGAGGAAAAATATTTCAGAAATTTATGGAAAGGTATGACCGTGACATATCTGAACTTTCTACCTAATGTAGCAGGAAGCCAGCTGCCTTAAGTAGTGCTGTAAAATAAGGCTAAAGATGTTAAGTAAACTTCATTTAATTAATAGTGTATTACCAGCAAGCTTCTGCAAATGACCAGCTTTGTCATGTATCATGATTAATGTCAGGATGTACACGTGAAAAAATTGTCAAGATGAGAGATTTTTCTGTTGCTCCGTGTAGCAGTAATAACAGATTGCAGTTTGAGCTTAAAGTTTAAAAAAGTTTAAACCTTAAAGGTTTAAATCTGCGGAACTGCCTTCTTGTGGGATGTGCTCCTGAGTAACCAGCTCTTGCGTGTGACTGGAAGACCCAGACAAGGTGTGTATCTGGACACCTTGCAGTTAAGCAGAAGAGGTCCCGTAAGGAGCCGAAGGCATGGCCCTCGCGCAGCAGGGCAGCCCGCGGCACCCTAACGAGCTGCCGGCGCCCGCGGGGTCGGCGGAGCGTGGCGCTCCCCGGCCTCGGCCAAACGCACCGTGTAAAACGCTGCGGTGGTGTTCTGCACTCAAACCGAGACACTGGGAAAAATGCCTCCGTAGAACTATTATTTCTTACTCCGAAAATAAATACTTAATTATTTATGTAGAATTAAGAAACTTTTTTTTTTTTTTTTGGCAACAGCTTGTGGTATTATTGATGTTTTTCCTGTTTTAAGGAGAAATGAGTTTAAAATGTTCCTTCGGGTATACGGAGGTTCATTAACACAAATCGAGCCGCCTCTATTTTCTTATAATTATCTTTCTCTTTATGTAATTTAAATGTTTGTTAGTTCCAAACTTAGTTGTTTTTAAAAATTAAAAACCGTCTGAGAGAGATGTGAGGACATACTCAGCACTTGCAGTTACAGGGATAAGGTTATCTGGTATCTTTCTCTTACAAGGATGTAAAATATAAAGTGTGCGCTGCCTAGTAATTGTTTTTCTTGGGGGGGGGGGTAAGATTACAGTTGTGTGAAAGGAAGGCTGTCAATTAATAAATATCACAACACACCCTAGCGCAAACTTTGTTTTAAATAGCAGAATCTTGATGTTTTCGGTAATTCTTTACACAGTAGTCTCAGACAACTTTTAAACTTCTTTTTCTACAGTGACAAGTTTACTAGATTCTGTCAATGGAAAAATGTAGAACTAAATATTCATGTAAGTACTTACAAGTATGTTTATCTTGTCAAAGGCTGATACAGGAAGGGAAATGTTCAGTTTTGAATACCGCTTCTGAAAAGGCCTTATTAGAGAGTACGGTGAACGTTACTGATCCGCTCTTCCCTCCCTGGGCGTACAGTCCTAACCCTCCTTTCCGGCCGGCCCTTCTGCCCGTCTCGCTTTAATAGCTTTTTGGCTTTTATAATGGCTGAAAGAAACTGAGCTGCCAGAACTGCGTCTCTGTGTCAGCCCCGGCCGCCGTCTGTCCCCTTTTCCCCAGAGGGTTCTGACGTTGTCCCCGGCACCCCATACCTCGGCCTCTGCTTTTGGCCCTCTGCGCTGCTCTTTTACGGCTTTGCCCGCAGGAATAGCCCTCCTCTCTGCAGACCGCGTTCTGAAGGAGACTGTCCGTCTTCGGCAGCAACAGTCTCATTCCTCTTGTTTGTACTTCAGACTGTAGCGCTTGCAAGTACCTTGAGATGTAAACAGCGAGGAGCTCCTTTTTGCAAAGCAATAAATGCTTTATGAATTACAATAATTAAATATCTTAACGCATTAATAGGTTATTTAGATGTTTTTACAGTAAGCTTTTTAGTACTGAAAAATGAAGTCTGGTTTTGTTCTGTTGTTTTTTTGGTTTTTTTTTTTTTTTCATTTACAGCTGACCATGAATGATTTTAGTGTACATAGAATAATAGGAAGAGGGGGATTTGGTGAAGTGTACGGCTGCAGAAAAGCAGACACTGGAAAAATGTGAGTATGGACACACTTTATTTTAGAGGTAATTGTAAGCTCTGAACTAGTAAGGAAATGCTTCCAGTCATTTCTTACAAAATCACTGGAAAGCGGTGTTGCATTACTGTATAGTTCTTTGTAATTAAATTTTAACCCAAGAGGTTCTGATTTCCGGATCATCTTTAAGCTGGGTGTGACACTTGATGCTGTTCCGTGCCATGCAGTGGGGCTGCAGTCTAGCAGAGCTCGTAAGCACGTCCTTCGTTTAAATGGTCTTGTCAAAATGAATGGGGACCGCACATGCGTTTAAAATTAAGTATGTGCTTAAATGTTTTCCTGGATCAGAGCCTGACGGTGCAGAGCGATGTTCTAGTGGACATCGTGGTGGTTGTGTGAGGCGTCACCTCTCCTCTGCTGGAGGTCGCTCTCCTCGCAGCGCCGTGCGGCACGTCGCTGGTGCTGGCGCGGGGTCGGAGGGTGACCCGGGAACACCACCTCGGGGCTCTGCAGCCTGTCGGGTCGTGCCTGGGCACATTCTGACTGTGGTATTCGAGACTTGCGTGATTGCATACGTTTCTGCCCTGCTGAGCACGTTTCACTGGAGAAAGCAGTGATCCTTCCTTACGTTTGGAATAATATAGTTCCAGTGTTGAACTTCTGTTTAACAGAGCTCTCGGTGGGAGCTCCAGGATCAACCCTGTCTGGTTTTTTTCTTTTTCTGGTCTTACCGTTTGCACACTTTCCCTAATCAGCAGATTTCAGTCTCTAGGCATAATTGTCCCATTACGTCCTGTTTTGAACGTCTGGGCATTGATGTAACAACTTGTCCTCAATATCTATCTATTTATTTATTTATTTACACCCTACCCTCCCCTTTCATCTTGCTTTTCTTTTGACAATTTTAGTCCAGGGACCATCCATAGCATTTCTCTTCTGAGTAAGCGTGAGGCGTTCAAAGTGCCGAGTCTCTGCAGTTACAGCTGGTTTCGCTGGCAGTTGTGTGTGCTTGGCGTCCTTGGTCATAATCAACTTCTGAGCTGTTAACAAGTGGAAGACATCTTCATGTTGCTATCATGCTCAGTATTTTTGCAGTGGCCTTAAGGATTTCTATTAATACCACTACTAACAATACTGGTTTTATTCTCGCTTTGGTCCTTTTTTGTTCATGTACAATTCATTATTTTGTCCATGTACAAAATAAATGTTTTATTTAGCCTGAGCTGCACTAGGTAGACGTCCACCCCCAAGAGGTAGTTCTCAGATTCCCAGTCGTTTTCATGCCTGAGTTTCGCTCTGGCAGGAGGTGGATAAGCCTTGGGACTAGCGAGGGAAGCGAAGGGCAGTTTTTATCAGATATAAATAGAGTAAAGGGAAGTGAAATGTGGGAAAAACCAACCTCCTTCAAATTTGAAGCAAAACTTTAGATTAGGTTCAGTTTCTGGGTAGAGGTTTGGTTTAGTTCTTTCTTAATCCAAACCTGTTTACCCATCCCTAATCCAGATCCCGTCCACTCTAGATGGCTGCCTCTGCTGCATGTACTGCCTGCAAGGAGCGTGGGAAGCCACCCCTCCAAGGTAACTGCCATCGGTGTTTCACTAACCCACAAAGATACACCTGAGGCTTCTTTCACATCACCTCCTTCAGGGATGTCTAAATAGGGGCCAGAAGTACGATGCAGAAAGCAGTCCGGAGGGGGGCGGGGGTAGCAGTGCGTTTTGAGCACGCAGCTCCATGTAAGACTGAGATCCTTGATTTCCATCAGCCTTAAACGGCCCCACTCATTCCCTTTGGTCGGCGATGGCAAAGCATAAACGAAGGGGAGCACGTGGAATGTTACTTACAGTCATCGTTTACCGACCCCTCAGCAAGAGCACGTGCTGTGAATATAGCCCTTGTTTTGGAAATGTAAAATTCCAGTGTGCTCACGCTCACTCTTCCCCCACTCACAAGACATGCACGGCAAGGAATGACGTGGCTTTTTTAGGGCGCGCAAAGGGAAGGTGACACGAGGCCCTGGTTCTGTACGGAGCTGTCCCGGTGTAGGCAGTTGATGAGCATTGATGCAGTGCTGTAACACAGTGTTTTCCAGAACGTATTTTAAAACCAGTGGCCTAAAAACCCCATGGTTGCCCATGTCTCGAAATCTGCTGTGGAGGAACACACGTGGCCTTCTGAGCTGTTGTCTAATAGTAGGCTCACCTAACGTCTTGAAAAAATGCCCAGACTCTATTATACCCTGCTCTTGGTCGGTGGTTGTTAGGGTAACACTTTTTCGAGCAAAATTTTATTAATTTGTGCAATACAGATGGTAGAAGATTAAAAAAAGCTTTCTTCTGTATATCTGACCTTTTTTTGAGTAGAAAGAAAACTTAAAAAAAAAAGCACGTAAAACTCAGCATGTGTTCAAGATATTACTTTCCTGGTAGAGCTGAAACCGTTAGAATTAAATGGAACCGTAACAGAGTCTCTGTTATTTAATTCAAACTGCAAATCCTTTCTTGTAGGTATTAAGAAATGAATGTATGATATGTAATTCCTATGTCACTGTGGTTGTTTGGACATAGAATTATTTGTTAAAGCACATTTCTCTGCTAGGAGGCTTCTCTTGAAAATGTTTTAATTCTGTGAGATTTTGGAGGTTTTCTTGTTTAGTAATGTAATGATGTTTTTAGTACTGGGTTTAAGTCTTTAAAGAAGTTGCTTACAGGACACTGTAAATATGCATGGCGTAACGGCTAGTGAATTATACTGAGTATACGAGGAACTTTTTTCTGGTGCTTTTTCTGAACAGTTAATATTTTCAGGTATGCAATGAAATGTTTAGATAAGAAGAGAATCAAGATGAAGCAAGGAGAAACATTAGCCTTAAATGAAAGAATTATGCTGTCTCTTGTCAGTACAGGAGTAAGTATCATTGATTCGTTATTCTTTTTTTTTTCTTTCATATTACATATAAGCTGTTATGTATAATACATATTCCATCAATTCAGTTGTGTGACATGCAGAAGTTAAAACCCCCCCGGAACCTTCCCCCTGATTCTAGCACTGTGTCTGAAATAAGAATGGAGAAGGAAGTTGGCTTTTCAGTTTGGGTGCTTGCAGAAATCAGTATCTCAGCTAAAGAGGTTTGATTGAGGAGGTTCCCATTTATTAGGTAATTCATTCTATCTCTCCCCAACCCATTTGCCTTTCTTTCTCCCCTTCCCTTTCTCTTTTTTTAAATATTTCTTTTTCAAGTATTTATATCCAAAACATTTCCAAAACATTATTCTGTCTTGTAAAGCAATTTCCTTTTCTGCTGTAGTTACATAGCACTTTTGTAGAATATAAGATGCTATTTCAGAAAAACCTGCAGTTACCTGTTCTTCCTCCCTTTCCTGTGACTCTCATATTAGCTTACCCAATTTTTCCATTTTTTTTTTCATGTACATTAGCTGAGTACCTCTCAAGGTGTCCCGAGTAAGTCTGCCCACCTAGCTTGTAAGGCTGTTGAAAATGAGAAGTATCACTAATGTGCATAAAAAGCAACCCGACTGGCATTGCTTTCACCGGGCCGTGTCTTGGTACTGGCAGAAGAGCAGTTCAGCAGCGGCCGCAGGGTGTTGTGCTCAGGCAGCTTCAGGCTTTGAAGTGCCAGAGCCTCTGAGTATGCTGTCCTCATTAAACAGAACTTGAAATGGGCTCGTGTCGCCATGGTTACGTGTGATGCTGGTAAAAAGGTTAATTTTCCTCATGACTGTTGTGGTGTACGAATTAAACATTTGGTTTTGCAGCTCAGTGTTAACACGTCCCCTTTTCCCAGTGCAGTTCAAGCTTGAGAAGGAATTGCGTGTGGTTTTGTTCTAGGCTGGTACAAGAGGTGTGCAAATAGCGTAATACCCGCAGGGCAGGAGGACTACTGCTGGCAGAGAGCAAACACTCCGCTCTGCTCTCAGACAAGACCTGTACCTTGCAGAGACTAAGTAAATTCTGGGTTTTGTTGCATTGCCCAGGTGGGTTAGTAAATACTGATTTGTTTTTAAAAAAAAAAATCTCACTTGTGATGTATTTAGCATCGTTCTGTCCTTTAAGCGCATGCGCAGCATCCTTGCTGTCTTCTGCTGTTCAGGGAGCCCATCTGTTGTGGTTTGGGCTGAGCTGGCCACCAGATGAACGACAGATGCTCTCTTTAACCTCTCTCCCTTCCACCACCTCCTCCGGCTGTGGATCCCGCGCCTCAAACCAGGACACATCAGCCTGATCGGGCTTCAAGCTGGGCTCTCCTCAGCCCGCAGGTGGGCTGGGACTTCGCGCAGCTGCAGGAGAACTGCTGGTACTGCGATGGCCCTTGTCTTCTGCAAACTTGGCTTTAAAAAATGGAGCCGTGTTTTTCAGGGCTTACTTATAAATAGGGAACTTTAACTGCTAAGCAGTGCCCTTTTATTGTCAAGTGAAAACACCGTGAATCAGACAAGACTTGGTACTTCTCAGCCTCACAACGGGCATGTGAGATGCTCTCTTGCGCAGATTGACAGAACGGGAAAGCTGATTGCCATTTTGTCCCTAGAAGATCAGCTTTTGAACTTCTCATGCTATCCTGGTAAGGCAGATCGTAAACCAGAAACTAGGAAAGCTACACACCAAGGTCTCATCGTAAGGTTGAACTTTTTTGTTACTGAAAAGCTCCAAAGGCAGGACGAGGTATTTCTTCTTGTGCCTTTCATTGGAAACCCTTCACCTGCCTCAGCCTTTCTCTGGAGAAGGGCGGACGCGCACTGAAATGAAAAGTCAGAGCATTTCCTTTAACATAGAATTGCGTTCACACTTGGCTTCAGCATGAAGACAGAAAAATGATTGGAAAATATTTCATAGAATCATGGAATCATAGAATCAGTGAGGTTGGAAGGGACCTTTAAGATCATCAAGTCCAACCATTAACCTACCCTGATAAAAACACCACCACTCCTAAACCATGTCCCTAAGCACCTCATCTACCCTTTTCTTAAACACCTCCAGGGATGGTGAATCCACCACCTCTCTGGGCAGCTTATTCCAATGTTTAATAACCCTTTCAGTGAAAAAATGCTTCCTAATATCCAATCTAAACCTGCCCTGACATAACTTGAACCCGTTTCCTCTTGTCCTATCACTTGTCGCCAGGGAGAAGAGGTCAGCTCCCATCTCTCTAAAACCTCCTTTCAGGTAGTTGTAGAGGGTGATAAGGTCTCCCCTCAGCCTCCTCTTCTCCAGGCTAAACAACCCCAGATCCCTCAGTCGTTCCTCATAAGGTTTGTCCTCCAGACCCTTCACCAGCTTTGTAGCCCTTCTCTGGACACATTTCTTTGTTCTTTTATCTGTGAAAGTAGCAATTGGGATTTATTGGTTGGACTTTTTAATCAAGTTAACTCTTTTCACTAAAGGTAAGTTGTGGCTTGTCCAGAAGTGTCGGGAGTCTTGACAGCCAGCGGGGTGAAGTTCTGTAGCAGAGACCAGACAAGAAGTCTAGGCAAAATTAGTAATAATTGTCTTATTAACTTTGATTTGTGATTCTGTTGCTCCAGTACTGAACATGAATTTTCATGTCTAGCGATTCGAAAAGAAAATTGTTCACAAGGCCGCTAATGGCGGAGCGAGTTTCCTTAGGTGACAGCGCACAGCTAGTCATTTAGCAACAGAAAAGCGAGACAAACCATTTGTTTTTTCCGTTAAGGATCATCAGCTCTTTAGAGTATAACTTCTTTTAGATTCTCAGAAATTTGAAAGAGGGTTTGAAAAGAGAGATTTTGTACAAAAGGCTACCCATTCAGGTTAGGTACACCTGCCGGTGCAGGAGATGCTGCAGCGTTTTGAATATGCAGAATTAAATACATTTGAAAGGGGTAGAACAAGATAATTCATTTCGTTCCTGACTGCAAGCTGTTCGGTTTGAATGGCGCGTGCCTTCCCCAGTGACGGGATTTATGCGCTGCCCGGAACAAAATGGAACTGGGAAGTTCATCATAGTACAATTAGTCATTTAACTGGGAATCCAGATGTCTCTGCAAAATACATAATAACAGCTGTGCAGATTACACAGACGTTTGTGTAATCATTTTTGTTAATCCACCTAAAATTTTGGCATTCGCAACTACTTACTGAGTAGGGAGCTCCCAAATCTGAGTATGTGGTGGCCGCCTTGTGAAAGCAACTTTTCATGGTAGCGTTTCAAACTGGCGCGGCTCAGAAGCGCGACAGACACCTCTACGGAGCGCCAGGAGCTGCTTGGATTTGCCTTGAGCCACAAGTGGTGGGCTCTGCCTTACTCGGGCTCTCCGTTGGTGCCTTCGCCTGGTCACTGACCGCTGGTGTAACGTGGACAAACTGCTGCCGAGGGCTGCGTTGCCCCTTCTGCGCGCCGCAGGCCCTGTCTGCCTCTCCCGTAGAGACGTTCAGCTGGGCGGCTGGAAGTGGGTTTTGAAATTCTTAGAGGAAAGCATAGTAGGGAAGATATTTTACTTTCTGTTAAAAGAAAAAAAAAAAAAAGATTATTTTCTGTGATAGCCAAATTTGCCTAACGTTCAAAAACGATAGTACTGAAATCACTGAGACGGTCACTGCTGATGGAGTGTGTAAAAACAATCTGCCAAAAGGTGCGGTGTGTGGCAGGCAGCTCTCAACACGTTTTTCACCTCTTTGTGGTCATTTCTGTGGTCGTGCTTTAAAGCCGGCTGCTCGGGTTACAGGAAAGAGTCAGAATCGGTGTTTTCCTTCTGAAGAAACTGTTAGGGTGCTAATGTCTTTAAAATATTACATTCCTACATTTTTTAATATTCTAATTTTTTTTCCTTTCACGTTATTTATTACCAGAAATTTGTCTTCTACAATTTTTTGGACTTAATCCAGGATTGTTTGGGTGTGAGGAACTGTTTTTAAATGAGTCTTAATTTACACATTGTTGTCATACCGTCGCTTATTTTTTCAGAGCAGAAACTTGACTGCAACAAAGTATTACTCTCTTGGGAAATTTGCTTTATTGCTTTATGTTTAATTTAAAAAAAAACTATAGTTGTTTGTTTGTTTGTTTTGAGCTGGAAAATACTCTTTTGCATTGGTTTTTGTGTCAGAAGAATATCACAGTACTACAATTTCTTCTCTCCGTTGAACAGTGAGAGGATAGTTATTAAATTAGGAAGTCTCACACAAAAATGAATTATGTGTCATATTTACATTTGCAGTTATGTTTTCTTTTAAAAAAATAAGATCCATAAAAATATAGGCATACCGTGTTCTGGTATAAAAACACCCTTTTATTGTTCTATGCGTGGTATTTAAATTCTAACAGTAAATCCTTCTGGGTAAATAGATCGCTGTAAGATTTTAGGAAGCCTGCCTGGGGACGCTTTGCAGTTATCCAGTTGATTCAGAAAATTAAGTTAATAATTCTACTAAAGCTTTTCTTATGGAGTTAAAGCAGTAACTATGCTAATCCGCAGTTCTGGGCCGTACACAGTTTATGACGAGAGGAGGTATCTTTTGTTAGGTGTCATGCTGCCCTGCCTGTAGCCCCCTTATTTCCAGGGCCGTGTAGCAGGGAGGGGTTTTTCCACGCGTGCCTCCCCGGGGCGTTGGGACGCGCGCCGGCGTTCCGCAGAGCTGCCTTTGCCATTGGCGCCTGTGAAACACGGCGCGGTCTGAACGCCGGCGCAGGGTCGGCCCACGGGCTGCGGGCGTCGCTGGGGACTGCAGCCGGGCATACGAAGCTTTATATTCCACCCTTAGGTGGTTTTGTGGAAGGATGAACCCACTCGAGCTGTGCCGGCCGGTGAGGACGGTGTGGCCGTCCCCTCCCTTTCCCGCCTCCCCCGCGCTGCCCGAGGCCACCCCGCCATGGTGCCCCCGAGCCTCGATGGAAACGAGTCCCTGTTAAGAGATTCCCAAAGCTTTCACTATCGATATTGCAACAATTAACACAGTGTTTAAGTCACGTTAGGTCACCTTCATGCTTCCTGCGTGGTGTCCTGGCTCGTGGGCGGTTCCGCTCGGCTCCGGCCGGCCGCCGGCGCCAGGCCCTGCTGGGCCCCGCAGGCCCCTCTGCTGCCGCGGCACGGCCCCTCCTCCGGCTTCCTCCTGCGCCGGCCGAGCAGCCCGCGGGTCACACGGCTTCGGAGAAGGGGTCGACGAGGTAATGGCCACCCGCTATTCATTAGCCACTGGTAGGCCTAATGAAGAGAGGAGGATCTGCCGCCTTTCTGCCATGGCGTCTTCCAGCGCATTGCAGAGGCACACTGAGCAGATCGTTGGCACTCAAGGAGGTGGTTTTCAGGCTGTACTTCTTTTTATAAGCCTACAGGAGAGCTGGGGAAGGGCTTTTTACAAGGGCATGTGGTGATAGGACGAGGGGGAACGCCTTTAAACTGGAAAAAGGGAGATTTAGATGAGATATTGGGAAGGAATTCTTCCCTGTGCGGGCGGTGGGCCCCTGGCGCAGGGTGCCCCGAGGAGCTGTGGCTGCCCCATCCCTGGGGGTGGTCAAGGCCGGGTTGGACGGGGCTGGGAGCAACCTGGGCTGGGGGGAGGTGGCCCTGCCCGGGGCTGGGGGGGAACTGGGTGGTCTTCAAGGTCCCTTCCAACCCAAACCATTTGATGATCTTATAATTCTGTAGCTGCTTCTCTTAAACATCTGTGTGAATTCAGCCTAAAGCGCACCAAGAGGTGGGGATGTAACCCATGTAACCCTCCCCCCCCGTGCCTGGCTGCCGGACGGTGACATTCGGAAACCTGCGCCCACCATACTTGTTTTCTGGCTTTTGCGTAGTCCGGACCGTGTGTGGTGTACGCGTCGGAGTCGGGACTGCCTTCCCCATGTGTTTATGTTCCTTTTAATCATCGCTCACCAATGCTGCTGGCGGGCTGGGGGCGGCAGGGGGTGGCAGGACACCTTGCTGCCACCTTGGTGCAGCTCTGCCGGGGAGCTTGGCGGCGGGGACGGGGTGTCACCGGTGTAGCTGCATTTAATATATGGGTGAGGATAAAACTTTCTTTCCCCCTGAGGTTTTGTACATGACGCAACTCAGGTTCTCAGTCAGTGTTCTGATGGCTGAACGATTGCCATGCAATCGTGGGAAATAGCTCGTATCCTTTACACTTCATGAGAACAGCTTTATTTTTTTCTGAGCTGGCCTAAAGCTTGTTAGCTTTAATGTATCTTTCATGTAAGTCTAGTGCAAACACAGGTGAATATTTTTAGAATATTTCTGGCTGCTGTAGTTGCAAGTCTGTGGAAGGTAGTAGTGCTGCCTGCAGTTTTTAAGCCTCCTCATTGCTTTTTTAATTTTTGTATTGAAATGAGATAGCAAAATCTAAGATCTCTAAACTGTAAGTGAAACATCAGAGTATGTAGATTAGTACACAAATTGCTTTCGAAAATTATTACGAATATTGGCAGATATCATAGGAAAAATATGGCATGTATTTTTAGCTTCTCTAAGCAGTACTTTGCTTATTGCCCGAGATGAACTCTTTGCTCCTTTCCTTCTAGGACTGTCCTTTTATAGTGTGTATGACCTATGCCTTCCACACCCCTGACAAACTCTGTTTCATTCTGGACCTGATGAATGGTAAGCAAGACTCACGCAGATGATGACAGCATTACAGCGGTATTGGCAGGAGGACTTGCTGAGATCATGAGGGCAATGAGGGAAAAATAAACCGAGGTGTGAAGCATCGTCCTGCGAGCAGGAGGGGTAAATTGATCTAAAGCAGGGAATGTACACGACAGATGGGAAAACCTCTGGTACCTTGTAATATTGACATATTTAAATACAGATATCAAAGGGCCTACTAGGCTGGAAGCTTAAGAAAATGATGGTCATGTGGAGAAATGTGTGAGGAGATTCGGGATACAGCTTTCAAAATAAAAACAAAAGGGCTACTATAAAGAGCTCTGCAAAGAAAATAGATGGGGGAAGCATTCCTCAAAAGAAAGAAATTATACCTAGAAGCCTTATCGTAAGTCTCGTGAGAACACACAGAGAGAAATTGGCAGAGTTCAGAGAGAGAAGGTACTGCAGTGCCCTTATTTGCTCAGGATGCTCAGCTCTTGTGGGACTTCGACTCCCACCCTGGCTGTGGTCCCACAGTGAGCACCTGAAGGTGGTGGACGCATCTGCACGTACCGCCTTGCAAAGCTGGAAATTTAATTGAGAAATAGAGCTTATATGCTGTAAGTAATAGAGACTGGCTTTGGTGTTTTGCAAGTGAAGTTTCTCATTAAAATCTAAGCTGTAGGTCAAATTCAAGTAACTGGTTGGTTATTTGAAATCTGTAGCTCGATCAGAAACAGTTTCCCACTGTTTCACTATTTGATGTGTTGATGGTGTGGATTAGCTCATGGAGGGACATTGTATTGTGCCTGTTCTTTGATTAGGAAAGTGTGAAAACATCCCCAGCATAAATATTTGAATATTTTGGCCTGTTTGAGGGATATTAGTTGTTTCAGTTTTCCAAAAACCTATGTACATGAAAGCATTTTCCTTGCTGCGGAAATCCTTTTCCTGAAGACTCAGTTGCTGGATTAGTCACTGAATGCAAATGTGTGTGAATTAAATGTATTTTTTAAATGGAGTTTCAGATTGGTCAAATGTATTTATTAAGTTTCTCAGTATTTTGTCACCATGTGTACTCGCAGAGTGTAGGTCCGGGGTCCTGTGTGCTCCACAGGTTATAAGAACATATACATGCTATACTGGTCCCCCCCATATCATGCTGTCTGCCTGTGAGGCAAGATGTTGCTGTTCTTTTAATCGCCTCTCAATTCTTCTAATCTTAGGAGGAGATTTGCACTACCACCTCTCCCAGCACGGAGTGTTTTCTGAAAAAGAAATGAGGTTTTATGCTACTGAAATCATCCTGGGTTTAGAACACATGCACAATCGCTTTGTTGTATACAGAGACCTAAAGGTAATCGTTAACGTAATGACTGCATTCACACAGGTGGTTGTTAGAAAGCAGCAAACAATCCAGAGATACTGATAATTTAAATGAAGTACCTTACCTGAACCCTTTTCTTGGGAAGAATACGGATTATTTGTTTATCTGTGGCTATTCTTCATCATAGTTCTAATCTGTGCTATTATCCAGTTTAACTGGCCTGGGAGATGCTTCCTTGGGGTCAAAATAAATCCTGTGCAGTGTTATTTATCTCACTTACCATCATAGTGATGCTGTTAATTTAGAGAGCAGACTATATTTCTGAGAGCCCTGAAGGTGGAGTGTGTGTGGTGGGAGACTAGTAGGAAGACAGTTGCTCGGGGGTGTTGCAGTGATGGTTGGGCAGTTGAGGACCTCTCCGAGAGAGGTGTCCCTGAGCCAAGTGACAATAAAAGTGGGAAAAAAGTCTGCACAGGGAGTGCAGAGTGCAGATGGCAGGTAAAGGCAGTAAGAGCCCCACACAGACCCTTCTGTGAAAGAACCAAAAGCAATGTGGACTTGGGGCCAAAAAGGATTTATTCTTTCATGTGCTTTCCGTTTCAAACCTTGCCTGTATTTTCTCTTCTGCTATTCATCAGTATGTCATCATCTCCTCTGGAATTGATGGTAGTGCTCTGCTCGAATGTAGATTTTATCTAGAATGTGTCTGTTCTATTGATGTAAAAAAAAAAAAAAAAGGCAATTACCAATTACCAGAGAGTATTGATGTTTGAGAATGAGTTCTGTGTTCTGAGAATTTGTAGTTATGTCAACTGAAAAATACCAAGAGGTAATCTTTCTGTGTCTCTGGGTTTCTAGCCTGCAAATATCTTGTTGGATGAACATGGGCATGTGAGGATATCAGACCTTGGGCTGGCTTGTGATTTTTCCAAAAAGAAGCCACATGCTAGTGTGTAAGTATTCCATATGGGAGCTTTGCTGCATATATAGTTATTGCTAAATAAATCCTTTATGTTTCTTTATAATTTAACTTTGTCTAAAGGAAAAAACATAACACTTGTGTGGCATGGGCTTGCTTTGTGACACAGCGACGCTGGATACACTGATGAGGTTCTTTAGTCTCCTCGTTCTGTTTTCCTGCACAGTTGTAGCAGCTGCTGTGTAGGCATGGCTGGAGGATGACACATTATTTCGAGATGATTCACTGTTCAGAGAAGATAAGAACCCGACTGAGTTAAAGTACCAGATTGTTTTAATTGTCCTAAATGGATAATTAAATATTCTGAAACTGACTAAAAAACAGGATTTATTGCGTCTTTCTCATTCTGGATCTTTGTAGAACTGGAGGCAAATTGTGTTCCTTTCTGCCTCTTGGCAACAGGTCATGACTGGGATCTGAATTTCTTGGATTGTGTGTGGATTCCACATCTCATCTGGCATGTTTTATTCTTAGGTCCTCCTTTGTCCTGATTTAGGCTCAGAATTTATGCAAAAAGGAAAGCTTTGTCCTGTCATGTCTTAAAAGATTTGCAATTCAGTAGCTTCTTGAAGAAGTTAGTAGGTTCCAGTTACGCCAAGGGTATGAGCAGTACATGGTGACTGCTTTCCAGTGGTGACCAGCAGTGACTTCTGAAGGAGGTGGCCCGTTGTTAAACACACAGGTGCCAGCTGGAAGGAGACGTGTGAAGCGCATCGAGAGAGCGCGATCCAGCTCTGCTTGCCCCGTTTCTGGGGCTGTGGGTAAAGTCTCGCAGCGCCCAGGGCTGGAGCCATCTGGCCTGGCATACCAGGAGCCCTGACTGGTCCTGATGTCTGTCTTTCCTGTGAACTGAGCAGACAGAGTATGCAACTTTGCCACCTCTCTTTTGTGTTCCACTCTTAGAAGGCTCCTTGCTGACCCCTGCGCTGATTCTGCTAAATCCTGCTGTAGCCATGTCAGTTTGCCTAATCATTTCTGTTGGTTCTGTTGTTTATGTTTTAAGGTATTTCCTCAGTAGACATATACAAAGAGAAAACGTGTATGTATGTACAGCCAAAGAAAAAACAAAATAAAATCATGTTTAAAATTAATTCTCTTTAAATTAGGCTATCTTACTGAGAAAACACTGAGTTGATTTTTTTTTACAGTTATAGTTTTGGTTGTAATCAAGATGTTGTTCTTTCCACGTGGCAGAGGTACCCATGGATACATGGCTCCAGAGGTGCTCCAGAAGGGAACAGCATACGATAGCAGTGCAGACTGGTTCTCGTTAGGCTGCATGCTTTTCAAACTTCTGAGAGGGTGAGTAAAGTTTTATGTCCCGTGTGTTGGTTTTTTGTTTTTTTTTTTTTTAGCCTGGGCCTCGTCATCTGTCGCTTGAAATACTGATATGTAATGTATTACATGTTACCTCAAGTGATATCTTATTGCCATCTCTGCAACTTGGATCACGTCTGCACATGAGACTAAACCAGACTTTTTTGCTTCCAAAACAAACAAAAGCCAAGCCCTGCTTCCTTCAGTGGGTACAGGTGTGGGCAGTGAGGAAGGCGATGCTCTGTCCGCTCTTTGGATTCTACTGCTAGGCGATTTACTCATCTCTTGGCAAGTGGTACTGTTTTAAATGATATGACACTATTCATTGCTTAAATACACTAGCAGCCCTGTGACATTATGGGCTTCAGTTTAACGCTTAAAACGTGCTGTTACAGTGAAACTCTTTGCTGCACCATTCCCTTTTCACATGATACTCAGTCTTCCCGTCTGTAGTGTTTGGGTAAGTTATAATGCGTGGATACTTCCATTTACTGAATCTGGCCTGTGACCATATTTGTGTACAGAAGTATTGATAATTACAGTTTTGTCAACTCTTACCTTCTCAGTAAACTTATGTGGCTATGTAGAATTTATTAAGACTGTGGGATTTATCTGAACAGTCAATAAGCACTGATTGGCAACTGTTTGTTGAAAATAGCATCCTCAGTGTTAATGGCGAGACAGAAAAAATCTTCTAAGCTTTTCAGAATGCTTCTCTGTAAAGATTAGTCATTGGTTAAATCATCCTGTGTCCTTGCACATAATTAATTATAAGCTCTTACCCCTTTCCCAGACACTGTAAGGAAGGTAAGTGTGTGTCTTCTGAACTGAGTATAAGCTCTATCAATTTAACGTTTTTCACCAAGTAGACTAACCGTAAGCATGCAAATAAAGACAGAAATGCTGTTTAAATCGCAAGGGAAAAGAAAAAGTATTTTTAAGTATGGACAGCATCATGCAGCTGGGAGCAGTACTGGGAGCAGTCTCTGAACACTCACTGTGGACTACTGTAGGCAGCAAGAGACCTAATGGTTTGGGGTTGCTGGGAGGAGAGAGGAGAGTGCCTTTCACATGCGGGACCACTGTGAACTCCTCGTCTTTTCTTTCGAGCCCTTTTCCTTTTGAGTCACTTGGGCACAGAGCATTAGGGCACGCGACTGACTCTGGCGTGGTTCTTCCTTCACAGGACTGAAGTTGTGTGATGAAAGAATTAGCACCCAGGGGCAGACGGTCCCATTTACCGCAGAAACTTGGACTTGTGGGGAGATCTCAGTCTTTTGGGGCTGTGATTCTTCCTGACAGAGATGTGCGGGGTGGGATCGGTGGTCGGCCAAAAGCCAAAGCATTATTCATTGTGAACTATCCTATCATCTGTTCTGAAGCCAATTAAACAACTCACATACCAAAACAAGGGTTGGGCACATGGTGCCATTTCTTGGTGTTTGGTAAATTTAGTCTGGCACAAAATCTGCCCATAAGTCCCCAGTGAATCATTTGCTTCCCTGATCTACGCAGAGCTTCATTGTCGAAGTACGTGAGGCTGTATGTCAGCCGTTTACTCTGCCTTCTTACCTGTCGTGCTTAAAAACAAAAACGAAAGTCCTGCTCTGCCCATTACATCTGTTCATCAGAAACGTTTTTGAGGATAAAAAGGAAATAACTTTCGAGTAGCAGGTCCCCAGCTGAAATAGGCTAGTACATGCTGCCATGTGGCAAGACAAAATGCTTTATAATAGCTAATTAATGTATTGATAAGTAAATAACACTTTAATTTTGAAAAATATCATTCCCTCAAGGTTTTGAAGAAAACTAAGAAACAGGGAATGTATCCTAAATCTAATTTAAAAACCTCGTACTAAAATGTTTCTGCTTGCTTTCATGCTGTTACTTAAATACTTCATGATAAATCTGTTATATTCTAAGATCTTCCGTAGGTAAAAGGAAAAATTCAAACTCAGAATTATAAAGCAGGAAAGGGATGAATATGATAATTTGCCAGATATCATCAAATTTCTTCCCAGGCACTAATGTTGTGGTATCTGTGATTATCTTCTGTCTCATCTGCTTACTTTACGATCTTGCCTCATTCTTCCCATAGAGATGAGTGGTACGTTCTGTAGGTCATGCTCTGTTTCCGCATATAGATCAATGTTTTTAAATATCTGTGTTGTGATAGCTCTTCTGGGTTTTCTTGTTAGATAAACTGTTCTGGGTTTGGGGAGAACAGATGTAATTGGGAAGGCATTTGAAGCACCGTCTTTAAGGACAGATCAGGGCATTTAAGACTAAACTAACCCTCTGCATGCCTCTAAGTGGAGTAACTAGATCGGATTTCCCTGTTGTCCTGGTTTGAGGCCTAAACCACGACGCCTGTGCTTGATAATCCTGGGGGATATCTGTGTGTAGTCTTTAAAGAAATTGAATGGTTGCTTTTCTCTGAATTTGATTTTGATGTGCACCGTGTGCAATTGTACTGAAGACAGAAAGGACAGACTTTCTTGCAGAGTGGTGCAGCTCTCTGTAGTACGAAAAGAAAACAAAGTTGTAAGAGGTCAAACATTGATATTTTTGAGGTAGCCAGTAGCCACAGCATAGTGAAGTCTCATTTATCATTTAAATGCTAAATATTTTACTACTTGTTTTATTGTTCTGCAGGACAGGCTCGATGAGGTGCAATAACGGGACTAGAAGGATGCTGCGCGCTTTCCTGGGGTTGCCACAAACTGAAATAACCTGATATGTTATGGCTTTACATTTACCAGTGCATTTTCTTATTTCTACAGTCACAGTCCTTTCAGACAGCACAAAACCAAAGATAAGCATGAGATCGACCGGATGACGCTCACCGTGGTAAGGATCCTGGTGACAGTTGCAGTTACATTCCTCTTGTTTAGTAAACTCCCATTTCCTCTAAAAGCTGGAACTTTAAAGCCTGCTTTATGAGAAAGCTCTATTTACACGGGGAGGAGTTGTTTACAAACACTGTCAAAGAAAAGCTGCTCTCCTGTGTGGGGACAGCAGATCACACTACTTCTGTAACTAAATGTCTCTTTTTGTATTTCTTTTTTCATAGAACGTGGAGCTACCAGATTCATTTTCCCCTGAACTGAAGTCCCTTTTGGAAGGACTCCTGCAACGGGATGTTAGCAAGAGACTTGGATGCCAAGGAAGAAGGTAGGTGTTGTCTTCTCCTTGGACCACTCACTGCCTTTAAAAATTTCCACTTCTCTGTAAATGAATTAATTCATTTCAAGTAAAAACCTGCTTCCTGTTGTGATGAGTTTAATTTTGGAAAGAGAACATTAAAAAGTGCTGTTGCATGGAATTACATTTCATCTTTCTTTGGTTTGGACAAATTTTTGGACAATTTCTGTCATTAAAGACTTCCTCCGCGTTCTCTGCAGTCGTGCTTACATTGGATGGTGTTCATACTTTTCATCCCTGGGGTGGTGTTATGTTTTTGCCTGATCTGTTTTGGCACGAAGTCATATTCCTTGATTCAGACATACTGATAGCTAAAATTTATTGCTTATTTTGTAGCTGTAACGACACACGCAAAAACCCCAACCCAAAATCCACCAAGCATAGAAAGCCGTGTACAGTTGCTTCTTTTCGGGCTGCCTCTCTTGCCGGATGTACCCGGTTCAGTTCGTGACTCTAAGGAAAAGGGCATTTATTGTTTATTGACTACAAAGCACTACTTGCTCCTGCCAAGCTTACCCTGCTTATAGCTGTTAATGGAAATTGTTGTTAGCGCCTGTTTAAAACGCCAGCGTGTGCCTCCTGTGGAACTAGGAGAGAAAACTGAGAGAGGAGTAAATAACCCTTGAGAAACCATTGACAATGTGTGGTAACAGTTAACTGATAGTCACACCTGAGACTGGGGCTGGCTCTAATTCCAGGGAGAGGTTCAGAGGGTTTTTTATCATGGGGCCTTCTATGATAATCATAGAATCATAGAATCATAGAATCAGTGAGGTTGGAAGGGACCTTTAAGATCATCAAGTCCAACCATTAACCTACCCTGATAAAAACACCACCACTTCTAAACCATGTCCCTAAGCACCTCATCTACCCTTAATGACCTGGGGTTGCTTTTCAGCCTTGGGCCTGTCAAGAGTAGTTGCTTAGTTTGCCATAAAATATGTGTATTGCCAAATGGAGTGGAGTAAGCTTGTTACGTCAAAGTAGTGTATGGGATCTGGCACCAGGCGAGTAGGGTTTGTTGTTTGAAATGACGGAATACCTCAGCAAACCAGGAGTGATTGCTTGCCAGACCTACAGCGCTATTTCCAGTGTTCCCACATGAAAGGCTTCTCTTCTGTTGCTTACTTAGGAAGACTTCCCCCCCCCCCCCCCCGCCTTGAGAAAAAGAGCATTTTACTGACGTTTTCAAGTGATAGAAATGTGACCTTTGAAGGCTTTATATTTCTCAAATTCATTTGAAAAGCCCCTTCATTTTGTTGACTTCAGTTACTTTTATTTTGCAGTGCACAAGAAGTAAAAGAACATCCTTTCTTCAAAGGCATTGATTGGCAGCAAGTCTACTTACAGAAGGTAAAGGATTAAGATAGTAACCTTGGCTCTCTTGGTAAAGCAGTGAAAGGAAAATAAGTCTAAACAGGTAACGGGCAGAAAACTTCGGGGTTCCAGTCCCCAGCACATGTACTCATTTTCACGAATATATGGAGGATTGTTGATGAACACCACTGTATATTCATTACTACAAGTCTTCCTGATCAGTAGTACTGAGTTATTACTTTTTCAGTTATTACTTTTTCATGGTTTCTTCTGCTTAGCTGTCTCTAAGCTGTAGGGTTTTTCCCCCGAATTTTGGGGGGACTGTTTAATAAAGGAGTGGAGAATGTCTTTGCATGGAAGTTTAATTTCAAGGCACATACTTTTGCACAGTCATGTGGAACTTGTGCAAAAAATAAAAAGGCTGTCTATATCTATAGAGTGGATTTAAATAATGTCCATTAATTTGTCTTTAATTACGCCACTTTTAATTTCTAGTACCCTCCACCATTGATTCCTCCCCGGGGAGAAGTAAATGCAGCAGATGCTTTTGATATTGGGTCATTTGATGAAGAGGACACTAAAGGCATTAAGGTACACAACTTTAAAGGATTGGTAGAGGATGGCTCTGGGAGTGCCGCTCTTCACTTTGCCTGTGGACACACCATTCCTTCACCTCAGGGGCTACTGACTGTGCAAGGAATTGCGTTCTTGGAAACTTAATCCATGCTGTTACGAAAGAGGTCGCTTGGGCTGGTTGACGGGTGTGCTGTTGCTTGCCAAGTCCTTATGTTTTAGTTTTTCGATTGACTGAAATCTACCTTCCTATCAAAAGATTTATAAGATAAAGCAAATGTTTCAAATGGTCAGGCAACTTTGGGGCAGTCCTCAGATTTTCAAGAATATTTAATGGTTCGTAGTTTTAAAAATTGTAATTTGTTTGTGGTGGCTTGGATAAAGTGAACTAAACCTTAATTTAATAGTGTTACCTCACGGTCAGAGAGTGCAGTGGAAGCGCAACTTCCTTCAGTCTCAGCAACTGTGTAAGTTAGAAAAGCGATAAAAGAAACTTTCAGGTTCTGGTATTATCCACAATCTAATGAAAACAGTGTAAAGGAAAAAATGAGAAGTTGAAGCTGCTGGCCCGTTTCTGCCTCGCATGGAGGTGGTGTGACATACCCTGCGTGTTCACCCCCTCTGCTGAAGCCTCCCTGGTGCTTGGAGGCAGTAGGTGAATCGGTGCTTGGCTTGCGTCCGTCCTGTTCATTAGTTTTATCATACATTTCTTCAGTAGATCAAACTTTATTCTTGTTATCACAGAAGTGAGTCAGGAGAGAAACTAATTGCTCTAAACTTTATAAGCAACAAAACATGTTAAGTACTCACTGTGCCTAAAAACGAACTTGTCTGTCAGTGTCACCTGCTGTAATTGCAGAAGTTGGCACAGAAAAGATTTTACGTGTTTAAAGAGAAATGCAGAGAACCCAAGATGTTCTTTATCCCAGAAGACTCCAGATCTTCAGCATCAGTGTTAGTCTAACAGGATTCCAGTTCCCTGCAATTCTGGAATGCCATAATTCGGAGGGACATTTTTCGAGGAGAAACCAGGTGGTCTTTTTATTTATTGAGGGGATCAGATATTCTCAGCAAGGCCTATAAATCATATAGCCAGGTCACTTGCATGTAATCTTTGTTCAGGCTGCCTATAAGATAAATTTATTCTCAGTCATGAGTCAGTGAGGGATATCATGTACAGCTTTGCTCTGCACTTTCACTGGGATGTCACAGTCTTTCAGAAGGGGCTGAATAATTCGTGCCTCTGAGTCAGCTGCAGTCGGAGCTTCCATTAAGGTGTCAGGAGCCGTCTCTGCCCATGAGGATGCCAGCGTTGAGTGCCTTGCTCTCCTCCGTTGCCCCTGCGGATTATATTTATACTGCAGAGTGTCCTGTGACACCGAGGAGAACACATGTTCTTTGGGGTTACAAACTGGAAAGCCAGCAGTGGATGCCCGTGACTTTCCCCTCTCACTCGGGTGCCGTAAGGAGTCCCCGTAAGCCGCTTAGCAGAACTGCAGAGAAGTCTTCTGGCTTCAGATCCAGCCTATATCTTCCTGTCGTGATAAGGCTATGGATCTCTGGAAGGGAGAAGAGCATCTGCTCTGGGAGCATCTGGCCTGGCTGCAGAAGGAGAATTGAATCATAGAATCATAGAGTGGTTTAGGTTGGAAAGGACCTTGAAGATCATCGGGTTCCAACTTGATTGAGCGAGGCTTTCCTATGCCGCTCCTGCAGAGCGGAGTGCCTGCGCGCCCTTTGGGCGGGATCTGCGGGGCCGGCAGTGCGGGCTCGTGGCCTTACTGCGCTCTTAACCCGGCAGAGGATGCCTCTGGCTTGCTCTCGGAAAGAAAGGTCTAGTTGCTCTACTGATAGACAGACAGAAACTGAGGCAGCTGAGGAGTGGCCGTGGAGAGTTTGAACTGATCCCCAAATGAAAACTTTTAAACATTTTATAGGGAAAACATTGATCACCTTTAATAATTTTATAGGGAAAATATCGACCGCTTTTTGTACTGCATCAAAGGGCCTCGTGGCCAAACCCAGGACATGGCTGTGTCAAGCAACAAACAGTCCTTCCTGAAGATCAGGAATGTTAGTTTTCTTCACTGCAATTCAATTTAAGTGCTGTAGTTAAGGATTTGGGGAGAAAAGAATCTATATGACAGGAAAATTGAGGTCTGCAGCATGCGTGCACTGCTGAATTTTGAAGGTTAATTATTAAGAATGTAAAATTAAGCTGTGGAAGCATGGAAGGCATTTTTGTGTAAAAGGTATCTGTTTGTTTATTCATGGAATTTTTGTGCTGAGAAAGTGCTTAACACAATTAGACATTTTGTTAACATTGATTATGCAACAAAGTTAAGAATACCGCGGCTTACATTTAAGTAATTATTTAAATGTAAGTCTAGAGAACATTATGGGACGATGTTGAGTAAGGCTTTTGGAGCTATTAAACTAAACGAGTTTTGAGCAGGTGGCCTGTTCTCTGTATATAAATGAATATTTTTGCTTAAATTACTGTCCTTATTTTCTCTTGTTTGCACCCGTTTGTTCTGGTAAGGTTAGAGTTCAGTGCATCTTTTAAAAGAATGCTGTTATATGGGTAACCATTAAGTACTGGGGATAAGAATAGTAAAAGTTATTAAAATGTTGGGCTTTTATCTTGTTTTTCTCTTGCAAGTTGCTTGACAGTGACCAGGAATTATATAAGAACTTCCCTCTGGTGATATCGGAGCGTTGGCAGCAAGAAGTAGCAGAAACTGTTTATGACGCAGTAAACGCAGACACAGATAAAATTGAGGCCAGAAAAAGGGCTAAAAATAAGCAGCTTGGCCACGAGGAAGGTAATCTGTCAAATACACTTCTCTCCACCTTTTGCTACTAGATAGTAATTCATGTGTTCGAAGTTTCACACAACAGACTCTCATATTCCTGTCATTCATCAGTAATTGTTCGAATTCATTTAGTCAGTATCGTGTTTCTTAAGACGTTTCTTAATGTTTTGAAATGCAGTATGATGACATAATGTTTTGGAAAATCTTTTGTACTCTCTTTTAAAGATTATCTTGTACAGCCTTTCATTGTTTTTGTTTATGGTGTATGCTCAGAAAAAGAGTATGCGGGATTTGATTTCATGAGAGAGGAGCCGGGAAAGAAAACGGGAGGTTCTCTGCAGCAAACGTCACTTGTTTGCACGAGGATGGTGCATCACAAACTCTGAACTTTGGGTAGCAGTGTACAATTCTTTAAATAGTTTATAAGATACTTTTTTAAAAACCAAGTTCTGTTCTTGGTTACTCCGCTGCAGCCACATCAGCTCGTGTAATTAAGGCAGAATTGGCTGTGTGTGTGCCTGCGCGCACAGAAGCACCATTGCAAGCCCGGGGAGGGCACGTTGAGTCACACCGTGTTCAGGACTCTGTCCTTCCTCAACATGGCATGTCTGAAGAATGCTTTTAGGCGGTACCTTGTTTTGCATCCTAATGTTTCCTCTTGTCCCAGATTATGCGCTTGGGAAGGATTGCATTATGCATGGATACATGCTGAAACTGGGGAACCCGTTCTTGACTCAGTGGCAACGTCGTTACTTTTACCTCTTCCCAAACCGACTGGAATGGCGCGGAGAAGGCGAGTCACGGGTGAGTGAGGTTACTCTAGGGAGCAGCAGCTTCCGAGGGCGGGGAAGGCAGGTGGATTTGGAGGGAAGTCTGACAACTCGGACTCAGGCGTACCCCCCATGGAAGTAGAGTTTTGTCCGAGTAAATGATGAGTGGATTTGAGTAACTTATCTTGAGTATCGCTTTAGTTAATGGGCAGCTACACTGCACTGAGGAAACATAAAGTTGTCTTGAGAAACCTGTTTACTTTGTTTTGTTATGTTTGTAAAGGAATTTGGTAGTTCATGGTGTCGTTTTTCATTTAGGACCTCTGGACTATTTATACAAAAAAACATAAACTGGTAAGGTCATAGATGCTATAGCATTTTATTGCAAAGAAAATGCTATAGTAACTTTAGTTGAGTCCAGCTGTGATCATGTGGCAGGCAGACCATTTGTATATTTAGCTAAGTAAGGTTTTGGAATTTCAAAACATTATTCTCCTCTTACAGTCTATAGGGAAAGCTTTTCTGCAAACTGCTGTAAATGTTTGCTCCTTTGTAAGTGTTTAGCGTTTAAATAGTCCCTTTCAGCTCTTTGAAATAGTCAGTAAGATTGTCCTTTTTTTTTTTGACAGCAGTAATACTTAGAAAAAAAAAATATATGCAACTCTCTTGAGGGAAAATAATGAATATTTTGTTTGTAGGCACACCTATTTGTAGATTCTTATTTCATGCTGTCATTACTGGCTTTCTTAGCTTACATTTCACTGTCTCTGTTGAAGCAACCAAGCCCCTTGCTACATCTCCCTCTTACCTTATAATCTATCTGTAGTTGATGAGCCAGTCTTCAGAAATGAAGAAATGTTTGTGTAATGACTGTTAATGTTCGTAACTTGATTTATGTGGGTAGTCCAGAAAAATTAGAAAGTGGCTTGGTTTGATGGGCAGCAGGTTTCTTTTGAATCATCCCTCTGCTTTGTTTTTGCAAATGCTGCAGCAAAACCTGCTGACAATGGAACAAATAGTATCTGTTGAAGAAACGCAAATTAAAGATAAGAAGTGCATCTTACTGAGAATTAAAGGCGGAAAACAGTTTGTCCTACAGTGTGAGGTGAGACGCTTGTTTTTCAATAACTGTTAATCAGATTGTTTTGCATATGATGAAACGATTGAAAAGTTTTTCAGGTCCTCCCATCACGTATTGACGAAGCGTGCTTTACGAAGCAAAGCTCAGCCTAGGCAAAACTGGGAAGTTTTTTATCACACTTGCATTTGGAACGCGGGAAACCTGCAGCTATGCCAGTTTCTGTCGTGGATTTCAATGGTATTTGGGCCAAAATGAGTTCAGTTTAATAAGTAGCTACAACCTTCAAACCTTTTGAACCCACGTGGGCTTGGGAGGCCTTGTTGGCCCGTGTCTCCCTGCGGTCAGTTCCTGGTAGTGATGTTTTTGCGAGGGAGGAAGTACACAAGTCCTCAAAACATCTTGACCGCCTGTAGTTGCTGCTGCCTTGCCTGGCTTCGGCAGGGTGACGGAGAAGCAAAGGGCTGCGCGTTTTCAGTATCCAAAGTTCCTTTGGAAAATTAAAATAAGTTGCTTAAAAGTGCTGTCTAAGAGAGAAGACGCTGTTGGCAGTTTACTATGAAGTGCCAAACTACTTCTGTATCTCTTTCAGAGTGACCCAGAATTTGTTCAGTGGAAAAAAGAGCTGACAGAAGCTTTCACTGAGGCACAGAGGTTGCTGCGTCGGGCTCCAAAGTTTCTCAATAAATCTCGCTCAACAGTTGTAGAGCTTTCAAAACCACCGCTCAGCCACAGGAATAGCAATGGGCTGTAGGAGAAACAGAGAACAAAGTTCACTTAGGGACAGCTGCTTTGTGAACTTGTTGAGTTTCACGGAATCCTTATGAATTACTTTGTGCAATCCTGGACGCGGGATATGCTTAGAAAAGGAAGAATTAGATGTTTACAGCGTGGGATAATGTCAGAACTCTGTCTCTGGAGGTTGTGAAGACTGGAACAATGGCAAGTGAATTCATGCTCCCAGCAGCGGTGGAAATCACCGAGCGTAGAGGCTGGATGTTGTTCCCATGCATTCCTGCACCCTGGCGGTGTCTAAAACGTGGTCCGTTACTCTAGAACTACTGATGGAAGGAAGATCCTGTTTTCTCTGCAATACCCTTGTTTGGTGCGTACCGAGCCTGGAGGCTGAACCGGTTACTGCTGGCTGGGATGACACTTCCGTGTGCGATACCGACAAACCCCTCAACTGTGGAAGGAGCTGCAGACTTGCCATGTTGGATAACCTTTAATCTGTCGTGTTGCCATGTTCTTTCCGACCATTACTGCTGACTTTATAATACCCTTTCTCCATACTGCTGGTGATCAACAGTGTGACTCTTATGCACTTCAAAGTACTGAATTCTAACTGTCCTGTGGTTTAAATGTTATTGCTACTTCATGGAAACATTGAACTCCAATTATTCACTTGGTTTGTTGTACTCACTAATAGTAGCTACCACCGGTTTGCTTCTTCTACGTATATGCAGTACTATAACTGACACAATAGAGTAATAATTGGTGAAGAGGAATTTATGGTAGCTTCATCTAGTGCTCTGTTGTACAAATTGACTATTTTAGCACAGTTTTTAAAGAGCAGATTCCTTTTGACAAGTTTACAGTGAACATAAAGACAGTTCTTTTCCATTTCAGGTCAACTGCACTTTTTAAAAATTAAAAAGAAATTATTCAAATCCAATGCATTCTAGTGCATGTGCTGGGTTAAAATGTCTGGGTGCCTCGGTACGTACTCTGGATCACTCCTCAGTTACGGGACTTGTGGATCCTTCTCTGTTGTACACAAAAACATTAAGCGGGTGTGTTCTCATAGCGTAGATATCCCGGACTTTCGCTGTAGCTCAGCTCAGGAGGTTCGTGCGCACATCCCGTGGCTCGGCGGGCAAAAGGATTTTCAGTTTTCTTTTCTGGGGAGTTCAAACTGTCCACGTGCAAAACAGGCTGAGAATACTGAGGATGGAACTGACAGAACGAGCCGATCAAATGCCAGATTTATATTAATTCTACTTGAGACATCAGTCGTGTCATGCGGAAACTCTTGCTAAAGTAAAGATATAATCTCTTAACTGTTAGACAACTTTAAGCATGTGAAGTCAGCCTTTCCCCGGGTATTGTGGTGTTTTGTAAGAGGTAGGTCAGGGCTTAACTTAAGCTTTTTTTCTGTTTCAGTAAACACCTTCAAGAACATTTTCTGCCTAATTATGGTGGTACAACTCTCATCATCCCTAAAGACGATGGGAATTGCATCTCCGTAAATGGGAGCAGAAGTTGCACCAACAGCTTCCTCCGTCCCCCTGGTGCGCGCGGGTTCTCTAGCTGTGTCGCTGACAGATAACCACAGAGCTCTGCACCCGTTTCCTTGTTGGAAAGTACCGATTGGCAAAAATAGGAGAATTATTTTGAAGGTATTTGTTTATCCTCCTGAACACACTCGTAATAAAATCGGATGTATTTGCTTCTAGAAGTGGGAGTGGCTTAACTCTGCCTCGCCTGCGCTTTCACACGTGTGCGAACTCAGTCTTATCAGCTCATGCAGCACAAAAGGAAAAATGCGTTTTGGAAGCTACCCCGTGTGAGTCAGGCGATATCTTTTAGTGCTTTTTTTTTTTTCCCCATTTATTTTTGGATTTACTCTGTAAAAAGAGTACCAGCTTCTCTGTCGTTCTTACTGGTGAGCGATGTTTAGCATCTCAGCATCCTCTGTAAGGAGCAGTTGAGGTATTTACCGAGGTGTGGCACAGAAAATGTCTCATCTTGCTGGCGCTGCCGCCGCACTGGGTGTTGTTAAGCTTTTCCTACAATGCCACGCAATGCTCGTACTTTTCTTCTGGATTTGAAAAAAACCCCGAGATTGTGATAAAACCCCCTCTTACTTCTCATGCGACTTGTTCGTACTTTCTTAGTTCATTATCGGTTCCATTCTTCTCTCTTAGTTATTCTCTGCAGTAGCTTTTGATGCTAAACCCTTCTTGGCAGAGTTTTGCAGTTTCCGATGCAGCACTACCGTAGGTTCCGGACGCCGGTGACTGTGAGGAGGGGAGGGACGGATCCGCAGCTGGGAAGTTGTGCCTCAAAACCGTAGATATTATATGAAACGAAGGCTGTGTATTCACTTACGGAAATAGGCATATTTTGAAGCGTAACGGACTTGAGGTGTCCCAAGAACATGCGCATTAGCGTGGTGGGGTCGGGTACGCGGCAGCTGAGCTGTGCCGTCGGTCAGCACCGCTGGCCAGGGTCACATAGGAGCGGAATAGTAAAAGATTTTGTTTCCTTTAGTCGACTGATTTATCGACAATTTATAAACTCTTTATATTTGTGACTCACGTAGGACTGTGCTGTTAGGAGAGAGGGAGAGATGACTGTAGCGAAAAACTCGTGTATGCGTGGGGAAGGTTGGGATCCCAGTAACAAGGGGGGTTCTGTGTGGAAGGGACTGGATCTGCTGGTGTGGAGGGAGAGCTGGAATTCCACCCTGCAAGGCAAAGTGTTAGATACAGCTCCGAACTGATCGTTCCTGGTTTAGGTACCAAATTCTCTGAAGTTTTTTCTTGGACGAAGGTGTTGTGGTGTTACTTTCCATGAGGGTCTTCAGCTGTATGTGTAGAAAATCGTGTTGAATGCAGAGAAGATAAGGCACGGCGTTGTCTTTTACGCATTGTGGCCGCATTTGTAGGACTTTTTTTTTCTTTTTTTTTTAAATGTTCAGGGAAGTAAAGATAAAAGAAATGAGAGCGTTGGGCATCAACAGAGCTGAGTTTATGATTAACCACAGAATTTCAAACAAATTATCTGAAAGCCCTTTAAAACAAAATCGGCCGTACTGAAGAATTAAGCATGTGCGGGAATTGTTTTTTATATTTCAAAGTAGAGAATTACACGCCAGATAGAGCCGCATTAATCACTCCCTTGCCATGTCCACGTGCCTTCAGGGCTGCAGGGATTATTTTCTAATTATTCTTTGTCTCTGACGTACCAGCTGACAAACGCCGTAAGACGAGACCCTGGAAAGCAAGCGCGCGAGTGACGTGGTGGTAGAGGGATGTGTCATTTCTGCGGGAGCCGGGCGCGGGGGGTCGCGGGGGCTTTTAGGAGAGCTGCAGCTGCGTGCTGCGCGCGCTCTCGGGGAGGGTGGCATCTTTCCTACGTGGGAGTTGCTGTAAATTAACGTCTCACTTCAAGAACAGGGGGACAGCAAATTCTAGCCAAAAATCAGACTTTTATGAGTTGAAGTTTAAGTGCAGGAGGAGCGAAGCACCTGCTGCAAGCAGAGTGTAACCGAGGAACCGTTTGGAGCTGGGCACGGGCTTGGCCGGTGCTGTAAAGTGTCACCTGGGCACCGTGTCAGCTGAGGTGTCCCATCATTGCAGGTACAAATTAGGCAATTTTTATTATTCAAATTTGTTCGGTAATTATTTTGCAAATTCATGAAACTGTTAAAAGAACATTTACCCTTTTTTTTTTTTTTTAAATCCTTCATCTCAGTGTAGCCCATCCCGTTTTCTAAGTAGTAGCTTCTTCGTATTAGCTATGTTTGAGCCTTCTGTCTTGTCACCGGTCCAGCAAAGTCCGTGGCTGCGGTCTCACGAGTTGCTTCTCAAACCGCCGCTGTGAGATAAGCCCTGCTGGTGTCAATACTGGAGCTGCTCCAGCTTGCATTGACGTTCCCGGTATGTTACCCCCAGTTAGGCTTCAAAAAACAAAGACTCGGAGCACACTAATAATAGTTGGGTGTGCGGATGGGGACCTGGCAGGTAGGGAGGTGCGCGGGTGACGGCGCAGCTCTGGACAGCTTAGTCGCATTCGAATTTTCTTTAATTTCAACAACTCTCCTTTAGAAACGCAGCAGTTTTCCTTCTCCCCCTTCTGTTGGGGGGGTGTGGAGGAAATAGGATCATCGGATTGTTTTTGGTTTCAATATAAACGCAGGTGTTTGCAGTCCAGTGCATGGATATAGGAAAGGTTGTGTATTTGGTGCTAAAAACAAACCTGTTCATCCAAATTGTGATCCCGTACGAGCGGCGGCTGTTGGTGCGCGGTAGACCTGTGCGGGGTGTTGGTTTCACAGCAGCTTTGCCGCCGCGGGGGGCATCCCGCCCCCGAATCGTGATGCCCTGCGCATCACCGTTTCCCGGGTTTACAGTCCCCGATGACAGTCAGTCGGCGCCTGACCAGTGAACTACCTGTTGCTCTTTTCCTGGCAGCGGGTCGGTTCTAGGACTACATTCTTCTTTAATATCCCGTGTGTATCCGCGTAGTGCAGACGTTCGCAATCGCACCCTGGTTTCGCTGTGCCCCACACGGCAGACGGCAATGACACGGTTAATTTAACTCTGAAGTGCTCGCACTCTGAGTGTATGTGGAGGAAGGACTATTTTGAAGTGTACAGTAGAAAGTAAATAATTCTAGTTGTGTTGATTAATGTAAGGAATGAGTCAGTTCTACAAATTAAAAAACCTGAAAAGCGTATTTTGAAAAAGCATAGTATTAATTTTAATATTGTAAAAAAAAAAAAAGGAAAATATCTAAAATATACAGAGAACATATGTATATCCAAATGTCTGAGGAATTTCAAGATAATCTACTTTTGTTTTCTGTTGATTTCTATTCCATGGTGTACATATTGTGTGGATTGAACATTGGCTGTTTTAATACTATTGTTAAATTGTATTTTTATTTTGTGTTAAACTAATCATCACAGACTCAGCTTTATTTTGGTTATGTAAAGGTTGCTATGCTATGTAGGTATAAAACCAAGAATTCTATTTTAACAAAAAAGCATTTTATATTATTTATTAAATACATGTTTCTCCAACTTCTGACATTCCACAGAATTTCTGCTCCGTATATGTATAGAAATGGCAGTTCCTTTCAAGTGGGATCAGTCAGCTTTATTCTGTTTTTCATAATAAAGTCGCAGCAGTTTCCGTCAGCCCGTCCGGCGTACCCTTCTGTTACGAGCAGAGGGACTTCCAGGCACTGTCGGGACCATCTCGAAGCGCAGTGGCTCGTGAATGCAGAAACATCTGAAAAACTCTTGCAAATAAACCCCTGGGTCTGGTATTCCTAAATGTCCCCGGTACTCCTCGGCATTCCAGAGAGCCAAGCTTTTATTCACGTGAGTCTGCGCTGGGTTAACGGGAATTAATGACCTTAAACCGGGGCAAGGAATCAGCTTGATATTTGAAAAAGGTCAGACATGGGCTCAGCTATTTGCAAAGCTCTTTAATTCTGAGGTTCCTGCGGGAGCGGAGGGGAGCGCCCGGAGAGGCTGCAGGGCTCGGAGCAGGGCTGCTCGCGCGGTGCCTTCTGCCGCACCGGCTGGCGTCGGCGAGCGCGAAAATATGTGCTGGAAGCGAATTTGGCTGTCTCGGGGTGATGGCTTGGTCCTTAAAAATAGGTTTAGAGCCCATGAAGACAGGAGAGGTGTCCCGCGGAGGCGGGTGGCCGGGGCAGGTGCCGGCCGTGGCGTGGGACTGTGCCCGCGCCGCCGCCGAGGAGGGGAGTGGGCACCCCCGGGACCCCGCAGGGACCGTCCCTTGGGGGTGTCGGGATGGGGAACCTGCGCTGCCCGAGCTGAAGCCCCTCGGGAGCCAGGCCCTCGCCGGGAGTAACGGGGGACAGGCTGGGCCAGGGGGGAGCGGGGCTCAGCCGTGGCACCGCCTGGGCAGCTCCGAGCCCCCGTGGCACGGCCGTGCCTGCGCTCCCCGCCTGCGCTGAGCCAGAAGGGTTTGCCCAAGCGCTGCTACCGCTGGGCACATCTGTACATCACCAAACCAGGCACCTCCCTCCCCAGCAGGGTACAAAAATAGCACCAAATTCATCAGATAACTCATTCGCTAAAAATAATTCCAGTTGCAGTTGTGGCCTCTGCAGTTTGAGGAGTACTGAAGGTATTACAGCCCATGCTTCTAATTTCCACTGTGGTGGAGCTTGAAGCACGTACCCTTCGGGGGTTCGCTGAATGACATCTGGAGGGTGAAATGTGGCTTTTGCCGGCCGTGCCGCTGAAGCCGCCTGTTCTTGCAGGGATAGGGGGCTGCTCTCCACCCCTCCTCCCCCCCCAGTACTTCTTGCCTTGTTTTCCATTTTCCCCGTCTCCCGCCTGCCTGATCGTGTTGTGTTTCTGCGGCGGCAGAGCGGGCTGTCATGTTGGGCTGCTCAGCCCCAGAGCACCCGGAGGGAAGGAGAGGCCGGTGGCGGTGGTGAAACCGCACCGGTGCCGGTGAGATCGCGGTTTCTTGGCGTCACCCGCCAGAAACGTGCGGTGATTGGGATAGTGCCGAGTCCGGTGCGGCAAACCTGACGCGTGCCCAAGCAGGGCTGTGTTAGAAAACCTGGTGATGGGCGCGGAAAGCTGGTTGGTTGTGCAGGGTCGGGATTTATCCAGGTCTGTGTCACGTTATGTGTTGCCAAACTGGGAGAGGAGACGGCCCCGGGTGTCGCTGCGGGATTGCTGGGGCGTGGGGCTGGGGAGAGGCTGTCCCGGCTGAAGCCGAAATATTTTCCTTAAGGAAAGGGAGAGATCGGAGAGCAGGTGAGATGGCAAAGAAAAATGAGCCTGAAAAACAGAATAAAGCGAGAGCATCCTAGGAGAGGTGTTTTTACGAGCACTGCTTCAGTGACTGCATTCGGTCCCTAAAAACAAAAACAAACAAACAAACAAAAGGAGCAGATTCACATGAATAGCTACTAGTGATTTAAAGAAATCTATTGAAAGAGAACCTGTTTTCAATGTGTAATTTAATGGTAAGAGAAGCCAGTATCTGTAAATAACTTTAGATATTGTATCTATGAGAAATCATTCTTTGTTTTATGTACTTGGCTCTTTTCATATTTATTGTGCAGGGGAGGGTGCGCCCCGCACCGGCGTGTGCTGCCGCGTGTGCCGGCGGTACTTCTGTACTTCTCACAGAGACTGTCCTCAGAGTTTACAGTCCTCGGCGATTTGTGACTGATGTGCCACACTTGGTTCATGCCGCCGTTATTTTTTTATAGGATTATTTTGGCACAGCTAAGCTGCTTCTGTGTGTTGGTCAGTACAACTGCTCTCCTACGACGAGAACCCCAATAAAAACCGTCCTTTGCGTGTGTGCTGCCGCCTGGTTCTTTGGGTCTCGCCTGCCCCTCGCCGCGCCGTCCACCGGGACGGGCGGCCGTCTGCGGGGCACGGCCGGGCCGACCCCCGCGCCCCCCTCGCCCCCGGCTCCTCGCCGCAGAGGTAAGTCCCTTCGCTCGCTGGAGCAGCCCCCGTTGGCGCACACGGTGTTTGGCCCTGTTTTTCCCAGGGGTGGCTGCTGGGGGATGCGCCGGCCGTGTCCGGCCGATGGGATGGTGCCCACCGCAGCACGGAGGGCCCTGGGGGTGATCCTCAGCCCGGTGTGCCGGAGCAGCACCAGAAAAATGGCCCTGGCAGGGACCAAGAGGTGCGCTATGGGTGAGAAACGGTGGCTTTCCAAAAGCACGGTGGGGACCCCGATGGCAGCGAGCCCCGCAGACAGCCCGGCTCCCCCGAGGCTGTGGCACTGTTGGGACTATGCAAAGGATAATCCATGTCCCTGTGCTGTTCCTGGCTGGAAATGGGGTGTGTTTTATCCGGTGTTGGTAAGTCACTTGGGGCAACTCTCACTCTTCTTATGGGGAACTACAGACTAACAATCCTATTTTAGCCCCCAACAGCAGCAGGACACGGAGCTACTGGAGCGGGGCCAGAGGAGGCCCCGGAGATGCTGGGAGGGCTGGAGCCCCTCTGCTGGGAGGACAGGCTGGGAGAGGTGGGGGGGTCAGCCTGGAGAAGAGAAGGCTCCGGGGAGACCTCAGAGCCCCTTCCAGTGCCTAAAGGGGCTACAGCAGAGCTGGGGAGGGACTCTGGATCAGGGAGGGGAGCCATGGGACGAGGGGGAATGGCTTCAAACTGGAAGAGGGGAGATTGAGATGAGATATTGGGGAGAACTTCTTGGCTGTGGGGGCGGTGAGCCCCTGGCGCAGGGTGCCCCGAGGAGCTGTGGCTGCCCCATCCCTGGGGGTGCTCAAGGCCGGGTTGGACGGGGCTGGGAGCAACCTGGGCTGGGGGGGGGTGTCCCTGCCCGGGGCAGGGGGGGGCACTGGGTGGTCTTCAAGGTCCCTTCCAACCCAAACCACTCTGTGATTCTATGATTTCCATTCTCACTAACAGACCTTCCCCCCCCCCCCGCCCTCACTGATGACCACGTTGGCGTTGGCACTGCAGAGACTTTTTCTTCCCACCGATGGGAGACTATTTTGGGTGCTGCTCTCGGGTCCTTCCCCCCACCCCCCACCCCCCCCCGCCTCCCCATCCCCGGGCTGGGGGGCTCCGGGGACCCCCGTGTCGGGGCTCTGACCTGCCATCCCCGGGGGGGGTGGGGGGGGGAACACACACAGGATGGGGGACAGACGCCACTGCCCGGGGGGGCAACAGCCCGGGGTTGCCCTGTTAGCCCACAGCGGTTCCCCCGCCGCGCCGTGCGCCGGGGAGGGCACGAACACGCGTGGCGGGGGGGGGGGGGACACACGAGTGCTCAGAGGGGCCATGGCACGGGGGGGCCCCGCGGAGCCGCCGCCTCTCCCCACCCGAGGCCCCGGTGCCACCGCCGCGGGTATTTTTAGCAGTGACATGTGTCACCTCAGCTGCCGCCGCGGCGGGGGGGAGGGGGGGGGGGAGGTGCTTGCTGTCCCGCCGTCCGTCCGTCCGTCCGTCCGTCCGCCCGTCCGTCCGCCACCTCCGCTCCGCGCCCCGACGGGGTCCCGGCGCCGGCGCCCCCCGCACCCCCCGCCCCAGGTACGGCCGCTCCGGGGGGGGCTTCGGGGCGCGGGGGGGGGGGGGGTCGGGGTTCCGAACGGAGATTTTGGGGTGCGGGGGGGGCCGCGCCGGGGAGGGCTATCGGTGGGTGGGAAGGGGCGGCGGCGGCGGCCCCCGCTCCGGGGGGGCTCCTGTGCCCGAGGGGTGCGGTGGGAGCGGGGCCGGGGGGGGAATGGCCAGGGACCCCTCAGCGGCCGCGGCTCTGGGCACCCCCGGGGGCGGCAGCGGGTCCGGGGTGGCAGCCAGGGCGCCCCCCCCCCCCACCGGCTCCTGCGTGGCGACCAGACCCACGAGGCTGTTGCCCAAGTGGGGCCGCATCCTGTTCCCTGGGGGTGGGGTGGTGGTGGTGGTCCGCAGCCCTTGGTCGTGCTATGCTGTGCGCTTGGTCGGGGCACGGCCCCCTCCGTGCCTCAGTTTCCCCGTGTGCGGCGCAGGGACAGGATCCCGCTCTCGCTGGCGGGTGCCGGGTCGCCTGCCGCAGGCTCGGGGCTCCCGCTGTGCCCTTCGGGGCCCGCTCGCACCCACAGCCGCGCAGCCCCGGCTGGGGGACAGCGTGGGGGCCGCATGGGCCCCCAGTGGGAGCGAGGGCACGTGGCAGCCGGGGCTGCCGCCCGAGAAGGCAAGTGGCATTCCTCAGCCGGCTCCTGGCCGCTGCCGTGCTCCTGCCCTTTACTGTACAAGGAGATGCGGCTGGCGGTGTGCGCGGCAGGGCCGGACGAGCCCCGACCCGCTCGGTGCATGAATGATCCCGACAGGTGAAGCTGGGGTCAGCCCGAAGCGGGGGACGGGCGGCTTCCCGCGGCCACCCGGTGCCACCCAGCGCAGGGCAGCGGGGGCCCAGCACCACCCCGTGCCCCCACCTCCCCAACACCCCCCAGGCTTCTCGCCACGCCATGACATGCCGTGCCGGGGGCTGGAGGCGGCTGCACATGGCTGTGCCCTCCCCGGCACCGCCAAACGACCTGTCCCCTCCGTGCCCGGGCTGCCGCGCTCCAGCCAGTGCCGTGAGCTCAGACTGGGACAATGCCCAGCAAGGTGATGGTGCTGCCAACCCCAGTGTGGCCTCCGGCGTGGCCCTGGGGCCGGTGGGAGTCCCTGGCTAACTCTCTCCTCTCTCTCCACCTCGTGCACCCGGCGTGGCCCCGCGGCTCTCCGTACAGCGCCGTCCCGTCTCGCCGCCGCCATGGCCATCTCCTCGCGCCTCGCGCTCTGGGAGCAGAAGGAAAGTCTCAGTCCGGGGGGGGCACCAGCGGTGTTTCGGGGCTGGATGCTCACGGGCTGCCCGGGGGGGCTCCGTGCCGGGCGGGGGGACGCTCTGCAGCCAGGCTGCCGCACGCCTCCGGCCTCGCCGTCCCCTCGCCTCCCTGCGCACGCTGCTCCTGCTGTGTCTGTCCCTTCGCAGCCTGACTGTGCTGGTTTGAGCGATTTTGCTGCCGCTCGGGGCACGCGGTTCCCTGCAGGGCTGAGCCTCGTGGGGCGTCTGCGGGGTTTGGCGCTGGCGCTGCTGCGTGGTGGCACGGCTGGGGATGGCTCCCTTCGCTGAGGGACCTGCGGAAAGCAGGGCTGGCTTTCGACTTGGGGCCCGGCATGCAGGAGGTCCGCGTGTGGCCGCAGTGATGCCAGGAACGGCTTCGTGACTCGCGGCAGCCGGGACGGTTCCTCCCGTGGCCATGGCGGAGGTGCTGAGCACTGGGCAGAGCTGGCGGCGCCCGCAGGCTCCTCGCGGCACCCAGCCCTTGGCGGGGCGCGGAAACGTCGGTGCTTCGCAGTGGGGCTTTTCTTCTCGGTGCTTCTCCTCCTGCTCACCACAGCATCCCCAAAGCAGCCTGGCGCTCACGGGTGGCCCGCGGCAACCTGCCAGATGCCCGCGGCTGGCCCCACCGGCAGAGCGGGGTGCCGATGCTCTGCTGCTCGTGCCGCTAACGCGCCCGCAGGGCTGTCTCTGCCGGGGCTCCCGTCCCTGCGCCCTGCCCCGTAACCCCCTCTCTGCTCCCGCAAACAGATACGGGACGAGGACCGGGGGCCGCCCCCATCTGCCCCCCCGCTGCTGCTGTCGGTCATCCCCGGGGGGTTCATCAAGCAGCTCGTGCGGGAGACCGAGAAGGAAGCCAAGGCGGCGAAACTGAAGAAGGAAACCAAGGCGAGCGCCAAAGAGGAGGTGAGTGGTGATGAACGCCACGCAGCGCCACGGCCTCCCGCCTGGCTGTCCCCGTCTGTCCCCAGCCCAAAGCCCTTCCCGTTCAAGGCACCACGACCCCAAACTTCTTTTTTTTGCGCGAGGTGGGTTGTAGAGCGAGGCCCGGGCTCACAGCACGCCGTCGGCTGCGGCAAGCTGCGGCCCCGGCCGGCCACCAGCCTCGAGCAATTAATGCTGGAGACTTCATTAACGCAACTTGCCGTTCCTGACTCGCTTAATGGGAAGGCGAGTAATTAAGTAGAGCATGAGGCTCTCCGGTTCGGCTCACTGAGCGCAGGAAGGGGAGTGCGTGGGGCGTCCCTGGGCACGGCACTGAGTGGTGACCCGGGATGTGGCGGGTGGAGGGGCGGGATGCAGCTGAGCAGAGGGGGGAGGAGGAGGAGGAGGAGGAGGAGGAGGATGCCACCACCAACTACAACTGTGCGGCCGGGTCCAGGCAGCCACCTGTGACCATCAGCTGAGCCCCGGGCGAGCGGGTCTGGGCTGGAGCTGCGTGTCCTGCCAGGCGGTGCTTGGCACGGGCATCCCGCTGTGGCTGCGGCTGCGGCTCCTGGGGCCGGGGTTGGGGTGGCGTCCCTCACCCAGTCCCCGTCGGACCCGGCTCCTCTCCTTTGCTTGGCAGCCCGCGGGGGAGGACGGCGAGGCGCGAGCCGGGGACGCCCCGGCTGCCGCAGGAGAGGCGGTCAGTGCGGGGCAGCCGCTGCAGAACGGGCTGCACGCAGAGGGGCAGGGGGGCGAGGGGGTCCCGGGCCCCCCACGCAAGGACCTGCCACCCGGGAAGGCTGCAGCAGGGGCCATCCCCAGCAAAGCCCCGTCCCCTGCGCCTGGCCCGGCAGCGGCGGCCCCCAAACCGGCGGAGACCTCTTGCCCGGAGGCTCCCAAGGCGGCGAAGCCGTCGTGCCCGGAGGAGAGCCCCAAGGACCCCCGCCCGGGGGGCAGCCCCCCGGCTCCGGCCCCTGCACCCAGCAAGGGCCCCCAGCGCTGCAGCAAAGTCCCAGCGAAGGAGGGGGACGCACTGAAGGAGACGGGCCCCGAGAGCCCCAAGAAGGAGAAGGGGGCACCCCCCAGCCACGAGCAGCCCCCGGCCAAGGCGAGAGCCAAGAGGGAGCCGGGGCCGGTGAGGAAAGAGCCGGAGAAGATGAAGAAAGACGTCGGGGGTGGCAAGAAGGAGCCAAGGGAAATCAAAAAGCCTGGAAAAACTACAAACAAGCCAGAGGGGCTCAAGGAGGAACCGGGGGGGATCCCAGAAAAGTCCGAAGATGTGGTAAAGGAGGTGGGGAAGGCGAAGGAAGAGCCGGGAGAAAGTAAAGAGGCGCCGGGAGAGAGCAAAGAGACGGGAGAGAGCACGGCCAAGGACCAGGTACCGTGTCTGCAGACCGGCCGGGCTGCTCCCCAGTGTCTTTGGGGCGCTGATGCCATTTTCTGGTTTCATGCAGCTCTTCCCGTTCCCGTGGGCTCGGCTGGGGGTGGGGGGCAGCGGAGGGGCAGGGGTTCTGCCTGGGAGCATCGCTCCCCATGGGGCAAATACAGTTTGTCCGGCGCAGTTTTCTGCCGGTTCCTGCACGGTTCCCCTCTCTCCTCCCGGCAGGCTCCGAGGGACGTTTGGTACGAAGCGGAGAAGGTCTGGCTCGTCCAGCAGGATGGATTCACGCTGGGTAACTTACCTTCCTCTGCTCTCGCTTTCCAGCGCCGAAGATACAAGCTGTCCCCAGCCCGGCCGTGGGTCGGGAGCAGGGTGGGCGCCGGGGGCTGTGCCGGCGCCGTGCCGCAGCCATGCCCCCGCGGGGCTGTGGTCGGAGGTGGTCCCTCGGGAGGTCCCCGTGCCACAGCCGGCTCTGCCCAGCGCCGCCTTGGCCATGCCGCGCCGGAGGGACTCATCGGCCTCTCGTTGCAGCCACGCAGCTGAAGCCCGACGTGGGGACGCCCGAGCTGCCGGCGGGGAGGGTGAGGGTGCGCCGGGAGGCGGACGGCAGCGTCACCGAGGTGGACGAGGACAGCGTGCAGCGGGTGAGCCCCCTCCTCGGTTTTGGCTGGTGCGGGGGACGGGAGCCCTGCCCGCAGCGCCCGGTGCGTGGCAGTGCCCAGGCAGGATTAGACCCAGGGCAGCCCCCGTGCTCGGGCCATCGTCCCCGCCTGGATGTCCTCGTGATGCCGGGGTGCCGGCGGGCTCCGGCACAGCCTGTGCCACCACGGCAGAGCTCGAGAAGGGGGGTCTGGCTCTCTTGCTGCAGACCAACCCCCCCAGCCTGGATTACGCCGAGGACCTGACCGCGCTCGTCAGCCTCAACGAGTGCAGCGCCATGCACACGCTGCAGCAGCGCTACGGCGCCCGCCTGCCCTACACCTACGCCGGGCCCAGCCTGGTGGCCATCAGGCCCCGCTGCGCTGCCAGCCCCACCGCGGGGAAGGTGAGCGGGGGGGACCGCGGGGCGGACGGCATCTCCCGTGGGAAGCGCTCACCGGACCCCCCGTGGGGACAGTGGCGGAGGGCGCCGGGCGCCGCGGTGCCGGCAGATGGCACCGTGGGACTGTCACAGGGCGGCGGGGATGCTCCGGCCGGGGGTGCTCGGAGGACGCTCGGGACTGGGGACACTCGGGGATGGGGATGCTCTGAGGACACCGGGGGCTGGGTATGCTAAGGGCTGGGGGTGCTTGGGGCTGGGGAGGCTCTGAGGACATTTGGGACTGGGGACACTTGGGGCTGGGAATGCGTTGGGGCCAGGGATGCTCTGGAGGATGCTCACGACTGGGGATACTCAGGGCTGGGGATGTTCTGAGGACACCGGGGGCTGGGGACACTCAGGGATGGGGATGCTTTGGGGCCAGGGATGCTCTGGAGGATGCTCATGACTGGGGATACTCGGGGCTGGGGACACTGGGGGCCGGGGACACTGGGGGCCGGGGACACTTGCAGCTGGGCACCGCTCCCAGCAAAGGAGTTTTTCTGGTTTCCCCGAGAAAATCACTGTGTTGCTGTGACCGCGCTCCCCGAGCAGGCGGGGGGGGCCGGGGCCAGGGAGGGAAGGGGCCCGGGGTGTGGGGCCCAGCAGAGCTCTTGCTCACAGGCAAGCTGGAGCGGGTGCTGCTGTGGGTTCCCTGGGTCGGTCCCCAACTGTCCCCAACGGGTGCAGCCAGGCGAGGCTGGGTGGCCTTTCCCCTTCCCCTGCGAATCTCGGGGGGTTCTGCGCCCTGGGGAGAAACCGTCACCCCGAGTGTGAACGTCTTCAGGATTTTCTCTGTAAGAAGCCCGTTTTGGGATGTGCTCTCCCACTCTGCCCGCAGGTGTTCAAGGGGAAGCGGGACAGCATGCCCCCCCACATCTGCTCGGTGGCCCAGAGAGCCTACAGGAACCTGCTGATGCAGCGGCGGGATCAGGCCATCGTGCCCCTGGGGCGCAGCGGGGCCGGGAAGACCACGTGCTGCCAGAGTGCTGTGGAGTACCTGGTGGGCACGGTGGGCAGCGTGGACGGCAGGGTCTCAGGTACGGGGCCGGGCGGGCGCTGCGAGCTCTGAGCCCCGGCAGCGATGGCCGCGGGGTGCTCGGTGCCGGGCAGAGGCGGCGCGCGGAGACTGCCTGTGCAGGCTGGGGAGCGCGCACAAACGCGAAGGTGGTGCTCTTTCTGTCCGATGGCCTCCGTTTCACCCCTTCCCGGTCTGGCTGATGCCCCTTTGGGGTGGCTCCCGAGGGCCGGGGGGAACTCGGCCGCACGGGCTGGGGGGGCGCAGGGCTGCAGGCGGGGGCAGGCGGGCGGCAGGGCTGCGGGTGCTCCTGCCTCTTGCCCATCCCAGACCCAACAGATTCGCTGTTTTGACAAACACCCGAGTGAGCGCTCGAAGGGAACGACTTGCGTGCTTGGGGCAGCGCTTTTCCCATCTGCTCAAGTTACTGGTGACACGAGAGGAAGCGCTGTTGAGCAATTGGTAGCTTTAGAGGGCAGGTTTGGATTTCGAAGGTCTGGGCGAGCTCCGGGCACACCGTGCTCTTGCGAAGGGCTGACGAACAGCCTGGCGCAGGGTGAAGGTGCAGGCAGGCTGGCACATCCCCTTCCCACCAGTGCACACATGCTCTTGTGGCGCTGGATTGCTAACCCCGTGCCCAGCCGGTCCCTGTGCGCTGGGACAGACCCCCGGGAGGAGCAGGCAGAGGTGCAGCCACAGGAGAAGGCTCCTCCGGTGCCTGTTCGCAGCCCTGAGGTCATGCTGGTGCAGCAGCGGTGGGGTCTGGCTCTCTCCCGGCGAGCGCCGGAGCGATGCGGGGCTGCAGCCACCGCCGGGCGGCTCAGAGGGCTGCCGCTGCTGGTTTTGCAGTGGAGAAGATCCAGGCGATGTTCACCATCCTGGGAGCCTTTGGGTCAGTGACCACCGGCCACAGCAGCTGCTCCACGCGCTTCTCCATGGTCCTGTCGCTGGATTTCAGTGCAACCGGGCGGATAACCGCTGCTCACCTCCAGGTACCCCACGGGCCGTGTCGCCTGGGGAGACGGGAGGGCTGTGGCTGAAACTGGGGGTCCTCAGGACGGGGGCGAACAGCCCCTGTGCCGCGCTGCCCGGCCAGGCCGGGCGAGAGAGGAGGGATGCCCCTCTCTGCCTCTCCTGGACCAAAGGTGCCGAAGACGCAGGGGCTCTGTCAGCCGCGTGGCAGCGTCCCCACAGCCCCCCACCCCCTCCTCCGGCGGGGAGAGCAAAACCAGCGCTGGGATGAAACGTTTATGGGGAAATGCATAATTCAGCATTTCATTAGCAGCACCTTACCCGTCAGCCGTGAGCAGGAGCATCTGGGGGCTTTTATCGCCATCGCTCTTATGCAAAGGCGCTTTAATCGGAGCTGCGCGAGCCCCCAGGCCTCGGCTGCTGGAGGAGGGGGCTTGAGCCCCCTCTGCTTGTGGGGGACACCACAGCTTCTCTTCGCTGCCCCACTGCTGCCCCTCCTCCGCCCCAGGCACCCCAGGGAGCTGGTGGCCCAGCGTGGCCGGGGGCCTTGCACAGGAGTGGGAGCGTGCTCCTGGCAGCATTTGGATCCGGACCACTGGTACCCTCCCGGGATGCTCGTGGGAGGACAGCCGTGCTGGGGCTGGAGGCTGATCTCGGCTCCTCTCAAGCCCAGGCGGCAGCTGCGGCAGAGGCTGTAGCATCTCTCTGAGAGCCATCGCGTCGCCCGGAGCTGCGGGGGTGGGGAGGGACCATGGCTGTCGCACCCATGTCCTGAAATGTCATCCCTTGACGCACACCGGGGGCACGAGTCGGCCCTTGCTCGCACGCCCTGCGGCACGCAGCCCTGGGCTGGAGGAGCAGCCTCCAAATCCAGCCGTGGCCCTGCGAGGAGAAACCCAGCCCCTCCCTGGCATCTCCCGGTAGCATCTCCCCGTCTCCGGGTGCCAGGCTCCCCTCTCCTCCCTGCGCGCCCGCCTGCCCCGGCACACCGGCCACGGCAGGGGCTGTCGCTCACGCCTGCCTCCGCTCCCTCCCCAGACCATGCTGCTGGAGAGGGGCCGGGTGGCCCAGCAGCCCCGCGGAGAGAGCAGCTTCAACGTCTTCCCCCTCATGCTGGCGGGGCTGGACGCGGCACACAGGTGGGTGTGCGGCTCTCGCGGCACCGGGCGGCTCCGCTCCTCGCCTGGCTGCTCGTGTGACGGTACCCCCGTGGCACGAGGGGGTCCCCCGTGATTTATGCCCACGTTTGCTCCAGCAAGGTGGTTTTTGAGACCTCTCTGATAAGAGAGAGACTGTGAGGGTGATCGCACTGGTGATGCTGCAGGGATTTTTATATATTTATATATTAGAGATTTTCTAGGAAACGGGCATTTTCGGGTGCTTTGTTTTCCCCACCGCTAAAATGGAAATGGGGCTGATCAGAAGAGGCAGAGGTCCCTCTCCCTGTTTGCTGCTGGCTTTCCCCACAAGCTGCGCATCCCCGGGCTGCCCGGGCAAAGGGCCCGGCTGCGGCTGCTGCCGGTTCCGTCCCCCTGCGCAGGGCAGAGCCACGGCGTCCTTTCCCGACAAAGCCCCTCGGACATCGCTGTGGCGGCAAAGGGGCTCCGTGGGGGCTGGGCTGGGGCAGAGCACCAGGGGCGCTCCCCGAGGAGAGGGCAGGGGGCCTGGGGGGCGCGGGGGGCAGGCGAGGAGGGAGCTTGAGTCTCATTTGCTGGAACTGCTTCCAGGACGATGCTGCACTTGCACCAGGCGGCTGAGAGCAACTCCTTCGGGATCAAGCCCTTCTCAAAGGTAGGGAGAGATGCGGGCGCCGCGCGGCCGCCTGCAGCGGGATGCTGCAGCGCACACCCTCTGTCACCCCCCGTTAGAGGATGTGTGGGGTCCGTGGCTGCTGGGAGACTCAGGATGGTGCCGGAGGCGCGTGGAGGGAGAGAGCGGATGCTGGGGGGTGAGGCAGGGTCTGCCCAAGCAGCCTCCAGCACCTCTCCGACAGCCCCACGGCAGCAGGGGTGCTGCCAGGATCGGGGCTGCCGCTGCCTGCCATCTGCACCCGCGTTTTGGACACCCCCAGGTGCCCCAGGGATGGGTCCTGATGCTCCGGGGTCAACAACCCCCACTGTTTCCCCGTGGCAGTGACTCCTGGGGGCGAGCGCATCCTTTGGAGAGCCCAGAACGGGAGTTTTAGGAGCTAAAAGCACCGCAGTTGATTTCCAGCACCGGCTCCTTTTTAGTCTGAGCCGTTTGCAAAGATCGGGCACGTTGCCCACGAGCCAAAGCGCTGGGATGAATCGCAGCAATTTGCAGTTACATCATCTACTGATGAATTCAATATTCAATCTTCATTAGGAGCCAGTGCTCCGCTCGGGCAGCCAAAGGGATCGGCTGTTTGAGTAGCAGCTCTCGCGGAGGGCACGGCGAGGTACTGCGGGTCCTCGCTCTGCTGGTGCAGCAGCAGATTTGGGTTCCGAGACAGGGTTTTACCCTCCTTTTGCAGCCCCCGATTCCTGCGGGCTCCCCATCCCAGCACAGAAGGTTTTCCCGCTGGGATGCAGAGGGTCGGCAGGAGCCGGGCAGCGCCGGCCCCGGGCAGCGCCTCTTCAGTCCAGGGCGTGTGAGCTCTGCAAAGGGGACATGCGCTGTCCCCACCACCGCTTCTCCTCCTTCCCAGCGATGTTCCCCACAGCACACACGTGCCCCCGAAAAGCCGGGCTTGGCCGTTTGGCTCAGCGCGGCGCGGTTGCCCGAGGAGCACCCAGGGGGATGGGGATGGGGTGCGGAAGGATGAACCCCCCAAAAACTCCCCGGGGGGCTCAAATCCTGCGCCGCAGCCTGGCTGTTGGTGGTGGGTTGTACGCGTGCTCTGGGACCAGCCCAGCAGGAAAGCCAGAGCGCTTGGGTTGGGTTGGAGTTTGGGGAAATTTGTCGGGTTTTCCTTTCTGAGCAGTGCTGTGGATGCTGAGACTGAAAATTTAATTGGCGGCTTCCCAGCGCTCATCCCCGCGGGCGGTGGGGATGGATACCCCCTGCTGTGACACCGGTGCCACAAGTATTTGGGGTATTTTTTTGAATCTGGAGAAATCCCAGACCTCAGCTGTATTTTCTCATTAGTAGCCACCCCGTCCGTAGGCCTCTGCAGGAGCCGCCATCCGTCAGACCAGGCAGGCTGGTCCTGGCCAAGGCAGGGGTGCTGCCAGCCCGAGCCTGCGTGCGGTGCCTGGCCCCTGGGCTGCATGTGCCTGCACTGAAAATCCTCAGTTTAGGGGCGAAAAAGCCCTAATTTTGTGGTGGGGCTGCACTTATTAAAAAAACGGCCGGGGCCGCAGTGTTGGAGGAGGGCAGATGAGGTGGTGCCGGTGGCTGGAAGCGGCTCAGCCGTCCCCAGCGCAGCCGCGGGCAGGTGCGTCTGGCGAGAAGCGAGAAGATGTATAGCGTCTGTCATCTCCAGCGGCTGCTTAACGTCTCTGTAGACACTCCTGAAGCGGGAATTATGTGTGGTTGTATGACGAGGAGACGTACCCAGGCTGGCTCCTAACTCCAGGCTCTCGAGGAGCTTCCCCCGTTGCTGCCCAAACTGATCCTAAGGTCCCCTTATTGCCCCTTCCTTGCCAGCCATATGGGGTTTGTGCGCCCTCTTGCGTGTATCCCTCTGTCCCCCTCTCCCCAGCGCCGGCGGTGCTCTGGCAGCGGCAGAGAGGTTTCCCCTCCCGTCTCTTTCTGCCTGCAGCCCGAGGAGAAGCAGAGAGCCTCGGCGGCGTTCGCCCAGCTCCGGGCTGCCATGGCCACGCTGGGCATCACGGCGGAGGAGCAGGCGGCCGTCTGGCGCGTCTTAGCTGGCATCTACCACCTGGGAGCCGCCGGTGCCTGCAAAGGTAAGGGGGGCTCCTGCCTCTCCTTTTCTTACACCCCGTCTCGGTGCCGGGGGTTCGGGGAGGGCGAGGAAGCGTGTCCCGGCGGCGTTCGGAGCTTGGGCGCGTTGCACACCAAGAGGCATTCGGGAGCGATGCTCGCCCGGAGGCCATAGGGTGCCCTGAGCTCTCCGTTGCCCGCGGAGGAGCTGGGCGACGCTGCGTGCCGGTGTCCTGCCCTGCGGGGGCTTCTGGAGCGGGTCCGTCCCGTGGCCGCGTGCGGAGAGGAGGGGGGCTGCGGGGCATCGCCCGGTCCCTGGCCTTTGGGAAGCAGCGGGGTGGGTAACGCCTTTGTTGGCCCACTGTCCCCACTGTCCCCGCGAAGGGACAGCTTCAGGTAGCAGTAATCGTACCATCTCTTGCGTGCCGAATACGGTAACTGAACTATGATAGGATGAGGCTGGATGAAGATTGTATTCATAAAGCCTTTGTTAATACGGGCATGTAGAAATTGCCTTATCCCTTATAAATTACTTTAAGATGTGCTCTAACCCGTTTTAGAGACAGCCACATTGATTTACACACTTCAATTTATGAGGGCTGCGTAAAGGCTGCTATAAACTGAGCCGTAGACATTTATAAATGTCTCTGCAACATGTCATAACACATCTTATGGTAATTTATGCCATTAATCATTTATTAATTATTTTAAAAGGATGAATGCTGTCGTCACTTACAGTGAGTTCTCTTTCTCCTTCTCTCTGGTGCTCTCTTCCCCCATCTCCACCTCCCCTTAACGCCCTTCCAACTTCCCCAAAAATGACCCTGCTGTCCCAGGCTGAAGTGCGTGATAAGGCTCTTGGCAAAACCCAAGAAAGTCCTTCTGCCCTGAGAGTTGTCAGGAGGGCGCGTTTTGGGGACGCGTCTCGTTTTCGGGATGACCGGCAGACGGAGGGACCCTCACGGTGCTGGCCACGGAGGCTCTGCTGGGGGAGCTGCGCTGGTTTGCTCACACTTACTGAATATTCTGTCCCCGGCGCCCTGTAAGTCAGCCTAGGAGCGAATCAAGTGCTATACTCAACAAATCTTGCCGCGGTTATTTCGGCATGAATAGGAATGTTAATAGCGGGCCCAGGCAGGGCGGGCGGCTTCGGAGCAGCCTTGGGTACGGGATTAACAACCAGAGCATGTCTCGGCGTCGCTCACTCTGGTATTGATTCCCTGATCGTGCGTCAACAAAAGGGGAGAAATGAAAGGAAATATGGATAAAAAATGGATCAAAGCAGGATGGAGCAAAAGTCTCGGTGGGGGCGATGACTCTTTTAATGTGGTTAAACCTGTCTCCTGATAGCCATCTCTTCCCTTCTCCTTTCATGCGCTTTGAAGTTGTATATTCAAAATCCTCTCCTTGAAATCTCACCGAAGGGAGCCTCGTCGCTGGTTTTTCGCTTGCATTCAGGAGCGCAGCCGGGGGCTGCAGCCGCCGTCGCAGCCTCTGCCACCGCCGTCCCTGCGATGGTGGCCCCGGCACGTGCCGTGCCGCGGCTGCTGAGCCCCAGCACAGGTTAAATGCACTTTTTTTTTCCCCTCCTGCTGATGGCTACCGTATCGTCACAAATTCAGTTTGTCCAGGAATAAAACAGGAGGGAATAGCATCATCTCTCTCTGGCTGAGAGTGGAAAATACATTTGCAGTGAGAAAAACACCGAGAAGAAAAGGTTGCATTTCAAAAGCCGGCGCCGTCCTGGTGTCAGCGTTTCCCATTGCCTTTGAAACACGTTAGAGCGGCTCTTTTTGTGCGAAGCAGCCTGACAGCCAGAGGCCAGCGGGGCATCCGAGGTACCCATTCACCTGAGTGCTTCTAGTCCCCTTTGTGGGCTGCAGAATATTACATATTTTCATTTATTCATTCCCTCTTTAACCGGGAAGGAGGTTTCGGGCACGGCTGGGGTTCGGCATTCAGCTTGCTCTCAAGCTGGCCGTTTTGCTGACTGGTATAAAGATAAAGCATGGCGGTACCCTGCTTGCTGCGGGCTTCCCACCGCCTGCCTTTAATAGAGGCGACTGGGTTTCCAGCAGCCGCAAGTCACCGCACCGACGTCCTGCCGGCGCTGTGGGCGGCTGTGCGCCGTGGCTGGGAGCCAAGCGCGGCTCCCCCCGCGCCCGCCGATGCACCAGGCAGCAGCTGCAGCAAACCCAGCAGCCCGAAGCCCTGGGATGGAGGGAAAGCACAAGGGCAGAGGTGCAGGAGCGGGGGCTGGAGCCACTGCTCAGGCTGGGGAGGCTCTGAGCCCCCCCAAACCCTGCAGGGGTGAGCGGCACCAGGGCAGCATCCTGCATCCGCCGCCCTCCCGCGTCGCCGCGCGGATGGGGCCGGTCCCCTGCGGCGGCAGCAGCCCCGACGGCGGAGGGATGGGAGCGCCCAGGCAGCCAGGGGGGATTTGTGGGGTCCAGCAGGGGACCCCCCCAGCAAGTCGCACAGGGTCAGTGCCCGAGCTGCGGGCAGCTGCGGGCTGCGGGCTGGGTCCAGCACAGCCCCGCCGCCGCAGCGTCCTGCCCTCGGCAGGCAGGAGGAGCGGCATCCCCGTTTCAGACGCAGGGAACCGAGGCATCGAGCCGTTTGTGAGATGGGTTTGGGTGATGCCGGGGCTGGAGCTGAAGGAGGGGCTGAGCACTGGGGTCCCACGTGCCGGTGCGCAGTGCCCGGCTGTGTCTCTCCGGGGCGTGCGGGCAGGTGGGGCCGGCGGGAGCAGCAGGGATGAAACCCCCTGCAACGACCTTTTACTGCTCTGAAATGGAAAGTTTCCTGGAGGGCTGGAAGCCATTTAGCCAAGTACAGTAATGGGGACGTCCATGAAAACCTGAGAGGGAGAGCACCTGGCAGGATCCAACGGGCATTAATTATGCAGCTTCTGAGCGCAGATGTCAATCAGCGGTGGACTCGGGTGACTTACTGCTTTCCCACCGGAGCTGAGAAAAAAAGCCTTAAACTGCATTATCGCTGCTGTTTTACAGCCTCTGAGATGTAGTGACCTTTCCTTAATTGATGTGGGAATGACACTGCGTTCTTAGTTCCACCCAAGCTCGATGCCCAGATTTACCCTAATTTTTTATTGCTGCCCGTTGCTAAAAGGAGGAGGGAACAGCGCATCCGTAATTAGCACTGCGCCAGAGATTCCCGTTTGGGACAAACGCGTCCGTCCCTGGGGTGGTCACTGTTGCAGAGAGAAAAATGCACCGGTGGCTCCGGCGCGGTGGGTGGGATGGAGCCGCGGTAGTGCCGCCGGCGCTGCCCGAGTGCAGAGGACACAAGTTTACGAGAAAAGCGCGGGCATCGGGGCTTGTGGTCCTGGTGCCACTCGCGTGTTCCCTGGCACCGGCTGCGGTGGCCGTGCTGCTGTCGGGGGTGAGGAGGAGAGAGCGGGACCGATGCGGAGAGCCTCTGCCCCTGCTCCAGCCTCGCTCTGCCTTTGCAGGGAGCTGTGCCGGGGCTGGTGCCCAGCGGTGGCGTTGGGTGTAGTTAAGCCACCGGCTTGGCCTCAGCTCGGTGCTGCGGGTGAGCGATGGGCCACCGCGCTCCTGCCGGGAAGGGCTCCTCTGCTTTCCTGCATCGTTCAGCAAAGTGATTCTCGGAAAGGATTGCGTTGGGGCCGGCCTCTCCATCTTGCCAATTTCTTTTTTTTTTTTTTTTAACTCTCCGTTAAAGTCTTTTGCGCCCCGGCGCCTGCCTTTCCGTGCCGTAGAGGCAAGCGCGGGTGATTTCGCCTGCTTTGCTTTCGGTAGGATGGCGGCTCTCTGCACACCTTATGTTGCAGCCCTCAGGAGCAAGAGTTCTGCCCCGGTGAAGCCCCACGGCTTCACGGGAAACACCTAAACCGAGGTGGCGCGGTCTGCGGGGGCCGGGTCTCAGGGTGGCGAGCACCCTGCCACAGCCCTCTGTACGCTGGAGGATGGCCTTAGGGTCTCTTTGCCCCAGGCACGAGGATTTAGGCAGGATGATGCTCCCCCCCCTCCCCCCGGGGGACTCTAGTTTGGAGCACAAATTGGGCAGAGCTGCCCGGTCTGCTGCCCGGCTCTGCCAAACTGGGGGGGTTGCTGGAAATCGTGCTTTGGGCGCTTTGGGCAGGGAGCGGGGAGAGATGCAGCCCTGCGGGCGGGGGGGGGGGTGTCGGGGGGGTCTTCACCCTGGCACAGCCCTGCCCAGCGCGGGAGCTGGGTTTCCTCCGTGCCCTGACCGTGGTCCGGGGTTCAGAGCTGGGGGAGCGGGAGCAGAAAACACTGGGAATAGCTGGAGTTGGGGAATAGCTTGTTGGGGGCCCGGGGCCGGTGGGCTCGGGGGGGGGGGGGGGCGGCTCCTGTTGACATTGCCTCTCCTTCGTGGAGGTTTGTACGCTCACCGGCGCAGCTGCTGGTCCGGGCGGGCTGTCTCCCCGCGCGCCGAGTTATGGCACTATCTGTTCAGCGCTCTGACATCTTTATTACAAACAGTCGGGGAAATGCAGCCAGAACGGCAGATTTCTTTAATCATGCTATTACACAGCTCTTCCCTTTGTTATATATAGGCTTTAATATGTCATACATCAGGTGATGGGTCAACAGAGAATAGACTGGAGAATTTAGTGCAGGACAAATAAATTAAAGGTTGGAGGCAGGAGGAGCCTCCTCTCTCTCCCTGTCCCCTCCCAGGGTAATAAAGAGGAACAAATGGGCTTTTTTATTTGTCCCATTAGTGGTGCAAATGTGTTAATGACAAAATAAGTGGAAGAAAAAATGCAGGCAGAGAAGGTGCACCCGGAGCGGCCCGGGGAGGGGGGGGGGGCCTGGGGAAGGAAGGTAAACGGGGCTGCTGACCTGCGCGGCTTGCAGGGAACGGGGGCTCGCGGCCACGCTGAGCTGCCCCGTCCCCACAGCGAGCCTGCGGTGCAGCTCCCCTCCGCTCCCCGGCACCGCTGCCGTCGGCTCGCAGGTACCAGCCCAGGCAGCGGCGGGCATGGGGACGGGGTGACGAGGTCCAGCCCCCCGGGGCTTCCCTGCTGCTCCCCACGCTTCCCCACTCGAAATAAAAAATAGAACCCCAACGGCCACACACGTGGGCGCGCAAGCGAGACGAAGCTGCTGCTGACCCTGTATTTTCCTACTGCTTCTCTTAAATATTAAATGGGCCGAAGTAATTACCTCTAAGGTGTTAAAGCTGGCGTGTTTTACAATGGCCACATTACACCCGGGAGGGCTGCACGCCGCTGCCGCTCTTTATATTTTATGAAGTGTGAAACGGTGCCCGGCCTCACCGGGGCGGGCTGCCGGGGCGCCGGCGGCTGTGGGCTGGGCAGATCCGCGGCTGGGCAAGCTGTGGGCACAGTGGGGTTTGCAGCAGACTTGCTGACTCAGCATACGCCAGCTGCTTACGGTGAGGGTGCAATTTGGGGAGCACCAAAGGGATAAGGAGCGTGTCTCGGCGGGTACCGACACACTGGCCAGCATCACACCAGCCTCTGACGCTATGTGCTGGTCAGACAGTGATTGTTTGGTTTTGTGGAGGTGTGAAACATGGAGCTGCATCCCTCTGCTCAGAGCAGCAGGACATCTGCCACGCTGGAGCAGTGTGGTGGGAGCAACTGGTTTCCTCGCTTGTATTTGCTCCATTGGGAAGAGTTTACACTGCAGCAGGCTGGGCTGGCTTGCACGTCCCAGGGATGCCGGAGCAGCTGGTGGGGATGCTGGAGTGGCTGGTGGGGATACTGGAGCAGGGATGCCAGAGTGGTCGGCATGGGATGCTGGAGTGGTTGGTGTGGGATGCTGGAGCGACTGGCGTGGGATTCTGGAGCGGTCGGTGTGGGATGCTGGAGAGACTGGCGTGGGATTCTGGCTGCGGGAGCCCGGGTGATGGGGCAGGTGTGTGCAGCCCTGGCTCCGCAGCCCCTCCGCTCCCCGGCATGCGGCAGCACATGGAGATCTTCTGTCTGATGGGGACCAGCCTCTGTCCAGCCAGCTCAGATGAAAACAAGCGAAAACAAAATAAATCAAAGCCCGTGCTGTTGAGGCAATTCCTCTGTCTGCTCCAGCACAGCCCTTGATGTTGGAGTCCTTCAGGGAGAGTAAGAAATAATGGGAAAAGATCAAAGGGGAGGGGAAAGGGGGGGGATAACTCTCATGGGTGTGCTGCGGAGCAGCCCCCCAGCCCCTGGCCCCAGGGACCGTGGCTTTTTGCTGCTTTGTGCATCACCTCGGCCAGGAGTGGGGGACCCCAGTGCCGCACAGGGCTGGCCGGGATGTGGCCCTCTCCCACTGCCCATCCCAAACCCCCTCCCTGGCCAACAGCCCCCTGCTGTGTTTTAAGGGCTTGGCTTAGCCGTGAGCCCCCCGGGCTGGCTCCTCATCCGTCACCACCGAAAACTGAGGTCTCTGGGTGACTTCGCTCGTCTGCTCCTGTTTCTGCTCATCCCCCCGTGTTCCTGAGCGTGCGCCGGCCGGCCGCCTCCGCGGCACCTTTCCTTCCTGGATTTGTCGAAGGACTTATCCTGCAGATTGCTTCCCTGTTGATTTTAATCGTTCAGCTGGAATTGCCGTGGCTGGATGTAAACAACGCATGCCGGCTCTGTCTGCTGCCGGCGCTGGGAGGAGCGCTGCGCTGGGGCTGAGGGGGACGGGAAACATTGCTGGGGCTGGGGAAGGTGATCGGGGATTTGGGAGGATTGGCTCCTAATCCCGTCAGCTGCCATAAGTACATCTGCTGGTTTGCTCCACTGAAGCTCTTCAAACGCACAGCGTTACCGGTGCCGTGCTGGCAGCCGGAGCCTGGGCGGGTCGCGTGGGCCACCCGGTCCCTGACTTGCCCTGAATTGCCTCGAAACACCTCTTTGGAGCACGTCTCCTCTCTGCCTGGTCTCGCTGGGCAGGTGGGATGCTCTGAGCACCCGGGGAGCACTCGAGCGGGGAAAATAGGTTCAAAAGCATTGGTTTGAGATCCTGAGTGTTTTGAACTAGCTTCTGACCGAAAAAATAAAAAGTCCTTTTATGCTAAATAATTGCCCAAGGGACAAATCTGTCAACCTTTCTCCACTCAGCCAGTCTTTAATATGATAAGTGACTTGCAAAGCTGAGAAAATCCTTACAGCTGTTGTTAGCAGAAGCGCGTGCGCAGGGAGGGCAGCCCACGTACCGCACACGGCGGGAGCCGCACGGGCCACCGAGACGGGGTCGGTGCCTGGAGAGAGGTACGGGAGATGTCCCTGAGGGAGGAGGGACTGCAGGAGGAGGTGGATGGACTTTAAGGAGGATAAAGCTTTTCCCTTCAGTTAGTGATGTCACACCGGTGGGCAGTAAGGTGATGCTAAATCTCTTCCCCACGGCCATGCCTTCGAGGTGGAAACCGTCTTTTGCTGTGGGTTGATTTGCAGCTGGTTTGCATCCTGGTCTCAGCCAAGCGTCCGAGCGCTGCTGGGGGGCAGAGACCCCCTCCCCGCCCCCCGGCACAGCTCCTGCCCGCTTTGCCCAGGCCAGCTCTTCGCCCAAAGGGCATTTCCAGGCCGTGGTCCTCAGGGTGGTTGCTCCGAGCGGGTGGGCGAGGGCAGCGCCTGGTCTCAGCCTGCCCGTTAGGGATGCGCGGGAAGGGCTGATGCAGCAGTCTTGGGGGGGGATGGAAGGAAACTGGGGTACAGCATCCCCCCCGCCTCCCCGTCCCGTGCTACGAGCAGCGGTCCTTTTTGTGTTTTATTCTGTTTTGATTTGGGGGGGGCTGCGCGTGGGAGTGAGCAGGAGGGGAGTTTGCCAGAGGGGCCGAGCCTGCGCCCGCTCCGCTCGGGCTGGCTCTGCCGGAGCCCTCGGCGCTGCCCGCGTCCCCCTCCCCAGTCGGCAGGAAGCAGTTCATGAAATTCGAGTGCGCGGGAGATGCCGCAGAGGTGCTGGGCTGCGACCTGGAGGAGCTCACCACCGCCGTCTTCAAACACCACCTGAAGCAGATCCTGGCGCAGGTCACGGCGCGAGGCAGCCGCCTGCCCCCGGCGGAGGAGAGCCCGGCAGGTACCGGGATGCTGCATCCCTTTTTCCTTCATTTATGGGTGATTGGGAAATGCTGCGCTCTGGGCTTTTCTTTTCAGGCAGTGAGGTCCATTCGAGCATGTTCATATTAGTGAAATTATTAACTGCTCTGTCACATAGCTCCCCTCAGCCGACCCTGCCTGTCGCTCCCCAGGGACACCCAAAGATCAGGCGAATTCAGATAATGCCCCCGGCAGAGGAGTGATGTGGTTTAAATGCCATGAGAGCTCTCCCGAGAAAAGCGGGGGGAAACTCCCTAAAGCAGGAGGGCAGCGGGGTGGGCATCCCGCCCCGGGCCCACGGATGAAGCCGTGCGGGTGGCGTGCTGCGGGTACCCGTGTCCTGCAAGGAGACCCGGACACGGCGGGGCGCTGTGCTCCTGCTGGACCAACTGCTGCTGAGCCACTGTGAACCCCAAATTAATAAATGGGTGTAATTCACGGAGGCAGATCCAGCGTGCACGTGGCAGGGGGGCGAGGCATCGCCCGGCTTTAAGCTCAGCCTTTCCACGCCGGACTCATCCTCGGGGGCAGAATGACAACCAGGTCCCTGCAAGTTATTCTGAGGAAAGCGAGAACTTGCAGAACCGGCCTTTAACACGGCAGTAGTTTCATTTCTTCAACGCACGTGAGGCGGGAGGCACTAGCGGGGCTGAAGGCAGGCGGGTGGGAACGCGCCGCCTGCGTCACCGCCGCCATGCCGCGCTTGGCGGGCAGAGGCCGGGAGCCGTGCGGGTCATCCTGCTACCGGCTGGGCTCCGTGTGGGCTCAACTCAGCGGGAAATAAATGGCGCGGCTTTGCCTGCTCTTCTCTCTGCCTGTGCCAGGGCCGAAGATGACGGGTGCGGAGTGTGTGGAGGGGATGGCTGCGGGTCTCTACGAGGAGCTCTTTGCCGCCGTCGTCTCACTGATCAACAGGTACGGAGGTGGCGGGCGCCGCGCTGGGGGTGTCTGTGGGCGATGGCTCCTTCTCCAAAGGGAAAAAGCCGAAGAGGAGCCTTTGCGGGGGGCTCTCTGCAGAGAGGCGCGGAGCGGTCAACCGCTGCCTGCCGGAAAAAGAAAGTTATGTGAAAATCTCCGTCTGGGAGAGCACACTGGCACTCGGGACCGACGGCGGGCTGCCGGTCGGCAGCGAGGCAGCGAGGACGAAGGGCCCCGCGGGGCAGCAGTCCCTGTGCCTGCGGGCGCTGCACGGGGCAGCGCGTGTCCTGCCCGGCACAGAGACCCGGCGCCGGCAGCGCCCGGCTGGCACCGCTTCTGCTGCGGCTGCAGGACGTGCTGCTCGCGAACGCAGAGCAGCGGCGAGCGGCGCGGCGCAGCGCTGAGGGGAGCAGCCCGGCTGCCAATTAATAATAGATGTGACTTTGCAGACTGAAAGCAAGGTTAGCGGTACGGGCAGAGCGATAAATCAGGCGGGGAATCCCACAGCGAGCCCTGCGCCTGCGTGGTAGGAGTCGCTGCGTGATAAAAGCTTGATGGCAGGAGAGGATTGAGGTGTCGGGAGTGGTCCGGCACCAGAGGAGCTGCCGCGGTGCCCCGGGAGGCCGCGGCTGCGTCCTGCTGCCCGGTGCCGGGGCGGCCGAGCAGGCGGCACCTTCCGCTGCCCAGCGGCTTCTCCTCACTCTGCTCAGTGCCCTCTGGAGAGCCAGGATGGGAAGGACGTCCTCTGCGCCCTGATGTCTCTCTTTCTTATCCAGCTCTGGAGCCCCCAACACAGGAAGGACACGGAGCTGTTGGAGCGGGGCCAGAGGAGGCCCCGGAGATGCTGGGAGGGCTGGAGCCCCTCTGCTGGGAGGACAGGCTGGGAGAGTTGGGGGGGGTCAGCCCAGAGAAGAGAAGGCTCCGGGGAGACCTCAGAGCCCCTTCCAGTGCCTAAAGGGGCTACAGCAGAGCTGGGGAGGGACTTTTTCCAAGGGCATGGAGTGATGGGAGGAGGGGGAATGGCTTCAAACTGGAAGAGGGGAGATTGAGATGAGATATTAGGAAGGAATTCTTGGCTGTGCGGGCGGTGAGCCCCTGGCGCAGGGTGCCCCGAGGAGCTGTGGCTGCCCCATCCCTGGAGGTGCTCAAGGCCGGGTTGGACGGGGCTGGGAGCGACCTGGGCTGGGGGGGGTGTCCCTGCCCGGGGCAGGGGGGTGGGACCGGATGAGCTTTAAGGTCCCCTCCAACCCAGACCACTCTGTGATTCTATGATTCTTCAGGTGGTGTAAATCCAAAATTATCTACTCAGATAAATGGAATATGTTAGCAGCGGGGTAGGGATCAGGCCCCCAGACTGTTCCGTTTTCTCAGTTCCGATGTGCAGCTCCGTTTGTTGAAGTCAGCATCCACAGAAAAGCTGGTGCCCAAAATACTCTGTGTTGTTGCTGCAGGCTTATTTTAACCTGCGGTTATTTAACCTGCAGAATATTTTTGTTGTAATTCCTATCAAGCACACTCCAAGGGGAAATTGCTGATGGTACTCAAAGGGCTGACAGAAGGGCAAAATGTTGCTGATTCTCCTGAATAACAGCATTAGCTCGGGATGTGCCCTGGGTCCCCCCTTCCCTCTAAAGGTAGCTTTGGTTTGGCTGGTTTTATTTTCCACACCAGCCCACCAAAGCCCGTTCAACCGTTGCAACAACGACCCAGAAGGGACATGTTTCAGTGCAGCTGTGAAAGTGCCGTTTTCCTCAGCGAGTTGATGGCGAACGTGAATCTTTTCAGCTGCGGCTGCCGGGGGGTGCTGGTGTGAAATTCTGCAAGCAGTTCATAAATACGCTGTTGTTTCTTCGTTCAACCCTGGGCCTTCATGGAGGTGCTGGTATCCTCGGTGCCTCGCTGGGGAGGAGAAATGCATCTCCTTTAATCTGGCCGAAGCAGCCCGCCACAAGCCAACGCAATGGCTGTTTCAGAAATACACATTAAAGACAATCTCGGAGGTTTCTCAGGGCCGGACTCCCCGGCCGTCCTTCTCTGAAATCCTGGAAATGGCTGCAAGCAACATTTGAAGAAGTGAACATCTCTGTTTCTCCCAAGGACCCCCTTGATGTCTGCTTCTCAGATCACGTGTAGTTACGGGCTGTGGTTCCTCTTAGAGATTTCATCAGGAGCTGAACATCGGCAGATCCCCGGCGGGAACGCCGCAGACGGCATGGCACGGCGCAGCCGCTGGGGCTTTGGATGTTCATGGTGTCCTCAGTGTTGGCATCACGTGCCAGTTTAGCCACTTCTCAAATCAACTGGTCCATCAAACTTAACATGTTTGGATGAAGATGTGGTACTTTAAATGAGGGCCAGGATGGGGCCAAGCGTGGAAAGGGTGGCACCTCATCCCACCCCACCGTTAAGTGTTCGTTAGGGCAGGGCAGGGCCGGCGCAGCCCGTGCCGTGTGTCTCCATCCAGGCTGGGAGGAGACGCTGGCTTGAGCAGATCAAAGAAGAGGCAGGTGAAGCGTCAGGGAGAAGCAAACAAGCCGTGGCAGGAGGTGTGGATGGTCCCTGACTGGGAGCACTGGGAGAAGGGGAGGTGGGAAGCGCTGGGCTGGTCGCTGCTGCGTGGGATGGCGCCCACTGTGGGACGTGTGTGTCGGGGGGAGGGAGGAGGCAGCGTCGCCTCTGAAGGCAGAGCTGAGGCAAGTCCATGGGTAAAGCCCGGTGGTGTGTGGGACTCTTTCCCCAGGTCCTTCTCCTCCCAGCACCTCTCCATGGCCTCCATCGCGGTGGTGGACACTCCCGGCTTCCACAACCCGCGGCACCGGCGGGGCGAGCGAGCGGCGACTTTTGAAGAGCTCTGCCACAACTACGTGCACGAGCGGCTGCAGGCCCTTTTCTACGAGAAAACCTTTGTTTCAGAAATGGAGCGGTACAGAGAGGTGAGAGGTGGGGGCTGGGAACGGCGTCCCGGGGAGCAGCTTCCCGGGGATGGGGCTGCGTTTGGCCCAACCCTGTGCCCTGCCGTGGTGTGGCCGAATAACACACTTCAGCAGCTTTAACAGGAGGGGTGTTGCAGAAATGAGGGGTCTGTACAGAGCGGTAGCCTTGAGCCGGGTCTCTCGTCCCCCCGCTGCCCCACTCATGGATCTTTTTGGGTATTTCTGGCATGCCAGAGGTGCCAGGCTGCCTGCGCATCCCTTTGGGCAGGCTTCCTCCAGCTCAGGAGGCTTCGTGCCCTTCTGTTGCTGCAGCTGCATTTTTCCTCAGGTGATGAATAATGGAGAGTAGAAAGGAGAATGATAAATTATGGCAGAAATAAGCTGCTGATAAATCTACAAGCAGAGATGAACTTACTAGGCTTGCAGAAGTTTCTTTAATACCTTTAGCCTTGGGAAAATAGTTGAATTCCCATGGCTTAATATTCACACATCACTTGCGCCGAGTAAGTATACACGTGCTGTATATATAGCGATGAATATGTAGTTACTGGCCGAGCTTGAAACGGCAGCGGGCTCAGCAGGCTCGCCTCGCCTTGGCTTTGTCCCCGGCTAAGGACGCCTGCCCTGCTGCCAGGCATTGCCCTGCGAGCCCCGGGACTGCCACTGGGAGCCCTGGTGACCCATCTGCTCCCGGAGCATGGGGGCCATGGTGGTGCGTCGCCCGTGGCGGGAAGAAACTGGGGTTCAGTGCTGCTTTCTGCTCCACCTGCGCGCTCCGGCTGCAAAGCTGAGCAAAATCTCCCCGTGTTACCATGGAGAGACATTAAAGCTCCGGCTCTTGCTGAACATCCCCGGCGCACACGTGAGCAGGAGGGAGCCGTGCTTGCCCTGCCGCTCCCGGGGGGTGCCCGCGCTGCGGGGCACGGCGCAGGGGGGGTCGGGAGCGGGGGCTGGGGCTGGGAGGGGGGGGGTGGGGGGGTGAGCCCCGCAGCCGGGGGCTCGCAGCGTGAAGCCCTCGGTGGGGAAAGGGAGACAACGCCTGCAAGCTGCAAGTTAAATAATTGATTGTTTTCTTGGTGCTTTCTCATTAAGCCTTGCGTTCTTGTCCTATCCTTGATTTATGCAGCTTGTCTGACATCCGCAAAGCGCTGCGGAAGCCCCTTGGGCGTGGTGGTCCCGACAGCCCTTCCCGCGGGGACAGACGTGGCCGTGCCTCCGTGTCACGGCAGAGATGTCTCCGGTGGCTGCTTGGCTCTGCCGGCGCTGCGTCCCCGCAAAGCCGAGCGGGAGCACGGCCCGCACCGTCCTCCTCCCCCTCCGCGCAAACGTATCTCCTCTTGGCTTGCAGATGCCAGACCGTGACTGAAGCGAGCTTTCAAATAATGTTTTCCAGGAAAATGTTGAGGTGTCTTTTGATCTTCCAGAGCGCTCACCACTGGCCACGCTGTCCATCCTCGACCTGAGCTCCTCACAGGTACCCCGTCCCCGTGGCCACGGCGGGAGCTGGTTGCCCCGGCCGCGCTTGAAGCATCCGTGCGCTCAGAGGAGTGCGGGTTTCGGGGGCAGAGGGGGCCCTTGCGGTGTGTGTTTTGCACAGAGCAGTCCAGGCTGTCGCAAGGGAGGGCACAGCATCAGTTGGGACCTTTTCGGCTTTTTAAAACACCTTTCCTGGTCAAGGCCTGCACCGCGGGCACCCCTGCCGGCCTGGCCACAGGCCGCCCCTCCAGGACACAGGGTCACTGTGGAGGTCTCAGGGGTGATGTCCAGAGCCGGATCGGGCCAGGAGGGTTTCCTGACCCTGGTCTTGGCTGGTCTGGGGCTGGCGATGCTGTTGAGCAGAGGCGGTGGGGAGCAGGGTGGGAGCGAGGTGGGAGCGGGTTGGCGCGGCTGCTCCTTCCCCGTCACCAAGGGCCACGGCCCTTCGGCAGCCGCAGGTGCTGCCCGGCAGCCCGGGGACCGATCGCAGGGGGCTGCTGTGGATCCTGGACGAGGAGGTGCTGATCCCAGGCTCCGGGGACGGCGCTGCCTTCGACCGCCTGTGCTCCTACTTCGCCACAAAGGGACCGGAACAGGAGGGTAAGTCGGGGTCAGCTCGGCTTCACGGCCTCCGGCCTTGTCGTTTAGCTTGGGAAACTTTAAGAAACCGCGCAGCAAGTTAAATATCTCACTGGGCTTTTCTTCTTGGGCGATCCTGGGGCGCCGTCGCAGGGGATGGCCACATGCGCAGGTGCGAGCAGGCGCTGCACTTCGAGATCTCCCACCAGCTGGGCACGGACCCCGTGCGCTACGACCTCACGGGCTGGGTCAGCAAAGCCAAGCTCAACCTCTCGGCAGAAAACGCCATCCAGGTGCTGCAGCGGTCCACGGTGTAAGTAGGAGGCAGGTGCTGTGGTGCCGGCCGTCGTCCCCGCGCCCGTGAGAGCGGTTCGGTGTGACTCCCGTGCTGCTCCAGCGGGGGCTGGAGACTGCAAACCTGCCCCAGCTCCAAGAGGGGGTCCGTGGTGGGGAAAGTGGAGGGTCGTGAGGCATCCTGATGGGGCGGAGAGGACCCGTAGCCTGGCTGAGGTCAGCCGTGGCTGCAGGGGGGGTCCCTGCCTGTCCCCCCACCTCCTGCCCAACGCACAGCCCAGGGCACGGAGCTGTTCTGGCCTCGGGTGGGTGAGGAGGGGACGGGACCTTGAGCGGATCCCATCTGCGGGGCAGCCCGAGGCACCTTCCGACACCCGTGTTGCATCGCCGGAGTCCAGCTCCACCTGGGGGAAAACCTGTAAGGAAGCCGGAAAACCCCACAGCTTTCAGCCCAGCTTTGTGGGGATCTTGAGAGTTTAGTTACGGTGGGGGGAGCAGATGTCAAGTGATTTGACTTACAGCTTTCAAGCCCCCGGGCTGAGTGACAGCCCGATGTACGCGCTGTGATGGCGGTAGACGCTACAGGCGGAGCTGGTGAATAATGAATGCCGCAGTGATCAGCTTTCCATCAAAGCTGTCTGGGCTCTCCGAGTCAGCACATCTGTGCCACTGACGGTTCTGCGGGGTCCCCTCCTGCAGGCATGGGCGGTGGGGGGTGGGGGGCACAGGGGGACCCCACGATGTCCTCGGCTCCGCAGTGCCGTGGGGTTGGGTGTCCGGCGTGGTTCGGGACCGTAAGACATCACCGGCGAAGGGTAGCTCCCCGCGCGGCAACCGCACAGGTTTTCCCCGCCACTTCGGGGACCCTTGTAAACTAAACTGGAATTGAAACGTAATCGAGCTGCTGCAGATGTCCCCGTACGAGGGGCGATTTTGACCTTCTGCTTAAATACTCCCAGCTCATTTTGATTCAGGCTTCAATTCAGGGAAGTTTTAATAGCGGTGAATGGCTCAGTGCCCAAACCAGAGAGGAACAGGAGGGTGTCCCGGTACCCTGCTCTGCTCCGCTGCTGTGTGCCCCGTGGCAGCACCAGTGCTGAATTTGGGGCGCTGGGCATCACATTGCGTGGGGGTTGGACTAGATGATCTCCAGAGGTCCCTTCCAACCCTATGACTCTATGATTCTGTGATCCCTGTTGAAGGGGCTGGGGAGCAGAGGTTCCCCGGCACCGGCACCACTGTAGCCCCGCCGTCTTGTTGCTCGCCCGACAGAGATGCCGTGAAGGAGCTGGTGCTGCCGCGCTCGCGGGCGCCGCTGGCCTGCCGCGCCGTGGCGGGGCTGGAGGGACGCTCCCAGGCCGTCCTGCACCGCAACGGCTGTGTGAGGAAGACCTTCGCCAGCAGCTTCGCAGCCGTGAAGAAGAGGTCGGTGTGCGCTCAGCTCAAACTGCAGGCGGTGAGTGCGGGCGCCGGGACCCTCGTGTCTGCGGGTTGGGGTGTTTGCAGTGCTGTGCATCCTGACCCCGCGCTGAGACCCTGCCTTAGACACACTCCTCCTTAGCAGGGAGCCCCGCGCCCCCCCCCCCCCCCCAGTAGGTACCTTCCACTGGGGTCACCAGTGTGGCTCTGTGCCCTGCAGGGCACTTGGCCCAGGATGCTGCTTTGGCCACGGGTGGCCACGAGCCTCCCCAGCACCACTGTGGCTCAGGGAAAGCATCTCAGGCAAAGAAATCATAAAGCAGATGACACACGCACACCTTGCTGTGCCGCCGCTTCATCCTCTTAAGCACTCAGACGGGTAGACTAGCCCTCCGTGTGGGGCACATGCCACACTCCCGCTGATCTCAGCCTTAATTCGGTGCCTAAACTGGCTGGAGGAGACAAGGCTCGGTCTCCGTAGGCGCCCTAGCCAGCCCACCTTGCGGTCCTGGCCGGCCCTGGCAAACCCCTGCCCAGCAACCCTCAGCCCTGGTAACTTTTTGTAGCCCATCAACAGAAAATGTGGGACATTAGGAGGAAGGTTTCCTCTCAGCATCTCAGCCCTGCACTTTGGGCTCTCCTCTCTGACCAGAGCTGTTGTCCCTAACACGCACTTGAGCTTTGAGGGCTCTGGGGATGACTCCTTTACCTGCCCAGCCACCCAGCAGAGGGTGCATGGGCAGCACTTCCCACAGATGCCACAAGCTGTCCCTTCACCCCGCACTCCCCTCCGTCCCGGCTGACCTCTGCTTGCCTGGCAGGACGCGCTCACGAACCTGCTCCGACGGTCCCACCTCCACTTTGTGCACTGTCTCCTGCCGGGACCGGAGGCGGAGGGGCCGGGTCAGCCCCCCGCGCCGCCCGATGCAGCCCTGCGGCTGGACGTGCCCACCCTGCGAGCCCAGCTGGAGGGGACCCAGCTCCTGGACGCCCTGCGCCTCCACCGCATCGGTACGCCCGGCCCTCCAGCGCTGCCGTGTGCCCTGCCAGCGGCTCAGCCCTTCCACGCTTTGCTCCTCACCTGCCTCTCGCCAGCCCCGCTACAGAAAGCCCCCGAGTTATTATTGTTGGTTTTTGCGGGGGTTCCCAGCCCCTCTCCTGCCTGCAGCCTGCGGGGCTGCCGGGGGGCGCAGCCTGCGCAGGGCAGGTGGGCTTCCCCCGTGCTCCCCTTGGGGCACCCGTGCATCGGCTGTGCCTGCACCGACCGTGGTCACAGTGCGTGCCGGGGGAGCAGGACCCGTGCAGGAGGCCCAGGGGAATCTCTTGCATGAACACGAGGCACTGGGATGGCCTCTGGCCACCTCAAGTGCATCTCTGCTGCTTCTCCGCTCCCTCCGCCCTGCGCTCGCTGCAGGGCTTCCTCTCCGCCGAGGGCAGCTCCCCCGCTCCCCACCACCCCACGACACCTTTGGCCGCGTGCAGGACCTCTGCCACCCCTCGCAGCAGCCCCCGCTGCCGGTTCCATCCCCGGCGTTTCGGTGCAAACCAGGTGCCCCGGGGCTGGCGTGACCCCCAGCGACCTGTGTCTGCCCCCAGGGTATGCGGATCGCCTGCTCCTCACCCAGTTCCGACGGCGCTTCCAGGTCCTGGCTCCGGACGTCATGAAGAAGCACACCTCTGCCTACGAGGTGCCCGACGAGAGCAAGGTGGGTGCCGGACCGGCCTGGGGAGCACGGGCTGAGAGCCCCACGCGGGACTCTGCCGGTGCTGGAGCTCTTCCAGCCCTCCCAAATGTGGTCGGGGCTTTGCGATGAAGAGCAATTCCTGGAGTTCCCTGCAGGCAGCACTGCGCTGGCATTGCCTGCACGCTGTGTGAGCCCGGCTGTGCCCTCTCCCAAGGAGCTGGGTCGTACCGGCATCTCCCTGTCCTGGGACAGGAGCTGCTTCCCGGTCCCTGCCCCACTCCGGCGTTCAGTGTCGCCGATGTTATTCCTTTGACTGCTGTAGCGTCGGTACCCGCAGGTCTGTGGGCTGCTGAGCTCCAGTGTCTCCCCACAGCGGTGGGCGATGCTCCTTTGCTGCGTTGCTGCAGGACCCGCTATGGGTGGGAGCGCACATCTGGACAGCTGTTGGGGCGCTTTAGGAGCAGGGTTGTCAGTGCAGGTCTGGGGGCTTTCTTAAATGTGGGGCTGTCCTCAGGAACTAGGGGCGAAGGAGGAAAAACCCCCTTCGGCAAAGGCTCGGGGCAGCCCGCCAGCAATCGCAGTGCTGCTGCGAAACGGCGGTGGGGTTTGGGAGCCCGCAGGGTCGGTCCGTCCGTCCGGGCTCTGGGCGGTCGGAGCTCCCTGGCAGTGACCAGGAGGGATCTGGCGGTGGGGCTGCGTCCTGCGTGGGTGCAGCTGCCTGTGGCGCTGGGTCGCAGGGGGTGGCTTTGCATCCCACTCCTCCTCACCCTTCCCACGCGTGCCCGAGCACGGAGGGCCGCGGGTCCTCTGGCAGCCTGGCAGGGCAGCCGAGCTCGCCTCTTCGCCCCGGAGTTTCTCCCCCTGAGGAGGGTTTTCGCAAAGGCAGTAAACATGCCCGGCGTGGGCTGCCTTTGTTGACGTTATTGCACCGTGGAGAGGACTTGGAGAAATCCGCCTGGAAATGGAGGCTCTTATTGCTTCTTTTTAATACTCAGGAGGAAATGGCTTTGAAACCCCGTCTTGCTGGGGGCTGTGCCTCGGTCCTCCAGCGCTCTTGCCGTGTGCCTGGCAGGGCTCGTTTTGCAGGGCAGGGCACAAGCCGTGGGACTGGCGGCAGGATCCCTGCAGTGCTGTGCTCTGGCGTGGCAGCGCCCCATCCTTCACCCCAGCTCCCCCAAAAACCAGCTGGCTGAGGACAAGCCGGGCGGCATCCCCGGGGAGCCAACAGAGCAGGGGGCACGTGGGGGTTCCCCAGGGACCGGGCATCACCTGCCTTCGGGCACCTATAAAGCAGCAGCCCGGAGCGGCTCCTCGCCTGGTCCCACGGAGCCTGAAAGTCAAAGGAGCTCGGGAATGAAGGCGGAGATTTGCCAGTTTTATTTGTTTCATAATAAACTTGTGGCAAAAACTGGGGAGAACCAGCCCTGCCCCCGGAACAGGCTGTGCGCGAGCCGAGGAGCGCTGAGAGCCGGGAAGAGCCGAGAGGGGATGAATTAAACATGGGCACGTGCTCTGTTGTGCAAACTGCCAGCCAGGGTGTGCAAATTCAGTTAAGACCTCGGGATTTAATAAGACAAGTTTGACAGTCGGTAAAGGTCAATATTGTTATTAAAAGCTGTAAGGAGGCAGAGGGTGCCTCGTCAGCAGCGTGTAAGCAGGGGATTTGAAAAATCCCATCCTCCCGGAGCTTGTTGCCACGCGGTTTTGGTAGCTGGAGGCGGTTTCCCCGTAAGCTGCATTAACTCGGCCGCTGGAGCACAAGAGATGCTCGGCTGTAGGGAGGGTGACGGTGCAGCAATAACCAACCCAGTGTTCACACCGGCCCCGCTGTTGGGGATGGGGTGGGATGGGATGGGGTGGGATGGGGTGGGATGGGATGGGATGCGATGGGATGGGATGCGATGGGATGCGATGGGATGCGATGGGATGCGATGCGATGCGATGCGATGGGATGCGATGGGATGCGATGGGATGCGATGCGATGCGATGGGATGCGATGGGATGGGGTAGGATGGTCCCACACAGCCCTGTACCTGCCCCAGTCCCAGCAGTGCCGCAGCAGTGGGGCACAGTCACGGTGCTGGCACTTCCTTGCCTCCAGCACCCAGTTTTGGGCACCGTGGTGGTCTGTGCCCCATGCACGCGTGTGCTCTGTCCCCACTTTGCCCTGGTGCGTGGGGAGGGCTACGAGTGCTGTTCTGCTGCAGCAGGGTGCTCCCGGGGCCGTGCCAAAATATTTCTCAGGTGGGTTTGTCCTTCATGGAGGAGATACACGAGGCTGCCAGAGGCTGTTGTATGGAGTAAAGTATTAGCGAAGGATATTTGTCACAGTTTCTTTAGCTCTGGGGTTTTCAAATCATCCATTCGTCCGGCTAGTGTTTGCTGCCTTGGGAAATGTACGGTATTTCTGGCTGTTGCGTTCGCATGTCAGTCCAAAGCTCAGAGTAATTGAGTTCAGGAATTCTCCCGCGGCTCGGGACTAATCTCCTGCTTGCCTCCCCGCGGGGGCTCGGCCCTGCGCTGTCAGGCTAGGGAGGGAACTTGGTGCTTTTCCTCTGCTTTCGGCTCGGCGGGCCGTGCCGTCGGCAAGCCGGGCAGGAGGGCAGTGCCGGGGGCACGCAGCTGAGCAGCGCAGTCGGACCCCACTGGATGGTGCTGGGTCGGGCTCTTGCCTTCGCCTCTTTCCACGGCCACCCATGCATCGGGGTCCTTCCACACCAGGGATGGCAGGAAAATGGGGGAAAATCTTGCATGCAGCTGCAGATCTCCGCTCCCCATCCTGCTGAAAGCCTCTGGGGCAGAAAGCCCTTCTCGCACCAGGACTCGGGTTGGGGCAGCCATTTCGGGGGTTGCTCTTGGGCTGGGTGGGTGCGCTTTTGCAGGGGGAAGAGGAAGCAAGAGCCCAGTTGGATGCACCATAACTGGGTGCCCGTAAGCTGGATGCACCCTTGCTGGGTGCCCATAAGGACTGGGGGTCTCTGCGCCCCGTTTCTGCAGGCTCAAACCAGGGTGTAAATGTTTTCTGAGCAATTCTGCGATGTTCTCCTTCTCCACAGGCTATAGAGGAGCTCTTCCAGGCACTGGATCTGGAGAAGAAGAGTGTTGCCATAGGACGCAGCCAGGTACGCCGGCTCCGCTCTCATCTTCCCCGTTGCTCTTGGTGGTGTGGGCACAGCCAGCACGGTGCCCAAAGCTCCCCAAACTGGAGGGAAAGCCTCTCTGCGGCGCCCGGGTGGGCTGGGAAACCAAGCCTCACCGAAAATCAAAGCAGAAGGCTCCTAATTCACGTGGGGAAGCACTACCCTGGGTAAACTGTGTACCTGATTATCAAAATCCGACCCCTCATGGCCTTTAAGTTCCTAATTGCCTTTGATGTCTCAAGGGAGTGAGTGGGGCTTGGGCAGGTGGTGGGTTTGGTGGGCTGGGGTTCACACCGCTGAGCGGGCAGCTGCAGGTGCAAGAGTCGGTGTAGCAATAACATTTGAACTTAAATGCGATATTCTCAAAGAAAAGCTAATTTTACATGCGTGCTTGCCTTCAGCTCTTGGAGTCTATAAAGAAAGAATTCATGAAACGGTTCTGTGGAGCAAAATAACTTTCTTTTATCCTGCACAGTGCAGTTTGCAATTATCTCTTCTATGAAACCCTTGTACTTAATCAATAGTGCGATAGCAGCTCCAGTCACATCGTGTTATAGAGGAGGTAGTTTTGCCATTGCTTTGAGCATTGATTTTGTACTAGCTCCTAAAACTCGCTGGCTTGTGAAGTTAATACAGACATTAATGAGACAATCAAATAGGTGGTGGAGCAATCATAGCATTATCGCAAGAAAGTGAGTTTCCTTGGAATTGTTCTTTGATTCAATTTGGCCTCTTTAAAACGCAGCTCTTTAAGTACGCCACCGGCTTCACAAGTGTAATTCAGTTTTTATGAAAGCTGTATTATGCAAATGGCACACAATATTCAGAAGTGATTGGTCCCATATCCCAAGAGCTTCGCCTGGCAGTGACCGAGAGACGTCTTGCACTCTGAGCGATCGATACCGGGCTAAATTTGATGGCGTCAGCAAATCTGTACCATTTATGAGGTGTTTCTGACAAGTTCAGTTACAGAAAATGATGTGGTTAATTTTGTTTTTCCTATTGTAAACTGGCATCTTTGCTGTTATCGGTTGTGTAGGCTGTCAAAAATGCCGTTTCCAGCAGGGGTAACTCTGCCGTCCAGGCGGCGGGTGGGAAATAGGCAGCGGCCCAAGGGAAGAGTTTCAAGGACTTGCAGCTTCTTGTGACGGTTGATGCCTTTGTGGAAAAGGAGGAGTGAGAAGAGGCCGGGGCAGAGAGCAAACACCAGCGTGCGCACAGCACAAGGGCTGGGCCCCGAAGGGCGCTCAGCAGCCCAGTAGTCCCCGGGGAGTCGGTGGGACCTGGGCAGCCCCGAACGTCCCGTCTTGGCGATGCCCAGGAGCAGGAGATGGAGGGGCGGGTGGAAGGAGCTCTCCGGGACGTGCAGCCATCCCGCTGCCGGGCTCGGGGATGGGGCAGAGCTGGGACACAGCTCCCGTGGCTGTCCCATGAGTGTCCCCAGGGAGGCTGATGCCAGGAATGCCTCAGGTGCCTTCGTGCCACGGGGCAGATGGGCATGTTGGGGTTTGGCTAGCTAGGGCTGGAGTCCAGTGTTTTGGGCTGGTGCAGTGGTTGCACTTGCTGGTCCCAGCTGGTCCGAGGACCCTCAGTGTCCCGCAGATCTTGGGGGCGACTGCCAGGTCTTAGCCAGAAGTACATCCCTTTGGCTGCGGGCAGGTTTCAGACCCGTCCTGGGGGTGCGTAACCTCCGTTGTTTGCTGTCAGGTTTTCCTGAAGCCGGGGGTCATCGCAAGACTGGAGAAGCAGCGTGACAAGCTGATAGCCCAGAAGATGATCCTGCTGCAGGCTGCTTGCAAGGGCTTCCTCAGCCGCCAGAAGTTCAAGAGGTTGAAGGTACCCATCCCACGGGTCGTGCATACCCTGTGCCCACCGAAGCCCAGGCTCGGTGCTGCTGGGATACGGCCCAGAGCATCCAAATTACAGCTCTCTGAGCAGAGCGGGCTGCTCCTCTGAACAAGAGTACCCACTCTGCCCTGCCCCGTGGGCAGCCATAAGGTGCCATGCTGCTGTCCCCTGCGGTGCAGAGCTCCTCCACCACCTCATCCCACTCCATCCCAGTGCCCCAGCCTGGTCCTTCCTGGTGGGCTCAGTCGTGGCTGGGCAAGGGGCACTGCTGGCCATGTCTCCCCACAGATCCAGCGCCTCGCTGTCCACTGCATCCAGAAGAACCTGGTGGTCTTCCAGGCGGTCAGGCACTGGCCCTGGTGGCAGCTGCTGAGCCGCGTGCGGCCCTTGCTCAGCGTTAACCTCGGAGAGGAGCAGCTCCGTGCAAAAGAAGTATGGACTGAGGGATGGGATAGGATGGCATGGGACAGGATGGGATCAGACAGGACGGGACGGGATGGGATGGGATGGGATGGGATGGGATGGGATGGGAAATGATGGGACCAGACAGGACGGGATGGGACGGGATGGGACGGGATGGGATGGGATGGGATGGGATGGGATGGGATGGGATGGGATGGGATGGGATGGGATGGGATGGATGGGACCGGACCAGACAAGACAGGTCGGGACGGGATGGAATGGGACCAGACAGGACGGGATGGGATGGGACGGGATGCTTTAGGGGCTCTGCCTGGTGGGTAAGTCAAACTGGAATTCACTTCTGCCAGGGCAGAGTTGTTTTGATGACCATCTAGAAGTCATCATCTGATTCTTAGCACTGCATTTTTTCCCCCAAGTAATGTGTTTTGCAGAGCTGTGGAGGGAGAAATAACTCTCCTTCCTTAGAAGGACAGTAGTAAATGCACCGTGTCCCCACAGCCGAAGCCCCGTCCCAGGGCCGTGGCTGCCCCGCTGCCCTCCCCGTGCCCCCCAGGAGCTTGCTGGGGCTGGGTCTGCTGAGCCGAGCCCTGGGGACGGGTGCCCCACGTCAGTCTGTGGGAGGACAGATGATGAGCAGCCAAACGCATCCTTGACACAGGGTACTCTGTCACCAGAGCGCTACTGGCTCCCACCTGAGCTGCCACTGGTGACGGGAGACGTTAATGGGCATTTGCTGACCCGGGAAAGGCACCTTTTGCCCCTCTGCACCTCCGAGGTCTGCGCTAAATTCTTAGTCCGTCTTCCTTGGCACCCTGCTCCTCCTCTTGCCTTAGTGAGGTTTTAACAAGAGGTTTTCAGGCTGGTTCAGACGAAATAAAAGCTGCCCAAGGCTCTGTTTCTCTCTCCAAACCCGCCCGGGATCCATCAGGCCCCGTCACCCGTTAACCTCTGTTTTTATCACAACTCTGCACGTTCCGCTTCTGCTCAGTGTTGGACATCAAAGCAGGACGAGGCTGCGCCGAGCAGCTCTTTCTGCGGTTACGGTCGGGCTGCCTGAAGGAGAATCAGAGAAAACAACGTGCCTTTGCCCCGGCTCTGTGATAGCCCGCCAGGGCCCCAGGAATGCGCCATGAGCAAAATTCAGACGTTTGGCTGCTCATCCCCAGCTTTTGAGCTTTGCTTCTTTCTCATAAACCGTGCTCTGTGCGTACACCAAAGCTGACATTCCCTCCGATGCAATTCACGTCAGGAGCCGCAGTCCCGGCAATTTGCAGTCAGCAGCCTTCAAAGTTGCCTAGTAAATTTTATTAATAAGTCAGCTCTGTCTCTCCCACTTATTTTTAACAGAAAATGAGATTTTCATAAATAAACTGAGGGTGCCGGAGCTCTCCACGTCTGTTGTTGTGCAATGTTCCCTAGGAGGAGCTGGCGGCGCTGCGAAGGAAGCTGGAAAAATCCGAGGAGGCGTGTGGCGAGCTCAGGCAGACCGCAGAGAAGCTGGAGAGCAAGGTAGAGCCCCCCAAAAAGCCCCGCTCGGTCGAGCTGGAAATTAAGCCGTATGGAGACAAATACGAGCCCCGATTACATGACGGCGGGAGGAGCCGTCATCAGCAGCGTCGGGCAGGGGCAGCTGTGCAGCACCCAGAGGGTTGCAGTGCCGACTGCGGCACCCGGGGCCAGCGTCGCGGCGGGGGCCCTGCTGGGGGGGATCCCGCCTGCCGCAGCAACGGGTCCCCCCAGCGCCTGCACCCGGAGAGCAGCCCGGGCGCCCTGAGAACGGGCCGTTCCCGGGGGTGTCCCCAGGGAAAGCCTCATGTCCCCTCTGGGAAGGACAGCCGTCACCTCGTGGTGCCACTGGCACAGCGTACGGGGCTGAAGAGCGGCAGTGCGAATGTCGTCCTTTCTGCCGACAAAGGGGTATAATTAGAATGGGGAAAAATTACAGACAGATGTATCACGTTCTCATGACGCTCTCAGGACAGCGGCCTCGCCAACCTCTGCAGGCACCAGAGGCGACTTAGTTTAATGGGACGAATGCTAATGAATACCGAGGGGACAGCGCGCAGGAGAGGTGTCCTGCCCGTCCCCTGGCTCTGAGCGTGACCCCACCGTGCGCGGTGCTCGGGGGGCAGCAGCCGCTCGGCCGCCCCATTGCGCGTGTCAGAAGGGACGTGGGAGCGTGTTGGGGACCACGTGCACCCCTGGCCGGCCGCCGGTCCCATGCAGGGTTCCCCTTCGGATGCCCGGGCTCCTGCGCGGCTGCAGCTGGGGTTTCGTTGAGCTCTGGGAGGAGGAGGAGAAGCTGAGCTGTGGTCTGGTGTAACGCTGCAGCTGTGGATAACGGTACCACCACCCCCCAGGGCCAGGGAGCCCCTTCTCAGTGGGAAGCGGCTAAAGATGATGTTGAAAATGAACTCACACCCATGGAAATGAAATCACAGGGGTGAGGCTGGGACTGCCGAGCGAGGCTAAAGCCTCAGGACAGAGCTAGAGAGATGCCAGCTCCCCAGGGAAAGAGAACTTATTGAGCTCAACGGGCTGGACCCCCCTGAAGAGCTTGTGTAGGGCACCGGCAAAATGTGAAGCGCCCTAAAATGATGCCAGCTGGGGGAAAAGCAGCACTGGAAGGCTGCGTGCTCCTGCTGGCCCTGCCGCCTCTGCAGCCCCTCGCTCGGCCGGCTGAGCGGGATGAACCATGTTCACCTCTGCTTTATGGAAAGCGGAATTAATTCTCCGGATTGATAATTTCCCCTCTTCATTCACCTGCTTGTTTCAAGTGAAACTTAATGCTCATCAGCTAGAACGGTGCAGGAATCTGATGAGTCCTGCCTGCCGCGCACAGGCAGCCGTGCGAGGGGTGCAGCCACGGGCTGCAGCAGCAGTTGCTCTCTGCTGGGTGACACTGGTCAGTGATGGTGTGCACTTACTGCACCCCCTAAGCATAGGCAGCTGCCAAAGGGGCGCAGTACGGACACTGGGGTGGGTGCAGGATGGCTGCCCCCCCCCCAAGCAGGCGTGCACAGCGATGCCCAGCCTGACTCCCTGTTGCCCCCCCAGATCATTGACCTGACGACGGAGCTGTCGGATGAGCGGTACAAGGGCGACGTCGCCTGCCAGGTCCTGGATGGGGAGCGGGCAGAGAGGCTGCGGGGCGCCCGCGAGCTGCAGGAGCTGCAGGTAGGAGAGCCCCGAGCCATCAGGCCGTGCCGGTGGCGGTGCAACGCTCTCGGCACAGCCTTGCTGGAGCCGAGTGCCCTGGAGCCAGGTAGAGCTGCTCCCATCCCTCCCCGGGTTTCCCCAGAGCAAACACGACCAAGTGCAGAAGAAACTGGAGGCGGTGGAAAAGCAGCTGGAAGAGGCCCAGCAGCTGGTTCAGTTGCGTGAGATGAAGATAAGTGGCTCTGGAGGAGGTAGGAGAGTCCCTTCGGGGGCGATGCATGCTCTGGGCATCCAGCCTGACCTGCGGGACCAGCCCGGCCACCCCAGCGGGGCAGCAAAGCCTCTTGCAATGGGCAGAGGTTTGGCCTCCCTAAGCAGTGCTGCTCCCCCAGCCCCTGGCCACCCCCGTGTGTTTTTGGCACCCCGTCATTCTGTGTCGCTTGCCTGGCGGGAGCTGGCAGCGACAGCCCGGTTGCAGACGGCTCTGGCTCCTGCAGGAGGCTGGGGAGGCGGGCAGGGATTCTGCCTACGGGCGCTGCTGGCGCTTGATGGCACTGCCGGCACTCCCGGCGGCTCAGAGCGTGTGTGGAGCATGTTCATGATGGGGAGGCTGCTGGGATGCAAGTGGGACGGGACAGGATGGGATGGGACGGGATGAGACGGGACGGGATGGGACAGGATGGGACGAGATGGGATGGGATGGGATGGGGTGGGAAGGGGTGGGATGGGAAGGGGTGGGATGGAAAGGGATGGGATGGGAAGGGATGGCATGGCATGGCATGAGCATACGTGCTTTGCATAAGGCGGGAGTACACGTGCTGTGTGAGCCGAGGCAGCCCTGGGTGCACAGAGCAGAGCTGTGCCCTACGAGCCGGGCGCTTGCATTCATGCCATACGGGAGCCGCGGTGCTGTTGTGCATTTGCCCATCCGAGCCCGGCACAGCCGCTCGGGCTGGTGTGGCCGGAGCACCCCCCCAGTGCCTCCGGGTGTCTCTGTTGGCAGAGGACGAGTGGCAAGTGCGCTTTGACTGCGCGCAGACGGAGATCGCCTTCCTGCGGAAGCGGCTGGTGCTGCTGGAGCAGCGGCTGGAGTCGGAGCTGGGCGCCAGGACGGGGCTCGAGCAAAAGGCAAGCACTGCCGGCCCCGGGGGCGGGAGGGGACGGGGACTCCCCGGGGTCACACCGTGGAGCAGGGCTGCTGCTGGAGCCAGTTGTCCTCTCCTCGCTGCCAGGCCAGGTGAAGCTGGCTGCGACTCGGAGATGCTGATGCTCTCATTGACCAGGGGAAACCAGCCGGGTTTTGCTGGTCTGAGAATAAATACCCCCAAACTTCCTTCAAGCTTAAAAAATCACTTTTGCACCAAAACATGGCAAAATCCACCCCCTGGTCAGGCGTGAGCATCAGCACAGGGCTGAAAGCTGTGGGGTGGGGAGGGGCTCGGTGGCAGGTCTTGGGGTTGGTCTGGTTTTTGGATACTGGTCGGGGTTGTGCTCATACCGTCTGTCCCGCAAAGAGCTGCTAATGGAGAGAGCTGGCAGTTCCCGAGCTCTGCCGCGAGGAGAGCAAAAGCCAACGTGCCTGGGAGTCAGGTTACTTCCCATAAGGAGAAAATAAAGAAATGAATATTATTCATGGTACATTAAAAAGTAATAAGAAAATCAGCCCGGTCTTAGGAGCTTGGGTAAAGCAAAACAGCCCATTTGCTTTCAGATAGTTAGTTGGGAATTACAGGCTTCATTAATGCAAGGTTTTGCTTACTTAAAGTCATTCCTTAACGACTCCCTTCTCTGGCTGGCAAGAGCTCTGCGTGTCTCTCTGCCCCAAACACGATGCGACTCCTTGGGGGATCCGGCTCGTTCGGTCCAGGCACTGCCTTTAGCAGAGGAACGGGATCAGGCGGTCGCCCCTGCGGCAGTTTCGCTGACTCAGCAGGAGGGTTGGGATGCTGCAGGCACACAGGAGGGTACCCGGAGCATGAGGCGTCAGGGCACCTAAATTTATCTTTGTTTGGCGGTAGATGTCTGGGTGAACCATCCCCTGGCACCGGAGCGGGGCTGAGCCCCATGGCGGGGAGCGGCTGCGGGTGCGTGTGCTGTGTAGGGTCCCTCCGCCGCTCACCGTCGCCTCTGCCCCGCAGCTCGGCGAGGCGCAGGCAGCCTGCGAGGCAGCCAAGAAGGTGTCCCAGCAGCTGCGGCGGCGGTGCAGGCGGCTGGCCTGCGAGCTGGAGGACGCGCGGGTGCTCGCCGAGAGCCAGCAGAGCCGCAGCCACGAGCTGGAGAAGAGGCAGAAGAAGTAAGGCTGGTGGGAGCGGGCGGGGGGGACGCGCCTGGGAGGGATGGGGCTGCTGGAGCGGGAGGGCACGGGGACGCTTAGGGTGGCTTCGGGTGAGGAGTCCCTGGAAGAGCTGCTATTTTCATCTCCCTTCAGCTGCTGGAGGTTGCACCAAGCGGGAGGTTATTTTTACATCCCGTCGCTGCCTGACTGTAACACGCTCCCGTGATAGAAGTCACTCCCAGTGTGAGGCTCGGTGGCAGCCTGGGGAGGGCTGCCCGGGGCCGGGAGAGGGTGCTGGCTCCCGCGACGCTGGGGGCGAGGGCACCCTCCTGCTGGGTCGTCCCGGCGTCGGTGCGCCCTCGGCACGGAGGCGCCCGCGCTGGGAGCGCTGCTGGCAAACCGGGCACCGGGCAGGGAGGAGAGGAGCCCTGTCGCTGAGAAATGGTCCCCGGTGTTTTCAATGCTGCTGTTTGGTACCCGTGAAGGAAATAGGTTTTCTGCCCAAAAATAGCATACCAAGACTAAGCAGGCACAGAAAACGTGGGAAATCAACAATTGCTTTCTTTGTAATTTCTTTTAATTTACACTTCGTTGCCGGTGTTCCCTGCCTGCCTGTGCTGCGGCGCTGGCTGGGGGCTGGGGCTTGGCCCGACCCGGAGGTATGGAGAGGCTGAGGAGCTCTCAGGATTATTGCTCGGAAGCAGTGACGGTTCCTGAGCTGACACCAAACCCTCGGGGGGGCAGAGTCCCGGCCCGCCCTGGGCACGGAGCTGCCGTGGTGAAGGGGAGCGGAGGGCTGCTGCCCACGCACGAGTGCGTTTTGGGGGTATTTTGGGTCTGCAGCAGCTGATCGCAGCAGATTTTCGCCCTCTGCTCTCGGTGACCGCCCGTGTGCACGTCGCTGCTGCTTCCCGCGGCCGGCACTTGTGTGCAGTAATTAGGGATTCACAAAACGATGGCAGCACTTCGCAGACAATAGGCTGCTTTCCAATTTATTTATTTATTTTGTCCTCTCAAAAGCGCTTGGAAAGTGCTCGCCTTGGCGCAGCCCCCCCGCCCTCGCGGACCCGCTGGGGAGAGGTAACGCGTGTTTCCCCCTCCAGGTTCGACCTGCAGTTAGCGCAGGCCCTGGGGGAGTCCGCCTTTGAGAAGAGCCTCCGTGAAAAAGTGTCGCAGGAGAACACCAGCATCCGATGGGAGATGGGCAAACTTCAGCAGAGCTTAGAGGTAAGAGGAAAACATCCCACCTCGCTGCATCATATCCAGTTTCGGGAGCAGCTCTCAGAGCAAAGCCGTTATCTTTGCAATTATAGCAGTGGCAATCAGGCGCAAACCCGGCAATTTGTTTCCAATTTCTTTTGGTGCAGTTCTAGGATATGCCTGATGTATTTAAATAACATTATCCTCTGCCGGAAGAATGGCTGTCACTTTTCACAAGTGATACCCATCCCATGGTTTAGCTAATTAGGCCCACCCTCGTTTTCACTGAAGTCACCTGTGCTCTTCTTCACACCTCTACCCCCAACCTCACCCGCAAGAACCGCAGGTCTGTGCCCCCATGGGACGGGGCTGCACAGGGCGCCTGCTGAGCACCCGCAGTGGCGGGGCCACGGTGTGCTGGGGCTGGGGGGAATCACAGAATCATCCAATGGTTTGGGTTGGAGGGACCTTGAAGACCACCCAGTCCCCCCCCTGCCCTGGGCAGGGACACCCCCCCCCAGCCCAGGGTGCTCCCAGCCCCGTCCAACCCGGCCTTGAGCACCTCCAGGGATGGGGCAGCCACAGCTCCTCGGGGCACCCTGCGCCAGGGGCTCACTGCCCCCACAGGGAAGAATTTCTTCCTGATATCTCATCTAAATCTCCCCTCTTCCAGTTTGAAGCCATTCCCCCTCGTCCCACGGCTCCCCTCCCTGATCCAGAGTCCCTCCCCAGCTCTGCTGGAGCCCCTTTAGGCACTGGAAGGGGCTCTGAGCTCTCCCCGGAGCCTTCTCCTCTCCAGGCTGACCCCCCCAGCCAAAAGGTGGCTGCCAGCCACGCCGGGCAGTGGGGGCTGCGGGGAGCCCCTGTGGGGCACAGCCCGTGGGGAGAAGGTGAGGTCAGGAGTGAGTGAGCAAAACCAGGAGGGAAAGGATGGCTCGGGGCTCGTGGTGGCGATGGGGCTGCCAGAGCAGGGAGGGGACCGAGCGCGGCCTGCTGCTGCTCCCGGGGTGTTCCTGGTGCTGCTGCTGGAAACGGTGGGGGTTTTAAGAGCGGGGTGCTTGTGCAAGCCCCCTCCCCCGCATTTGGGGCTCAGCTGCTGACCCCCCGTTCTGTCCCTGCCGAGCAGCAGAAGGAGGCGGAGGTGGCCAGCCTGGCGCAGCGGGCGACCCTGCTGGCCGGCCGGCTGCAGGAGCTCAGCACCCCCAGCGCCCTGGACGCCCGTGCCGTGCCCGCCCTCAGGAAGCAGCTCTGGGACCTGGAGGCCAGCGCCGCCGAGCAGCGGAAGGAGCTGGAGCGGCAAACGGCCGCCGTTGATCACCTGGAGCAGGTAATGCAGCCCCCAGCGGGGCTGGGGCCGGGTGTGCCGGGGATGTTCATCCCTGCACCTTCCTTGTCCCTCCGGGGTGGTGTGTCACCGCTGGGCATTCATCCTTCAGCTTCACCAGAGGCTGGAGCTGGAGATAGAGCGGATGAAGCAGATCCACCAGAAGGAGCTGGAGGACAAGGAGGAGGAGCTGGAGGACGTGCGGCAGTCCTGCCAGAGGAGGGTAGGTTGGCGCCGGGTGGAGGGAGGATGCCGGGTGCTCCCCCCATCCGCAGTGCAGAGGAGGAGCCGTTCCCGGGGGTCCTTCCTCCCCGGAGTCCTTCCTCCCAGGGGACGGCGGGGTGGCCAAGCGCTGCTTCCCCACCGCCAGCCCGGCATCAGCCCTGGTCACAGCCCTGCGGTGCGAAATGGGGGTCTGGGTCAGGCAGGAGTCCCTGCCGCACCGGAGGGGCTGTCGTGGATGGTGCGCGAGAGCCACGTGCCATGCAGGACACGGGCACGCTGCTGCCGGTAACACCAGCGTCACGCCACGGGCAGCAGCGGCAGCCAGCCAGGGCCTCGTGTTCAATGATAATGGACAGAAAATACCCTTTCACCAAGGCCGCGAGGTCGGTGGCGTGCCGACACAAATTCCAATTTCTTTGGAATCCCCGGGGTGTTTGATTCCGGGCTGCGTGGTAGCAGCCAGTTCCTACGAGGCCTGGGGCATACCTGGCTGTCCATAGTGAATTAACATTGCTGAGGCTTAATGAAGCGCCTGATGGGGCTTTGCGTGTGCTATTTTAGGAAGGCGGGACAAGCGGAGAGGCAAATGAGGCAGCCTCTGCTCCTGCTCCTGGCAGCACGTAGTCGTGCCCTGAGCCACACGGCTCTGTGTGCCACTGGGGGGCTGCCACCGGTTGCCACCGCCGCCATCTCCCACCGCGCTGCCGCCTTCCCACGGTGCTGCCCTTCTGCTGGATGGTGCAGTAAAAGCTCAGTGCTGCTCTCTCCCCCTCCCCAGTGGCCGTTTTTTGCCCAAGCTGGGGGCTGGTGGCGAGGATGCGCTGCTCGGGGCTCTCCCGGGGTCCATCCCTGCCCTCGTGCGCCTCTCCGCCTGTTTAACCGCCCTGTGCAGACAGCGAGGTACTGCCGGCATCGCTAAAGGAGCCGCAGTGCCTTGTGGCTGCTCCCGGCTGAGGGGGTGTCATTCATCCTTTCTCTCCCTCACCCTGCGTGGCCCGAGTGTTATTTTCCAAATGAGTAAATGGCAGAGGCGCTCTGGAGAGCAATCGATATTTAGCAGCCCGCTCCCGTTCCCTTTTTAAACCCCGTTCCTGAGCAGCGGCGGGGGGTGGAGGGGGCGGCCGGGGCTGGCAGGACTCGGGGGGCTGTGCCGGGGTCACCGCCCGGCACGTCCGCTCCCGCGGGCACAGCCAGGCAGCTGCTTGCCAGGGGAGGAGCGGGCCGTCAGATGGGCTGGCTTGCTCTGTGAACGCCTTCCCACCACCGCCACCCCCCCGGCTGGACTCGCTGCAGCTCTCGCCGCTGCAGGGCAGAGCTCTGCGCCGGGTCCCGGTCCCTCCCGCAAAGCTCTTGCCATTGCTGCGGCGCTGCGGGGCGGCGATGCTCGAGCGGAGACAAAGGCGGAGGGATGCAGGCTCCCGCGCTGGCTCTGGCGCTCCCCCTGCTCCCAGGAGCGGCACGAATCCTGCCTTTATGGCAACGCTCTGCCCTGCGAGGCCACTGCCACCTCCTCGCTGGTGGGGAGTTGGGGGGAGAAGTGCGCTGCCTGCCTGGCTTGTGGTCACCGGGTGCCTTGAGGAAACCTGGAGGGCTTAGAGCCGACCCCTCGTCTAGCGTGGCCGAAGGCCCCGTGTTGCTGCTCCAGAACTGCAGGCACAGCTCTTGGGGACCTCTGAGTGTGCGTCACAGGCCGGGTGGCTCAAACAGCCCGTCGCGTCCCCAAAAGTGCTGAGTGGTCTCCTGGACCACTAACCCTTGCTCCTCCTGGCCAGGAGCAGTTGCGTTGCTCTGGGAGCAGTGGGTGCTCTGGGGTACGTGGCCCGGTCCCAGTCCCCCATGCCGGCTGCAGTGATGGGGGCTTCGATGCACACCCTCCCCCGCAGCTGCCCGGCCACCCGCGTCCCCGCCGCGGTGGTGGCTGTGCCTTGCTGGGACGTGGGGCTTTGGCTGGTGGTGTCTGTGCCTTGCTGGGACGTGGGGCTTTGGCTGGTGGTGGCTGCACCTTGCTGGGACATGGGGCTTTGGCTGGTGGTGGCCGTGCCTTGCCGGGACGTGGGGCTTTGGCTGGTGGTGGCTGCACCTTGCTGGGACATGGGGCTCTGGCTGGTGGTGGCCGTGCCTTGCCGGGACGTGGGGCTTTGGCTGGTGGTGGCCATGCCTTGCTGGGACGTGGGGCTCTGGCTGGTGGTGGCCATGCCTTGCCGGGACATGGGGCTCTGGCTGGTGGTGGCTGTGCCTTGCCAGGACGTGGGGCTCTCGCTGGTGGTGGCCATGCCTTGCCAGGACGTGGGGCTTTGGCTGGTGGCAGGGGGCAGGTTCTGAGCATGGGTTGGGTTGTCTCCTACACACAGCTCCGGCAGCTGGAGATGCAGCTGGAACAGGAGTACGAGGAGAAGCAGATGGTGCTGCATGAGAAGCAGGACCTGGAAGGGCTCATCGGCACCCTGTGCGAGCAGGTAAGAGGAGGGTGCCTGCCCCGGGGCCGGGCTGGCGGGGCTGCCGGCGGCGGGGAGCGCGCCAAGCCGGGGCTCAAGGCACTGCCCATATAAAACAAAGCAGTGTGAATGCACGCATGTGTGCGGACGGGGTGACAGCTTGGTTGTTCCCGCCCGTGCAGCCGGCTGCCGTGCCCTCCGTCCCTCGCCTCTCCCAAACACCACCCGTCGGAGCGGCGGCGCATGCCGCGGCAGGCACTGGGTGCCGGGAGGGTTTCAGGACGGCGGGCAGTGTGTAGGAGACAGCCGGTCCCACTAAAGGACCCACGGAGGGGAATTCTTCGCTTTTCTACAGGAGAACTACCTAAGCAGAGGGAGGGATTCGCTTTTGGCTGGTGTTTCCATGAGAGTCAAACAAACCGGGACTAACGCTGGAGCAGATCCAACTGCCCAGAAAAGCAGTTTATCAGATTCTGCTCTTTGCAGAGGAATTCTGTTCCAGACGCGTTTGTTGAACAAATCCTTTTTTTCACTCTCTAATGTGTCTGTGGCAGTGATTGAAGTGCACGTAATGGGGAAAGCACACACAGCTGCTCCCTGTTAAATTAGGAGGCGAGGGGCTGAACGCAGCCTCATTGAACAGCGTTTATCGGCTTGGGCATCGCTTAGCGTCGCCGAGCAGCCGAGCCCGGCGGCCGCCTCACGCACCACCTCCTGCTGACGGAGCTTTGGGGACAAAGAAAGGTCCTGCCCGGCCCTCGCCTGGGGCTGCGGTGCTGCCGGGGCGGAGGATGGCATCAGCCCGGTGCGTTCAGCGCTGCCATCTGGGTGCCGCTGCGCCCCCGCGCTGCCCGGAGCCCGGCAAGGCTGGGTTTGTGCCGATGCCCCCCAGCCGCCCTGGCACAGCCCCCGGGGCACTGCAGCTCACCCGCCGGAGAGGCGAAGCTGATTATCTGGAGCTGCGGTAATGAAGCGGCGCATCCTCCGGCCGTTGGCACGAGCCGGCTGGATTTCACCCTTTCACCGGCCCCGGCAATTAACCCGTGTTCATTAAGCGGGATGAATCTGGGAGGTTTGCAACACTGAAATGGTGGGCATAGTTCAAGTAGACACAAAATGGTCTGACGAGGCTTATCCGTAACGTCCCCCCCGCTCCTGGCTTATAACATGTTTTGGGAACTGTCAGAATGAATCTTGCTGTGTAAAAGCAGGGGATTATTATAACTGCCTCTCAGCCCAACACGTCCCTCTTGTTCGGTGGAGGAGAACTAAGATGGATGAGGAGGCAGCCGGAGCTGCGTGGCGCGAAGCTCGGGGGCTCTCCGGGAAAGGCACCTTCTCCTTCCCCGGATTGTCCCCCGGCGCTGCCCACGCAGCCCCCGGCCCCCGCCAAGAGGGGAAGGGGAGATGGCACAGCGTATCGGGGTACTGCTATAGCGCGTGCGAAGCACAACCGGAGCCTCGAAAGCAGCTGTTGAGTTAAATCCCGGCTTTGTCACTCAAAAAGCACCGGTCTGCAATGGTGGGAGGCGGCGGCTGCCGTACCTGCTGCTTCCAGCTACGGCACAAAATCCACCCTCCGTGGCATCAGGCAGACCCGGAGCGACGGGAAAGCGATGCTGAGCGGCGTCCAAGAGACGGCCTGTGGGCATGGCGGGGACAGCAGCAAATCTGCCGCGCTGCGGCGGTGTTATAAACGCCGCCTGATTTACGGTGGACAGTGTGCTTCAGAGCAGTTTATTAAAAAAGAAAGGAAAGGAAAAAAACATAAAACAACTAACCAACCCAGCAAACTAATTAAGGAAATGGAGACGCCAACGATTGCTGGTTCCAGCAAATGCCAGCCAGCTCCAAACCAGGTTACAAGGTCAAATCTGCACAATTAATTTTAGCCAGCGAACAGAAAATAGGAGGACGGGTTTGAAAGAAGAAGAGCCGTGGAAAACAGACGAAATGGGAAATGCTCTTATGCTTCAATTAGTCCGAAATCAGGCCCTGAAACCGTGTCCCTGTTTATTTGGTGTTTTTCTAATTCTTTTATCCTCGTAACCATGGTTGCTCCCAGCTTGAGGGGGAAGTGTAGCGGGGTGGGTTTTTTTAAGGTGCTTCCCACTCCCCTTCTTTAAAGGGCTCCGGGGTACTGCGGTGACACCGCGCCGCCCGGGGATGAGCCTCCAAAGTCCCCCAGGGGTTATTTTCCGCCAGCGCTGCTGGGGATTCACGCACGAGAGATCGCTGCCTCCCCCGCCGGAGGCGGCAGCATCGGTTACATCCCTCCGCGGCTGACGGGGACTCCAGATGCTTTGCATTAGAGATGTGTAAATAACTCCTAATGAAGCTTTCCTCATCAGCGTTTCGCTTTTTTTTTTTTTTTTTTTTCTCTTTCCCCTTCGGGCTGACTTTCTCCTGCCTTAGTCACTCTTTTCCCCAAAGGGCCAGAGGGGTTTTCTGGCTTTTTTTTTTTTTTTTTTTTTTTTCTTTCGTGCAATGATTTTCACTTTTGCTGTGCCACCTCTTGGCGCAGACGCCGGACCCGCGTGTTCCGGGTCTGCCCCTCGCCGACCCTACCCCTTGGCCAGGGTGGTTTCCCGGGGGGGTGACAGGGTGCTGTGGCTCCGGGGACCCGCACTGCCCGCCTGTGCCCCGGGCCGTGTGCCCCGTCTGTCCCTCTGGCCACAGAGCTGGCTCGCTGGGCAGGCACGTGGCTGGTGGAAACCAGGGGTGGGCTAATGCTTTCAGAGGAACAGCTTTCTGGTGGGGAAAAAATGTGGTGTTGTGGTGGAATCTGCCAGCTTTGATGTTTATGTAATTGGTTTTCTCCCTTTTATTTAATCGTTAAATTATTTTTATTTGATAAAGAGGAAAAAATGCAATATCTATACATAGATATTTAATATCTTCTCGATTCATGACTTCAGCATTACCAAATGGTGTCCAAATCGGTGGTTTTCAGAGCTTTAATTTTGTGGGCAATGCCTCGGGGTGGGAAGGAAAGCCCCGAGGGAGGTTTTGTGGGGCGGAGCGGGGCGGCAGAGCCTCAGCACACCCCCTCTCCCTTCCCCAGATCGGCCACCGTGACTTCGACGTGGAGAAGCGGCTGCGGCGGGACCTGCGGCGGACGCGCGCCCTGCTCGCCGACGTGCAGCTGCTGCTGGCAGCCCCCGCGGAGCCCGGCGCCAGCGCCCCGGAGCTGGAGCGGCTGCGCAAGCAGGTAGGCGCCTCGGGGCGAGCGGGCATCGCCCTGCCCCTCGGAGCACCGCCCTTCACCGCCGCCGAGGCGAAGCTGCAAGAAATATCCGCAGATGTCCCGGTTTCAGCGGGGCAAGGAGTGCCCCTGTGCTGCGCGAGCATCGCGCTGCCCAGACCCGGGCGAGAGGCGCCTCTTGTGCTGACGAGGGTCTCCATGGAAGGAGCACTTCTCTGTAATTAGGCCAACAGTGATTAAGTATTTTTTTTTCTTTTTTTTTTTTTTTTTGTTTTCCCGAGGCCCTGTTAATTACCTTCTGTTTGGCGTGTTTTCTATCTGTCTAATCAGGAGCTCCAGCGGCGCGGGGTTCGGGAGGCGTTGTCATAGGGATGCTGTGAGGCAGGAGCAGAGATCGCGGAGGATTTGTCGTAGTTTTAGTGCAGCCGTGCTGGGTTCACAGCCGGCGGCGAGCGCTCAGGCAAGGGGTTGCGTGCACGTGCCCGCGGCGCTGCCCGTCGGGGATGGCCTCAGCCCCGGGGGGAGCCCGGGGGCCCGCGGGGTGCCCTGCCATGGGACAGGGGTGGCACGGACCGGTCTGTCCCCACGCTGGCGGTGCAAGTGCATCCCGTGATGCTGAGCGCCGAGGCTAAGCTAAGGATGCCGGTCCTCCGAAACCGCTCAGTAATTAATCTGTACTGTACATTTCCCCTGGAAACAAACTAATGGGGAGGCGTGAGCGATTCCAACAACATACAGATATAATTGAGATAATAGTTCTGCATAAATAACAGCTGTGAGCAGCAGCTGTTCCCACCTGCGCCGAGGGAGAAGGGGAAGGGGAGCTCAGCCTGACGCGGCTGACGGAGTGCCCGTACCCATCCTCATGTCCGTACCTCTGCCCGTGCCCATCCTCATGTCCATGCCAGTGCCACTGACCCCGACAGCCAGGGCAGGGCATGGCCATGGCCGGTGCAGGCAGCAGGAACGGCCATTTTTGGCACTCTTGAGTTCTTTCTTAAACGTTATTGAGCTAACGCTGTAATGCCACACTTCACAGTTAATCCTTCAGCATTCCCTGAATCCCACTCTGGGGCTGATGATGCGCAGCCCCTGCCTCGCTCTTTCCCAGCCCCCGGTGCTCTCAGTGGGGTTGGGCCCCGGGGAGCGCAGCCACGTCTTCCGAGAGGAATAACGCCGTGTTCCCGGGGAGCCCAGGGCCCGCAGCGAGGCGGGCTCGGGCAGGAGGTTGCTTTCTCTTGCCCGTGGCCACGGTGCCGTACGGTCCATCCCCGGCTCCCTCGGTGGGTGGCCCCTGCCCGGCTGCCTCATGCTTTGGAGAAGGAGCGTGGAAAGCCTTAATATTGGGACTACTGCGTTTTTGCCGTGCTGCCAACACGGAGACTCTGCATGCGTTAAAAACGCCTCATGATTATGCCGTCCTTTAAATTTAAACGATTTCTAATGGCATTCATGACGACTTTCTCAAAAGTCAATACATCCTACCACCAGCCCACAAACCTCCACAGGAATGAAAACTTTGCTAAAATCCTACATTTCCGTTAATCAAAATCCATATGGCTGCAAATATAGCATTGTTTCTTAATAAGGCTGAAGCATCCATTTTACGCAGGTATTTAACAGATGGTGTAGCACAGCGAACTAATGTTGTTCAGAAGTTCATACATTATGCATTTTGGGGAGGGGCATTTCAATTTTATTCTTCCCGAGTGGGAAAATTCCATTACACAAAGTGAAATGGAAGCCGGCGTTTAACAAGAGGTCCTGGGGATGTATTTTTCTCTGATTAAACTGTCCCGAGTTTTAGCTCAATCGTGGCAGGGGAAAGGGCAGTCCCCGGGGCTGCTCGCGGACGGGGTTGCTTCTGGGGGGGCCCGAAGCTGGGCAGGTGGAAGAGCCCTTGGCCAGAAACCCGGCAGTCAGTCCCATCGGCATCTTTGATGTCTCTCAGCAGCTATCGCTCGGGTCACAGAATCACAGAATGGTTTGGGTTGGAAGGGACCTTGAAGATTATCTCATTCCAACCCCCCTGCCCTGGGCAGGGCCACCTCCCACCAGCCCAGGTTGCTCCAAGCCCCGTCCAACCCGGCCTTGAGCACCTCCAGGGATGGGGCCTCAACAGCCTCTCTGGGCAGCCTCTGCCAGTGCCGCACCGCCCGCACAGGGAAAGACTTCTTCCTCATGTTCACTCTGAACCTGCCCTCTTCCAGTTTAAAGCCATTCCCCCTCGTCCTATTGCCACATGCCCCAGTAAAAAGCCCTTCCCCAGCTCTCCTGTAGGGCCCCTTTAGGGACTGGAAGGCCGCAATAAGATCTCCCCGGAGCCTTCTCCTCTCCAGGCTGAACCCAACTCTTTCAGCCTCTCCCCATAGGAGAGCTGCTCCAGCCCTCGGATCATCCTCGTGGCTCTCCTCTGGACACGCTCCAGCAGGTCCATGTGGGTCATTTCAGTAAGAGCCGCCCGAGCTTTATGCAAAACACAAAGGCTATTCTTCAGCTGGTGGAAGAAAGAGGAACACGGCGCAGTTCCTACTCTACAGCACTTGCACACTACAGCAGTGGCACAGGACACCTCCAGGCGGGTTTGGAATGGCTCCAGAGGGGGAGACTCCCCCCCCTCTCTGGGCAGCTGTGCCAGTGCTCTGCCGCCCGCACAGGAGAGAAGTCCCTCCTCAAGTTGGGATGGAAGGGCTCAGAGGTGGAAGAGGTGGTCCCAGGAGGCAGAGGGCAGCCACCGCTTCGTCCTGGCTGGTGGAATGACGGCGCCGCGGGGCAGATGCGGGTTTGCTTCCGGAGGTTTTGTTGAAGTCGCTGGCGGGAGCCGTTGGCGTTGTGCCTCGCGGCAACGGAGGACCCGTCCTCAGCCTGATTTTCTCACCCAAGGAGTTGAAAACAGGGCGTGCAATTTAGGAAGGAAAGTGGAGGCTGAAAGTCACAACCCTCTGACGTTTCCTTGCGCGGCAGAACGGCGGTTGCTTTGGCCCTGGGATGGAGGGGCACTGCAGCGGCGGTGTTTGGTCACCCTCTGTGTGTGTCCATCCCTTGGGGTGCGGTGTGCTGCGTCCTCCCCCCATGCACGGGGCTCTCCCTCGCAGCGGGCGGGCGGGCGGCCGTGCAGGGATCGCGCTGTGCCAGGTGTATGAAAAGAATCATTGGCTTTAAGGGAAAAACGCCTTCCGTTTCCTCTGCAGATTTGACACCGAGGAAGCAAATTACCTGCTCGGTTTTTCCAAGTAGGTCTCAATCACCCCAACCAGTGGAGGGAAACGAGCCGAGGATTGCTCCGGTTACAGTACTTTGTAATCCCCCCCCAACTTTTTCTTTTTTTTTTTTTTTTTGGAGGGTGAGAGTAAAAAAGATGAGTAAACCCTGAGAAAATAGCCTAAAATGCTCAAACTCTCACCGTGGTGCGCAGTGGCTGCCGTCGCCCCCGGGAGCTCTGCGTCCTCCCCCGGGGAACGGAACGGGGACGGGGCACGGGAAATGAGCAGCAAACGGAGAGGTTTAGTTTTCTTTTTCATAAGGAAAAGAAAGAAACCCAAACGAGCACGGGAAGGAACTGGATGTTCAGGTACAGCCTATGTAAAATGCTCCGTCCCCGCGGTGTGAGGTTTTGGGATGACGCTGCATCTTCCAGCTGTTTGCAGCCAATTTAAGATCATTGTGGTCTTAATGGCTGAGCTATAAAAACCCGAGAGCAAATTAGCATTTATAAATGTGATATTTCGTGTGTATTTGCAAATGCAATTTATGCCACATGAAAAGCCCATTTGCAAACTCCGAATCGTGAATTGCTCTAATCAGGAATTACGTGTAATTCACATAATTTTGCAAATTAATGATCCCAGCTCTGCCTCCCCGTGGCAGTGCCAAGGGTGGGTGTGCAGATCGAGGCGCTGGCTTCAGCGCTGGGCAGGACAGTCAGTGGCGCTGGGATCCGCGGTAGGTGTGCCGCGAGCTGCCACGGGAACCTTTTTCATAGAATCATAGAGTCATAGGGTTGGAAGGGACCTCTGGAGATCATCCAGTCCAACCCCCCTGCCAGAGCAGGGCCACCTTGGAGCAGGCTGCACAGGAACGCGTCCGGGCGGGTTTGGAATGTCTCCAGAGATGGAGACTCCACCACCTCCCTGGGCAGCCTGTGCCAGTGCTCTGCCACCCTCAAGGTAAAGAAGTTCCTCCTCATGTTTAGGTGGAACTTCCTATACTCGAGTTTGTGCCCGTTCCCTCTTGTCCTGTCACTGGGCACCACCGAAAAGAGCCCCATCCTCCTGGCACCCACCCTTTCAGTATTTATAAGCATGGATCAGGTCCCCCCTCAACCGTCTTTTTTCCAGACTAGAGAGACCCAATTCCCTCAGTCTTTCTTCAGAAGAGAGGTTCACTGTAAACCCAGAGCAGACGGTCTGGAGAGCAGCACAGATTTTAAGAAGCTGAGTTTCCCTGTGCATTAGGAGTGGAAAATGCTCCGGGGGTGGAGTGTAAATAGCCGCGGCTGTGCGGCAAGGGGAACGGCAGCGGCAGCACGCGGCTTCCGCAGGCACCGAGCGCTCCTTTAATTATGGTCTCTCTCGATTTTTCCCAGTTGGAAGAGAGCGAAGCGAAGTGCGCGGAGGCCCAGAGGTCCCAGCAGACGGCAGCCCTGGAGCTGGAGAACTTACACACGGAGCTGGAGACCCTCAGCAGGAACAAGACGCTGGTGCGGAGACGCAGCCGGGGCTGGGGGCGGGGGGGGGCAGCGGCGCGCTCCTACCTCCTCGTGTTCGGTAGCAATAATCAGCTTTTTTACTAAATCAGCCAGAACCAGCATGTTTACTAAGTCACCCGGCATATTTTCTACATCACCCAGCCTCTTTGGGGACAGCGGCCCCGGGGTGGCTTAATGGGTGGGTAGGGGTGCAGCATCGGATCGTAACAGGGTGCGGCGTCCCGCAGTCCCCCTCTGCACACGCGGGGGCTCCCTGTGCCCCTCCTGCTGCAAACACGGGGGTGGAGGCGGGCGGCAGCGCGTCCCCGAGGATGCCGCGGTCCAGACGGTGCTGTGCCGTGCCGTGGGTCCCCCGTGGCACGCGTGAGCCAGCGGCCCCGTGGGCCTTCCCGCAGGCGGAGGAGCAGCTGTACCAGCTGCAGCACGAGAGGGCCGACCTCCTGAAACGCATCGACGAGGACCAGGAAGACCTGAACGAGCTCATGGCAAAGCACAAGGCTCTGATCGCCCAGGTAGGAGCCGGGGCGGTGGAGGCTGGGCAGCGTCCCCCTCCCCGGGAGGGCCCTTGGGCCACCCTGCCGCCTGGCTGGGGGCACCCCGGGGTGGTAGGGGGGGGACCTGGCAGGGTGGGGACCCCGGGAGGCAGATGCTGTGATGAGAGGAAGGGACGGCTCATGGCTCTGGCTCCTCTCACCCATAGTTTTGAGTCTTCTTTCCAGAGCTGCCTTAGCTTCAGTTTCGATAGTTGGGAAACCCTATAGCTGGATTCTTTTGTAGTCTTTCTTTCACTGTCTTATCACATGGAGCTTAAAAAGTGCTGACAGACAGCCCTGGGGCTTTCTGCGCAACGTGCAGGCTAAGGCAGGCTCTCCCAGGGGATTGTGCCTGGAGCTGAGGGGCTCCCAGCGGAGCAGGGCTGGGTTGGCGAGAATGGCACGTCTCAGCCCGGTGCCCCTTGCAGTGGTGTGACGGAACCGGCCCTCTGTGCCTGGAAGGACCCTGAGTTCAGAAACGGCCTTGACAACATGGTTTCTGACCCGATCTGCAAATATTTGTTTTGAAAATTGGGAAAGTTGCGTGCAATGAGGAGAATTAAGCTCCTTCAGTCCAGCGCCGGAGTGGCTCGCTGGTTCGGTGGTAGGAGGGGCGGGCACGAGCCAGCCTTTGCCACCGCGCTCCCCGCGGCGTGTGCCCTCTGCTCCGAGCCCTCCGCTCTGCTCCCACTGCTGCACTCTTCCCTTCCCGCAGTCGGCGACGGACATCGCTCAGATCCGGGACCTGCAGGCGCAGGTGGAGGATGTGAAGAAAGAAAAGCAGAGCCTTCAGGAGAAGGTAATTCCTCCCCAGCCCGCAGCACCCAGAGCTGAGGAGCGAGAGCCGTGCAGGTGTCCTCTGCCGTCTGTGCCCGCCGCGTCGCTGGTGCCAGTCGTGGACGCCGTGTTCTTGTCTAAAATCAGACCAAGTCCCTATAGCAGTGGTACAAAACCATTCCTCCTGTGTAGGATGTTCAGGTTCCTCTCCTCTTCCTAACGCGCTGCGCATGCCGCCGAGAGCAGCGCGGTGCAGGAGCCGCTGTTCGCCTGCTGCATGCCGGCGGCGCTGACCCTGCGGGCAGGACGGGGCCGGGGCGGGCTGCGGGCTCTGCCTTGGGCTGGAGAAAGCTTTCCCTGGGAAGGCTCTTGGGATGGAGAGCCCTACTTCTCCCTGCTGCCCTCCCCGAGCTGCTGGTGCCGTGGCTGGGATGGGGCTGGCGCCGGGGCGGGAGCCGGCGGGGGCTGCACTGCCTCCCCTGGGCGGCTGCGCCCACCCTCCTGGAGCGCCCGGGTTTAATGTCAAACACATGAGTAATCCCGTTAACTTCAGTGCTTTATTGGAGCGCGGCGAAGCTGCCCGGGAATCAGAAGCGGGACTCGCTGCCTGCGAGGCGGAGCAGGCGGTGCTTTAGAGATAGGCCAGATAAAAGAAGGCAAATTCCCGTAGTTCTAGGTCAAATGCAAAATCTGACCCAAACTTGTACTGGGATCACTGGAAGGGCACTTTGCTTTGGAGATCTCGGCGTAACGGCTGAAGAAAAACTCGGTCCGGGCAGCTTTCCACACAGGGGTAACTTGTGGATTTTTACGCCTGCTGTCCTCAAAGAGTTTGTGAGGAGAAGGAGAAGAGCAAAAGGGAACCCGGACACGTGTTGTCTTGCCAGCACGTTTCTCATTCAAAAAATGCGTGTCCGTGTCATGCATTTACTGTGGGGTATCAGCAGCAGGGAATGCTCCAGCGAGCCGAGGGCAATGCTGTCCATAGTGCCCCCTCACCTCAGGGGCCGTGAGAGGCGCTCGGTGCACGTCACCCCAAGGTGAGGGGGTGGAGGGGGGTCTGGGAAAGGGACAGGGAGGTGTTTGCGCGGGTCGGGAGCCGGGGAGGTGCTAACGCAGCCCGTCCTCGCCCAGCTGCAGGCAGCGCAGGCACGAGCGGCGCGCCTGGAGCAGTGCCCGGCCGAGCGCTCCATCATCAGCCGGCAGGAAGCCCGCATCCGCGACCTGGAGAGCCAGCTGGACTTCCAGGCCGTGCAGATGAAGCGCTTTGAGGTACCACCTCTTCGCCGCTGGCGGAGGGGCTGCGGGGCCCCGGGGAGATGCAGCTTGCTCGCGGGCGCAGCAATGCCACCGCCTCGGCTTTGGGGGAAGGAGCAGCCGGGAGGGGGTGGGGAGGGAGGAGTGGGGTCTTGGGTCAGCTCTGCTGTGCTGGTGGGCAGTCCACGGCGCTCATCCACTGCCGTTATCTATACGTGCTTCGCTGTGGTGGTTGTTGAAAGGCAGCAGCGCGCCAGTCCCTGCCTCTGGACACAGAGCGTGGTGTGCGCTGACTGCTCAGCGCATCCATCACAGCACCTCTGCGATGGGCTTCCCTCTGCTTTGGCATCGCCCAGAAGTCAGGACATGGGGCTCAGTCATAATGTTTCACTGTCCCCATTCATCAGCACATCTGCTGGTGGCCCTGGGATATGTTTTTGCTCTCGCTTCTTCCCAGAGTTGTGCTGCCCAAACGAGCCCGGCCCAGAGGTGAAGGAAGATGCTCTTGTGCCCCCGGAGCAGCTGCCGGCTCCGGGGGAGCCCTGGGGGAGGGACACGGTGTGGCCGTGGGGGACGGCGCTGCCTGCTGTGGTGGGAGCGGAGCTGGGCGCAGGGACGGGCGGGGGGCTCTGGGGTCTGCACCCGCTGCAGGCAGCTGCAGGTTTCAGGGTGATGCTTGATAACGATAAGGGTAGTGAGTGGCGCTATGGTGGGGAGGGAGTGCTCTCCACATCGCCTGATGCTCATGGAGAGCTTCGTAACTCCTCACCTCCATCTCCCTTGCTTCACCTCGCCCCCTCCTCCCCAGGTGCTGGTGCTGCGCTTGCGAGACAGCATCATAAAGATGGGCGAGGAGCTGGAGAAGGCGGCCGAGTCGGAGGCGCGGGAGAAGGAGAGCACCAGGTACTACCAGAGGAGGATGGAGGAGATGAAGGCTGACATGGACGAGCTGGTGCAGAGGGAGCTGGAGTCCAGCCGCCGGCGCGTGGAGCTGGTAAGGGGATGCTGCCCCCGCGGGCTGGCGCGGCCATGGAGCCGGGGGAGGGAGGGGGCAGGGGGGGCTTTGCTCTCCGTAACCTGCAGATTGGTCTGAGGCTCCTGGAAAAGTCCTTTTGTGCGCGGTGCTTTGTGTTTGGCGATGGAGCCGGCCCGCTTGCCGTGAGCTGGTCCCCGCGCGGGTGAGCCGTGTTTCCCGGGCTCTTCCCCCGCGGCCGCCCCGGCTCCTGCTGACATCGGGCTGTCGGGCTCGGCTTCGGCGAGTGGAGCCGGGGAGCGCCCGGAGGGGCAGTGAATTGCTTCGCGTCCCTCCACGGCCCCAAACCGTTGAACCGAAGGTGGTGTTGAGGCACCTCGCGTTTCATTTCCCCGTAGCCGGGCTGGCAGCCTGGGCAGTCCCTCCGCTCCGCGTGGCGTTCCAAGAAGGAGCTCGCTTTGCCTGCTCAGCACTAAGAAATGCTGAGAAGATGCTCCGGTCGTTCCAGCACCTCCTTGTGCTGGTTTTACTCATGTCAGGCGGAACCTCAGCAGGACCAAACGTTCCCCTGGCACCGGGGAGATGCCCCGTCCTCCTGCCAGCCCCCCACGTGCCGAAAGCCGGCGGCGTGGCTCGGTGTGCCGGGGCTCAGCCCACGCGCCAGCTCCACGCGGCACTCCCGGCTTCGCCAAATAACCCCCCTGCGGCACGGCGGCGCGTCAGACGGCGCTGACAAGCAGCTAACCTGCTCTGCGCACGCAAAGCTCCGACCGCGTTTGCAGTACGGCAAAAATAGATTCACCTTCATTTTACGGCCCTCTACGAGCATCCCGTATCATGTTGGTTTTTTTCCCAGTAAACAGAAGGAAAGCCTTGCTTCCGAGCAGTAATTGAAAGATATTGCATTTCTGCTGGCAGCGCAGCCGCATTAGAAGCAGTTATTGTATCAATAATCTTTTATTTAACAATCAAGGAGATTTCAGCACGTATCTCGCCCCGAGGCTGCCAGCCTTTCTGAAGGCAGCGGCGCTGTAGTGGGAACTATCCCGCGTGCCCTGCCAGCCCGAATCCTACGTGCTCGTGCGCGGCTCTGGCTGCCGGGACGCCCTTCCCCGGCCACGAAAGGAGTCTCCCCCCTAGGTCGGAGTCGTGCAGCCATCCGTGCTCTTCGGAGTCATGAGGTTTTACAACCAGAGGCTTTGCTGGGTGCGCCCGCCAGCCCCGGGCACGTCGGGGGGCGGCAGGGGTGCCCGCTGGGCTTGCAGCAGCCCGCCCCGGGGGCAGATCCCGCTGCTTTCCCTGCGGGCGCCCAGCGAGACACGGCTTCAGTTGCTATGATAACCGGGTGTTTATCGCAGCTTTGTTAGAAACGCGATGTTGTGGAACACAGATGCGCTGTCTGGTAGGATACGGGTGGGTTCTTTTAACTGTATTTTTGTATTTGTGCATATATTTTTAGAAGCTTTTTGACTGTTTCCGATGGGGATGTGAATGACGGGTGTAGCGAGTTACTTGGTCTTCTTAGCACGCTTCTGTTCTCGCAAATGAAGTCTGCAAAGAAGTCTGAAAGGGATTTTAGAGGCGCCTCCCTGCAATAAGACACAAACCCAGGCAAACTCGTAAGCCAATACAGAGGGGTCTGGGTTTATCTGGACCCCCGGGCATTTGGGGTTATCTGGGGTCAGCTGCAGCGGTGGCCGGAGGAAGGAGCCGGGCAGGCCCTGCAGTGGGTGAGCTCCCCCGGAGACATGGCACCGGCCCCGGGTTTCTCCCCGCTGGCACGCGGCGGCTGGTCGGGGCGATGGCTGCGCGGGAACCGGGGCTCCCTGAGCCCACCGTGGCGCGGCCGCGGGGGGAGCCAGGGGCTGCTGCGGCGTTCCCCGGGAGCAGAGGCGTTCCCCCAGACTGTGTGTACTTCTAACAGCGCTTAAATAAAACATCACGGGAGAGCCGCGATCGCAGAGCCCCGCCGCGCTTGTCGAGCGGCTGGCAGGCGGCATCAATAGTTAATAGAAAGCCACTTACGGCTCTGCTCCTGTTAAATCCCCCATCAATTATAAATACGGCATGAATTATTCACTTAACATTACTTAAGTCGTGGTCTGCACCTAACATATTTTTTTAATTTATTCAAATAAACAGTTGCGAGGTTGTGGGCTTGCCACGCGCTGTCAGGGTTTAAGCGATGGACGGACAAATCCGTTGCACAGATTGGGTTAGAAATCCCGCCTTGTTTCCCGGGGAGCTGAGAGCTGGTGCCTGTATATAAGGTATTTTGTTCTCGCAGCTCATGTTTATCAGTGGTGGAGGCACTTGAAAATCCCGTCCCACTGTCCCCGCGCCGTCGGCCAGGCTCGGGACGGCTATTTTGATCCCCCCCTCGTGTTGGACCCCGCTTTGGGGGGCGGGGAGGGGAGCTGGCGAGCTGGCTGCCAGGCAGATGGCTCTGCCTTATGAATTTTGTAAGAAGAAGGGGTTTTGAACGCTTTCCAAGCCCGGTGCCATCACAGCGAGGGAGGCATGTTTTCTAATGGCGGGGGTAGTGCTCGGCCCCGGTTGTCTTTGTCTTTGCTGTGGTTGCACGTACTGGATTGCCTCCACCGAGCTGTAGTTCCTCTTCCAGTAAAATCTGGATCCCAGCCTGCACCGGCTCCTCCTTTCTCAGCTGCTGTGCTGACACCCAGCGCCTGACAGGCGAGACCCAGCCGCCTGGCCGCCTCGCGCCGCAGCAGAAACTGAGTCCCAGCGAGAAGCGGGAGATGGATTTCCGACGTAGAGTCGATCCTGGGGAGCGTAAAAGCACGCCCTGGTCTCTTTGCTCATCGGGTATGCACCTACGCTCACGCTTCTCCTTATATGAGTCCCCCGGTGCGGTGCAGGGAAGGATGGAGCCGGGGCTGGGGGCAGGCGTGGGGCAGGGCTGTGTGGGGCGACGAGCTGCCGTGGCTGCGGCTGGGACCAGCCGCCGGCTGGGTTGTCCCTCCTGAGGCTGCTGCCAGGGCAGGATGGTGCTGGGTGCTGGGCACCGCTCCCGGCTTGGGCGCCCTGGGGGTGACGCTGGCTGTGGGGCGACGGTCCATCAGGAGCAGCGGGGAGACAAGGGCGTGTTCGCAAGAGGCCTCATCTCAGCTGCTTTGGGTGTCCGCAGCCATCGCTGGAAGCCCCGGGCAGGGGCAGGGGCGCTGCGCCAGGACCCCGTCCCATGCCTTGCCCTTACGGGGCTGTCTTCACAGAGCTTCCGGCGGAGCGTCTCCCTCCTGACCTGCGGATTTGCTGTGGCAGCAGGGGGAGATGCGCGCTACCGAGGAGCCGGGATGGACTGATCCACCTTTGAGACAGTAATTCTTCCAGTACGTGCCAAGGGATAACCACAGCGCTTAAAGAAGCGCCTGTTTCTGTGAGGGGGCGCCTACGGCTGTGCCGCCCGTGACGGAGCAGCTTGGGTTTCAGGGGAGAGCTCAAGCGGCTGCGGGAAGCTGGGGTGGGAGCTCCGGGATGGAGGCCCGGGGTCCCCCCTGCCCCGGAGAGCCGGGGGGCTGCCCGCCCGGGGGGCTGCGCCGCGGCACCTTGCTGGGATGCTGCAGGGAACGGCAGGGCCCGATCCTGCCGGGATGAAGCCCCGTCTGGCAGAGGTGCTCTCTGGGGTCCCAGCCGGACTGGCTGCGTCTCCTCCAGCCGCCCTGCGCCAACCGGCAGCTCTGTGCCCCCCCCAAAGCCCCCACCGCTGGGGCACGAGGGGGGGGGGGAAGGGCTTGCGGGCGCTGCCTTAAAATCAGGTTTCTTTAAAGAAGCTGTGAAATCCATCAGCATAATAATTAACTCTTTTTACTGGGAACTGAAGTGCAGGTGTGAAGATATTCTTCACACTTTTTTTTTTTTTTTTTTTTTTAAAAAAAGATGAGAGTCACAATGTAAATAACCTTTTTTTTTTTTTCCTGGTTCTTCTGGTGGCAAATCTGCTTTGTAACGCAGCCCCTGTTCTCGCCGTGCAATCCAGCGTGCTGTACCACATTACGGCCTGATCTCTATGACTGATTTTTTTATTTTTTTATTTTTCCCTTTTGCAAGCTTTAAAGATTTTCTTTTTTTTTTTTTGGTGCTTTCGGTGGACGCAAGAAGCAAAGTGGGAGCTGTTTGTGCTTCCAGCCGGGAATGCCGCGCTCCAGCCCAGGCAAACCTCCAGCTCCCAGTGGGGTCTCAGCCGAACCCCCTGATGCCTCCGCAGCCCCCGGCCCCCGCACCGCCTGCGCCGGCGGAGCTGCTCTTTTCTGTAGAAGCTAATGGCTTTGGCTGAGCGTAAGGACAATTACCATCAAAGGGAGCCCGTCCTCAGAGGTGAGGTTGGGTGATGGAGGAGCTGCCAGTGAAAACTCAACCGTCTATATACGTGCTAATTAGGCGTGTGGTACAGCAGGCAGTGTGATTTCGGGTTTGCCATTAAAGAAGTAAATTCTTCAGGAAATCATCCGCACTTGTGGCCGCTCACGCCGATTACTGGTAACGCCAGCGCCTGCAAGCGCGGAGAGCGCCGCTCGCCCCGTCTCGCTTGAGGCTTCAACCGCGGAAATTTTGTCACTTCAAACTTTCTGAAAACCTGCGAGTTAATTACTTAATTAAAAATAATAATGATTGATGAATACTGCAGGTGTACGCTAAATTATTCAAATAGAAGCAATCCAAATTGGACTAATTAGATTACACTTCACTTCAGGTGGATGGGAGCTTGCAAAGGTTATGTTGTGACAGCAGAACCACAAACAGAAATAAAAGCCGGCGCGGAGGCCGCGGCGCGGGACGCTCTGCGGTGCCTGCCTCGGCAGCCTTTGTGCTCCCATAAATTATTTCACTACTGTTTTTGCTTAGCTCTTTTTAACTTATCTTCAAATGCTTCCGAGACAAAATTAGATGAAAAAGAAACTCTTCAAAAAAAAAAACAAAAAAAGCGTTTTAGAAATCCTTTTCCAGAGAAGCGAAAGCGGGCTGCGGGGCGATGCGGGGGCCGGGGGTGGGAGGTAGGGAGCTGCCGGCGGAGATGTCCCCTCTCCCTGTCTTTCCAGGGGCCGATAAGCCGAGCTGCCCGCTGGTGCATTCTTCCAGGGCTGGAGCATCTTCTCCCGGCTCTTGGAAAAGACCACTGGTGAAGCGCCGGAGGAAGCCCCGGCGATGCTCGGGGAGAGGGTGGGCAACGGGGTCTCAGCCGCCGGCGGCACAGGGACGGAGCGGGGCAGCTCACTCCCCCCGGGAGCGAGTGCTTTCCAGCCCGGATGAGCGGCAGCATCCTCCCGCGAGCCCCCCCGGCGAGGGCAGGAGTCTGGGCTGGGAGCGGCAGCGTCTCAGTGCGGGTTTGCTGCGTGCTGACCGTCGCCAAGCGAGCGCCCGTCCCCCTTGTCTGGAGAGAGCCTTTAATTCGGGCTCCCTCTCGGCAGAAATTAACCTCGGCTTTCTAAAATAAATGCTTTTGACCCGCCAGCGGACTGGCGCCGCCAGGTTTTGGGAGTGCTGTGCTGTCCGCCGATACGCTGCGAACGGGAGAATCTAGTTTGGAAATGTACGCGAAACCGGGCAGAACGTATATTTTATTTATTGATCATAAAATATACATCAGCCGGGGTTTTTAAGCTGGTCAGGCTGGTTTCCGCTGCGCGTGACCGACTGGTTCGGTGGAAGGAGCCAGATCCCCAACCCCACCAGGGACTGGGGCTGAATGCCATAGGATGCTCCTGAGCCGGTGTAGCAGAAGCGCTCTCGGAGCGCCGCTTTGGAAGCCGGAGCGCCTTTCCCCGGGCTCACAGCTGGTGCCGCATCCCCATCCCTGCCCGGGTGCGTGGGCAGGTTCCTTGCTGGCCAGGAGGATGGGTAGAGCAGGGCTGCCCCAAACCGCTGCGAGGCAGGAGAGAAACGAGTGGAGCTTTTTCAATGAAAAACCGACATACGCGGGAAGCAAAGGACCGTTTGTTCTGCTTCTCCGTCTCGGGTTTGCGGCAGTAGCTGCAGCCCCTTTCCGAGGCGCTGGGGCTTCTTGCAAGTCTGGTACCGCTGCTTTGCACAGGAGAGGGCCATCATCCGTGCGGGCTCCTCCGCGGGAGGAGGAGGGAGAGCGCGTCCAAGGGCCGACGTGAGCGGCTGGTGGGGACCCCTTTGGCGGCGCAGTGCTGCACCCAGACCCTTCCCGGCCCCCAACTCCGGTGCTGACCCCATCCCAGCGGCCGTGGGGTTCCCACCCTGAGCAAGCAGCCCCCCCCCCACCTGTGGGACACATTTTGGGGAGGCGCTGGGCTCCCGTGGGGCAGCCCCGGCACTGCTCCTGGTGAGCTGTGGGCTGGCAAGAGCAGCGCGGCCAAGGGGGGGGATGGGGGGGTGGGGATGAAATACCCCCCCGGATCAGTTTGCCGCGCGATGCATATCATATCCCTGCGGAGGTTAAAGAGCAGCAGCAGCAGAAATCTCATAAACAGTCGCAAAATTGCTGCCTCTCCTCCTCAGGCACCGTGCAGCGTGAGGGCAACTGCTCCAGCCTTCCCCCCTCCCTGATTAGGCAGGACGGGCTGGTGCCCCTGCCAGCACTCGCGTTATAAGCCCCGCTCATCAGCGCGGCTCCTCTGATTGCAGCCCCCCCCCCCCAGCCGCCGTCTGGGCTCCCCATCAGCAGCAGCACCAGCCGGAGCACGGGGGCCTCCGATAACGGGCCATTAACGATGAATAACGTGGGCAAAATGATGTGCGAGTCACCTTTCGGTCCGGCTGCAGTGCGGCGTGTCGCTCCGGTCCCCGGCAGCCTCTTCACTGGCGTCACGCGTGGTTTCTCGCACGTGGCGAAGGGCAGCGGCCGGCTGGCTCCGGCTGTGGCCACCGAGTCCGATGGCGCAGGGGAGCCATTGAGGGGGGGAGCAGGTCCCTTGGCGCACGGGCGAGGTGGGGTGCTGCTGAGGGTGCGGGCGCTGGCGGGGTGCAGCAGTGCCGTCCCCTGCTGTCCCTGCAGGCGGGTGATTTCCACGGCTCCCGGCTGCTGCCCACGCTGGGGGAGGACGAGCGCATCCCCGGGGTCCGGCGGGACGGGGAGAGGACACGGCCGGGGGAGCACCACCGCTCGCTCCGCTCCGTGCAGCGCTGCTCTCCCCGGCGCTGCCGGTGCTTCCACATGAGCAGGCGGGTTATGAGTTTTCTCAATAAGCGCATTCCCTCTTTGTTTTTTGTTTTTTGTTTTTTTTTTTCTCCCCCTTTTTCTGCTCAGAGGAAACAAAAAGCCAGCAATGCCTGGCAGCTCATCCCGCCTGAGGATGTAAGCGCTCGGACCGGTTGCTGTATTAAAAGGGAAACGCTTCTTGCATTTACATTTAGATTGAAACAACATGTGTCAAAGGTGGCCAATGGCTCCCCGGGATAGCAGTGGCCTGATGGCGGGACCGTTCTTGTCAGTTTATATGATGAAGATAGCGGGTTTTGCATTTGAAATTTGATTACACCGACATAATTATTCCCTTTGTTGAGACAATTGTATGGTACAGAGTAAAACATACGGTGCCTCCGTGCATGAGATGCGGATGGAGCACTGGGCTGGGTGGGACGGTGGGTTCGCAGTCTCCTCCCCACCGCGGCGCTGCCCCCATGAGCGCAGGGCTGCTCAGCACAGCTGCTCTCTGCCTCCGGGAGCACAAGCCTTTCTCTTTTGCACTGATTTGAGCCCAAAATGCTGAGTAGCACATTGACTCAGAGCGTTTCCCCTCACTCTGCCCCTGGCCGTGGCTCTGCCGGCCGCCTCCTCTCTCTCCTCCTCCTCCTCCTCCTCCTCCTCTTCTTCCTCCTTCTCCTCCTCTCCTTCTTCCTTCTCCCCCTCGCTGGCTGCAGCATCCTCGGGAGCCGCGGATGTGCTGAGCCCATGCTAAAGGCAGGGCATCACAGAAACCGAGCGGTGCCCCTTCTCCTCCCCCCGTCTTCTTTCTGCAGATGTATATCGCCAGAATTCGCTTTACAGTAACGCCCGAGCCCCGAGAGCTAAAGCGCACTTTGGGCACAGGCTCGTGCGAATCCCTCGGCGGAGAGCGCGCCTGGAGCCGCCCCAGATTGTCCTCTGCAGGCGACTGGGGCTTTCCTCTGCGGGTAATGAGCCCGGGTGCCTGGGGCGACGGCGGGGGTCTGCTTTAGCAGCATCGCTGTGCTTGAGCAGCGTCAACTCTCATTAAGAAACAGGTATTTCCATGCTTACACTCAACCTGCCGCTCGGGCGGCGTGGGGGCAGGGGACCCCAAGGTCACCCGCAGCGTGAAGAGCCCATGGCCGTGCAGTCCCCAAAGCCACCCCGGTGCCCTGCACAACCCCCGCCTGAGGCCACTGGCTCCTCTCTGCCACGCAGCGTGGGTGCCCCGGACCGTGGGTGCCCCAGACCGGAGTGGGGCATCCCCGGGGGGAGGCGGGCTGGAGCCCCGGCTCAGCAGCATCAGCCCCGCGGTGGTGCCATTTCTTTCGGCGTGCCCGTGGCGGTCGTGCAGAAGGCAGCGGGGCCGGGGGGGGGGACCCCACCAGCCGCCGGCACACGCTGTTTGCTGCTCTCGTTTGCCAGTGGGGTCGGGGGGGCCGGGGGGGTGCGCGCCGCTGCGTGCCCACCCGCCTCCCTGCCAGTCACTGTCAGGTTAATAACAGCGGAACAGAGGAAAGGGATTAAATGCAGCCACTGAACTATATTTAATTTGTGCTGTATCCTGGGGCTGAGGAACTAGTTCAATAGAGGCTCTTATCAGCCTGCTCGAAGGGCTGAGCTTTTTATCTAGCGGTTGTTTTCCTGCCTGCTCTTGCGGTTGCAAAGAGCTGAATACGGGCGCGCAGAGAGGCGAAGCTTGGGGCTCTCTCCCCTGGGGCTTTTCTCCTCTCGGGGGTCAGCGTTTCACCCCATGCCCCCTCCCGAGCCCACGGCTGCTTACGGGGCCGATGCCGGCCCGGGGAGCATCTCCGCTGCCTGGGCAGCGGGCCATCCCCACGCGACTCCGAGCAGTTCCCGTGACAAAGCGGATCCTTTCCACCCTCTGCGTGTGCCCGGGCCGGGGTCGGGGGGAAGCACAGGGCTCGGAAGCGCTGAATTTCAGAAAGCCTCTTGGCAGCGTTCAGGTTTTTACCAATACCCGCGCATTTCCAGAAGCCGCTGTGATGCTGTGCAACCCAAACCGGGATATTTCTTTGCATGCTTTTATGAACTGAAATGCTCTTCCCCTCGGGCCCGCGTGCCCGGCGATCCCCGGGCTTCCATTACTTACTCTGACAGTCTGCCGGCTCCTGCGCCGTGGCCTGTCGCAGCCCGCGCTGCAAATCATCTCTCACCTTGTCACCACCGAGATGGCAATTCTACTGCTGGCAGCTTCAGTCGCGGTGAATTTGCAGCTCACGCTCCCTCTCCTTCTCTCTCCGCCGCGTGATGGTTTAGAAAACATCACGAGGATTTCCTTCCGAGCTGAAAGGACACGGAATGCCGTGAACACGGCGGTGCTCAGCCGCGGTGCGCGGGTGGTGCCGGGTCGGCATCTCTGGTGTGCCGCGAGGCCGCCCGGCCGCGGGCGATGCTGGGTCCATGGTGCCATCCGGGCCATGCTGCTCGACCAGCTTTTCCTCACTGTAGTTTGAATTATGAGTTGAGTTTCTGGGTTTTCTTATCAGCTCCAGCGCCTCTGAAAAGGGCTTCGTTTCCAAGCAGGTGCGTGAGTGGCGGAGCAGCCCCGAAACGCCCGGGAGCAGCCCCACGGTCTGTGCCCCGCTCTGTCCCCCGCAGGGACACGGTGCTCTCACACCGGGTGCTTTTAATGTGTAATCTCAGATTTACTCATTTGGTGTGTCGGCGTTACATTTTGATTTGGCAGAGCCATACAGCCGTGTGCTCAAATCACAGCACGGGCACAACACCGCAGTTGCCGTACGCAGCCGGGTCACTGCTGAGACGTGCCCGTCCCCAGTCGCGATGTGCTCACCGCCTCGGCGCGGGGCATCCCCGGCTGCAGCGCGGGACGTGGGGGTCGGAGCCAGCTCCAGCCCGTTGCTCTCTTCACACTTTGTTTTATTACTTCTCCGGGTTTTATACTCTACGTTGGGCTGAGCCACACATTTGCTTGGCCCACGCTGGTCTGGCTGGCCCAGGAAGACATTACTCCCTGCTAATTATCTCCAGGAGGGCTGGTTGTACAACCGGTGATGCCCCGGTGCAGCCACGCGCCTGGCGCCACAGCCTCCATCCCCTCCCCGGAGTTAAGTTCAGTTTCTGCCTGGGACTCGCTGGTGGCTCCTTACATTCTGCCCGGCGCCTGGGACTTTTGGCTTCTCTCCTCTGAGCCTTTTTCCGCTGTGGGGGATGTTTGTTGGTCACGGAAGGGTCCAGCTTCATTTGCTGCTGCTCTCGTGTACGATGGAGATGACATTTTACAAGTTATTGCATGTGCAGCAGGGCGCGGGGGCAGGTAGTGGGGTGGGGGGAGCTTTGGTGGGCGCCTCGCTCGCCTCCTCCGGGGTTCGGGGGCGCCGTGGCGGGGCGCAGGCGCTAACCCGGTGCCCTCCGCGCAGGAGCAGCAGCTGGCGGAGCTGGCGGCGGTGCGGCAGGTCCTGCAGGCTGACCTGGGGACCTCCATCCGGCGCATCGCCGATCTGCAGGTGGCCCTGGAGGAGCTGCGGTCCAGCGACGAGAGCGATGCCGAGAGGTGAGGGCAGGAGCGCCGGGGGCTGCGGGGGCTGCGGGGAGGCTGCGGGGGGGCAGGCTCGGGTGCTTTGCGGTGGGGGAGGACGCCGCACCATGCGGAGGCGATGCCAGCGTGGCTGTACCCGCACATCTGCCTCCGCGAGCGTTTGCGCTGCAGTGGCACATGTTTACAAAGAAGAAACTTGGTGTTAATGAAAGGTTTCATGAAAAAGTGTCACCCCGCTTTGCTTAAAGTAAGCAAAAAGGACAGAAAGAGTCCCCTTCGCAGAGCAAGCTCCCGTCCCCAGCAGCGTGGCGTGCTGCCACGCGTCACTGGGTGCCCCAGCACTGGATTTACGGGTTGAAAATCCTGCGCTTTGGTCAGCCACAGGAGCTGGGGAAGGAGGGAGGAGGATATTACTAGGAAAAAAAAAGGGGGGAAAAATTCTAGTAAATTTTTCAGGTTTTATTTCTACAGCCCTCCAATTTGCCCCTCTGCTGCGCCGCCAAAGGGGCATCGTGACAAATGGAAACAAAATAGATAAATGCATTTTTTAAGGAAAAAAAAAAAAAAAAAAAAAAAGCAGAGATGTACTTGTCACTGTGCCGTGAGAAGAGATTTTCTTTCTGTAGTGATTAAACCGGGGAAGGGTGAGACAGAAACCGCGAGCTCAGAAATTCACTCCTGCGTAAAACAAAAGTGATTTCCAATACAATTGACACATTAGCGGGAGGTGAGAAGCGCTTCGCGGCAGGGACCTCCGCGGCTGCTGCCTGCAGGAAGAGCGGTGTATTTTGCTCCCTGCCCTCCGCGGCGCGGGCACGGCCGCAGCGCTCTGCCGGCGCAGACGCACCGTACGCTGCAGCAGCGGCGCCCGTCCCGGCCGTGGGGCTGCACGCACTGGGGTCCCTTTGGCAGCCCGGGGCCCGAGCAGCGCAGGGAGCCCGTGAGGGGGTCTTTGGCTGCGCAGCGTGTTGGGGACGGCCCCGCTGCTGCCTCCGCCACTGCTGCAGCTCTGCTCGGGCTGGCGGAGGGGGGGATGTTGCCCGGGAAGGTTTTCATCTCGTCAAACTCACGCGGTGCCTTTGGGGAGGCCGTGAGAGCCATCGGCAGCGCCGTGGGTGACTCTCTTTTGTCCCTTGGTTGCAGCGCGCGGACGGCGCGGGAGTCGCTCTGCTCCAGGAGAGAGCCGTGAGTGAGCCCCGGGGAGCTGCGCAGGGGCAGGAGCCTGCACCGCGTTGTGCGGTGGGTTGCGGACCACCCGCTGCCCGCGGGCAGGGCGCAGAGGGGATTTCGCACGGGCCGGCTTCGTCTGCCCCCCCATGCCCGCCGACCCGCTCGCTTTCCCTTCCAGCTCTCTTTTAAACGGGCGGGATGCTCTCGCTCCTCCGGGCTGCGCGTTGAGAATGCGAGGCTGATCTCTGGCTTGGAAGGAAAGCTGAGATCCTAAAGGATTTAGTCTGCTGCAGCAGGAGCGTGGGCTCCCGGCGGGCGGGCAGGGGTAGCGCCGGCCCCGGGGGGAGCCCGGGGGTGCGTAGGGCACGGTGGGTGCCTGCGCTCACACCGCCTCTGCCGCTGCAGCGCCGGTCCTGCGGCACTGCGGGCGACGGCGGGGTTTTCCTGCCCGCTGCCTACAGGCTACTGGTAAAAGCATGAGGGAGTGAGTTAATGGCGGCAGCGGTGGCACAAGGACCAGGCTGCCTGGGAGGGTTTGGTTTACCCAATCTGTGCCGGTGCCCCAAAACAGCCAGCGCAGAGCCCACCAGCTGGAGCCGTGGAGGAACCCCCAGTCTCTGCCCGGCCTCACACGTGCTCCAGGACTCCTTCCCGGCCCTCTTGCCTGCGCTTGTGGAGCTAACGAGGTGTCATCTCTCCCCGCAGGGACGCCTGCTCCAGCGTCGGCTCCACGCTCAGTCTGGAGCCCGCAGAGAGCATCAAGTCCTGGCTGGGGTCATCTGCGGGCTGGTCGTCCCCGGCGAGTCCCAGCGTGGCCGGGAGCCTCTCCGTGCAGTCCGTCGGCAGCCGCAGCACCCAGGGCGCGAGGTAAGGGACCCCCAGCCCGTCCCGGGCATGGCCACCTCCGTGGGTGACGGACCCGCGGCTGCTCCCCCTGCACGGGGCGCCCGTGCAGCTTTCCTCTGGGGGAACCGCGGGCGCTTGGTGCCGGCTCCAGCATCTTGCAGGGGCACGGGGGGTAGAAAAATACCTTCGCAGCAGCAAACCACCACAAAGGTATTTTAAACCCTCCTGTATTTTTTTTTTTTAATAAAAAAAAAAAAAAGGCATGAGAGGCAGGAGGAGGCTGCGGGCAGCGCTGGTTTCCCGGCGTTCGGGCGCAGAGAGGCGGCCGCGGGCGCCCTGCCCCGTCGGGGCGGCGAGGCGGCAGAGCTGTCAGCCCCGGCGGCTGCTCTCCCCTCGCAAGTGTCTGCGTGGCCCTGACCCCGCAAGTGCTGCCGCTCCCCTGGCTGCTGCCTGCGGGGGCTGTGGCTGCCCGCGGCCCCTCGGACGGGGGGACGCATGCGGTGGGTGCTGCCGGTAACTCCCTCAGCAGAGCCGAGCACCCCAAACCGCCGCGTTGTCCTCGGCGGCTCCCACGTGCGCTCTCTTTGGCTTTTATTTTCCCCCGGGGAAAAAACCAAAGTCACCCTTTAAGGGTGACGGATCGCACGGTGCAGTGAGGAGCACCGCGGCGGCACCGCTGCAGCGCCTGCAGCTGCTCAGGGAGAGGGGGACCCCCGCGGCTCATCGGGGTGGGGGCTGCAGATGCCGGCCCGGGGACGGTGGGCGCTTCGGCTGCGCTCCTTTCAGGACGTGCGGACAGGAGCTCGGGGGGACCCGTGGTGTTTTAAGGTCAAAACATCAAATCGAGGAAGGTAGTTGCTGCCACGCCGGGATCAGTGAAACGCTAGATGAAAGTCGCTACATCAAAAACATGCTTCAAGCAGTATAATATCCCTTGATGTATTCTCTAGAGATGATTTAAAGAGGCGATGCAGCCTATTTGAGGATTTGTATGCCATATGCTCGCCTTTTGCTGCTGAGGAAACAGTATGCATTTATACAGTTCTAATATAAAATATGTTAATTGTTTGGACGGTAATGCCGATGGGCTGTGAGGGAGTTGGAGAGTGGCCCAAGCACTCGCACGGCCAAACTGCCTCTGCTCAGCTCCCGCTGCTGCCCCGGGGGTCCGGCCGGGGCCCGTCGCAGGGACCCTCCGGCCCAGAGACAAACCCACGGTTTTACGGCCGTCCCCGGCGCTGCCGCGTCGCAGACAAACCGCTTCTTTGCGTTTCATGCGTGAGGCGGTTGCATGGGTTGAGTTTTGGAAAGCCCTGTAAATCGGGGTCTGGTGGCCGCATCTCCGAAGGGAGGCGGTGGGGACAGGGGAGGACGGTGGGTCTCCGTCTTGGGAGGGCTGTAGGTGAGCAGAGATGGAGCTTTGAGTCCCGGGGCCAGAGCAGTGCAGGGCCAAAGTGGCTCCAGGGAGCATCATCCCCACCGGGGGAAGGCGCTTCCTCTACTTTGCGTGCAAAAATCTGCAAAACGATAGCTTTATCGCGAACAAAAGCACACTTTGATTGCATGATGCATGATCCGTAGCGGATTGCCATGGGACAAGGTGGCAGCCACCGGTGCATGCGGATGGAAAACCCGACCAGCCGAATTCAGCGTGGGCAGGGCTGCCGGTCCCCCTGCCTGCCGGTCCCCCTGCCTGCAGCCCTGCCGGTCCCCCCGCCGGCAGCCCCTGCCTCGGGGCCTCCACACCGCACTGCTTTCCCAGGGATGGTGTGTCAGGACCCGCGTTGCCATTTTCCCATCTTTTTCCACCGTTCCCCCCCAGAAGGGGTTGGGGGCCCGGCTGGCGCTGGGCGCAGCTCGCTGGACAGATGCTCCGAGCCGACGGGGTTCGATGGGATTTGCGGACTGCCGTTTCGTTGCAGACATGAGTATTAAGCTCCCTGCTCCGATTCTGGCGAGAACTGTCCCCACTGCATTCACCTGCTTTGTACGGTGCGATAGCTATTGCCAGAATGAATTTTCTGCAGAGCGTGTCCCCCGGCAGCGGACACCTCGAGCACGCCGGAGCAGTTGGAAGCGGTCCATTGCTGCCACAAGGCAGGATTTAAGGGTGGTCGGGCAGTGCAGGGCAGGGAGCTGCGGGGGGAGGGGGGATGGGCGGGAGCCCTGAGAGCGGCCGGCTGAGACCCTGTGCCCCACCGCAGCACCCGCCAGAAAAGTCATCCCTCTGTGCTGCTGACAGGTCTTTGGTCCGAATCACTCAGCTCTGATCGTAAATGAACGGCAGCAAATCGGGAGTTAGGGCTAGTAGCATAGTTCTGAGCTGAAACACACTGGAGTCACAATAAAAGGGCAGGTATGCAGGCCTGGGGCTTAATAAAAATAACTCCCTGGACTGACCGTGGCCATTGCGAGAGTCAGTTTGTACCTCGACTTGGAAATAGTGTGACAATCTGCCTCCATCCTGGGGGTCACGAAGAGGCGAATTGCAAATCCTGATGCCGTAGCTGTGTTTGGCTTCAGCTAATCTAAGATGGAAATATTGGAGAGGAGGCTGTATGAAATGCAAACAAACAGATGATGAGACTGGTAAGGTAATAAAAATGAGATCAGCGAAATGAGCTCTTCCTTATTAAGATTCCTTTGTCTTACACAAGCATCCAGTAATGAAAAATGAATCTTCCTAGCATTCGCTTCTCAGCACTACATATGGGCTATTTCCTGAACAAACAGCTGCCAAAAGCCAGAGGAAAGCATGGAAGGCTGTTATCGTCAGTGCAGTGCACAGGAATGAGAGATTTGATTAACATTTTCTTTAATTCTCTGCTATTTAAGTGCTCGTACAAAATGTTGGCCAGCAGGGCTAAGCCTCAATAAATACGACACATTGCAGAGTTGGAATAACCTATCAGGTTTTTTTTCTTAGAAAGCCAAATCAAAACTTCATGTATTTTTTCCACCCCTCGCCAGGCCGGTCGGGGTTGCGTCGCGCCCGAGGGGCTGATCCTGAGGTGCAGGAGGGGATGGTCCTGCAGCGCAGGGCTCTGCCTCTCGGCTCCTGCATCCCGTGGCACCGCGGCATCCGCAGCCCTGGCATCCCCCGGCATCCCCCCGGCATCCCCCCGGCATCTCCCGGCATCCTTTCCCCTTCTGCTTCGGTACGTGAGAGCAGGAGCCCGGGTCCCAAGGCTGGTGGGGATCCGACACGTCTATTTTTAAACATTATTGTGTCAAAAGCAAATCAGTATATGGGAAACTGGGAGCTCTTCCGTAGGTGATGGTGTGACAAGAAAATCCTCTTCTGACAGAAATTAGGCCAGTCTCTTTTTTTCTCCCTGAGACGGAGTTGTCTTGGCTTTATTTATGAGCTACCAGGAAAAGCATCCGAGCCGCACTTCCATCCCTGGCCATGCGTTGCAATGCACGTGTGGATTTTATTGTATAAATTATTTCAACTAGCGTAATTGTAATCATGTTAATTGCTATGTAATCTTCACTAATTGTTGTTGTATGTCATTTGCTTTGGTGTGAACGGCACATTGCAGAACTCCGTTTGGCTTCGAGATGCCTTCCGAGTTCTGCATCGGGCTCTGCTTCTGCCTTCGGCCGGGGAAGACCCTCCCCGACGCGACGCTGCGGCGAGGAGCGGGGCTGCGCTGGGCGGCTGCAGCGCGCTCGCGGTCCTGCCTCCTGCGGCGTCACCCGCCGCCGGGGCTGCCACCGGCTCGGCGGGTTATTGCGAGCCTTGGGCGTTACTGGCGGCACTTAGCCGGGGATTTGCGGATGAGCAGAGGATGCTGCAAGATGGGACGGGACCGTCTCGCGCGCCTGCCCTGCCTTGTGGGGAGGTTCAGAGAAGATCGGCCCTGGGGTGGGTTTTTCGGTCGCCATCGGGGGGGGGTTAGAGGAACAAATGATGAGGATGGGGCGCTGGTATAGTAGTGTGGGGTCCAGCCGCGCTTGCGTGGCTCGCCCGGCGCTGGGGGGCGGCAGCCCGGCCTCCCCGGCTGTGCCAGCCCGGCGGGACGCGGCAGCACCGGCACCAGCCCCCGGGCTTGTTCCGTCAGAAACCTGCTGCATGGGAGAAATGACCTTGTGGTCCTCGGGCTCCTTTTGCAGAAAGTAATTAATTGCAACGGAGGTGTGATTTCAGCGCACCCATGATGCGGGAGCGGGGGATGCCGCCCTCACACATGCCAGGGCACACCGGGGCACACCGGGGCACACCGGGGCACGCCGGGGCATGCTGGGGCACACCGGGGCCGGGGTGGGCAGCAGGTCAGAGCCATCGCAGGGAAGGGTCTCCAGAGGTGGGCAAAGCGGATTTTGGCTTCCCAGGAGGGCGAGCGATGATGGGTTTTGCTGGAAGGACCCGAGCATTTTAGATGCTGGAAAGCAAGAGGAAAAGCATCAAAAGCGGAGAAATCCCGGCAGTGTTTCCCCACCGCGCGGTGCCCTTTTGCTGCTGGTGTAAGCCCTGAGGAGTATTTGCATTTTCATGTGAAACGCAGTCGGACACCAGACCGCGCCTGCGCTCGCCAGGCAGCTGGTGCTGCTAGGGGTTAGCACGCCACGACCCGGGCACCGACCTGCCGGCGCCGGCACCGCGCGCTGACCGGGGGCTGATGAGCCGTGTCCGGAGAGATACGGCTTCCCTGGGAAAACCAGCCCTTTCCCTGGCGTGTGCCGTTGGGTTTTGCTTAACGAACGCGGCTAATAGGAACTGTTGGGAGAGACAAGGATGGAGGGGGCGGTCCTGGGCTTCAGCTCTTCTGCGGGAAGCCGGGGCATGGCGAGCACGGGCAGGAGATGCTCCGTTACACAGAGGTCCCCGGGGGCTGCGGGCGCTCGGCGGCCGGGCTCCGACTAGCCGTGGGAGCCGCGGGAGCAATCCCGTGTTTGTGGCTCTCACTCCATTTCAGGCTCTAAAGATTTGCATTGAAATAGTAACTGTCCGTCGTGCCGAGCAGGACAATAAATAGCAGCGCGTAAACCGTCCCTCTTCACAGTCCATTAGTGTTTCTTACCTCTCCAGCTCACTTTTATCTGAGTCTTAAAAACTAAAGAAAAATATTGAAGCTGGCTGTTTAATTTATGCAAGCCGGTTGTGCAGCGGTTTACAATATTATTTGGAAACGTAGAGAGTGATTGGAGCAATTTCTGTGCAAATTCTCATGGAAAGGATTACAGCAGCTATTTAGGTAAGACGCAATTTAGGCTCCTAAAACCCGGTATTATCGAAATGTCTTAAACTATTAATCAGCGGCGAGGCCTCAGCAACGGCGGGTGCAGCGGTGCGGGGTAGCCCCGGAGGTTGCTGCGTTCCAGGGAGATTAAATCGCCGGTTAATTCATTTCACGTCGGATAATCAAATGGTTTGGGCCCGTTTAATGAGCTGCGGGGCCAGGCGGGCATCGCCGTGCCCTGGGCTGTGCCGGCGGGCGCCGGGGACCCGAAGCCACTCCATTACCCCGTCGCTTCTGCAGTCGCTTGCGTTTCCCGGCCACGGAGTTTGGCTGTAACCCGTCTCGGCGTGTGAATTATTTCACGGGTCAGCGGAGCCTGGTCCGAAGGGGTCCAGCGCAGTGGCTGGATTATCTGCTCTCACCCCGTTCCCATGGCAACCCCGGCATTCCCAGGGCAGGATGCTTCATTAGTGGCGATGTAAAACTTGACCAGTGCTCCCACGCCTCGAAGCCTGCTGGCCTGCCAGAGACGGGTTTATGTTTAGGTTCTGCTCCTTTACTCTGCCCTTCGCTCCCTTTTCCCCTTCTCCGCTCTCTCTCAGACAAATTCGCACCCCGGCAGCCTTCTCATTAAGGCCAGGTCCAGCTCCTCGGCTGAGGGGTGCCGGGGTGTCCGCCAGTGGGGATAATCCAGTGGCAGCTGCCAGCACCGGCCGCAGCCTTTGTCGGAACGCGTCGCCCGCAGGCGCCTGCGCTCCCCGTCCCAGCGGCAAGCGGCTGCGCGTGAGCCGCCTATAGATAGTGACGGGCTGTCATTGATCTGACGCGCTGTGCCGAGGAGAGGCACGGCGGCGCGGCTCTGCAGAGCGCCTGCCTGGTTTCAGACGTGCCCTGGCAAAGAGGCCCTTTGCCTTTCCCCACAGTGGGACAGGCAGAAAATCCAGTTTTTCAGCCCTTCAAGCTGAAAAGGTGCTTAAAGCGGAGGGCACGTAAAGTGTCACACTGGGAGCTTAGTGCCAGCAGTGCCACCGAGGCCACCGGTGACCGCAGCCCCCTCCCCATCTCTGTGCAGCGGCTGCACGAGGAAGGGGACACACTTGGGGCAGAGAAGGCATTTGGCAGCTGGCGTGTGCCACCGTCCAGCCGCTCGGGAGGGCCTTCGGCAGCCGAACAAGCACCGCATTGGCATCCCGCAGTGCCCGAGGAGATGCTCCCAAGCTCCTGTCCTGGTGGATCGGGGGGGGGGGGGGGGGTCAGTGCCATCGAACGCTTTGGGGAGGGACAGGCGGGTTCTGGAGGAAGGCAGGACCGTCCCCTGCTCCCACCACACTGCCACCCCGTCCTGGTCCCGCTCAGCGAGCGGCTGCTGCGGGGGTGGGTATGGTGGTACCGTAGCAGTCCCGGAGCAGCTCATGCAGCCCCACGGTGAGGGGCAGGAGGGAAATGCCGAACGCCGCCTGGCCGGCAAGGCTCCTCCTGGGCGCCGTCTCCTGCAGGGCTGCCACCGTGTGCCCATCCCCGCCACAGACCTGCTGCCTGCTGCTCTGCTCTCAGCGCGCAGGGCCGTGCCACGCTATCGTTATTATTATTGGTATTATTACTGTTGTTGTTGTTGCGGCGGTGGTGATCATCATTACTGCCCTTTCTGCTGCTTCCCCCCTGCACAAGCTGCGACCCTGGTGGCAGGAGCAACAGCTGCCCGTGCTGAGCCGATGCCGTCCCCAGTTTGGCACCGCGTTTCGGCTAAACCAAGGCCCCAGCCGGCCCGCCAGCCTGCCGGGGATGGGCTGCGTGCTCTGGGCATGCTCTCCTGCCGTGACGGTGACCCGTGTGGCTCCTCTTCGGCGAGCGGAGGTGGAGCCCACGCAGCTCCCACGTCCGCATCAGTCCCCATTTGCAGCGCGACGCCCCATCCCCACACGTCGCTTCTGTCAATTGCTCTTGAACGAGCGGATTTTTTTCCCCAAAGTGCGTTTGCTTGGCAGGATTGGCGCCGTCGGGGTGGGGAGAGTCCTCCAACCACCCGGCTGTGCACTGCTGCCCGCTCTGCAGGCTCTGCCTCCCCTTCTGGGCCTGTCTCCGCTCCTCCGAACCTGCCTGAGCCAAAGGAAATCCCCACGGGAAAGCAGTTTGTCCCTTCGGGCGTGCTGCTCGTGCTCAGCCCCGGCCAGGCGTTATTTGGCTCTTGCAGTTCACAATCGTTTTTCCTCCCCAGCAGCCGCCTGGGTGAGACGTGCCCCAAAATAACGTTAAGATACATTCGGGGTGCCCTGTCAGCCGGCTGCATAAGATTTCAGTGAATAATCTTTGGTTTGGACAGAAATAAAATAAATCCTACATATTGCTATAATCTGACAGGGAAAAAAAAGGACACGTGGAGGTGCGTGTTGGTTTGGCAGAGCTCAAGGCGGTCCCATCACACACTATGCTGCGGATTTCGCCAGGTTGGCTGACTTAGGGTTATTTAAGATAAAATCTTTGGGCATTGCCCAACCGCTAGGTGCAGCAGGGGGAGTTTATTCTGAGGCTGCTATGCAAATAGCGGCTTTTCGCTGCTCAGCCTCCTCCTTGCTGAATGACATTACGGATACTGGAGCTCACGCAGCTGAGACTAACGCCAGCATCTCTTCTTTAGGGTGAGCAGAGACGCCAAGGAACCAGCAGCGAGCCGGCCGGCGTCCTCCCGCAGCGCCGCCAGGTCCGTTGATGCTGCCGATCCAGGGAGGGTTGCGAGTCCCGCGCTCGGTGCTCGACGACGGGAATATGGAAAACCTCGGGCAGATGAAGAGGAGCTGGAGAGCCCGAAAAAGGCTGCGGATAGGACAGGAGAGATGTCCCCGTCGCTGCTGCGGCGAGGGGGGTCCCCAGCCCCAGACGGGAGGTTCCCCAGCCCGCTGTCGCCGACGGTGCCGAGGAGGAGAGGGCTCTCTCCAGCGGCGGGGCCGGTGCCCAGCTCGTCGGCCGCCCTCTCTGAGTATGTGGAGGAGCTGCGGCGGCAGCGGGGAGCGGAGCGGGAGCAAGGGCGCCCGGCGCTGGGCGACACCTCTCCCCTCCCCATTTACCGCACCACCGGTGCAGCGGCCCTGCGGCGCTGCAGGGCTCTCCCGGCAGCGGCGGAGGATTCCCCAGGGAAGCTGGATGGGAATCAGGTGGGGGAAGGCGAAGGAGCAGGCGCCGGCCTCGTGCGCTCCTCCAGCCTGCGGAGCATGGCCTCGGAGCCGGCCGAGCCGGCGCGCTCCCCGGCACTGAAAAGAGCATCAAAGTTTGGCTCCTACGACTCCCTCCTGCAAAACCTCGACAGCTCTGGCCGCCGGCCGAGCTCTGCGGCCGTGGGGATGGAGGTGCTGGGCACACTGCAGCCCAGCTCCTGGAGAAGCTACTTGGAGCCATCGGTGGAAGAGGTGGAGGTGGGCAGGGGCGCTGGGGGGCTCCTGAGCTCACCGTCCAGCGACGGGCCGGGCGAGGGGAAGGGCAGCGACCCCTTCAGCTGGCGAATACCCACCCTCAACTATGAGAGGAGAACCAACATCGACTTCGACGACTTCCTCCCGGCCATCCGCAAATCCCGCTCCACCAGCAGCCTGGCCAAGCCTGGGAGGGACAGAAAGGACGGCCACCGGCCCCTCACCGTCCGCTTCCAGGATGAAGCCGTAGCAGGCGGCTCGGCGTCCACCGAGACAAAGGGCACGGCCAAGCGCAGCCCGGCCCCACAGGAGGACCCCGGGGACCTCTCCGACTCCTCCTCATCCTCCGGCTCCCTCCTCTCCTCCCGGAGCGCCGACAGCATCAAGCGCCGACCGCGGCCCCAGAGAGGGGATGGGGAGGGATGCAGCGGCAAAGCCACCCAGAGCAGCGGGGCAAGCCGCCGGGCGGAGGCAGAAGGGAAGGAAGACGATGTCAACAGCATCATGAAGAAGTACCTGGGAAAAGACTAAGGTAACGGTGCTGAGCCTCCCACCGGCACCAGCTCAGAGCCGTGGTGGCAGTTTGGCAGTGCTGCCCCCGAGCCGCTGCTCCTCCAGCCCACACAGTGCCTGCAGCGATGCCGTGGGGTGCGTGGGGACAGGGTGGCACTGGGCCAGCGGGTGTCCCCGTGCTGCCCCCTGACATGCTGGAGCAGCCCCGGGCAGGGGAGGTGCTGGCCCGGCTTCGGCCCCGCTGCCCGCCTGTGCTCCCTGCTCTGCCGCAGCCAGGACGGTGCCAGGGATGCCCCGCGACGCGTGTGGCACTGGGGATGGCACCACACTGACCCTCTCCTTGCCCCCTTCAGAGCTGCAGGGGGGGTGGGCAATGGGGACGCTGCCAGTGCTGGGGACAGCCCCAGAGCTGGCCACAACACCAGCCCCGAGTCCATTGGGGTCCCCCGGCGACCCTGTCCCCCAGCTCCTACCACACCACCCAGCAGACACATCCTCCCGAGCCCCGCTCAGCGCTCGCCCCGCTCAGCGCTCACCCCGCTGCTGGTGCTCATTCAGTTATTTGGAAATCCGCTTTGGCCGGACGCTGGAGGTCACCCCCTCCGGAGGAAGGGGGTCCCGCCTGGACCAGGCGTGCTTCCCCCGGCTAGCAACTGCCTCCGACAGCCGCTTGGCTCCAATTTCTCTATTGCAACTGACACTTCCAGAATTAGGATTTATTACTGCAATCCAGGTTTGAAAGCGAAGTCCCTAATGAATGCACCACAACTGTAATTAAGTGTTTAAAATAGATTAGAAAAACATTTTGTAAAACCATTGCCTTTAGACTAACTTATTGGATGTCAAGCTGTGACCAAATTGACTAAGCCAACACAAGAAGGGAGCGCGTGTTAATAAAACATTTCTTTCCAGGAAGCGCAATTTGCATAATGAAACGTCCCACTTTCTCCAGACTTTGTTTCAATAAACGGCAGCAACCGGCCTCAGCACCGCACCGGCCGAGGAGCCGCGACCGGGCAGCCCGCTGCCTCGCTCCTTTGGAAGAGCGCCCCATCGCAACCCTGTCATTTAAACAGAGGCTGAAAGTGGCTCCCCAAAAGTCGTGGGATGGTTTTACAGGCGACGAGACTTTTTTTGTTTTGTTTTCAAACATATCCTGCTTTCCGTATGCCCCTGCCCCGTTTCCCATCACCGCAGCTTTGCTCAGGACCAGCCGCGGGGATGAGGGACTTTCTTGTTCTCCTGCAGTCGTTTGACTCGGGAGTTGGTGCTGTAATTAAAACCCGGCGGCCGCCGTAGGTGCCTGATAATTTGCCACGCTGGCCGGGGGAAGGCCACGCTGTAAAGACCTGAAGAAACACCAGAACTTTTTGACCCGGAAGGTGCAGCCCAGATGTCTCATCCCACGTGGCGCTGCTCAAAAACCAGCTGAACGGCCGAAGGATGCTCTTGGGTCTGGATGTGACACCCAGCAACAGTGGAGCCGGAGGGTCCGTCAAACCGAGCCGCACATCGCAGAACCTCTCTATATGCTTTTCTTTTCTTTTCTTTTTCTTTTTAATGTTTCCGGAGGCTGAGACTTTCCCTGAGGCTTTTATAATTCCGTAGATGTTTGAAGACAGATCTGTATGTGCTTTCATGGCTTCTGCCCATCTGGGACACGTGGGCACATCCCGCTGGCACGCAGGGCAGCGCTGCGGTGCACGTGGCGATGGGAGGCTGCATTCGGATGGCTGCTTGGTTTTTACACAATAAAATATTTGCTTCTTTGACACGAGCCTCTCCTGGTCTTTCCTTTGCCCGCAGCGAGAGCAGGTCCACAGAAGCCGCCTGGTGCAGAGCCGAGCGCTCCCCCCGGCGGCCCCCCCGGCTGGGGGCTTCTCACCGGAGACCCTCAGAATCACAGAATTACAGCATCTCCTAGATTGGAAAAGACCTGTAAGATCATCTGGTGCAATCATTAACCTCACACTGACGACCCACCACTAAACCCTGTCCCTGAGCGCTATACCTACGCGACCCTTAAATACCTCCAGGGATGGGGACTCCACCGCTGCCCCGGGTAACGCATTCCAGTGCCTGATGACCCCTTCAGTAAAGAAATTCTTCCTAATATCCACTCTAAACTTCCCCTGGCGCCGCTTGAACCCTCCAGCCTCCCCATCTCTCTGTACTCACAAAAAGCTCTTTTTTTCAGCCTCGAAGGGATCCAAACTTACTCATTTATCGGAGGTTTGTGGCAAAATTGTACAGGTACGTGAACATATCTCTCCTTTCCCTCCGGGATTTCTAAGTAATTTGCTCGCCTGGGACATTGCACCAACCCAGTTGGAGCCTCCGGGGCAGCCGCAGCGCGGCAGCGGCTTGGAAAGGCAAATTGGGCAGTTTTCAGCCTTTTGCTTTGCCTTTTGGATTCTTCACATTCATTTCCAGTCGAAACCAGAGCCCTGCAGCAAGAGGCATTTTCCTTGTCGCAGGCAAATGCCAAAACCTCCGGATGCGGGTTCGCATCAGCAGTTTGCTGGGCCGCCCGTGGGCTGTCAGCAATTCCCGGCAATTCCGCGCTGCCGGCCGGCTCCGGCTCCAGCTCCGCGCTGCCGGCGGGCGGGAGGCAGCTCCGCGCAAGGTGACATTCCCCCCGCTCCCAGGGCCCCCTTTCGCAAGACGACAGCAAGTGAAGAAATAACCTCTAATTAGTTTTAAATTGGCCTTTCTAATGATTCCGTTAGTTCTGGAAACAAGAAATCAATGCGTTTTGTAGTTTTTCCGTGTCTGGGCGCTGCGGCCAGCGCCGTGCGCCGGGGGGGCGGTGGGATCCTGCCCCATCCCGGCTGGCAAAGCTGCTGCTGGGACACCCCGTGCTTTGCTCTCTGCGGCGAGTCTCGCTCCCCCGATGGATTTCAGGCTCCTTTGGGCAGAGATGGGCATCTCCTGCGGTCGGATTCGGACCTCAACAAGCAAGAAAAACACCGCCCACCGAGCCCCCGCCGGGGGACTGTGCTTCACCCCAACCTTCCCCGCCTTCAGGCAGGTTTCGTGACACGTACAATGAAGATGATTTATTTCGGATGTTTATCCGGCCACGCGCTCTGCTTTGGGAAGCAAGGGGCCAGCTTTCGCTGCTGCAGCACGTCCGCGGGGTCGCCGCAGAGCGGCGCTTTCTACGAGCACGTTCCGTTCTCTCAGAGCTCAGTGCAACCCCGATAAGAAAGCGTCCGTATGGCTTGGGGCTTTAAAAAGCTTTTTTTTTTTTTTTTCCCCCTTGGAACTGGCAAACTGCAGTGCGCTGCGCTGTCATTGCAGTCTCTGCAATTTCACAAATTAAGGGAAAGGCATCTTCTCCCTAGTTCTCTCTGCATAAAGTATACAACTCAAAGAAGAAAAAAAAAAAATTCCAAAAAATCCTGTACTCCCTTCTGTGCTTTCAGATGAAAAAAGAAAAATCACAGATTGTGTGGTTTGGAAGAGATATCTTCCTGGTCTGTCCTTCCAACTTGTCTGGAATTCTTTAATAATATATTCGAACAAACAGTTCAGGGAAAAATCTTACAAAGTGGCACCGGCCGAGCTGGGCGGGAACGGGAACTTTTTCCCCATGAAACTTCATGTGATGCTGAACCTGTCCTGGCCCCCCCCGAACCCCCCGCTCGGGGGGACACTGTGGGAAGGGCTGCGCAGGGACATCGTCTGCTTGGGCAGGAGGTCCTGCCCCTCTCCCACCGTGGTGGCGATGGGCGCAGGACTGGTGCTGGCTGTCCTGGGAGCTGTCACCAAGACCCGGCTTCACACATGGGAAGAGGAGGAAACCACCAAGCCCTGGATGCGGCTGCTGCAGCTCTAACGAGCTCTTGTGTGCGCTGAAAAAGTGTTTAATTACATCAAGCGCTGATGGCGTATTGAACCCGATCCTGAGCGCTGGTCGCGCCGGCAACTGCTTTGTAAATGAAACTGGGACCAGCGGCTCTGGAGGTGGGCGATACTCTCGGAGCATCCAGAGAAACAAAACAGCTGGAAAAAAAAAAGAGATGTAGTGGAAATGCAGACAAATCACCGCCTGCGTGGTGCGGGGCTGTGAGCCGGAGCTGCCTGCACCCCCCCGGCAGCGCCGGACACTCGCGATGGGGGGGCGAAGGCTGGGGACCCCCCGCCACGGGCACGGTGGGTGTGGGGTGGCCGGGGCAGGGGCTGCAGCGGGGGCACATGGGACGCACAGCACGGGAGAAAGCAGCCACGGAGCTGCTCACCGCCAGGAATTCCTACGTGCGTGTGCCATTGGCAGGACTCATTGAGTTAATTGCCCAAACGAGCTGGGCAAACCGGTATGATCTGATTAAACTTCAGCACAGTGGCAACACTGGTGGGGTGGGAACGCCGGGATCCCGCGGCCCGGGGCAGGCAGCGGGGGAGGCAGAGTGGGTCCATGCCCTGGGAGGGATGGGAAACATGGGATACAGGGCTGTAGGAGAGCGAGCGGGACACGGATCCGGGATGAAGGCAGACGGATGAGCGGGAAGAGCATTGCAGCATGGCTTCCTCCAGCGGCGGCGCAGCTCGGTCGCCTCTCGGCTCCTTCCCCACGCACACGGCGCTGGGGGACACGCCAGCACCAGCAAGGGCTGCAGGTGAGGAGACCGCGGCTCTCCCAGCGCACAGCCGGCGGAGAGGGACACCGGCAGCGCTTGGAGGGAGGGATGCCCTGCAGGGCACCCAGCACCCGTGCCAGGAGTGCAGCCCTGCTCAGCACCATCGCCACTGTCCGCCTCTGAAGCCTGACCTACAAACCCCGGCTGGATGAGGTGTTGGCGTGCGGTTCATTTTTAATCTAATCTCAAAACGCTACAAAAATCGCTCATTATTTGGTGGATGTAGCAAAATGGTTCCTTTGACACTGAGCCTTTGATTTGGAATTACTACAGCGGTGGGTTTGCCAAACATTAAGCTGTTACTACTTAAACTTGCAAAAGCAAAGCAGATTTGTGTGTAACACACTGACTTCTTTTTTTTTTCCCCTTTTGCTTCGCGGGGCACAAAGGAAATTGCTCTGTCACTTGAAATGGCTCTGCACATCCTTTAACAGCAAACCAGGGAAAAACGATGCCGGGACTGGAGCTTTCCAGGCTGAGTCCAGAGAATTGTTTGCCCTTGAAGCAGCCGGAGCAGGAGGAGAGCGATGCTCTCGGGCAGCGAGAATGAGCCATCCGTCAGTGCCGGCCGGCAATAAGTACTGCGCGGGTACGGCGCGGGGTGTGGAAATGCCTGTTCCCTGCCCGCTCCTGAATGCACAGGAGACAGGTAACCGATGGCCAGGTCAGTCAAATTTAGGACCGCAGCGGTTTATAGCCTGGAGTAGGAGGACAAGGGTTATTTTCTTCTCCCCTGTGTTTTAGCCGCATTTACCCGCTTTCAGCACAAGAGCGTTGCCGTTTGCTGCTGTGAGGGATGGTGCCCGCGGGGAGGAAAGCACGACTTTGGGCAGCGCGCTGCGGCGCCTGTGGGGTGAGTTTTGTTGCCGAAGGTGCGAATGCCGCCAGTCCGGCTCGGGGCTGCCGCGCGCTCTCTGCCTCGCAGGGCGCAGCCCCGTGGGGACATCCGTGCCGCCCTGGGAGAAGGAAGGGCGCTGCCAGCAGCCGTCCCCCCCCGAGGAAGGCAGACACCGGTACGGGGAAGCGTCTCCACGTCAGACAGAGAAGCACCGAGCAGCCAAGGCTGCCAAGTTTCTAATTAGCATAATTAAAGCATGCTCTTTTCTTCCAAGGGATGTGCCCTCGGAGAGCCTTCATCAGAGAAACAACCTCTGTAAAAAGCTCCTTCGTTTCCAAGATGCTCATCGTTCAGGACCGAGAGTGTCCAGCGCCGTCCTGCCGCCCACTGCAGCGCTCGCGCAGCCCAGACGCGGCTGTCCTCCTGCTGGCAGGCGCTCTCTTCGGCACGTCATGTCCGTAACTGATGGAGACTCGAATGCTGGAGCGGGTGAGTCGAGCGGGCTCGTGTGCTGCCCGGTGCACGTCACCAGCCACGCCGTGCCCGGTCCCTTGCTGGGGCGGGGTACCATCATCCCCCTCAACCGTGACACCTTCACAGGAGCTGGCTGTTGGGGAGGTGCTCTGTGGTCCCCTCCGACACTCTCGGGGAAGTCAGGGAACTCCATTTGTTGTACTTCCAAGTTTATCAGCAGGGTCTGTAAGCCTCTTTTCAAACAAATAAGCTGTTTTTCCCAGTGCCTGCATCTGGCAACACTCCACTTTGATTCCCAGCCCTGCTCAGTGGGATGGCAAGTGCACGGCGCTGCACGTCCTCACCCTGTCCCTCCTGGGGACGGGACCTGGCGGAGCAGCCGGGGCTTCTCCTGCGGGCTGGTGGCCGCAGCCGCCGAGGCGGAGCGAGGAGCCTCCCGCGCCCCGGCAGGCAGCGCCGGGCAGCGCCGGGCTCCCGCCCCGCATGCGACAGGATTCAATTTCACGCCTGTTGGACGCAGGGAGTTAATACCCGCTTGCTGCCACGCACGGAGCCTCTCCGCCGCTTAAACGTGTCCCTTCCGAAAGGGAGATATAATTGAAATTATTCCTCCTGCAGGCGGTTTAACAGGCATGGAAGCCGCCTCGTGCTCTCCTCAACGTTGGCCATTGTGGCGGGTCTGGCGCTGCAGGGTCGGGCGCCCCAGCAGCTCTCGCGGCAGCCGAGCCCCGCTCCAGTACAGCGATTTACCCGTGACCTTCAAACGGGCTTGGGCTGGGGAAATTGCGCCGCAAGGAGGTGAGCCCAGTCTTTGCTGACACGGCAGAGCCGGACGGGAAACGAAAATAGCCCCGACTTGACAAAGCCTTGGCCGACCTCCCTCCTCCCTGCGTGGATGGAGAGCAGGGACGGTGCCCCCGCGCTGCGCAGGACCGCTAAGTGTGACCCCCAGCCCCATGTTTCCAGCAAGACTGGGACCAGCGGTGCCACCCCCTACCCCTGCCCCGGCGCGGGGACCGGCGGGGAGGCAGGCTGCCCGTGTGCCCGCTCCCCGGCGGCGGTCCCTGCCGGGCGAGCTGCAGGAAGGCGGCAAGCTTTGCGCTCCGCGCCCGGCTCCCCGCTGCCCGCCTCCCTCCCCAGCTCCGGGCTGAGCCACCGCACATTCGAGGCCATCTGTCAGACCGGGGGGTTGTTTTACCAGGCTGAACTGTACCCCTCTTGAAGTCCCGCTAGGTTTCCCACACCAGCGCCAGCCAGCCCGCCCCCTCCTGCCGCGCCGGTGCCAGTTGCGTGCCGTGCTCCGGAGAGGCTAATCTGGTGAATACTTAACTGCACCGTGCACACATGTGCCATCACTTCATGTGCGCTGAGCCGGCGGCGATCCAGGGGAGCGATTCCCTAAGGTCAGGACAAGGACCCGGAGGACAAACCGGTGTCTTTGGGCTGCGGCTGTGCCGGGCTCGGCTTCGGCTGGCGCTGCTCCCCGCAGCCCCTCCATCTGCTGTGCAGCCTCCGCAGGAGCTCCGGGCTTTAAGGCTGATATCTGGATAGCAAATTAGCAGAGGGTGCGATAGGACCGCGGGGCACAAATGAAGAGCCAAAGGTGTATTTCAGGGATCCCGCGGCGTGGGGTCTCCCCGGAGGTGCGGTGGGTCGGGAGCAGGGGAAGGGCTGTCTCCGCTCTGGTCACTCCTGTCTCTCTGTGTGGCTCCTGGTATCTCTCTCAACTCAAAGGTCTAGAATGTGCATTACATGCAGTATATATAGTATGTATTTTATGTGTATATATATCTCTATGTATTATAAAGGAGTTTGACATGTCACCAAATGACTGTGCATTAGGAAAAAGCAGTGTGATTATCCTCTTTCTATTTTCCAGTTCTCACTAAAGGGACTTTTGCTTGAACTGTTAGAATTGTTATAATTAATTTTTGTTTGGGATTTTTTTTTTTTGATTGTAGTCCCGTGCAGGACTTTCCCACCTGTATCTAAAGAGATGATTTTTACCACACGCTCACTGACGTCCACCCTTGCTTGTTAAGCAGTACTGCTGCAAAATGAACCTGATACCATTACGTTTCGCCAGACAGGTAGCGACCATTTCTAATAATTTCTATCATGCTAAATAATTTATATCGCCTAAGGACTGAGAGCAGGAGACGGTTCCTCCTCCGCTCTCCGGGCTGGTGGAGACGGAGCAGGGACACCGCCGGGACCGTGGGCTGGGAGGAGGCGAGGGATGCTGAGCACCGCGCAGGGGGGAGGCACCCCTCGCTGCCTGCCGTAAGCCCCAGCGGGGCTGGGGACCCCACAGGGGATGGCTGTGGGCAGGAGGGGCTGGTGGGGGGCAGGAGGGCGCCTGGGGTCCCCCCCGGGGCTGCCCCGGGGGACGCTAACCTCAACGCATCGGCCGTGGCTCTGCGGGAAAAGCGTTGTTTCTCCCTGACTTGCCGTCAAGCTGCTCGTCGGCGTTAAGAGTGATGAATTTCTTTGAATTGAAGCCCTGAAAGAACAGCGAGAGCTTAATTACAGTAAAAGGTCCTTGTGCTCGTGCAGCACATTGCAAAGCAGCTGGGGAGAAAAGTTTCTACAATGGGAACCTTTCCGGAGTAACGCACTGGCGTTAGGGGACCTGGGAGAGGGAGGGAGGTTTTTAAAGCGGGGAAAAAGAAAAAAAAAAGCCAGCAGAAGAAAATCACTAGTCTGAGGTTCGTTCGCATTCCTGTTGCAGAGCTCCAGCATTGGCAATACAAATTCAGCCCACCCAGATATCACTTACAGCAACAACTGCAAAATCCAGAACTGGGGCAAACTGTTGATGCTGAAAATGCTTTTCAAAATGAATATTAATGTTCTCAGCTGCTGGTCGGAGGGGCCAAGGGAACGGGCCCCCCGGAGATGGCTGTGATCCCGGGGCCGTGTGAGGAGGCAGTCACGCTTCTGCCATTTTTTGCTGACGTGTTAAAAATAGCTCAAAGTTGTGTTGTTTGGGTTTTTTTTTAAGACAAAGGTCACAGAGTTTGGTACCTGTCCGTTTTAATTACTTTCCAACAGCACAACCTTTGTCAGCTGCCATCCTACAGGATGAAACCATCCTGCTTGGCCAAAGTTTCTCAGCAAAAGTGGGATTTCCCTGGTTACTTGCAGGCATGGCGTTGTACGAAAAAACAGGGTGCAGGACGGACCGACAGCCCCTCCGGCTGCCCGGGGCTCCTGCTGCCCCGGAGAGGTGCCGGCGAGGAGGCGCAGGGTTTGCTGCCGCAGCTTCTGGGGCAGGTCGGGGTGCCCCGGGCAGGGGCTGCGACTCGCAGCCGCCCACCGGCATCGGGAACGCGGCGGCTCATCCGCGCACGGGGACCTGGGGAGCGCGGGCAGGGATCCAGGGAGACGGGGAGACAGGGAGACAGGGCTCCGCGCCGAAGACGCGAACATGTGCTTTACGGAAAGCGCCAAGAAAGCAACATTTGGAGGTTAAGAAATGGCAGAAAACAGACAGATTTCTTCATGTGAAATTCAGTGAAATGACGACTGCGAGTTTCACAGAGCGCAAGCTGTGCCGCTTTGATAATTAATTAATATTTGCAGAGGGCTTCGGGATCCTCAGACGAAAGGGGTCGGGTGTTATTACGGCGATAGATGGCGGAAGACGAAGCAGGGGGACGAAGGCGCACGGGAAGGGGAGCTGCCGACCAGCCTCCCTCCTGCCCCCGGGGGGTGCCCGGTTTGGCGGGCGGCTGGCGGAGCTGCTGGGGCAGACCAGAGGAGTAAAGGTGCGCACCCAGTAAAGACCTCCAGCGCTTCGCTCAGACGGTGCTGACCAGAGGCTGGGCAGTGAGACGGTGGCCACCTTCCCCGAGCCAGTGGCCAGCGGCCCCAGCAGCGGCAATGCCCGGCTCCCCCCTGCGGCGAAGGAGGCGCGGGGGGCTCCCAGCTCTGCACCCTTCAAGCATCTTTGCGTTGAGGCCGCCGAGTGCAGTTTTGAGCCCCAAACACCCTGCAAATTAAATTATTTATTCATACAAAATGTGCTTACAATTGCAAAAGGGATTCACTTAATTGAAAGTGCAGCCAGCATTTTAATAAAACTATAAAAGGGTGAAACGTGCATAAACGGAAGAAAAGCGTTTAATCTCGGAGCGATCGCTTGATGTTAGTGAGCGCATTTAGCTTCCAATATAGCTAAGCAAATAATACTGAGATCCCATGAGCAAAGAGATATTTTTATCTTTTTGCACAAGCCCTCGGTTTAAATTTGACATTATAATTGTGAATTATGTTAGTTCATTACCATAGCTACAGAAGGCTTTGACCAGCTAGTGGATCGCATTACTAATGGCTGTCACAGGTTGGCGGCGCGTGCGGCGGCGCGGCAGTAATCCCTCCCGCGCACGCGGGGCTGCCGTGCCCTGCGCGACACCCCCAGCCAGCATCAGCCGCGCCAGACACCCAGGGCACGTTATGGATGCAGGGTCAGCGCGGAAAATAGCCCCTGCTCGTATTTAAGCCACTCAGACCGTCGGAGACGGCAGTTACGGGGTGAACCCGGCTAACGAAGGGCACTGCCGGGTCACCTGCCGCCATCCCCCAGCTCTGCGAGTGCCCCGCAGCTCCCGGGGCAGCCCCGGGATGGACCCTGCGCCCAGCGCTGGGCTGGAGGGTGAGAACGGCTTCTAAACACCTTTTGTTCTACATCTAGTGCCAGCCTGGGGTGCTCCACTCTCATAGAGGATATACTATATCTACGCTCATTTCCCAGCCGGAAGGCGCTGCCGTGGCTGCACCGAGGACAAGTGGACAAGGGGCAGCGAGATGCTGGTTCAGGCACCGAGGATGCTGCAGCGAGGCCCTGCCCAGCCCTGCCCAGCCCGGGGGGAGCGCAGGACCCGAGAAAGCATCTGCTTATAGAGCATCAGCCCAACGCCGTCCTGCACTGCGCCTCCTCGATGGCAGCACCACACCGACACCTCCCCGGTGCACTGGCGCCGTGAGCGGCACCATCGTACGCTTCACCGAAGGCGCTGGGCGAGGGCTGGGGCGAACCGAGCCCTGTGCCCGCCCGGCCGTAGTCCCACACCGGGTGTAACGGGCTGCGCATCCTCTCTTCGGCAGCTCCCAGCAGCCAATTAATCCTTTGTCTTGTTAATACCTCGGAGCAGCTTGTCTGGGCTGCGTGCGCCTGTCTGCTTGCCGATGAATAATACAGCACAGCGGGGATGTTGCTCAGGAATTATGTGGTGATGATAATTAGGGTGGCAAGTGGAAACGTGGGGCACGGAGGAGATGTTCTCCGGGAGCGGGGCAGGAGGATGGAGGCAGTGAGCTCCGCTCCGGCCCAGGTTGGAGCATCCACGGGGAACGCGGCTGCCTATTAATAGCACCCGGCTCCATGTCAAGGACGAGGCCATTAACGCTGGAGGAGCCGCCTCTGCCCGGCCCTGCAGCGATGCTGCCAGGGGGGTTCCTGCCAAAAACCTCCTCTTCTTCCTTCAGCCATCAGCCAGCAGAAGCCCTGGACACCCTGCAGGGGACTTCGCTGCCTCCTGTAACGCTCCTGCCTGGAAAATGACCCGTCCTGCTCCTCGGGATGCGCTGAGCCGCCCAGAGCGGGGTTTGTCCCTGCCAGGGCAGAGCTGTGGGGCAGCCGCGGTCACAGGGACAGTCCCAGGGGACACAGCCGAGAGACCCCAGCTCCGGAGGGATCCCCACGCGGGTGCCGCGGGAGCCGCTCAGGCTGCGCTTCCACATCCCAGAGCCGATTTCATAACCGGCGCTAATACTGCTAAATCACCGTAGCAAGAGAGCACGCGAGAAGTCCCGGCTTCCACTTTTATAGAGATTAAGTGAGAAACGTGCCGAGCCAGCCCCCGGCGGCCGCGGCCTCCTGCCCTCGCTGCAGCGCTGCAGCTCCGCTGTGCCACAGCCCTGGAACGACGAGCGATGGCCGGAGCAGGGCTGGGGGGGGACCAGCGGCCCCCCGGCCGGGCTCCCCCACCCGCACAGGGCACCACACAGGCTGTTCCCCTCGGCCCAGCGAGCAAATCCCCGGGGGATTTCAGGCAGATTAGGCGCGTTAGCAGCAGCTGGGCAGGGGTGACCACTTTGACTTTGCAGGTCCGGGTCCTCCTGCTGCTCTTGAGGTCTTGGAAAACTTGTCACAGGGGAGCTTTTGGCTCCTCCTGCTGCTGGGCTTCACCCAAACCCCTGCCCAGCAGTAAAGCTGTGGGGAAGGAGCCAAAAGCTTTGGTCTTTGGCACTGAAAACCCTCCTGGTGTGCGCCAAGGGGGATGCTGGAGCTTCTCTCCCTGCCCCAGCCCAGGGATAAGGCGCCTGTGTGTGGCTCCTGGGAATCAGAGCAGGTTTTGCTGGGGGAAAACTCCCCTCCCTTCCAGGAAGGCAGCTGAGAGATGTCCCGTGCTGCTCTCTGCCCTCCTCAGCCGCAGCCCGGCGCTTCGGGCTTCGCACGCTCATCGGATCCCTCTCCCACGCTGTCTCCTGCCTTGGCTTTAGGCTGGGCTTTCTACTTCCAATGGTAAAAATAAACAACATCACCTTTAAGAGGCATTAAACACACAGATTCTGCAAAATCTTAAGAGATTCCTAAACATCGCCTGGAAGCAAGCACTGCCTGCAGGCTGCGCGTGGCACTGGGACGCAGCCGAGGAGGCACTGGAGACCAGTAGTCTCTGGGCAAAGCCGGGTCCGGCTTCAGGAGCAGCCGGGATGGACGACATCAATTTGAACCAAATCTGCGCGTTTGGGTGCAGGCGCGTGAGCGCCTGCACGACACCCTCCTCCTCTGCAGAGCATCCTTCCAGCGCCACCACCGACTCCCCGAGGTCCCCGCGCGGCGGTAGGAGGCAGCGAGATGGGGAACCTCTCGAACGCGGGATCCCGGCTCTCCAGCTGTGAGGCTGCTGCTCGCAGCCTGGTCTGCGGAACCGCATTCGTATCGCCTGTTGTGTGGAGTTACTGTAACCAAGGAGATCGGAAACTCGGGGAAATGGCCAGTCCCGCTTATCAGGGGCTTTTCTTCATCTCCGCTATTGCACAGGATTGTGCTCGGTTTAATAAAGAGGTTGGGAACGGCGTAGCCCTTTGCAGGGAGAGACTATTCTTCACACGGTACGCTCAGCTGGCATCTGCTGATATGAAAAGATGAACAACTTAGAAAATCAGCGCAGCCAGCGGCTGAAATCCTCTGCGCTGCCCTAGTCATAAAACTTCCATCTGAATTGTAAAAATTACCGGGCAGTTTCCACGCCGGCGTGAGCTGGCGTCGCGCCGAGGAAGGCGCCTTGCACCGGCGGTGGTTTGCAGGGCTGCACCCACCCTGCGGGGACCCCTCTGCCGCGTCCAGGGAGGACAGAAGACACGGAGATACAGATCACCGGGAAACTCCTGGTGAAGGCGCACTGCCGCCCCTGCGGCCCCCGGTGCCCCCCCAACCCCCCAGCGAGGAGCTGCTCTTTCCCGTACGCGGGGCAGAGCATTAATATATTCCTGCCTATTTTGGAGTCTGCTCCTGGGGAGGAAAGCCATTATTTAAACATTAATTCCTTGTGTGGGCTCTCCTGCAATAAAGCAGGAGTGCGGAGGTGTTGAAGGAATTACATTTTTATTTAATCACGGAGTAATTACAGGGCCGTAGCTCTGCGGAGCGGCTCTGATTGACTTCCCTGCCCCGATCAGCCCCAGCTCCCGGGAGGGGCTGAGCTGAGTGACACCAAACGCGCGCAGGGACACCGTGCGGCACCGGCCCCTGCCAGGACCATCCCACAGCCTCCCCGGATCCTGCGTGCCGCCAGCCCCCCCTCCGCTGCCAGGGGACACTGGGCCACATGGATATGAGGAGAGGCTGAGGGCCGTGGGGCTGTTCAGTCTGGAGAGGAGAAGGCTGAGGGGGATCTTATCAATGCTTTTAAAGGGCGCGTGCCGGGGGATGGGAACGGGCTTTGTTCAGTGGTGCCCAGTGATGGGACAAGAGGGAACGGGCACAAACGTGACCACAGGAAGTTCCATCTCACCCTGAGGAGGGACTTCTCTCCTGTGCGGGCGGCAGAGCACTGGCACAGCTGCCCAGAGAGGGGGGAGTCTCCCCCTCTGGAGCCATTCCAAACCCGCCTGGAGGTGTCCTGTGCCACTGCTGGAGGTGCCCCTGCTCTGGCGGGGGGTGGCACTGGGGGGGCTCCAGAGGGCCCTGCCAGCCCCCACCAGTCTGGGGTTCCGTGATACAAGGAGAGCCCCGGCTCGGCGGGGGTTGGGCTCCAGACCGGCTTTGCAGCACAGAGCTGTGGCCCCGTCCCTCGCAGCACAGACCCCGGGGCCACATCCACACCACTCTCTGACTTCAAATTTTGCACAGGGCACCGTTTTACAAAAGGCAAAGCAAACGCCCCGCGGGTGGCAAGGGTAAAAGCAGCGACACCGGCGGGAGCAGCAGTCCCGGCTTCGCTGGGGACGGGGACAGTGCTGGGAAACGCCGCCTCTCCCCCAGCCCACGGCAGCCACTCGGACCCTGTTTTGCCTTAAAGCTTCCACCGGTCTCATCAACGCGTGGTTACACTGCTTTTAAGGCCAGGGGGATTCTGCAGGGTCTGGGCTGACCTTCCAGCATGGGCAATTAAATTCCTCCGCTTGCTGCTGGATGGAGCCCAGTCATTTGTGTTCAAGTAAAGCTTCTTCTCGGAAAAAACATCCCGTCTTAATTTGAAAACTTCAAGAGATGGAGAAAGCACCACTTCCCCTTGATAATTTGTTCCAGTGGTTAATTACCCTCACTCTTAGAAATGCGTCCTTTGTTCTAATTTAAATGTGCCTGGCTCCGGCTTCCAGCCATTAGTTCCTGTTATGCTTTCCCTGTTAGATTAAAGGCCCTTTCAGAGACCACTTTATTCCAGAGAAGGTTTTGCACAGTGGATTTGAGGCACCTCTGGATCCTTTTTTTGCTAAACCCCACGGACCACGCTCCCCCCTCCCCTCTCAGATGCATGTTTCCAGACCTCAAAGCATTTTCCTGCCTCTTTTATTCACTCTCTCCTATTTGCCCCAACCCCTCTTTAATTAACCACAGCTCCCCGATCTGCCTGGAATATTCCCTTGGTCCCACCGGCGCGGCAGAACCACAGTAAAACCACCCTCAGCCGCACGCCACGGCCGTGCTGGGGCTGTTTGCTCCAGCGCAGCGAGTGCCATAAGTGCCTGTTGAGTTGCTTCTTTCCTACAGCCTCTTAATTTTCATATTTGATGCTTTCTGGGACGCAGCCTCCCGGTTTGCGAGCGTGGGCTGTATTTTCTGCCTTTAGATTGCAACATCGCCTTGAATTGCATTAAAATGTATTTTTGTCTTGGATGGCGGTTAATTCACCAAATAACCCAGATCCCTCTGCTCCGGCATGACACGGGCTTGCCGGCAGTCCCAGCAAATGCGGTTCTTGAGCTGCTCTCCAGCAGCATCCAACCCTTGCAGGAAAGCAACTGCATCCAAGTGCTCGAGCTCTTAATCCCACAGAAACGCCCTCAGCACCGGCACCGCCGCCAGTGCTAATAGGTTTAGCATCGGGCCCCGTGGCTTAAGCCCTTTAGCGGGAGTAACGCTGTGTTTTGAGGGGAGATGAGGGCAACGCTGCTGCTGAGGGATCCCCGCTCCCGGCCCCGCCAGCGGGGGCAGCCCGGGAACCACAGGGGAACTCCCTGCCCTGCCCAGTCCTTGTGGCTCACCCCACGGCTGCCCCACCGGCACACGCCGGCGTGCGAGGGGTGGCCGAGACCCCCTCTGAGGGCAGGCAGAGATGCGGGGAGGGGGCGAGAGCGTGTCCCCCCGGGCTCTGGCTCGGCAGCCAGAGCAGAGCAGCGCAGCATCCCCATCCCGGGCCGGGTTGCCGTGGCAGCGCCCGGCGCTGGCACCGGTCCAGCCTCGCTCGCCATCACAGGACTGCAAGCCTGAGGTGTTCGCAGCAATTATATGTCACTCCTAACGATGTCTCCAGTCAGCTGCGGCGTCATTGCCCACTCAGCAGGACAGCTCTGCTCCCCGCCTGCTGACACCAGCAGTCTGTCCGGGGATCCGGCCCCCGGGGACACTGTCAGCACGAGCACGGCACTGCTGGTACTGCGTAAGCCAGTTACTAGAGACCACGCCACTCATCTAGTGCTGGCCTTAACCACCTCCTCCCAGGGCCACCCGTCCCAGCCCAGCCCTGGAATCATGCTCTTCATCCCCATATTGCGTGGGATTTTGTGTCACCACGTTGCGCACTGCTCAGCACCGGGCTCCCCGTGCGGGTGGGTGGCTTCGGCGTTCGCGGGCATTCACCAGACGGTGGCCGTGGCCGGTTTCCAGGTCAGGGGACGCCCGCAGAGAGCTCGGCTGGGATTACTCATGGCTTGCTACTTGCCTTGAGCAAGTGGCATCACTCCTGCTGCCTGGCTGGGTGACAAGCAAACAAGATGAGACCACGCAACACCTACCACAACACAGGAGGACGTGCGGGGGGGGGGGGTGTTTCTTCAGCAGTAAGGGAGATCTCTGGCAGTTTCTTTGAGCAAGACAGAGGCCAGTTTCCTCCTTTGACAAGACCGGTGCCCCCGTGAGAGGCAGGCTGGGCACCTCTGCCCTGCACGGGGAGGTTTATAAACCAGTGAGGACTTTCTCAGCCCTCCTCCCACCGGTGCCTGGTCCTTGTGGAAGTGCTCCAGGAAGGTCTTTGTGGACCTGCTGCTGCTCCTCCTCCTCCTCAGAGATGTTCCACACCAGCATCAGGAAGTCATCAAGTAAATAAAGATAAGACTCTTACTCGCTGCTGCCCATGTGAATCATTGTCGGGTCCCACAAGGGCATCAAAGGAAAATGCTCCATTTTCCTCGACCTCTGCATCCCACTAAAAAAAGAAATCCTGGCTGTCCCCTCGCCCTTGCTCTCGGCTCTGCCGGCAGCGCTGAGCTGCCAAAGCCCCGGCACGAGAGACCTTCGCCAAGCATCTGCCGCCAGCGCAGAAACACAGAATTAACTGTGCTTTCAGCAGTCTCTGCTGCTTTTTTCTGCGTGTCTTTTATCCTGCAAAGGCGCTCGACGCAGGGGAGAAGCACCAGTGGGAAAGGCACCCGGAGACGAGGCGAGGCTGCCCGGAGGGGACAAAGCAGCGCTCGCAGCAGGGACGTGACCCGAACGCCATCGGCTCGGGGACCTGCGGCTCTCCAGCCGGGTTGGATGGAGAGCAGGGCTCTGGGGACTCAGATGGCTCCAAACCCCGGCAAAAGCCCTTGTTCACTGCTGCGAGGCGACAGTCGCAGCCTGTGCGCCGCGGGGAGCACGGCCCCGGGGAAGCGAGGGGATGAAACGCTGCTCCAGGACCTGCAGCTTCTCCCAAGGGGGTTAAAGGAACTGGTCCTGGAGCCAAGAGCCCAGCACCAGGGCCGGGCTGGAGTAACACACCTCGCCTGGGGAACGGGCCACCGCTTTCAGCTGGCCTCCTGTCCGAAATCGCAGGCCAGCCTGCAGCCCTGGGCAGGGTTTACGGCTGCACAAACGGATAACGAGGGGTCTTGTCACCAGCGCATCCCCGGTGTGACTCTGCCTGCCCAGTCTCCTCCACAGACATCCCTGCCCTGGCTTCCAAGCCATGGCTTTAAAAACTGCTCTTGTTAAAGAGCCCGTCTGCCATCAGAGCGCACCGGGCGAGGGCAGCAGCCGGCACGGAGCTCCTGCCGGGAGCGGGGGCCGAGGCAGCAGCGCGGCAGCCAGCGTGCGGGCTGCGTCCTCCACCGCCTCCGCCACCAGCAAACCTCCACCGCTTGCTCCCGTCGCAGGGCACACGTGTTGCGGCATGACTGATGTTTGTTCCGTACCAACCCAGGAGCTGAAATAAATTGCAGCTATACAATGAAGAGGCACTTTATTGCTAAGGCATTAGGCAAAGCTAATGTAATCTGAACTGATATTGAATACAAATCCTTGACTGTGAGTCACTCTGCTTTTACATTGTGTTCTGCGGCGGAGGAGCGGCATGCCATCAGAAAGCCAGGCATGAGAAAAAAAATAAGAAAAGAATATGCTTTTCTTTCGCCCTGTGAAAGACAGCTGCAATGATGGCCAAATCACCCAATCATTGCATTAATTAATAAGTATTTGGAGCCTCCTGAGATTGATTGGGTCATTATAACACCAAGTGAAGCCTAAAGAGAAAGAACTCCCGGGGGAAGACGGTGCTGATTTCATGTTCTCCTTTGGCTCTGCTCACTTGCAGAAAAAGCGTACCAAAGCCGAAGCGGTTCGGGAGCACACAGAGGGGAAGACCCTGCGTTTTTCCCGGGTAATCCATTCCCTCAAGCTGCACGAGACTTTACAACCGGCTCCTGTTCTTTCCCACTGAAGCCCAACGCGGTGCCGAGTTGCTGTGCCGGGGCAGAGCTGCGGCGTACGGACCTCGCAGCCCCTCGCACTCCCTCCCCGAGACCGGAGCTGAGGTCCCGCTCAGCACAACGTTTGTTTAGCACACCGTGATTACAGATGCCACGTTTGTGCACCATGCACAATTAACAACCATAATAGCGCTTCGTACTGACGGAGCATCGTTCATCTCTTGCGTAGGCATGCATTTTTGCAGACATTGATTAATCAAGCCCCTAAATGCTCCTGCAAGGCAGGTGCTATCGATGCGCACAGCGTTAGGTGAGATTTAGACTGGAGCGTGGCCTTGTGCTGAGTTAGGAAATTTCTGCCGCTCGCCATACCTGAGGTCAATACTAATGCAGTCCTCGATCCCACAGCCAGCTGGAGACTGAAAAATCTTCCTTCTTATACGGCCAAGAACTTTTCCCTGCTCAAGCTCTCACTTTCCGTTTAACCTTTTGTTTCAAGGCTACACAAACCCGTGTAAATCAAAACGGTGTCTCTGGTCCACCAAAGCCAAGAGCCCCAGAGCATCCCGGACAAGTGGGCAAAAGCCCAGCAGTGACAAAGGGCAGAGTCAATCTCCGCTCAGGGACGGCTCACACCGGCTCTCTGTAGCCCCAATCCCCTGCCAAAACCTGCATCCAGGCACCCCTGGGGACAGCCTGCTCATCCTCTGCACCCTACAACAGCCATCCTTGAAGGGTGCCAAGGAAATAAACACGATCCCAGAAAGAAAAATCAAAACACCTCCCACTCGTGTATTGGATCATCACCTCGTCAGATATCCACGCGGTGAGCACACGGGTCTGAAATAACCATGAGTGTTTGAGTGCGGAGATGGCTCTCCAGCACAACAAGGTGCCACCCCTGGCTGCAGGTACGCTTCCAGCCCCGTGACATGCCTGGCTGCGGCGTGCTCCCAGCCCTGCCGCAGCCCCCGTGCAGCCCAGACCCCTGCAGTGGCAGCCGTGGCCAGCACATGTCGGGCGGCCGGCTGGTGAGCGGATGCACAGCCACCGAGCCCGGCGCTGACGCCACCTGCGCGCGCTGAAGCTGTTCTGCACCGCGGGAGGCTCAGAGGGCAGCACTGCCTTGTGTTTCCAACTTGCCGCTGCCCTGATCAGGTCCTTTCACTCGCACGGTCGCGGGTCAGATGGGACCATCCTGCTTTGGATCATCTCACCAGTTCCTGCCAGGCAGAGCTGGAACGGAAGCGCTGCGCTCAGCCGTAGGGAGACAGCGACAGTGACCTGTGCTGCACCCCAGCCCCCGCCTGGCATCACCCCCGCTGCCCCGGGGACCCCACATGCACCGAGGCCAGCGGCGCCCGCAAGACACCCGCGATGGGGGTGTTGAATGCGCCTGCTGCTTCCCCTGGCTGTGGGGAAGGAGGAATGAACCGTGCCTCGCGCTGCCATCGCAAAGGCGATAAGTCATCTGCTCCTCTCCCTCGCAGCGCACCCCTCTTTAATGAGACCATCCATCACTGGGTTGGGGTTTTTTTTAAGCTATCAGCGTGGTTCAGGGTGACAGACTCAGCCATCAGTCACAGGGATCCGTCAGCGTCTGAAGGCGAAGGCACCAACTGCCTCCCAGGGCCCAGCACTGCTCTGAGCCCCCCCCGCGCCCCCCACCTCGGCCGTTTGGGGTGCAGCGTGGCACCTGGTCCCACCAACAGCATGGCCGGTCCTGGTAAGGTGCCTGCTGCTATGCCACTGTGCTCAAGGCTCTCTGAGCAGTGAGCATCAGCCCAGGCCCCGGGACGGGCCACCTTTCCGGCAGCGCCCCCATCCCGGCAGCGCCCCCATCCCGGCAGCGCCCCCATCCCGGCAGCGCCCCCATCCCGGCAGCGCCCCCATCCCGGCAGCGCCTGTGCTGAAAGCTGCGTGCAGCGAAGAGCTGCCTCTGCCAGGGCCGCATACCGAAAAGGTCAGGCTGACACGGCACAGACTCTCAGTAAATGATGCCCTCCAGCCTCGTGCCATCCCTCCCGCTTGTTTACTTTCTCTCCCGAAAACCACCGGGGGAAGGGAAGCAGAGCGGCTCACAAGAGGGAAGGCGCGAGGGCAGTGGGATGAAAGGGGATGAAAGCAGAGGGCAAGATGGGGAGGGACCAGCAATACCTGGAAGGGTTGAACTGCGGAGAATCGGTGTAATGTGCGAATAAGTGCATTTTCCACAGTGCCGCCCAGCGCAGGGGCACAGGCAGGGGCTGCCTGATGGGCGGCTTCTGCACCATGAAATCAATCCCAGCCAGCACACACAGGCGTCTCTGCTGGAAAACACCGTTCGTTCCGCCGGGAGTCCTTCCTGGGCCTCGCTAACCCACCTCTGATCAACACCCACAGTTTGCAAACGGAATTAGAGCAGTGATGAGTAAATTGAGACCTTTTTTTTTTTCAGCGTGGAAAAGAGCTTATGAAAGTGAGAAAATGCCAGGAATGACTGGTTTTTCAGGAGCAGTGAGCCGAGAGGAAGCTCGCACAGAGCAGCGCTGGTAGCAACACGGTTCTCCGGTGCGGAGCCTGGCACCGCACCCTGGAGACAACAGCCGCGGGGACCACGCACCATTGCGAGTTCATCTGTAAACAGCAATTTGCCGCAGCACACAGGCGGCGCTCCGTAACATCCTTGACGCGCAGTCTCAGCAATCCCTGAAGAGATCGGATCAACAAGCACCGAGTTCTGCGGAGCGCAGGAGCCACCTTGGCCGGGGCGCGGGGAGCTCCTGCCCACCTTTGCTCGTAAAAGCTGATTAAGCAGTTGCGCAGCCCGGCTGGTGTCGCGTGAGAAGCCGCAGCCCCGACCTCCTCCAGCCCCGGCACCGTTGGCAGCGCCCCGGCACGCAGGGAGCAGAGCCTGCCTCAGCTCACCGGCGCTCACACCGGCGCCGCAGGGCTGGAGCACGTCCCAGTCCACCAGGCGATGGCAGGAGCAGCCCGAACGGCCGCGCTGCACCAAACCTCCCGTCCCCAGCAGCTGCAGGGCGGAGCGATGGAGCACGTTGAGCCAGCACGTTCCTCGGGGTTCAGGGGTCCCGCGCAGCCCCTTTTGCCAAGTCAGGCTTTGCGATGGCCACCGAGATGTTCCTCAGGGCGCTGGGGCACGCAGCAGCCTTCGCACAAGAGGAGCGTGCCCAGAGGGAGAGCGCGGGCAGCGGGGGCAGAGGTGTGCAGCCCCCTCCGTGCCTGCTCAGAGCTGAAGGTGTCCAGGGCAGTGATCCCCATGTGCTGCCCTTTCCCTTCATCCCTCTCGTGCCATCGGGGCTTTTCTCGGCTCCGGGGAGAAGGGGAACAGGACCTTGGAGCTAATGCGAGAGGCAGCCCCTGCCTTGGGCAGAAAGGCTCTCGGAGGATGTTGGGGAGCATCCTACGTGGGCTCTTACGCACAGGGGAGCTTCTGGCGACCACGGAGGGCTTTGCAGGCGCAGAACAGGGACGGCACTAAATAGGGCCATGTGCACTGCACAAATCTGCCACCACATGTACAGAAAAGGAAGCAAATGCAAAAGCTTTACTAAAAGTCTTAATTTTTGGAGAACCATAAGAGAAATATCACTGTCCGTGGTTACAGACATTACATTATTGGTGCTCCAGGCATGAAAACGCATACAGCTCATCCTCTCATCATCCTCAGACCCAGGAAGCCACACACGCGGCTGGGGAAGGTCTCCGTGACTCAGGGCTGTGCGTCACCATCCCCAGAGATCGCCCCATCACACCCTCACGTGCATGCAGCCCAACACGCGACCTGCCAGAGCCGAGCCCTGTGAGCAATCAGGACACATCGCACGAGTTCATACGTGATGGGGACACTTGTGGGTGTCTCTGTGCTCACGCACCCCGTATACATCCGTCCATACACGCATTCAAGCTCTGCTATTCCGGGTTTGCACGCGTCTAAACGGTGCCTCTATGCACAGCTTTACATCGCCGCTCCCGCTCCCCAGGCGATTATGGAAAGGGTGATTACACCTAACTCTCGCAGAATTAGAACTTGAGACAGCAATGACTTCGTCCCCAGACCCACAGTTTTCCCGATGGATGTCAGCAGCAGCCGGACCAATCTGTGCCTATCCCTAGCTACGGGCCACATGCAGAATCAGAGGGGCAGGTCCCAACACCATGGGGCTTCTCTCTCCCTCCCACCCCCAGGCAGAGCCCCCAGCAGCTGTATGGCTCATCGGAGGGCCTGAATTGCTGAGCAGTAATTCATTACTCGCTCAAAATACGAGTTTGAGAGCCTGAGAGGAGGTTGCATGGAAGCATCTTTCAGCCTGGGCCAAGGGCATGCGCTAGCACTGCCCTGGGGACAGTGCTAATTAACACAAAATCATTACAACCAGGGCACGCAGAGCTGGAGTCACCCAAGTGAGAGACTGAGTGTGCTCTGGACTGGGCACACCGCGTGTTGATTCCAAATTGGAGCCTCTCTGAACGCACATCTTGCCTAATCCTCTCTGCCCACCCCCCCATCTCCATCACTGCCAGGTCTGATCCCGCAGCGGCGAGCGGAGCCGTCGCCCCCGGGAGCACGGCCACCATCCCTCTGGAGGGGCGGCTTGTCTGGGGGCTGCCAGCCTCCCTCCTCCCCATCCCCCAGCGTAACACCACACCGCCACACACGACAGCTTCCCTTATCCGCTGCCAGGCTGATCAGTTCTGGCTGTAATTTCATGCTGTTATAAGCAATCATACTTGTAAAGCAAAAACCATGGCTGTGTTTCAGGGCAGAGGATGTGAAGTCGGCTTTTCAGCGCTGGAGAAATCCCGGCTGGCGGCTCCTCCCTCCATCCCTCCACCGGCACCAGCTCGCCCCAGTGTCCCGACGTCCCCGCAGCCACCCCCTCCCGCTGCACACAGACCCTCTGCCCCATCCCCATCCCTCGAGATCGGCATCCGGCAGCACCCACACTGGGGCACACAGGGATGCGCTGGGGGACGATCTCAGCATGCAGGCGGAAAGATGAATGACTCCGGGCAGCGCTGGAGCTGCACGGGTGCTTGGCATTCCCGGGGGACCACGTGTGCAATCATCGCTGAGCCCTCACCAAGCCCGGGGCAGCACATGGGCTCTGGCACAGCAAGAGGAACAAATACTTTGAAGAAATCGGTGCAAAACTCTGCTTTTATGGCAAGGGGCTTAAACAGTGCCGTGCTGCTTCTGTCCTGAGCCTTCTCTAGCCTTTTGCTGGGTCTCAAATCAGTCCTTTTGCACAGGGGTGGAAAGGGCAGGTTGGTGGGATCGGAAACCACCCTCCTCCCAAACCCAAGCACTTCTCCCATGGGACAAATCTGACCTTGGAAAGGCGCTGCCGTGTCCTCCCCGGGCTGGCGAGAGCAGCAGGGACCAGGCAGGACACAGGCAGGTGGCAAGCGATCCTCCAGCTCCCGTCGCGCCCACCGCAGGGAGAAGGTGGGATCCGTGAGAACTGAGCCTCCGGAGGGCTGAACAGGGCTATTTTTAGAAATAAAAAGAGAGGTTTAAGACATCTGCAGCTGTGTTTTATAGCAGGCCGTTTGCAGACATGCCTGTGGGGAGGGATCACCCCAGGGAGACAACACCAAACCAAAACGCCACATCTTCGGGGCTGGGCAGGAGGGGACCCCAGGCAGAACCCAGCCTGCTGTAAGCCCACCATGTCCCCGTGGGAAGCCGAGCACTCGCTGGGGACGGTCCCACACTGCCCTGGGTGCTGGTTACAGCGGGGGAGCAGCCAGCACCAGGCACCCCGAGTTCACTCCGGGGCCATTCCCCACCCACGCTCAGCCCTCACGTGGGGGCCGGTACTCCCCCCCGCCGCACTCCCCCTGGGGAGCCCGGCACACCGCACTCCCTCCTCGAGGGAGCGGAGACTCCAGCAAGCACCTGAGGGTGCTGCTGCAAAGCGGGGTGGGACGCCCGGCTCTGGTCTCCATCGCTCCCACCCCACCGCGGGGAGCGCAGCTGGGCCAGCAGGGACGCTGGGCTTTGGCACCCAGCACCAGAAGGGCGTGCGGGATAGCGAGCCCTAAGCGGGGCTATCTGCTGTAGCGGGAAGCACTCTGGCAAGCCAGCCCTGCTAGGACACCGCTACGTACCATTTGCACAGCATCAGCCCCGGCCAGCATCAGCCCCCTCCACACCAGCAGCCTCCTGGGAGGAGCAGCCCCATCCCTTTTTAATGGCTCTGAGGAACGAGCCCCAGGTGGAAGCGAGCATCTCCAGCTGGGCTGTGTCCTGGACCTGCCCCTCAGCTCCGAAACCCCCTCCATGCCGGGCTGGTGCCAAGGAGCGGGTGGTCAGGCGGTGGCCACCCCACAGGGGCGCTGGGGCGGCCGCAGCCTGACCCCGCTGCCGTTTCCCCACAGCCCTGTGCACGTCCGCACCAGCCCCGGGGCTGACGTTGGTGTGGCTGCGATATCCCCCGCGTGCTCTGCGCAGCGTGGCACCGCGTGTGCTGCGGGGCAGATGCACAGAGCTTTCCGGGCACAGCAAACCGTGCACAAAACATCCCTGAGCGCAAGACGCGGCGCGCGGCTCTGCTCCAGCTGGACATGGGGCACGCGGGGGCAGAGAGCTCCCCATGGCTCCTCGCCGCCGAGTCGGAGGGAAGGAGCATGAATGATTCCTGCAGGGCCAATTGTGCCCTGCGCCACGTAACGCAGCCCTGCGCGGACACCTTGTTAGACAGGCAGAGAACGTGCTGCGTGTTTTGGGAAGGAAACAAAACTCCTTATGGCGCTCTCCATCTGGGCTGAAAGGTTGCCTGGCAGGAAGGACAGCCAAGAGCACAGGGCGCCGTACCAGGGCGAGCAGAACCTGTCCCGCTTCCAGCCCAGCCCAGCCCAGCCCCCCCCGACATGGCTCTGATTCCCATCCCTCCGCGTCCTGTGCCACTATCCCCTGCCAGTGTTGGGAAGAGGGGCCAGGAGCCACGGGCTGGGCAGGAAGGCACCGCGCCGCGGCTCTACGGAGCGGGTATGGCAGGGGAGGGGATGTGTCGGCGGAGGGCAGCCCGGAAAGGATGTCAGGCTGAGAAGTGATGCATCTCCTTTGGCCATAGCAGGAGGAGAATAAGAGCAGGTCGGCTGAGCCGTGGGGGGATGTGTTTCTCCATCTGCAATGGGATTTTCAGCAATGAGTCGGGATAGAGACTGTCCGACCTGCAGCTCTTCTAGCCGGCTGCGAATGCCTGAGTTTGGATCTGAGTTGTCGAATAGCTTTGACGTCCTGATGGAGGACAGACCCCTCACCCATTTCACCTTGGTTTGCACTCTCGCATTTTTGAAGAGTTGCGGCAGTGCAATGGAAAATCTTTTTAAAGAGAGATAACTCCCTACTCATGTCATGTAGGTTAAAGTGGGACAGCTCAGGGAGGAAAAGGTTGTTGTAGTAAGAAACAAGAAGCTCCATGGACTTGTTAGTGTGGCTGGTCCTCAGCCGGCTCCCGGCACCCCAGAAACCCCCGTACCCACCTGGGCTGAGCCCCGCACAGGCACCCGGCACGGAGCCCGCCTGCCTTCCCCCCAAACCCATCCTTCAGTGGCTGCCGGGGGCGATGGGACTGCCACGGAACCGCAGCTCTCGGCAGCCCTCTTCCCTCCCAGCAAAGCCTCCTGCAGACCCTCCCCAGCCCTGCTCTGGGGCAGCCAGGACAGAGTTACTGGGATGTCAGACAGACGAACACCGCAGGACCAGTAAAGACTTTTCCCACGTACCAAAAAACCTCCTGAACTCGGGGAGTTTCCTCCTCCCGGCAGGAACTGATGCAAAGGTGTATTTTCGGGCTGGAGGACACACGGTTTCCACTCCTGCGTGCCCCGAGGGGAATTGCCGCTTTCCATCTTATTCATATGTATAAGTCCAGACCTGGGCCCAGCCAGGCTCCTCCTCAGGAGGAGATTTACAACCTGTGCTAATAACGAGGCTCCTGCCAGGACTGCTCCGAACGGCGGCAGTTTATGCTGTGCCCAAAGCTTTCGAAGGACACGGCTCGTCCCGGGCAGTGAGGGTGAGGAGGAGCCGGTCGGTGCTCCCCGTCCCCGGCAGCGGGTGAATGAAGCCTTTGGGGGGGTGGAAGAGCTGGCGGTGGCTCAGGGCACCCCCCGAGCTGCAAGGACTGCGCCCCGCTGACTGCAGGCAGCAAGACGCTGGGAAAGGAATTTGTGATCGCGGTGCTGCTGAGAGCTGTGGGGTCGGGATCGGGATCGGACTCCGGATGCAGCTCAGGGGGACGTTCGCAGCCACAGCCCGAGCAAACGAACAAAAGAGCCAGTGAAATTCCTGACTTTTTCCTTCCTTCCTGGGAGAAATGCCGGAGACTCAAAGCTCTCTCTGGTACTTCTCACCCGTGAGCTTGTCCTGATCTTGTCTTCTGCCTCCCCCAGGGAGCCCGGGCACCCCAGCCCCCCCGACCCCCACCCCTCTCCTGCCCTCCGGCTCTGGGGCCGAGCCCTGCGCTGGCGTGGCTGTGCCGTTCGGTGCCGGTCCTGTCTCAGGAGAGGGATTATTGATCCGCCGGCATCCTGCGCTGCGGCGAAAGCCTGCTGCAAAGTTTAATTAATTGATCGGTAAGTGCTCAGAGATCCCCAGATGAAAAAGCCACGTAATTACCGAGTATCATCCGGTGGCACTCAGAGTAATTGCAGTAACTACTGCTCAGGGTTAGCTCTCAGAGGCAGAATTACCTCCGTGTTCAATGTTACCCTCCAGGGACAGACGATACTCTCCCTGTGCCGTACAGAAGGGACTGGAGAGCTTGGGTCCGGGAAACAAAATCCCATCCCCGGGATGGTGGTCCTCCAGGAGAGAGAGGCTGGGGACAGCGGGAAGATGGTCCAGAGCGTGCCAGGCGAGGAGCTGCTCTTCAGCCTCCAGACTCGAAGCGGGGACTTTTCAGAGCACAGAATCATTCATGTTGGACAGGACCGCTTGAGATCTCCTGGTCCGGCCCCATCACCACCCCATCAATCAGCCACCCATCACCAGTCCCAAGGAAGCCCATTGAACATCTCAGGGTTTGGGCAGCAGCGCTGATGGGAAGCTGCTCACACAAGCGAAAGGACTCTTCTGCGGGGAAGCCCTCAGCAGGGCCGGTCCCCAGCACACCCCGGGGACCCGGGCTTTCCAGTGGAAGGCGCTGGAGCCTAAAAAACCGCGGTTATGCAGAAATTCAGCTCCATGTGGGTTTCTCTGACAATTCCCAGCCTTATTTTAGATTTTTACAGCCTGCCATAAAAGCAGTTATAGTAAATTATTAGACCTACATGTGGGCTGTCAGGAGGCTTCTTACACTTTAAATCCCCCACAATGTTGTTAATTCATTGCACTCAGCCGGGGCATGTGGACCACGTCCCTCCAGCCGTGCCCCTGTGCTCTGCCACCCATGAGGCACGACCACACGGGGCTTACGGGCGGACAAACACACCTGCGGGGAGAGGGAACGCTCAGGGGTGATTTCCTGAAAAAGAGGGCTGTGCTTTGGAGGAGAGGCGGTGATGCCGAAAGGGTACCAGCAGGACGCCGTTATTCCCGGAGATGTTTGAGATAGACATCCATTGCGGAGCTGCCCCAGAGCAGAGCCGGCTCTGCATGGTCAGTGGACGTTGTTCCCCAAAACATGGGGTGGAAAAGCAGCTGGGGACACTCTGGTGCCGGGGACAACGCCGTGCCCAGGCCAAGCGGCAGCACCACTAAGAGCATCACCATTCCCCGCTTCGAGGGCAGCTGCCCCAAGCGCGGCTGAAGCCCGAGGTCAGACGCAGCCCCGGGACAAACTCTTTGCGCACGAAGCTGCTGCAGGCAGTTTCTCCCCCCCTCAACTCCACTTCACATGGTTCCTGCGTGAAGATCCTGCAAAAGACAGATCCCTGTACGGTGACATTAAGGTTTCCAAAGATGTATCCTCAACTTCACCTCTTCAGTCCCAGTTAGTAATGATATAAAAGTGCAGAACAAACCCTGTGGGTATTTTGTATGAAGAAGCATCGTCAACACCAGGACGCGCAGGGTTTGGGAGCCAGCAAGCCTGCCGGGAGCCCGGGCTGCGTGCCGCGTGCCTTACCCCGCGGAGCTTTGTCCCGGTGTATGAAAACCTCTTGGGAGTCAAATATAGTCCTCACTAAGTCATCCTAATGGGCAGGTCAAGGGAAAGCGGGACAATATTTGCTTCCACTGCCAAACACAAAGCAAAAACTGATCTCTTGGGTGCTCGGGAAAGTTTTACAAATTTCACTGGTTTATTCTATTAACCCCGAGGCTGCCCCGGGGAGCTCAGCCGTCACTCAGCCTGCAGTAACGTGACCTCCCTTCAGCCCGCAGACACCGCTCCTTCCCCGCTCTCCCAGCCGCTCGCCCGCGCGGAGCCCGTCTCCCAGCCCTGCCTCAGCCACAGCCCCAGCAGCTCCGTGCCTTGGTGCAGTCTCAGGGCGAGAGGCCGGGGCAGGACATCTTCCCAGGGGCCAAAAAGAGCTGAGCTGCCGCTGAGCGCACTCATGTCCTTCAGCTGGTGATCACAGCAGGCTCGTCGCTCCGCACAGCAATTAGCTGCGACTGGAAAACGCTTCCGCGGCGCTGGCAGTAGCGTAGGAGCTGCGTGGAGGTGCTGAGCTCTTTGGGCAGCGCACCGCAGAACGAATTTCAGGTGTCACTTAATGCCGTTGTGTTTCCCTGGCGGGCAACTAAACTTGCCCAGCTGGCAAGCGGCCGGAGCTGTGATCCCTGCCGCACCACCGCGCTTGCCTTCCTCGGTGTGGAGGGATGCCACCACTGGGGACTGTCCCTTCGCAGGGCCTGCCCGTGCCCCCACACCCTCTGCTCAGCCTCTCGCCTTCTCAGGGGCTCTGGGAGCCCCAGCCCTCGCAGGGGGCTGCCGTCCCGTGGCTGGTGTCGCCGGGTTGGGAACCGCGGCTGGAGCCACCCTGGGGAGCTGCCTCGGTCCACGTCTGACGAGCCGAGGTGACGCACAGCAGAGGGGCGGTGGACGTGTGCCCACGCCAACGCCAGCCAGCATCCTTCCCCTGCGACATTCCCCCGACCCTTTGCCTTGAAATATGGCTATAATAAAGCTGCCCGCGAGAAGAGCCGAGCGCCACAGGCAGCGGAGGCGGTATGATTGCCAGGCAGCGGTGGCATGCCCGGCAGCGGGCTGTCTGCAGCAAGGACGGGCACAGAGGCCCTGCAGGTGGTTTCTCTGGGCTGGCTGGAGAGCCTCGGCCACAGCCTGGGCCAAAGAGGGAGCCCTGAAGTTAAGGCGGGGTGAATCCAATCGCCCCTGCGCACAGGCGGCCTCAGGGCAATGGCAGCTCTCTCCCCGCGCAGAGCGACGTAGGCACAGAGGAGTTCGACTTCGGCTCTGCTCTCTGCAAAGAGCGTGTCCTCTTATGGGATGTGCATATAATGGAGAGAAGGAAAAATAATCTCTCCTGTTGCAGTTGTCACCATCATCAACGTTACAAGCGCAGCTACGTGTCTGAAGAGACCTTTCTGCTCTGGGGCTGGTACGTACCGAGGGTTCGGAGCGAGCCCGCAGCCCGCGAGAGCCCCTTCCATGACAACCGCTTCTCTCTGCCAAGCATCTCGCAGCCCGGCCGTCAGCGTCATCCGAAGGCACGTGGCTTCGTGCTAATTGTAACGGAGGCACCGCGGGACGTAACTGGTTATCAGCGGCTGCACACCGGCCCGAGGGCCCTTCGGCTCTCCCTCCCGGGCGGCCGGCTACCACGCTGCGTGGCACCAAGCCCTGCCCTACGTGCCTAGCGAGACAGCGCGTGCTCCCGCCCCTGGGCGCAGGGTGCAGGCAGCACACAGGCAGGGCCATGGCTGGCAGCTCTTGGGAGCTGTGAAGCGTGTGCCGCGACGAGGCAGCCGGAGCCGTTCCTTTCGGAGGGGCGCAGGCGCTGCCGGCAACGTGCCAGAGCTGCGGGAAGCAACGCCGGGTGCTTTCAGCCCAGGGAGCGCTCCCTGCACAAGCATTTACCAACGGCCCCCTGGCTCCCCCCGGCTCCCCGCAGCAGGGCACGGGGGTTAACGGGCGACATTACACAGCAAACTGGGCAGAAAGATTTGCATTTGTTGGAGAGAGAGATTTCCTGACTAGATGGTTTGTGTTTGCAGTACATTAGCTAATCTCATTTCAGCTTGCGCTACATCTCCCACCGTGCGAACGCACACGCGCGCGCGCGCACACACACACACACTGCGATGCTGAAGCCCTGCCAGGGCCCCACACATGTTGCTCCCGTCTGCCTGCTCCTGCCTCCTCCCCAGCCTCCCTCCTGCCTTTCCCGGTCCTGCCCGCATCCCCACGGAGTCCCCGCGGAGTCCCCCCGGTTGCTGCTGCTGCCTCCGCAAACAGGGAAGGACGGCGGGGCCAGGGCCCCGATGCCTTCACACGCCGGCTGCTGCGGCACGGTGCCGGAGCTGCCGCCGCGGCAGAGCTGGGTTTGCCGCCCACCCTTCCGAATTGCTCAGAGCAAAGCCCTGCGCGGCGCGATGGCCGGATCCTGCCAGGAGCACAGAGCCACGGGGCCGGCGCCGAGGGGCGAGCCCCGCCGGGAAGAGCTGCTGGATCCCATAAGCGGCTGTATGAAGTACCGGGAGCCAACGCTGGACCTTCCCGCCTCCGCAAATCCCCGCTCGCAGGACTCTGAGCAGGTGCTGGGAGCCAAAGTACTGTTATTTCAGAAGAGGCATTTATACAGCAGCACTTAGTGACTGCTGGTAGGTTTATTACCAACCCCTCATCATCCTGACACACTCGGCAGCACGAAGCTAGAGCAAGCCTTGATAATAGCTCCGCACAAGTGAAACGTTATTATTTTGCTAAGATGTCTGGGAATGAACAGGCCTGTGCCCGTGTAACCTCGCAGCCAGTGCTGCAGGACGCGCAGCGCAGCCGCACCGCGGGGAGGGGGGGGCAACGCGCACGGGACACCCCCAGACCTCCCGGCGGGAGGCAGAGTGCAAGGGCTGACCCAGCCGCAGTCGCGGGAACCGTGTGTTTTCGGGGCTTTTCTCTTAAAACAGCTGAAAAGCATCCGCCCAAAGGCACTTTGCCGGCAGAGGGACGAGTCTGGAGGCGGTTAATGGCTTTCCACCTGCGGGAGCTGCAGAAACGCTCCCAACAAAGCACGGGCTCTGCTGCCAAGCTCTTACAAGCTAATCAATTAAAGCATCACAGCTTGGAAGACGGGTCAGAGCAAAGCAGCACAGTATGGATTATTTTTTTTTTTTTTTCCCCTTCATTAAAAGAGCTTTAGAACAAATCCCCTTTTCTCCCACAAAGAGAGCAACCAGCCCCCGCGGAGAAAACCAGCCCCGGGGCACTGGAGAGTGCCCACGGGTGGGCTGGGAGGGGGCTGCTGCCTTCCCGGCAAGGCACGGCCACGCACTGCCGGTGTCCTGCTCCCGGTGCCACCCGCTTCACGGGTGCTGGCTCCCTGGGTGATGCCCAAAGCGTGGCAGATGCGGGTATGTCCCTGCTAGCCCACGGCTGTGCTGCTGCCGAGGCACAGACCCCATCAGGAATTTGCGGTGCGCGGGGGCTGCCGCTGCCTCTCTGCGACACCCGGATTAAGCCAAGCACCGCTCCTCGCTCCGCCTGCGGGAGCTGCTGTCACGACAGGGTTTCTCTGACCCGAGTGATGCCGACTGCTTTTCCCACTGCAGAGAGACCCTCCAGTCTCTCGGACCTCCGAGTCCCTCGCCCCGCTGCCCGGAGCACAGCTCTGCCCTCTGTTTCACGGCACCGAAATTAACATCTGACCGGCTAGACTACATCTGGATTAATAATTCATCCTACGCTGTGATCCGGGTTGCACTGTATGACTGCCCGTCTCCACACAAGTTAACCAGCCTGCTAATCTCCTGCGTGTAAGTCTAATCACTAGTGATTTCATATTTACCTGCAGATCATAAGTGAGAATGGGAAGCAGTGACAGAGCTAAGCACCAGTTCTTAACGGGTTCATTAATAATTCCTCCATTTGAAGACGATTCCTCACTGCTGTTCCCTGAGATCTGTCAATGAGCCGGTTCTTAACCCACTTAAGATGCACTGCACTGATACCGCATCGTGCTGCTTTTCACGACAATACTGCTCGAGACCACATCAAATACATTACAACAACCTATAACAGCGATTCACATACCTTCCTCCATCAAATGTGTAATCTCTTCAAAGACTACAATCAGCTGTTTGTCAAAATCTGGTTCTCATAATGCCATGGTTACCGCTGCTAATTGTAATCTGTTCTTTCCTTCTTTTCCCTCTTTCCCGTGTTTCACTGGCCCTCGCTCTTTGCCCGTGGCCAGCCCGTGCTGCCCAGCGGCCACGCGCACCTGCGGGACGTTGGTGCCGTGGTGGTGCTTGCCCGCTCTCCCCGGCCTCTCCGGCACCAGTCACAATCAGCGTCACCCAGAGATGCCGATGGCATCACCTCCTCAGACAGTGCTTTGAAATATTCCTGTGGTGAAGTTATTTGGGCCAGCTGGATCAAAAATAGTTACCTCTGGTCAGTGCTCAGGGCCAAGGTCTGCAGGCGGCACCCAGCCTGCCCCACGGACACCGCGAGCCCTCCCTGGGACGTTCCTGCTCACCTCAAGGTGCCGAGCACTGACGCTGTGCCCTCCTGCCCGGGGACCCCAAAAAAGCATGGGGAGATGCTGGTGTAAGTGAGAAATCCAGAACATCTTCCTGGAGACAATGAATAGATTATGGTAAGCACAGAGTAATGCAGAAGCCAAGAAATCACTTTTCCTACCTGCTGGTAGGACAGCACCAAAGTCACACTGCACTTTGCCTCACTTTAAAAGGAAAAGTTCTAACAAAACTTCTTTTTATTCTTCAAGGAAAAATTGCTACACGGGACAACATAATTCTGTGCCCTCATGAATTTACAAATTCATGTTTTTGTATCGGTAACAATATCTGGTGCAGAGTAACTTCTCTTGCGATTTGTATGGGATGTGTTGAGTAAATACCAGCAGTGTCCTGGCATGAATACCAATTTTGAAATTAGTCCTGGGAACGGAGGCCCAGGTAGGAAAGCCTCAAGGGAGCAGGTATTTTTTGGCAGCTGGCAGCGTGTTGAAGGCACTGGTGGAGATGGTCAGTGTGGGCTGGCCGTGGAGCTTGGACATGCAGGTCAGATGCCAACTGCTCCTGCCTGATGCAAATCCTGCCAGAAGAAAAAAAAATGAAAATTACAACTAAAAAGTCTTTAAAAACTTTCGGATAGCACAGTGCGGCAGTGAGTTACAGATATTGCAACCACAACAGCATTATTGCGTTGGTCAAGAGTCCGTCAACCATGGGTCGGAGGGGGTTGGAAGAGCTTCAGTGCCTGAAGCTGGTGGGAGCCTCTCTGGGCGCTGCTATAAGGAGCTTTAGTTAATTAAGCTATGAATTGTGCATAGGGGATAAAACAATGTCCTGTTTTATGGCTGGGGAATTAAGGTGCCACAGGCTCAGGTGGGTGCTCCCAGGCTTCATCACCGATCGCCCACGCAGGGGCATTGCATTGCTGAGGGATGCCGAGGTGGGGATGCGGAGGTGATGCTGTGGGTCACAACCCCCCTGCCCTGGCCAGGTGCTCAGAGCATCCCCAGGACCGGGCCACCCGGCAGGATGCCCGCGGGGTCCCTTCCCTCCCGCTCTGCGGGGACACCGCTGCCTGCCATCCCCGCAGCGGGTTTGTTTCTCTCGACCCCCTCCAAACCCCAACGGGCAATAGAGAGCCTATTTTTGAGCTGTGCAAAGTCTTCTTCTGTTGACAAGGAACAAGGACTTCCCTCCTGAAAGGGCCCCCAGCTGTGCCCGCGGGCACTCGCTCAAAGGGGCTGGAACCGAGCCGGGCTCCGGACTCAAACCCCCCATTCAGCGCTGGCGTTTGTGAGGCAGAGCAGGGAGGCAGCCCGCTCCGAAAGCCAAAGGCTGGAGTGGCTCTGCCATCTCAGAGGGACAAAGGCCTTTTCTGCCCTGGGACAATATTGCCCCTCACCAGCGATGCCCCCCAGCCAGCGGAGCCTGGAGACCGCTCCTCAGAGCCGCCATTCAGCTTCGCTACGGGACACCTCGGCTTCCAAGCCTAAAGCCGAGGTTATTTTTCCGCTTCCTCCTGCCATTGAAGCCCCTCCGGGCACCAGGGAGGAGGGGGTGGAAGCTTGCAAGAGAGCTCCAGGGAGGAGGCTGGCCTGGGGAGGCGGGGGGGGCAGGAGCCTGGGACCCCAGGCCTGCCCCCGTGCCCCCTCGCAGGAGCTCCCCATCACACCACGGAGCAGCTGTAGGCGGCCGGGTCCGAAACAGCAGCCTCGGAGAGCTTTGGGGCAGCTTGGTGGAGGTGTGGAGCCGGGAGCCCCAGATGTGCCCCTGTTGGGGTCTGTCCTCCCAGCACCTCTGTCCCCTCCTCCCGCCCGGGGCTGCCCTGCACCCCCCCAGCACTGGGACCCCAGTGCCCCACCAGCACCAGGGAAAACCCACCTCACTGCTGACAGGTGGCAACTCTGCCCTCTTTGCACTGGCACTGGGGAAAGGGACCTGCACCCAACTCGCATTTAAGCTGCGAGATGCTCTTCAACGAGGTTTCCAGTAGCTCAGGGTGGAGGTCTCGTCTCAGCTCATTAGGAGAAACTGCTGTGCCCGGACTGGGAAAGCTCCTTCCTGCAGCACTGGAGGTGCCACCGTGGCCGCCCGCTCCTGGCATGTGCTGCCGGAGCACAGCTGATGCAGGTTTGCTCTTCGCATCCCCGCTCGGCTCCAGCCGGTGCGTCCCCACCTTCCCGGCACCGCTGACCGGCAGCCGGCAGGGATGCTCCGGCCTGGGCTCAGGGAGGACCTGGCTGTCCTTGCAGGGGACACCCTCAGGGCTGGGAACGAAGCCTCAGAGATGTGTCACTGTCCATAAAATCACCAGGGGCAGCCAAGGGTTCCCAACGCCTCAGCTGAGCCAGAGAGCTCCAGAGGCAGGGAGTCAGCTCGTTAGGGCTCCCGCAGGCTGGGCGCTCGGTGGGGCTCGTCTTATGCCTGGGGAAGAGTAAAACCTGGGAGGATGCTGGCAGCGCAGCCAACGCCACGGGCAAAACCCCCCGGACGGGGACGGCCAGCCCCGCCTGCACAGACACACACACGGCATCTCGCTGCACTTGCAGGCTGCAGAACAGCAAACAACCCCGCTCGGCGCGTGTGCCCGTGCCGTGACATGTGCCAGCCCGGAATCTGCCCACCCATGTGGCAGCGGCCGCCTGGAAGGTGCTGGTGGGCTGCGGTGGCCGTAGAGTCGGTCCCACCCCACTGCGGGCAGATGCTGCCGGGCTGCGGGATGCTTCCCGCAAGGCGGACGTGTCCGAGGGCTCCTTAGGCGATGCGCAGGCTGGACGGAGCCCCCGGCTCGCGCCGTTCCTGCCCCAGGAGGTGCAGGGAGCTGAGAGCGGGTGGCGATCGATAGGTGTAACTGCAGAGCAAATGCAGCAGCACCGGGCTGCTGCATCACCATCATGAAAATAAATGAGAGATTGATTTTCCGGGCGGTTTGGATCTCATAGAGCTCACCAGCTGTGACAAGCGGAGCGCAGGCATGGCCAGCGTGGCGGGGCTAACGCCTCCCTGCGCTCCCGTGCGCCGAGGAGGGGGAGGCGGCTGCGAAGCCGCTGGAGACTCGGGTGCTCAGGGCAAAGCAGGGCTGAGGGGCTGCAGGTCCTCGCTGGCGTTGCAGGGGACAGACCCCAGGCAGGGCGCCAGGCGAGGCTGGGGGCAGCGGGAGGGATGGGGAAGCGCAGCACCGCGTGCTCCCCCGTGGGAGCCCCCGGCTCACCGGCACGTGGCAGCTGCAGCCCGACACCGGCATCAGCCGCAGCCCAAACCGCGGTGAGCGGCGCTTGCCTGCGCACCAGAAAGGCACCATCTTTCTTGTAACGCCTTATCTTCAAGCTTCTCTTGCTAAGTCACATCTGACTTAATTATGGTAATTAAGATTGACATTAATACAAGATTAAAATGTGAAATTAAAATTAGCTGTGAAACTTATCTGAATTTTTAGTGTGCTTATTGATTTTCTTCACTGTTAATCAAAGGTCTGAGGTAACTGCCGATGAACATGGTGCTAATTAGAGCAATGCCCACTAAAGTGGCCTCAGGAGGTGCTTCTCTTTATTTCCTTTCGCGTACCCCAGGGTTCTGGCCACGCAAAACATCTCCAGCCCTGAGCGCTGCCCAAGGAGCAATAACAATTTCTCCTTTCCTTACGCACGCCCCTGTGGCTGCCTGCCCTGCCTGCTCCCGGAGCCACCGTCTCGCCCGCTCCTGTCGGCAGCGCTGCCGGTACACTGCCGGACTGCACACACGGTGATGCACCGTGATGCACCGTGATGCACGGTGATGCATGGTGATGTGTGGTGACGCACGGTGATGCACGGTACTGAGGGAGCCGGTCCAGCTGGAGGGGGCTCGGGGCGGCGGGTCCCGGCTGCGGGCAGGAGGACCCCGGTGTTTTGGCGGGGGGCAGCAGGAGCGTGGTGACCCGGGGAGCGCTGAGGCCACTGGCTCTCCTGCCGCGCTCATCGCCGTTGTTTCTCAGACCGAAATTTCACAGGCCATTAGGCCTCAGCGCTGGCTGCACAGGGAGGCTGCGGGAGGAAAATTATTCAAATCACCCTCTTACGCACTCGCTATGGGGGGTGCGCCCTGTGGTGCGTGCCGCCCCGTCCCCCCATATGTGCTCCCTCCTCCTCACTGCCTCCCAGCTTGCCCAAGACCCCAATGAAGCCGCTGGAGGGGCGGGGGGACCCCAGCCCCTCTGTGAGACCCCCGGGCTCACCGAGCAGCACTGTCCCCCACAGCCGCTGACCCCCCCCCCACGTGCAGGGGCCGTGGGGAGTCAGGAAACGCACCCCAGCAGCCCCACCGGCTCTCGGCGAGGCAGCGACAAACCCCGGCTGGTGCCAGGCGTGATGTCCCCGGCTCGTGGGGGCTGCGCTGTGCCGGTGTGGGGTTGGGCCCGGCTGCGCTCCCAAATCCCGGCTGATGAGCCGAGGCTTGAGCTTAATCGTTCCCTCTCCATCGCTAACAACTTTTGCCACTTAGTGAGCGTTTCTGCATTACAAATACAGCATTTGTTCTTTTTTCCCTGCCTGTTACCATGGCGCTGGCGTTATTATCTGGCTATCTTAGGAGTTTACTACAATGCAGATGAACACAATAAAAATCACTCAAGGAAAACTGCTAAATGAGAGACAACTTTTATCTTTAATAACGGCAGGTTGGGAGGGGAGCTGGGGATGGAGCAGAGGGGGGACCAGAGCAGGCTGCGCTGGCTCTGCCGCAGATAGCTTTGTTAGACCAAATTAAACCTCTGAGCGAGCGAATCCCACTTTGTGTATGAAAATGACAGTGTTAAATAATATACTGCACCTCTCGGTGATTTCTCTCCCTTTCTTATTTTGTCCTTCTCTCGCCTGCTGCCCAACTGCTCCCAGCTGGCAGCAGCCAGGAGTGACAGAGGGAATGCAAATGACCCCGCTGCCTGCACAGCCTGCCGCACGCTCCTCAAAATCCCCGGGCTGCTGCTTCTCCCGCTTGCACCGGTGTCGGGTGGAGGAACTCCGCAGAGCCCGGCAGGGAAAAAGGCAGCAGGATCAGTCCCCGTGTTTGGACGGTTTCTTGACTTGATGCGTTCTGCGTGGTGGCATTTGTAGTGATACCAGTATGTGATTATTGTTGCTGAGGTAACCGAATCAGTGTAATTGCTCTCTCAAAGGTAGCAGGGACTTCTCAGATGGCAGCATCAACAAACTGGCTATTTGGGGGAAAGGCTGGCCTCGATCTTGCGGCGTTTGACACTCGTGTCGTGCTTCGTGACATTGTTCTGGCTATTTGACTTGACAGGCAGAGTGGCTGGGAGGACCAGGCAGCTCTCACCAGGAGGTGATTTACAGTAAACATTTCAGGGGAGGATTTGGGATTTCAAGAGAACGGAGCCTCCGTTCCTGTTCTTATCAAAGTCGGTATAATTACACCGTGTGCTCTGACGGGCTCAGGAGGAGCCCGCTGGAAGCTCTCAGTTTACTGCAGCTGCCGGTGGCCCCGGGCAGGGGGAACAGGCAGGACCAGACCGGCCAGGAGTTCCTGGGAGCCATCAGGCCCACGGTCCTACCCGTAGGCAAGGGGGTTGTGGAGCCCCAGGACTGGGGCTGGGGTGCTGAGCGGGGATTGTTTGTGCGTTGCTTCTTTTGCTGCAGGGCTGAGGAGACTCCAGTGCTCAGCCGTGGCCATGGTGCCAGCCCCACATTGCGGGGAGGGGGGAGGGGGTGGGGGGGGCTGTGCAGCTTCTGCAAACTGTGAACACTCATGTGCCCAGAGCCCATCACCCCACTGTGTCTGGTCAGGTCGCAGCGTACAGCTCTGTCCCAGCCTGGCTTTGCTGGCTCCAGCAGCAGGACCGGAGCCTGGTGCCTCCATGATCCCAAGGGGGAGCATGGGGCTTGTATCAGCCCCCCCATAACACCATTGCCCTATTCACAGCCTGCATTTTGGGGAGCCTGAGGGAGGGAAGGCTGGGCTTGGACGGGGGAGACAAGAGGGGCTTGGGGTGCTGAGAAAGGTTGGGGATGCTGAGGGGGGCTTGGAGGGGGTGGGATGCTGAGAGGGGCTTGGGGTGCTGGGGGGGGCTTGGGATGCTGGGGGGGGCGTGGGGACAAGGGGCAGTGAGACAATACAAGAGACTGGGCACAGGCTGGGGGGCACTGGGGCTCCCGGGGCCGGGGGGAGCCGGGGGACAGGGGAATCGTAGGGGAGCCGCGGGCTGGGGAAGAGCAGCGGGTCGGTGGGGCCGGGGCGCTCGGCGGGGAGGGTTTGGGGGGCGGGGGGGGAGGCCGGGGGGAGCCGCGGGCGGGGCCGGAGCTCACGGCGCTGCGCGGGGGCCGGGGCGGCCGCCGGCGCCCTCCCCCGCCGCTCCTCTCCGCTCCTCTCCGCTCCGCTCCGCTCCTCTCCGCCCTCCGCCGCGCCGGCTCCGGCTCCGGCGGCAGCCCCCGCCTCCGCCCCCGGCCCGGCCCCGCTCGGCGCGGCTCGGCTCGGTTCGCCAGCAGCGCGGAGGCTCCGCCGCGCCCGCCGCCGCCGCCGCACCATGCCGGGGCCCCGCGGGCTCTGCCTGCTCGCCCTGCTGCTGGGCAGCCCCGCGGCCCCGCGCCCAGGTAAGCGGGGCGGAGCGGGGCGGAGCGGGCCGGGGCTGCGGCGGGGAGACGAGCGGGGCAAACCGGGCACGGCCGCCGCCACCGCCGGGGCCCTGCGCCTCCCGGCCCGGGGAGGAGGGGGGGCTGGGGGGGGGTACAAGGGCGGCCGGGGAGAGGGCGCCGACCGGGGAGGGGGGGGGGGGGGGGGGATGCAGCCGTGACCGGGGAGAGGGGAGTCGGATGAGGGAGGGGTCGGCCGGTCCGGGAGGGGCCGGTGGAATCGGCCGTGCCACCCCCGGCCGGGGAGCCCCCCCCCCCCCCCCCCCCCGCTTCTGCGGCTGCTTCTCCGTCCGTCCGGGCTGAAACTTCTGGCGTTGATGGGAGAGCACAGCGACGGCACCGGCAGCGGCAGCGGCACCGGCAGCGGCAGCGGGGCCCGGCGGGACGGGGCGGCTCAGCACCGCGGGGCGGACAGCTCCCGCCGCCGGGGCCGCGCCGCGGAGCCGCGTCCGTTACCGGGGAACCGTGTGCCAAGCGGGAACCGTGCGCTAACGGGGGCCGTGTCCTCCCGGGGAGCCGTGCCGGACCCTCCACCTCCCTCCCGCGGGGACAGCAGCCCGGTGCCCCCAGCCCCCGGTATCCCCAGCCCCCGGTATCCCCAGCCCTCGGTGCCCCCAGCCCTCGGTGCCCCCAGCCCTCGGTGCCCCCAGCCCCCTGTATCCCCAGCCCCCGGTGCCTCCAGCCCCCAGTGCCAGGTCCCCGCCAGTGTTCCCGTCCCACTGGGGTGGCAGTGGGGTGGTTGGTGAGTGTTTTCCCAGGGGCTGCATGTTCATTCCACGTGTTTCGCGTTTCCACGCAAATCCGCTCCCTCTCCCTTTCCCACTGCCGTGATGACAGACCTAAGAATAGGCATTGGGACCCGTTTGCGGGTGACTTGACAAAGTCATTGCAAACTAGCGTGGTGCTTAAAGATTTCTAAACTGGTGCCTGCTCCTGGTTTCTCGTAACTGGAAAGCTGCGGGGACGAGGCAGCCAGGTTTTGGTGTGCTGCTGGCTGTGGTTACCACTGCAGATTGGTCAGAGGGAGAACGGGAGAGGCCGGTGTTTGCCTGTGCTGCAGTGTTTGTGCAGGGCCTGGGAGGCTGACCTCCAGGGCCGACGGTGTGGTTTTAGCAAAGATTAACAGCTCCTGGTGTCAGCAGTGCTGTGCAATGCTGCCTGCCCAGCTTCAGTTTCTGTTCTTGTGTTCAGATTGTATTAAAAGACTTGGACTTTTGGGTCTTAAGACCAGCTCGCCATACAGAGATTACATTACAGAATCTATCCTTTCTGGGTAACAAACCAGAAATGGGTGTAGATTACGGTGATTTGTCTCTCACCTGCATGGGTTTGTGTTCTGTGCGTGAACACACGCATACATATGACGGAATCAGACCTGGAGTCTCTATCCACAGTCACCGTCATCCTGCTTCAGCATCAGAACAAACAGAAAGACCCTTTTCTCCATAATGTTACACAAAAGCTCTTGTCCAGGCCGCTGGTGAGCTGCTGCGGGAGACGTGTGTGCAGAGCGATAGTCCCTGTGCCGCCGTGGGGGGGCCTGGGGGAGCTGGGCAAACAAACCGTGTGAGTATAGGGCCCAGTACGGGGCTTACAGCTCCACTGCTGCCTTGTCCCCTGGAGGCAGGAGAGCTGCCCCAGTCCCGAGCACCCGTTGGGAGCACCAGCAGGCAGCCCAGCGCCTCAGGAACAGGATTTGGCCCCTATGGCAAGCACGATCTGTCATAAATCTCAGGGTAGGAGAACACAGTGTACCGAACTCCTCTTTCCTTGGCAGAGAGGGAGCTGATAAATAGTTGACCCTTTACGAGGTTCGGTGAATTATTGCTGTAAAATCCCAAACTCCCGCACAGGCAGCCCTGGAGCCGGCAGCGACGTGGCAGCTCTCCCCGTGCCCAGGGGGAGGCTCGTCAGTCTGTTTGCAGGAGGTCACAGCCAGGGCCCAGACTAGCAAGCCCCGCTGTTCTCCAACTGCGAGGGGGAGCAGGATGAGACCCTGCAGAGAGATCGTTTGTTGTGCTCCATCTGCCTGCTCCTTCCGTTCGTTCTTCTAAGAAACAACTAATTTCACGTGACTTACGCGGATCAGTCGCTCGGCTGGTGGCTTTTGGGTGCTTTGCACTTGTGAAGCCATTTAGATCAAGAGAGAGGAGGTGTGAAAGCCTCTCCTCTCGGCATCCGCTCCCACCCACCCGCCAGCACGGAGCGCAGCAGCAGAACAGGCAGCGGAGGCACGGCCCTTGGTGAGCGCTCGTGCCAGGAGGCTCCGGGCAGCAGCGCGCAGCGTGCGTGGTCACCGGTGCGGATATTTATTTAGCACCGCGTGAACGCAGCGTGCAAACACGGGGGGTGCGGGGAGGCTGTGTCCAGCCTGGCAGCTGCGGGCAGAGCAGAGTGGCAGCGCTGACTGTGCTGCCTACACTGCCTGTGCTGCCCATGCTGCCTGCGCTGCCTGCGCTGCCCGGGCGGGCTCGGGCCGGGACCGGCGCCGGGCAAAGCCCGGTCTGTGGGGACGGCGGGGCCGCCGCCGGACCCCCGGGACGTCCCGGGGTTCTAAACAGATGCCGTTCGGTGCGGCGGCGGCGGCGATGTGGACCTGTGTCCACTAGAGGTTGTGATGAGACCAGCAAATCCTTCCCGAGGCTGCGGTGCTGGGAGCAGAGAGCCAACCCGCGGGGTGCTGAGCACCGCGCTCCGCCGTAGCCCCGACAGCTGCGCTCCCCCTTCTTTTCTTCAAGGCCTTCGGGCATCTCCGGGCTAGTTGTCCCAGCGGAACGGCAAGCCACAGAGGTTCCCCTGGCTTTGTGGTGAGCGCAGCACCACGAGAGAATTTTTCCGGAAAATCAGGTGTGCCCGTCAGGAGGGAAAACCGAGCGTGAACTGGGCGAGGGCTGCAACAAGTGAGCGGTGCGCTCTCGCTGCAGTCGGCAGCACCCCGAGCGGGATCGTCTCAAGCAATGAGATAATAGCACGCAGCCCGGCTGCCAGCGGGCTGGGCGGCCGGAGATAACGGGGAATGGGATTTGTCTGATGGGGAGGTATCAGAGGCCATAATAAATGTCTCCTCTTCCTCCTCTTCTCCTTGGCAGAAAGAACGAGGAAAGTCTGGGTCTGTAGCAATAAAATGAAAATAATATCTCTCAGCCCTCTACTTCTCCTGCGTTTTTGCCATTATGAATATATAAAGATGCTATTTAAAGCGTATGCTTTGTGGATGTTACAGTGCCACTAATGTTTCATCCTATACATTTTTAACTTCTCTGTCAGTGAGGAAGGAATTTGATGCAAAGCATTTGGGGCTGAAGAGGCAGACTGGAGACCAGTGAAGCTAAATGTGCTCACTTGGCATCCAGCGTGCCACACAGAGGTCTTATAAAAGCAAACCGCCTAAAAAAGGAAGCATAGAACACACTCAGCGTATAATCCATCCCTTGTAGTTCTAAGTCAGCTTCTGCTGGGTCCAGAAATTAATAGGTGGTAAGTCACAGAGGAGGCACTATGCAGGGTGGTGTGGCAGGGCATCCCCGGGTGGGCAATGCGGGCGTTGAAGTGGCTGGTGGGAGAATGGCACGTCCTGCCAGCGGGCAGGGGTGTTCCTGCGGGTATTCAGGGTCAGAGCCGAGCACTTTGTTATCCCATTTTGTACAAACAGATTATTTTTTTTTTTAAATGAAATGGGCTCTGTATGATTAAATAACACGCAGCTTTTGATCTAGACTACAAGCAGCCTCAGAAGTCAGTGGATTTCGCATCCTCTGTCACTGCAATGAGTACAGCCGGTTCCAGTGGGCTTTGGGAAGAGAAAGACTAACCTTCCGTGAGCAATCCAAAAGTTATTTACTTGATGTGATTTTATTTTTCAAATATTTGAAAGTGGTTACTGAACAGTAAAATACGCTCCAAGGAAATCCTGTTACAAAACACAGGCTATATTTTAATTAGCATAACGTGCAGTTACATGGCTGGAGCTGGAGCCTGCCAATAAATGTATCTTTCGGGAGTTCAGATAGATGTCTATAGAAAATACAGCATGAGCACCGGCTTTCCAATTTTCCAGTCCATCAGGATGGATTTACGCTCTTGTCAGGGGTATGAAATCGCTGAACTCAGGGCTGAGATAGCTCTGTGTCTTTAACCACTTGACTCGCCGGGCACAGGGTGCTCGGTAAGGCAGGAGCGCGTCCCCGCTTTGGTCCAAGAGACCCCACAGGTCTGCGGGGGGACCACCCTGCCCGGCTGGGCACCCCCCAAGGAGCGCCCAGCCCCCTGCCCCCCATCAGGGCTTCAGCAGAGCGAGTGCCGGGATGAACACAGCGCTCGGGGCAAGCCGGGGGGCCACTGGCGATAGCCGGCCGTTCCCCCGCATTAGCGCAGCGGTGTACGGGGCCGAAGGTGATGTTTCCAGCAGACCATGGCTCGGGAGCGGGAACCCCAGGGTGCAGCCGGTGCCAGCACCCGCGGCAGCGGGGATGGGGACCTGCCATCCCTCCGGCCACGGCCTCAGGGCAGCGGCGGCAGGAGTGTGTGTCCCAGGGAGGGGTTAACCCTGCCGGGGGTGGCAGAGCCGTAAAGAAAAAGTGCTTCGAGGTCGTGTTGGCCCTACTGGGCCAGGATCGACGTCCCCTGGGGAGGGCACAGGCAGAGCCCAGTGAAGCAGCTTTCCCACTGCTGTTTCAGAGGGAGGTCACGCACACACGGCCGCAGCAGCCACCAGCAAATGCCATCGGACTGCTGGCAAAGAGGCACAGAAGGGCAGGGAGCCCCCTGCTCGCCCCGGCAGCACCCGCCTGGCAGGGGGCTCGTTGTCCCCTCCGCTGACCCAAAGGGAAGAGGTGTTTGGCCGACGATGTGATTCAGAGAGGCAGAAGCATCTTTAACAGGTCCTGAGGCAGAAACGGTGGATCCTGCGGAGCTGGAGCTCTGTGATCCCAACTGAAGCCCGGGATGAGTCCGGCTGGGCGGTGCAGCGGCGCTGCGAGGCTCTGGGCACGGGGCTGCGCCGCCGCAAAACGCAGAGTGCCGGGAGGGCTCTGGGGAGGCTGCAGTGGGGCGAGGGAGGATTTGGCGTCACTCTGACTCGGGTTCCTGCAGTTCAGCCGCTGCTCCTGTCTCCCATGGCTTTGCCGAGCCCTTCCCCAAAGGAGCTGCCTCACAAGGTCACTCTTCGTGCTGGTGCGCACGTGAGCCCTGCCTAGCTCAGGTGCACGGAGGAGACCCGCGGGATACAGGTGCCTCAGCCGCTCTCGCTGCAGCCCCGACCCCAACTCGGCCTCCGGGTACCTCAGCCTGCGTGAGCCGGGACGCAGTGAGGGAGAAAAGCTTTGCAGAAAGCAGCGTTTTTCCGCTGAGGGGCGAAGGGAAGGTGTCCTTCATTCCAGAGGACGGGCCGCCAGCTGCCTGTCTGTCTGTCTCCTTGCACAGCTTGTTAACAGACAAGCTGTTAAGGATGTTCTTGCACAGCCCCGTGGGGCTGGTCCGCCTTGTCGGCATCCTGCTCCGGTGAAGGTCTGCCTGCTGCGGTGCTGCAGCCCTGCCCCAGCAGGACAGGAGAGCCCAGGACAGATGGACACTCGCTTGGGAAGCTTCTGCGCCCCAGCCCTCAGCCCATGCCTCTCAGTGGCTCTCCCGAAGAGCGCAGAGCTGCTCGGGCAGGATGGGCCGCTCACCCACTGCCGTCCCCCGGAGCAATTGCCACAGCCACTGCACCACTGGGAAGATGAAGAAGAGGGATAAATTAACTTCAGACACTTGCAGCGACCCCCTTGTCGCTCAGCTCTGTGATCTCTCGGGCCTCATCCGTAAGGATTTCAGAAATCAGAGGAGATCTACGGGGATGGGCGGCTGGAGGAGCCCACCGGGGCCTGGGGTGGAAGAGGCAGAGCTGGGAAACAGCTGGAGGAAGGGAGGCTCTTTTTTCAAAATGGGGCGCGAAGGGTTGTGGATTTCTAGCAGAACCTATGGCATGGGCTTGATAAGCAACTGCAAGCGTTGCTTATCTTCGACTTGACTCTATAAGCGGTGGTCCCTGCGGTTGGGGGGATGCCTGAGCAGTCACGGCTGGTGCCCGTGTGCTGACACAGCTGAGTGCACCCCGGCAGCCCCGGGCCCCCTGGAAAACAGGGGTGCAGGAGGTCAGCAAGGAACCGCGGGGAACTTCAAAAGTTGGGGGCTGCAGCTGGCGCAGAGAGGGAGCGCTCCTCCTGTGCTTTCAAGAAGACACTATTTCTGGCCCGACGTCTTTCTCGGATGACATGGATGTGGAATAACAAACCCTTTGAAGCGTGTTGCTGCGAGTTAGCATCACGCCGTCAAAGCTGCCGGAGTTGCACTGATTTGTAAAAGCAGGGACCCGGCTGAGTGGCCCGAGCCTCGGCTGTGGCCAGCGCCTGCGGGGCAGAGAGCGCGGGGAGCCCCCGAATTCGCCCCCGCCACCCCCCGTGCTGGCTAGGCGCGAGGGTGGTGAGGGGGGTGACAGCCCCGTGGCATGGGGGACCCTCTGCCGCAGCACTCTGTCCCCGCGGTGCCGGGGGGTGTCAGGGCTGTGGGCACACAGAGGTAGTGCCGTCCCCAACCCAAGCCCGCCCCCCCCCTTGCTCAGGGGGGGCTGTGTTCCCGGGGTGCTGAGCAGCTGCTCTCCCCTCCGTTCCTGCTGTCACTTGCTGTGGTGCCGCTGAGGCTGACGTGCTCCCAGCGCAGGCAGAGAGCACAGCTCTGATTTAGCCATCCTTTCTTTGTTTTTCCCTTTTTTTTTTTTTTTTTTTTCCCCTCCTCCTTTTTGTTTCCCTGGGGAAAAGCAGAAAAGCAGCTGAGCAGGGAGACCCAAGCGCTGGCTGAACCCGGAGCTTTCCTGGTGCAAAGCAAGGAAGGTCTGCCTGGACTCCCCCGGTCTGCCTTGTGCGGGGACAAGCACAGATTTCTCCAGATCGTTCCCCCTTTTCCCGACCCCGGGATCCCGCTGCCTCCAGTAGAAGGTGGAGAGCCCGAGCGAGTCCCCCAAGGAGCCAAGGGCTCTGCGTCCCCTCCGGCAGGAGTAAGGGGTGCAGGAGGGAAAAGGGCATCAGCACCCCAGGGCAGGCGGCTGCAGCGGGAAGGTACGAGGAAACTTTATGCAACAGAGCGCCAAGCTCCTGGCAGCGGGGAGGGAACGTCTGAGCAGCCTGGCCACCAACCCCGGCTCCCGAGGTGCGATTCCAAATGCAAAGCTTTAGTCTGGAAAGGAAATTTGCTGCCAAATGCACAGGAATCCAAAAATTCCAGTGTGACAGCAGGAGTATGTGTGGGGATGATCCCGGAGCGGTGTAATCTGCTCAGCAAACAGGATTGTCGTGTCTCTGTCCGTCTCACTGTCACACACACGCTCGGCTGTGAGGTGCCAAAGGACGGATCCAAGGCTCCGGGAGCCGTGCTCGGGAGAGGCAGTTCTGCAGGGGCGACCCCAGAGAAGGGACAGCAAACACGGTGCCCAGGGCTGCCGGGGGAGTTTCGGTGATGTGCTTTGGCCCATCAACAAGGGAACTACTGTGGGGACCCGGCACTGCCGTGGAGAGCTGGGGCAGAGCGGGCGGGATGGGCAGGAGCAGGCAGAAGTGGGCAGGCAGGCGCCGGTGGGAGCGGTTGTGCTGCCGGTCCCCTCCGGGTGGGGAAGGAGAGGGGACGGCGGAGTCGGCTGGAGGGGTCTCACGTGAGGTCTTGCAGCAGTTGCTGTTGGGCTCAGTGTAGTTCTGCGAGCAAAGCAATAAACTGATGAAGATACTAAATTAGCCCCAGCATCCAGGCACTAATGAAACAGGAATCACGTAGGGGGAGGGAGGGAATGTTCTGGAAGCTGGTCAGTTCGGGGTGATTTCAAGAGATAGTCAGAATGGCTGAAAATATTTAAAATTCAAGAGAGGATCTCCATCTGAGTTTTTAGGGTGGATTAATGGAGCATGTCAACATTTTGCGGATGAGGTCCTTCATCTGGGGTAGATTGGTGGCTGGGGGACAATACCGGAGGACGTCACGTCTGAGCTCCCCTCCGCCGCCTTCCCGCAGCCCTGCAGCTCTCCCCCCGACCGCGGCGCTGCGTGACGATACGCAGGAACGGGGCTTGCATTTCCTGACGGTGATTTAAATGCAGTTTCAGTGAAACTCAGGCTATTCCGGACAGTCCTAAACTTCCATTTGCAAAGATACCGAGTCCCTAATTTGGAAGACTACTCTCGCGTGAGCCCTAACGGCCTCCCAGTGCTCCCAGCACACCAGCAGCATCCCTGCCCACAGCGAGGAGCTCTGCAAATACAACAGAGCAGATGTCTGCCTGGACACATCAGCCGTCCTTTCTCCCGTTGCACAGGATACAAACAAGGGGAGAATTTAAAATGAGAAAAGTAGATGGTGCTAACAACATCTAAAGACGTGATGCAAGCGCTGCTTTGCTCGCAGCGGGGCAGGGGGACGCGCAGCTCTGCCAGCCTGGTACCCGGCCTGGCCTGGGGCGGGATGCAGCGCTGCGCTCCGGCCCCCAGAGCATCCTTACAGACATCAGACTCTGCCCACCGCCATCCCGGTTAGTCCGCTCCAGTGCAGAGGGGACAAGTCCTGGGGCAACACTGCCCAAAGCAGCCGCCCGCCTGCAGAGCCGCCCCAAAACCCGGCACCCTGAGACGTGGAAAACCCGCTTTGGAGAGCACGCGGCCCCCGCTAGACAACGTGGTTCCTTTCACCCCTTATCATCCATCCAGATTATTCATGCGGCGGTTTTTAAATTGCTGTTGGACACTATATTTACATAAATATGTGAGCCAATGAGGTCTAAAACCCTGGTGAGCTCTAAATGGTGTATTAGGTTTTGGAAAGAGGATTTTATCAATTTACTGAGAGTACAAATCAACACAGCAGAATTTACAAACCCATCAAAAAGCGAGGTGACAGTTTGGAATTAATCCTCTGCCCGAGGCACACGATGTACTTCCACAAACATCTCCCAGCATAAATATATTTGAGAAATAGTGAAGGAAAATGTAACTTCTAATGCCTTTGTACGCTGCCAGCAAAACGGCTGCAGCGTCATCGGGGAGATGAATGGAGCTAATGTCATTGGGAAGGTGCTGCCGCCTCCCGCTTTATTTTTATCCAGGAGTCAGTCCTCAGCCTCCGTTGAAATATTTCAATTTGTCTTTGTGCCAGAATTTCCCCAATAATCTTCCTTTCTCATTCATCTTTAAAAAAAAAAAAAAAAAAGAAGAAAAAACCTACCTAAATTTATTTTTTCTGCACCCCCCCCCCCCCACTGCTTGGAGCAGCACCGGAGCCAGCGTGTGGCGGGGGGCACGAGTGGTCCGTGGGTGCCCCCGGGGGCGGGCGGTGTTGGCGGGTGGCTGTGGGGCCGCGGCTGGCGCTGGCTGGGGCTGTCCCTGCGCCGATGGAGCGGGGCTCGGGGGTTTCCTCGGGTTCGGCGGGATGCTCCACGGTCCGCAGCCCTGGTCCCGGGCCGGCAGCGGCACTGCTGCCCCCGGGGGAGCCGAGCTCCCTGCTGTTTGCTGGGCGGTAGTGCTGCTCCTCTCATAAGGAGAGAAAACAGCTTTCGGTGTCCCCGGGCAGCGCAGCATCCCGAAGGCACGAAGATTCCTGCTCGCCCTGCTCACCCTTCGAGCTGCGGCGCAGGATCGGTGCAGCCGTCGCCTCGGTGAGGAGCCGGAGCTGCTGTCCCGTGAGGGGCTCAGGAGCCGACACTCCGATGGAATCAGTGAGGCCATTTCAATTAAAAGCAAACTTTTCAAGCTATCTAATCAAAAAAATCTAAAGGCTTCTTTCCAGCTTTTGTTTCCCGCAGGCAGAGGAGCCCATGCCTGCCAGCGGCGAGATGGCTGCCTTTGCTGTGTAGATGACTGTGAAGGACACAGGCTGCGTTCCCATTTAGGGATGCATTTCTTGGAATTCATCAGGAAAGGTGGGGAGGGAAGGGCGCAGCAAAACAAGGGCCCGGGCGGCTGCAGCCTACGCTCCGCCGACGGCCGCACCGGGCAGCGTCAGCCTGCTGCCCCACAGGCAAAGCTTTTTAGTTTTTTCCACTGCAAAATGTCTTTTGCAACACCTAAATTCGAAAGCTTTTTCCATTCCTCCAGTTGGGGCTCATCTGGAGTCTGCAGTGAAAGGCAAGCTGCACCAGCGGTAAGGCGGCAGCTTGCTCGCCAGCATCGCTGCAGGCGCAGTCCCGGCCAGAAGCCACCACGTCTCCTCACTCGGACCCGTCTGACGTAGCCAGAACGGCTCTGCCAGATGTCAGCACCCGCACCCACCTTCGACAGGCGTTTGCCGCTCCTGTGCATGCCCCAAACCTGCACGGAGCAGAGCTTCGAGACTCCCCGTGCCCGCCAGCCGTCGCCGCAGGCAGAGCCCTTTCAGGGCGTTAGCAGCACGGCAGTGCGGGGCACAGGCTCAGCACCGCCGGCAGAGGCGTGCAGGTACCCCACCTGCTCCGACAACGGCATCGCTGCTGCTCCATGGCCCCCAGCAATGGCGAGCGGCTGGGAGCCAGGCTGTGGCAGCACCGACAGCGCACTCCGCTCACCGGCAGCACACCAGCGCTTCCCGCAGGCTCGGGCACCGCGCTTGGGCATTACGCCCGGGTCCGGAAAAAATGTGCCAGCCTTAGGAGTCTGTGTGCAGCCCCAGCATCGCCTCGATGGCTCCCTGTGCCCGGAGGAGCCAGCCCTCGCAAAGCAAAGAGAGAAAACCAACGCAGCAGAAAGCCAGGCACGGCGATGAGACGAGGGTGATGCGGGGCTGCGGGCGCTGCCGGGGGAGCAGCTCACGGTGAAACGCGACGGGGAGATGCTCCATGGCGCGAAGCGCCCGGCTCCGCTGGCAGGACGCGGCACAGGGCGATTGCAACTCATTATCGCTCGTTGGTACATTGTCACCCAACCGCACAAATTGAGTTGAGTCATGGCAAATAATGTCTCCCCGAATGACTCAGATTATCTGCGCCGGCTTCCATGGGCAAGGGCTGTATTTTTCCACACTCCTGCTCCACACGCATCGAACTGGCCTCACAAGCAAAGTGTTTCTTTAATTATACAGCGTTGCCCCTTTGTTCAAAATAAGCAGCCTGAATGAATAGCAAAGGTAACAACGACCCCAGAGTTAGAGTGAGCTCTGAAAAAGGCATTCAGCTCTGAAAAATTCCTCCTTAAGTCCCCCAGCACCATTCCCAGCTACAGCCCAGAACATTCGCGGATGGAAAAACACACGTTACAAGTTTGTGTTGAACCCGCTGCTGCTCTTCCTGCTCCCACAAAACCGGCGGATGTGTTTCTCGTGAGCAAACGGCCCTTAACCCACAGCCTCCTGACTCCAGAAACGCTGCTGCGGGCGACACGGCACCTTGCAGGTTGCTGCCGAGCACCCACAGCAGCGGGCGCAGGATGTGACCATCACTTCAGGGGGAAGCGATGCCCAGGGAGATGCTGAGCCGTGGGGCAGTTTGCAAGAGGCAGAGAGCGGGGTCTGAGCCTTGGCAGCCCCGTGCCTGCTGCCCTCCCTCCCTGCCAGCTCTCGGTGGGAGCCAGGGGGACCAGCCCCACATGGGGACCAGCCCCACATGGGGACCAGCCCACGGCCCCTTCAGCAACGGCTGGTCCTTCCCTGAGCACTTCGTATTGCATGTCAGAAAGGCAGTCCTTAAAACCAGATCTATTTCTCAGCTGTGCCTATTTTAACCATATTACGCTGCTATGAAAAGTACATTTAAAATTACGATTACCCTTTAGGAACATAAAGAATAGCAGCAACAGGAAAAAAAACTTATCCAAGCCGGACAGCACACTGGTTTTTGTAATTTGCTGATTCGTTACCTGCTGGGAAGAACAGAGTCAGGTACCTTCTCACTGCATTTCCCAGTCAGCAGGGTGTGTCAAAAATAATAATATCACCAGGGAACACGCACAGGCGCCGGCGATACAACACACATGTTTTACAAGAATATATGAGGAACATCTGACAAAGCCCCTCTCCGCACGCTGATTCAAATATCAAAGCTCTTTGGAGAGGCTTGTCGAGTGCCGCTCCTCCCCGAGCCGGCGCGGCGACCGCGGTGTCGCACGCTGCCAAAGCCTCTTTGATGGCAGCAGAAAAGCTGCAAACTGAAGAGCTGTCCCCAAGGAGACCCCGGTGACTCCCGCGGCACAGCCAGGTCTGGCTCCATGCCACCAACACCCTGCTTCCCGAGGCGCCCCCCCAAGGCAGGGTGAGCCTCAAGGGCCGGCATTTAAGGGCTTTCTCGTTTAACTGAACCCAGCTGTGATTAATGAACAAAACGGGCGGTCGTTTTCACATTTGTGTTTTCTGAATTTTCTCTTTAAGGGATTATTGCGGGCAGGGAAAGGAGATGTTGCTGAGTCCCCTAAAAGGGAGATGTGTTTCCATGCCCCTCTTCAGCATCCCTATACTCGTGGAGGGGCAGTGAAGCCCCCGGGGGGGCACAGCACGTCTCGCCCGGGCTGGGGAGGGAAAGGGGAGAGCGCCCTGAGCCTGGCGGGAGCCTCTGCGCGGGCGCGGGGGAAAGTGAGGCGTCTCGACGCGGGGTGGGATGCTCTGATGTGGGGGGCACCGGAGAGCAGCGGGGAGTTGCCTACAGTGAGGCACGGCGGGAGAGGCACAGGCGCCGTCTCTGCTGCTTGCCACGCTCCAGCCGGAGGACCGAGTCCTCTTCGCTTCTTTACAACGTGCTTTTAGCCTTCTGCTTCTCCGTTTTGGGGGAATACGGGGGTTTCCCGGGCGTTGGTGGTGCCCCGGCAGCAGCCCTGGGAACAGAGAATTGGGCATCTTGCGCCTCGTCAGGCTCGTTAGCTGGGCACCGCGCCTGTGCCTGTGCCCGCCACTGCCACCCAAGCGGCCCACGTGCGCTCCCAACACTCTGTCCTCTTTGTTCCCGATGTACTTGCACCCCCACAAAGGCTATCATTATGCTTTCTGATATAATTAAGATCAATCAAATGGAATAATAGAGCAGAGGTCAAGGAAGGCTGTTACTTCCTCGGGGAACAAGGGGCTGCTTTCGTCAGAAATGCCGGGGGAGCCAGCTTAATTGTTCTCAATTTCAGAAATTACGAGAGTGCCTCATAATTGCGCTGGAGGGAGGAGGGAGCCCGGGAGAAGCTTTGTCTGGGAGCACGCTGCCCGGCCCCGCGGGGAGCCCTTGCCCTGCAGGCACTGCACCCCCCCGCCCTGGGGGCTGCTGCCATGGAGCAGCACGGCTAAATTAGCTTTTTCCAGGGTCCACTGGCTCGTGCCACTGGCACTGGGCTAGCTGGCAACTCTGCGCCCAGTGCCTGCCCGGCTGGTGCTGTGCCCGTGGGCACGGAGGGATGCGGAGGTGGCTGGAGCGGGGCAGGGGACGGGGACCGGGCAGGGCTGGGGGGCCGAAGGCACCACTGCAGCTCGCCGTGCGGGAGGACCGTGCTTCTCTCCTGACATCCCGACAGCTAACGAAAACATATTTGGTATCTGTATTCGTTAAAATAAAGTGCGGCGGCTCGTCATTAGGGTCCGTGGGAGAAGCCGTGCATCGGTTATCATCATCCGGCACGACACAGTGCAGAAATGGAATTAGTTCTGCCAGGCCATCTTTAAAACACAAATCACTGATGACTGATAGAGCTGACAATTAATTACATAAAAGGCAGTGTCGCTGAAGTGAAACGAGGACTGAGAGAAGCGGTGCCCTGCAAGGGTGGACCCTGGGTGGGCCGGGCGCCCGTGCCGGGGTCCGGGGCAGGGCAGGGGGGCGAAGCCTGTGCCAGCCCCGCACTGCTGCTCTGCCCCCCGCAGAACGACTCCGGGTTTATTGGGAAAAATTTTTTTAAAAAATTAAAGTATTGAATTTTATATTTATTCATCCAAATCTTGCCTAAACCCAGGCTCGTTTCTGGAACAGTAAGCCGGGGCACCGGTGCCTCCCGCGGCACGGCGAGGCTGGACGTGCGGTGATGCGCCAGGCGCTGCGTGCGGCGCTGTGCCAGCTAACACGGGGACCTGCCGCGCCGCCATACCCGAAATTGTTTTGACATAATGAGGATCCGGCAGCTGAAATGCAGTTCATCGTTACTTTCTTTAGAGGGGAAAAAAACTAAGTAATGGAGGAGGTGACTTGCTGACAAACTGCATCACGTCTGCCTGGCAGTGTTCCGGGCTGTTAAATGGCGTTTGGGAGCAGAGCGTGTCCTGTCCCTCGGCCACGTGCGGTTTCGAGCTGCGATCACTCTGCTTTGCCGCGGTGTGCCGGGCCGGCAGCCGGCACGGGAGCGGGGAGCGCCGGGCTTTGCCCTAGTTACTAACAGCCTCCGTGGCACGGACCGTCCCCGTAATCGATGGAGCCCAATAACTGTAATAGCCACAAACATCAGTAACCCAACACTTTTCCTGCCTTCCTGATTGCTAGCAGCGGGACTGTTCGCAATCTGTCAGGAATCATTAGATGCCAGAGCTACATAATTTCAGAGGAGTACAACAGGGGTCTTTTCAAGGGCAGCGCGCAGTGGCAGGCGGCGGGCGGGCAGCTTTCTGCCCGGCCTCCGCGAGGGGACAAAATGCAGAGAGAAGCATTGCCTGGAAATAAAAAGTTTCTCCCTCCAGAGCCGCTTCTTTGGGGAGATGCGGGCTGCAGCCACCAGTGGGACGTACTGACCCCAGTGCCTGGCCAGACAAACAGACCGAGCAGGCAGAGCTGAAAGCCCGCTTCGTCCCCAGGGAGGGTCCATGCACAGGGTCTGGGGGGTGCGGGGGGTGAAGGCACAGCGTGGGGTACAAGGAAACCCCAGCCCTGTCCCCCTTCCCTCCCCCTGAGCACCTCCAGCGCCGCTGGCTCTGCCCGCCCCTCCCCAGCATCGCTGGGTGCTGCATCCCCGTGGTGGGCAAAGCCCGGTTCATTCGGTGGGGAGAGCAGAAAATATCGTGTACCGCCGTGCCAGGCTTCAGCTGCGCCGCCCTCATTGCTCTGAGGCACCTCTGCACCCCGGGAAGGTGGCCGGGACCCGGTGGGCTTCAAATCCCCCCCTGAGATGCCCCAGGGTATCTTTTGAGATACTAAAAATAAACCCCAATATGGGGGGAGGCAGCGATGTGACCCCGAGGAGGCTGCCTGTATCTGTTCTTCTCTCAGGAGCTTGGACTAGGGCCACGCTGCGATTCCTGTTACATCTTGTGAAAGAAATAGAAAGCGTTGCCAAACGGATTTGGCAAAAGGCAGCTCAGCTCTACCCTGTGCCTTCCACTCGATGCAGAAGCTGTGCCGTTAGCTCGGGCAGACATGGAATCTTCCAGCTCCCCCCGCCCGAGGGGCGCAGGGCAGCGACGCTGCAGCGCGAGCACAGGGCTCTTCTGGTCACCTGGATCGCTAACATTATATTGTCATCTCCTACTTCCAATTCTGGAACGGAAATCAAATCAAACCATGCCGCGAGCACACTCCAGACAGGTAGAACAACAGAAGGAGGTTTTGAATAGTCAGATAATCCATGGATGTGACTGCCTGGAAGTGAGAGCATGAATGATTTATAGCCAGACAGAGAAATAGTCATCTATTATAATTAGGCTAAACTTTGTCTCTCCAGATGTTTTACGGCTGTGCATCTTGTAGTCGTTTCCCAGCTGTCCCCAGACACGGGGAGTTTTAACTAAACCCAGTGGACAACAGTTTGTGCCATGGGCTGTGCCCCACGGGATGCCCGGGCTGGACCCCCGTGCCTGGCGCCTGTCTTGGCCGAGGCAGCGGCAGCAGGGACACAAGCGCGGTGCCCCACTGGGTTGCAGCCCAGCAGCGTGGGTGCTCAGGACCAAGGGGCGCCCTTCAGAGCCCGTGGCACTCCCGCAGAGGTCCTGGCTGGCGTGGCAAGGGATGCTCCTGGCGCTTGGGGGACATCAGTCCAGCGGGGAGAGGAGCTCTCAGGGGCAAAGCCCTTCTGGCCGTGTCGTACCGACATCCCCAGCCTCGTGGCTGCCCAGGGGGGTCACAGGCGGCAGGGATCGCCACGGCCCTGCGGTCAGGGCTGCAGGCTCCTGCCTTGCTCCCCACAAGCAACGTCCTGCCTTATCGCAGAGCTGCTGAAACCTGGGCTGCAGTCCTGCTGGGGCTCCTGCATCCCTGCTGGGGCTCCTGAGTCCCGCATCCCTGCCAGAGCTCCCGCAGCCCTGCCAGAGCTCCTGAGTCCCCTCCATCACCCGAGAGGCAGCGACAGGGCAGAGAAGTCTTGCCAACGCGTTGGCTCGTGCAGCACAAGCGTTGAGAGACGCAGCATGGCGCGGCAGGGGCGAAGCCCGGCACAGCGCAGGCAGGACAGGAGCCCTTTGTGGCATCGTGGCACAGAGCGGAGCACGAGCTGTGTTTCACGGAGCTGAACCGCTCCCAAAGAGTTAATCACAGCACTCGCTTCTCAAGATCTGCTTCGTTTCATCTTAACAGTGATGGGAGATTAATTATTTTAGTCTCAGATAGCTGACTAGAATGGGCTTTTTGTATCTAAATATATTCTCTCTTTAGGAACCCATTTAATTTTATACCCTGATATAGACGACTAGGCTGGATGATTGGTTGAGAAAGAAGGAGCTTCTCTTCCCCCAGTTCAATTTGTATCCTGAAAAGCTGCCAAAATACTCAATTTCCTCTCCCCAGGCGGGCCCTGAAGAACGAGCATCCCAGCCGCAGAGCCCAGGAGGGCCACAGGATTGATTCGCCTTTGCTCCTTCCTCCTCGTGACAAACCCCCTCCAGAGCAGGGACACCGAGGGGGACGCGGAAGCAGAGGACAAGAAGGAGCAGTGGCATGGCAGGTCTCCCCTTCCCTGGGGTGTCCCCGTTTGGCACTGGCTGGGGCCAGCCTGGCGTGCATCTGGCTGAGATCAGAGGTTGGGCACCGGGGATTTACCAGGAAGACTAGAAAACTCTGCAGGAAAGTTCCTATTTGCACCTAGTGAGGATCAGCTTTCAAAAAATTTAATTACTCCTTGAAACCACCCTGCTAATTCCCTTCAGACAGGCCTGTCCGCCCGTAACAAGACTGAGTCCGTTTCTTCCTTGCATTTGAAATTATAAAAAAATGCAGTGAACTCAAATTAACATCTGCATCAAAGTGTCGCTATCTCTAATGGCTTTGCTCCCCTGCTCCGTGGTACCCACCAGCTTGTCCGTCTCTGCTGAAATACCAGGATAATTAATCACACTCATCAGCTGGGGAGGCAGCGGAGGTGGTACCGAGTTGGGACAAGTCAGCACGCGACAGGTCGTATCGTTTCCACGCTGTAAATCTCTTGATTCCGCTGTAATTGGATGAGCCTCTTTAATTCCTCTTCTTCATTTGCTGCTGCTGCTGCTGCTCCTCCTGCAGCCGCGCGGCGACCCGGCTCGTTGGCGCTCGTGTCCCTTTGGGATGGAGCTGGGCATTTCCCAGCGGGGGCTGGGCACATCCCTGCGGAGCTCAGGACGGGGGGCTCTGCCAGGGATGCTCCGTGCCGGCGGCGCCGCTGGTGGGCGAGGGGTGCCAGGGCGCTGTGCTCGGGGCACAGCGGGGCTGGGGCATCATGGGGACCCACAGGCAGCAGGTCCCAGAGCAGGAGGGAGCGTCGGCAGGTTCCCCCAGAGCCACAGGCGCCTGCGCCGAGCTGGCATGGCCGAAACAAATGCCCGAGAGTCAAAGTCTCATTGATTCCCACTCTACGAAGCAGCACTGGGGAGGAAAATCCATTTTCCTTGCAGCTCGGAGAAGTGTGTAATTTCCAGGCGTCCGTCAGGCCGCGGCAGATCGTTAGAGCAGTTACGAGCTTCTCCAGAGCACGGGGAGGGGGAGAGCTTTGCAAGTTTAATTCCCCTATTCCTGGCGGTGTCCCTGCTCCCGAGCGAAGCGAGTCAGGCACAAGCAGTATGGATTCACCGCTAAAGCATTTTTTTACAGAGCATTTCGTTGTTGAAATACTACCGCCGCCTGCAAGCCAACCCTTCCAAGGAGCCCAAACCCGCCCTTCCCACCCCTGACCAGAAACCCCCTTGCCCACAGCCCGTCCCCGGGGCTTTTCCACTTCTCTCAGCCCAGAGCTGAGGCCAAGCGTGGGCACGGGCATCTGCTGCCACCCAGGACCATGTCCCAGCCCGGTGCCCCCCACCGACGCAGCAGGTCCCTGAGCACCGCGCCAAGCCCCGCTGCGACCACGGGCAGCGGGTACCCACGAAATGCCTTTCCTCTTGTTCATCTTTACTGACAAAGGCAGGTTTGCCGCTGGGGGCGGGACCAACGGCCGGGCAGGCAGCGGGGAGCAGAGCCCGGTCCTTCCCGGCCGTGGGTCCTCGGGCTGGGCAGCACTGCCAGCATCCTTGCTGGTAATGAGGGGTTTCCATGGCAACCTTATTTTGAGCATTGCTAGTGACACAGATGTAAATTTTAAAATGAAATATTCAGACCACAGTCCTACGAGCATAAATAAACCCCTGCGCATGGCCAATTTAACAGCATTTTAAAGCAGTTTGGAAACTCCCCTGGGCCCCAGGACTCTCCAGCATTAGGAAACTCCCGAAAATGGAAGGAAAAGCGCCCTGACTTCATTCTGCCCTGGAATCCCCAATGCCCAGCCGGGTCACAGCATCCCAGACTGGTGGGGGCTGGCAGGGCCCTCTGGAGCTCCCCCAGTGCCACCCCCCACCAGAGCAGGGGCACCTCCAGCAGTGGCACAGGACACCTCCAGGCGGGTTTGGAATGGCTCCAGAGGGGGAGACTCCCCCCCTCTCTGGGCAGCTGTGCCAGTGCTCTGCCGCCCGCACAGGAGAGAAGTCCCTCCTCAGGCTGAGATGGAACTGCCCATGGTCACGTTTGTGCCCGTTCCCTCTTGTCCCGTCACTGGGCACCACTGAACAAAGCCCGTTCCCATCCCCCCGGCACCTGCCCTTTAAGGATTGATAAGCGTTGAGAAGATCCCCCCTCAGTCTTCTCCAGACTAAAAAGCCCCAGAAAGATGCTCCAGTGCCCTCATCATCTCCGTAGCCCTTTGCTGGACCCTCTCCAGCAGTTCCCTGTCCCTCTTGACCCGGGGAGCCCCGAACTGGACACGGGTCCCCGGCCTGAGCCCGGCACAGAGCCCAGCGCGGCTGCAAGCACCGGAGCAGGATCAGATCAGAAGGGAAGGTGCGAGTTACAACCCGGGCTGCAGAAGATGTGGCCCTCGGGGCCTGGACAGGAGGGACATCCAGACACCTGCAAGAACACAGACAGCTCCTGAAGCTCCTCGACCTCTGCTGCAGTCCCCTCCTGAGCAAAGCCTGGCTATCCCTCCGCTTCCGAATTACCTGCCTACTAATTGCTCTTTGGGACAGCCGTGGTGAAGCCAAGCTGGCCGGCTCCATCCACGGCAGTCGGCTGCGGAGCCCCGCACACCCCACTGCACCCCAGCGCTTATTTTTAAGAGCCGCCTGCTTTGCCCGAGCACTGGGAATCACTGCAGAGCACTCTTACTGCCCTTGAACGCGCAATGCCCACGTCTTCCCAACGAGTGGGACTGAGCGCCGGGGTCCTGAGGCTCCCTGCACCCCCACTCTGTCATCCCCACGGGGCAGAAGGACCCGAGGACGGGCACGGCTCCTGCGTCCCTTGTGCCGTGCTGGGCACCAAGCCACAGGAGAATGATTTTCTATTTTCTCCGGCTGCGATGTGAACGTTTGGATGAAAGCCATCCCTGAGCCTTCCGGCCCCTGCCTCACCGGCTGCAGGGGGCACAAAGTAGCCCTCACGCAGGAGAGCGGCTCAGGAACACGCGGTGCGATGGGCAGATACTGCTCCGGCTGCGTTTGTCTGCACTCCCACATGGATGACTCACTGATGATCAGATTGCTACTCTTTTATTTGCTTACAGGTTGAACTGTCAGGCTGCTCTTGAGGAAAACTTTTTTTTTTTCCACTGGAAAAACTTAATTTGCCGAAATTGTAACCGCAGGAAAGAGCAGGTTTCAAATCTCCTGTTTGGAGACATGTGGCTATCTCGGCTCTATCAGTCTGTTTTGACATTTTGGAAACGAAAGACTGTTTTGATTCAGGTTTTTCTGCTCTTCAAGATTTAAGGCAAAAATCTTTTAAAATCTGAAACCAAACCAAAGCATTTCCAACCTGTCACACCGGCGTGTTTTGATGGACCCAACCTGCTATTTTTCAGATCCCCGATTCACACTCAAACCCTCTATCTTGTCTCTCCCCAACGGCGAAATGCGTACGGCACATGCTGGAGATTGGCGTGGGACAGAGGTCCCGGGAGAGCACGAGGCGTGCGGGGCCCCCACCACCCCTTCCCACCCCCGCAGCCCTCCATCGACACGGGTTTGCATCAGAGACCGGCCTCGACACCCCTCTCTTATCGGAGATCTGGATCAGCCCTGTATGAACTCGCAGAAGGAAGTTTGGGATTTAATTAGCTGTTCCTGGTTTAATTAGCAGGCCTCCCTGAGCTGCGGTGGTGTGCAGAAGGCCAGGCTGGAGGGCAGGGATGACCCCGTGCACGCGTGATGCGGTTTCTCCCATTGCAGTAAACGGCAGCGCCCACCGTCCCTCCGTCATCGTCCCGGCGGTAATTGGCAATTCTGGGGATTCAGCCCGCTCCTGCGTCTGCTCGCACGCCGCCGCGGGCTCCAGATTACCTCTCTGCCTGCGTGCACCGCAGGCTTTGAGTTCATAAGGGAAGAAGCCTCTATCTTCAGGAAGACAAATTTGGCGTAATCAAAGAGGCTGCAGCATCCCAACAGCCCCGGCCACAGCGGAGGCTGCCAGGCTCCTTCATGACCAGCAGGACTGGCGCAGCCGCGGGAGCAGCTTTGGTGGGGGAGCCGCGGGGCAAGGGGGGAGGCGAGCGCCCACCAGGGCATCCCGGGGCTCGCCTGGCTCCGTGCCGGGGGAGGGCATGGCTCCGGGAGACCTGCCTGGCCTCGGCATCTTGTTCACCTGAGCTGGGGAGCAGCGGGAGCCTCCACACCGCAGCGCATCCTTCACGCCGCGCAAGTGGTGCCGGCCAGCGCACGGAGGCAGTTATGCTCATTACGGCTATTGATTGCCCCGTTTCACCTGCCGATGGAGCCCGTGACAAGGCTGAGATGAACCATCTGCTGGGATTCATTGCTCAGTCCCTTCTCCTCGCTGCCTCCATCCCCACCGTGCCATCCATCTCGCCCTTCAGAGGACCTCATTCAAGGCAGGGAACACAATAAAAAATTGAACTATACTCTGCAAATAAATCAAGGCAACATCTTTTTAAAGGAAAGCTTATCGCATTTGGAGGAGTAGCTCTGCTGGCACAACGCATCCCTGAGCGTGGCTTCTCCGCACCAAGGCAGCACCCTGTGCCATTCCCAGACACCCACCCCACAGAGAGCCCCCACCCCAGCCACGGGCAGCCGCCCCCCTCGCCTGACCTCACAGGCACACACGGGCTCGTGGTCTTCACCGTCGTCCCTACGGCAGGAGCTGCAGTGCCTCCCTGCTCCCGGGCATCCGGCACATCCCACCGGCACAGCCCGGCTGGGGTGAGGGGGCATGGCAGAGCGGCACGGCATGGCAGAGTGGCACAGCGCGGCGTGGTGCGGCACGGCATGGCAAATGTCCTCAGCAGCATCCCCTGACTGCGAGAAATCCTCACGGCTCCCTGCAGAGCCCTGCCCCTGGGAAACCCGATGGCCAAGCCAAGCCCACCCACCTGGGCTTGGAATTTATTGCAGAGCGGGGCCAGCTGCTGCCACGGACCCTTAAAGGGGGCTCGTTCCCGAGAGCAGGGCACCCCCCGAGCAGGGCGTCCCCCCCGAGGAGGGCACCCCCCGAGCAGGGCACCCCCAGAGCTGGCACGGGGCTGGGGGGGTGCAGTGGCTGCGGTGCCAGGGGGGTGCAGCGGCTGGGGTGCCGCGGGGGGTGCAGGATCAGTCCCACACTCGGGGAGGGTTCGGGCGAGACGTCTGCAGCAGAAGCAGCTCCGGGCAGGATTAGCTGATCCCAGCACACCGTCAATCTGCCTAAGCCCGTCACACAGGCAGAGCACGGGGGCTGAACGCCGCCATTAATAGCATCCGTATAAGCTTCTCAGGGTTTCTGGTGTAATCAGATCGCTAAAACCTTCAGGACGGTAACTACTGAACTTGAGCAATCAAGCCACCATCCTCCGGCAGCCCGGGAACGTGCGCTCGCAGCGAGGCAGCGATAGCATCGGCATTAGTAATGGGAGCCCGGCGATATAGCTACTCATGGTTTAGCTCTTTCAGGAGCACAGCAGCAAAATGAGCGCTTTATGATTATTTCAGCATCCTTTTATCAAGCATTTGCAGTTCCCTAATTCCTCTAAGCCCCTCTGGCTGAGGTATCGGCAGCAATCAAATTTGCCCGGCTCTCTCCAGCCACGGCACCTCTGGAGCAGCACACACGCGTCTGCCATCACTGGCCACGGCCACAGGACACGGTCCCGTCATCCTGGCGGGGGCTGTGGGGGTCCTGGGGACCCTCTCTCATGGGGATGAAGCTTTGGGGCTGGGGAGGACGCGGCGAGTGGGTCCCTGCGCTGTGGGGGCTGAGCGTCCCACGGGAAGGACGTGGCTGTGCAGCGTGGCGGCGGGAAGGGCCGTGGGGACTCGGCGTGATGCGGGAACTGCCCAGACGCGGTCTGCTCTGCCGCCACGGTGGCTGTGAGGAGAGCTGCTGCTTTTCCCGCGTGCTGGGGCTGACGTGGCAGAGATCACAGTCGCTGGGGTGGTTTCTGAGGAGGCGGCTGCTGCCCCGGGCACTGTCCCCAGGAGCAGAGCTAACGGGCAATGGCTTGAGCGCATCCCTGCGGGCTGCAGGTATCCCATGGCCAAGATCCCACCCGGACCCCGGTGTGGCATCGAGCCGGTGCCAGCCCTGCCGACCCAGCGCAGCCCCACAGGGGGTCCCCAACCGGCCCATCCCGGGGACACCGGGGGTCCCCAGCGCCCCGAGCGTGGGCAGGGACCACGCTGGTGTGGGCAAGGTGCTTTGCTGCCAGCTCCTGCCGGCGCTTTGAACGCTGTGCTTCCCATCCCCTGCTGCTGCGCAAGGCCTGCCGGGGCTGGAACAAGCTCTTCGCTGTGCCCTTAATTGAAAGTCCCTTGATTGCCGGGGGCTCCCTGCTGCAGGGGGGCAGCGCGGCCGCGGCTGCTGCCGGTGACGGCACCGCGGGCTTCAGCGTGGGGTTTGTGTGCTAATTCAAGGTCCAGAAGGTGACACCTTCATCTCCCCGCTGCGCTGCGCAGCATCAAAGGCAGAGTCTGGGGGTGCCCCGGGCCCGGGAGTGCAGCCGGGCCCCCCTCGGCGGGGACGTGGGGATGCTGGCACTGCCGCCACCGGGCAGCCGAAAACTGCCTGAATGCACCGTGTCCGTCCCGAGCAAAATACAGCCAAGCTGCTTTTTGAGAGGGAGCACTGAAACGCCTATTTGGCTTTTATGGAGAACAAGATCTGATAGCGTAGGAAATCGTGGCAAAGGGGAGAGCTTGAGCTCACATTTAATTAGTTTTCCTTCATTCTCCTGGCCTTGCAGTCTCATTCCCTGTTTTGCTTAACACACTGCAGTTAGCTCAGTTAATGCGCCTGAGCCGTCACGGCAAATTCCAGGCCACAACCCGAAATCTGTCGCTGCGTGCGCACAGATCATGGGCAGAAAGCAGATTTATTTCTGAGTAGCGGGAAAACAAAATTCTTCAAGAGAGTGAGATAAAACTAAATGGCAAAAAGAATAGGCTGTTTATATGGAAAGATGTCATCAGGCCAATTAGTTGTTCTCGGTGTGGGCAGAAGGATTGGGTGGGTAAGAGAGCACAGCCCCCACCTTTGAGGTGTTGGCCTTTGAGGTTGTGAATTTTTCTCATGATGGCAAGTGTCAAAGAGGCATTTTTACTCATTTATATATATTTAAACATGTGTTCAGTGCCAAAGGCCCTCCATGAGTGGCTGACGGTGCTGCTCGGGCGGGCGGCTGGTGCCCTGCGAGCGCCCAGGTCTGCGCTGGCTCTGGGCGAGGGGACCCACTTTGGCAGCCCCTGCCCTGCCTGCCCTGCCTGCCCTGCCTGCCACCCCTCCTGCCCCGCTGCCTCTTGAGAGCTCCCTGCCATCGCCCTAGCCCCGGGGACGCGTTCCCGCTGCCAGCCCTGGCCGGCACGCAGCCCGCACGCTCCCACGCGCAGCACGGCGCGCTCAGCACCCGTGCCCTGCAGAGGAGCGAGCGCTTCCGACAGCGGCTAAGTATAAATCGTGGGGGAGTTGAAAGCTGGTTGGAGACGTCCTCCCCGGAGCTGAGCTTCCTTCCTCGGTGTTTACACGCCGGTATCCAGGCAGATCCCAGAATAGACCTGAAGATGAGCTGTCGTTTTGCATTAAGGTCACTCGTGCTCCAAACTGTCCCGGACGTTTCTGTCCCATCTCGCGGGAGCAGCCGCCCGTGCCAGCGCCGCCGTGCCCCGAGCGCCGCACCGTGCCCGGGGGCAGCAGGGGCTGGGGGGGCCGCTTGCGGAGGCTTTCATGGATTTAGAGAAGCCTTCCCAGTCTCCAACCGCCTGCGGAGTGCTCCTGATCAAGATACAAGATAAACCCCTTGTACATCTTGATAGCATTTACTTCCTGCGGAGCTGGTTTAGCAGATTAGATCAAGGTCAAAAGCCATCATTTCTCTTCCAGCGGCTCAGTGTCTCCGGATCCATCGCTTGTGCAGAACAGGATGGATCTGGGCAGCCGGGAAGGGTCTTGCTCTGCCTGTCCCGGCCCCCAGCCGAGCATCCCGTGGGGCCGGAGCGGTGGCGGGGAGCACGGGCATCCCGCAGGGCTGGGTGACGTCGAACTGCCTCGTCCCGTGCTGGGATATGAGAGCACCCCCAAGCAATCCTCCCGCGCTGACAGCATTTCACGCCTGCCATTACGGTAGCAGTTGTGCTACGGGAACTCAGAGTAAATCCACAGAACTGATTATAAATCTGTGGAGGATTATTTAGCGCTGCGGTGGTGTGAGCCGGCCGGGCGGCAGCGCTGCGCTGCTGGGAGGGGAGAGGGGCCGCAGGGCTTCCAGCCATGGGTGCGAGCCACGAACCCCCGTGCTCCCGGGCTGGCTCCTGGACAGGAATGCGCCAAAGGTGTTTGGGCAATTTCACATCTCACCTCTCCCGGGGATTGCACCGTAGCCCTCGGAGACAGCAGAACGGCTGTTTGCGTTCAGATGAGTATGGAAAGTATCTTACCAAAGTCCACCCTTATCCTAATATCAGATATGGATACCTACCGCAATCCTTCCCTAAAGATGAGGATACCCGGTCTGCTTCACCTGCTCTTTGCTTTTCCTAAAGCCTCTCTCACCCCGGAGAGGCTGTAGGTGGGGGGGAACACCCCTCTGTGGGCAGCAACAGCCCCTCCGTATGGGGGGGGGGCCTCTGCCCCCCAGGAGGGAAGAGCTGGTGGTTCCCTTCCCAAAGGAACGAATTCCCTTCACCGGACACGAGTGAGCGGAGGAAAGCCAGCAGAGCGGGGACAGGGCTGCGCAGGGGCCATGGGGGGGGTCACAGTGCCGCACCAACCCGCGTGGGGTGGGAGAGGGGTCCGGCAGCTCCGGGGAGGCAGCAGGCAGGGCTGGCAGCCCGTACCTCGGGGATGCGCCGGAGCACCTCAGGGACACGCCGGAGCCCAGCACCAGTTTGGGGGTGGCGATGCAAGCTGGAGTTAAGATCATTAATCACTCCTCTTTCTGGTAGCGCGAAATATACCCTTATTAATCACTGATGCCAGGGCCCCCCTGCGCCTCCATCTCCCCGCTCCAGCCTGGCTGCGTTTGCTTCCCTGAAATACACGTTTGCCCTTTACAAACTAAAGCATGTTAAGTATCTCATTACAGAGTCACTATACAGAGTGTTTTATTTCATGCTTTGTTAAGGACAGAATCGTTTAAATGCATCCTGGCAAAGGATCTAATAAGAAATTAGTCAACTTTCTGAAAGCATAAAATATGGTTTAACGGCAACATCCGTTAAGAATTAGAGTTCACATGACAAATAACCCGGGGATGCTGTTTTGCCATTTCTGGTAACACGCTGGCTTTAAGGACTCAGGTTGCTGTCGGAACATCCCGACTGCCCCACTGTGAGCCGGTGTCCCCCCGTGTCCCCCTGTGTCCCACCATGTCCCACCAGCCAGCAAGCCCCTCCTCTCCCCTCGCCTCCCGGGGCCGTGCCGCCTCCTTCTTGTCTGACAGCCCCATCTTCTCCCATAATGGAGAAACCGTTTTGCTGCAGAGCACTAAAACTGATGAGCTGAGCCACGGCCAGACCAGCAGCGGGGGGAGAGCAGCTGCCAGCCACCCGCCCCGGGCTTGGGCTGGGAGAGGAAGCCTAAAGCACGAGAGCCCTCCAAAACTTGTCAGGGAAGGACAGCTGATGCTGGTAGTGCCTCGGGGACCGATTTCCCCCCATCACCCCATGGCAGGATGCCCGCAGCCCCATGGCAGGATGCCCACGGAGGCCAGGCTCAGCCCGGGGGCGGGATGGAGAGGGAAGCAGAGATGCTCAGAAAGGAGCGGAGGGTGCGGGGGCGCCCAGGCTGCCCCACCAGCGGCATGCATGGGGACACCGAGACACCCAGCCTCCCCAGGGGCAACCGGGGGAGATTATTCAGACCTGACACGAGTTGGCGGTTGCAGACGACATGTGTGAAATATCTCCTAATGTGCTAAGGGAATCGGCTAATGAATTTGCTGAACCACTGCTAATTAAAGAATTAATTTTTTAAGTCATGGGAAATATAACGGAAGAGACCAGGAAGCCTTCAGTAGCCGGGACCGGCTTGCCGGCCGCTGGGTCCATGGCTTGGCTGGCGGTCAGCGGCTCGGGGTGGGCACGGGCACGGCCCCGGCTGTCCCAGGGACCCAGGGTTAAGGAGCAGCCCAGGCGGCAGCAGTGCAGGCACGGGCTCTGCGGGGCTGAGGAGCAGAAGCCGCGCGGGGACTGCCCTGGCACAGCGCAGCCAGAGGAGAGGTGACCCTGCCTGCGGCCGAGGCGAAGGCTCCTGCACTCCTGCAGCGCCCTCACTGCACAGACCCGGAAAAAAATATACCTCCAGCCTTGGACAAGCAGATTTTGGAAACTCCAGCCTTCAGGCTAACTCTCCCAGCCTTTGCCTTGTGCCGTTGTGTTCTCGTATCTTCAGTTCTTGCCAGAAACCACTTTGATTCTCCAGCAGACGGAGCGAGGTCAACTTCCAGCAGGTTGCTTGTTCCTCTCTGCGCAGGCTGCTTATGGATGGCCAGGGACATCCCCGGTCCCATGGTGCGTTCCCCGGGGGCGATGCTGTGCTGCCTTTGCTGCAGAGTGACCGTTTGGAGCAGTGACCGCTGCTTATCCCTGCACAAGCTGCAGCGAGAAGAAAAACCGCTTGGTTATAAAGGGAGCTGGCAGGGACCACTGGGCATTCAAGGCCAGACTCCGCCACCCCGTTGCCACTGTGGGTCCCTTTTCTCTGTGGCACTCGTGGAGGTGACAGTACCGGGGTCCCTCGTCCATCCGGGTGGGCGCTCGCACCTTACAGAGCATGAGCCCGAGTCCTGTAAAGCTCCTGATGCCGCACATCTAAATAACGCAGGGGCTGAGCGTTACGCATGCAAGTCACCTCCGAGCGAGCGCGCACCTCTGCAGAAAGCAGAGCGGGTACCCGAGTGTTTCCAGGATCAGCACTTAAATGTGTAATGAGAGGCAACAGCTGGATGGCACAAACGCGCCGGGGGAGCCGCAGCACGGCCGGGGATCATGAGCGGCATGACAAGCAGCCACGCTCTGCGGTGTCACCGCCAAGGCGGGTTTAACGTCCCCTACAACTTTCTTCTCCATCAGAGTCCTCCTGGGCAGGGCAGGGGGGAGCGTGGCTGATGGCGGCCGCGGTTGTGTGCCCACACGGGGCGGCAGGAGCACGGGCTCCCCCAGCCTGGGCAGCACCGCGGATCAAAGCTGGGCAAGCTCGCCGATGCTCATCCGCATCCCCATCCTCTGCCCAACTCTGCCCCGGCGCCCACGCAATTAGCTGCAATGAGATTATGATTCTGCGCTTGGGGCTGAGGCGCTGCAGCAGCCCCTGCCAGCGGAAGCCTTGCGAACACGCTGCTGCGCCGCAGCGGTGCTGCTCGGGCTGTGCCACGGTGTGCCCAGCACGGTGCTCACCATCTGTGCCACGGTGTGCCCGGCACGACGCTCACCGGCTGTACCATGGTGTGCCCGGCACGGTGCTCACTGGCTGCGCGGCAGCAAAACTAATGCTAAAGGCGTCAGAAGCAGAAGTTTAAAGGCATTAAAATCACGGGGTGATGTAAACGGCGGTTGGACTCCGGAGGAACCGTACTCCCCCGCAGCAATCACTCGGCAGTGTCCCCGTGTTTCAGGCTGCACATCCAAAAGCTCCTTTCTTCCTTTTCATTCCCATCCTACAGTAATTAGTAGAATTTGACATGCAAAAAAAAAAATCAAGTTAAACATAGCGTTAAGCGTTGTGCTTTTGTTTAAAGTATCTGTAACACTAATGTTAAGGCAGTGCCCAGGGTGAGTGTGGGCTGGAGTCTGCCTGGGAAAGAAACCCTTTCAGGCCACCCCGGCTGCGGGTCCCACGGAGACCTGGCACAGCGGCGGGCACATGTGCCAGCCGCCCCCGTGGCCATGTCACCGCAGCCGGGACCGTTTTTTGGAGCAGGTCGGTGCCTTCGTTTGCGGTCACGCAGGGGAGCACGTTCCCCGGCAGCCCCTGGGCCAGCAGTGGGGCCGGGGGCTCACAGCCCCCCCCCCCATGTCTGGCCATGCCGAGGGCAGGGACCCCGTGTTTTGGGGGCTCCAAACCCTGGCAGGGGAGCTGAGGGGGCTGGAATTACGGTCTTTAAGTACTGCGCATTAAGCGCCTTCCCTGGCAACTGCTGTTTCCATGGAAAACGTTGACTCTGCCTCTCGGAGCTCTCTGCAGTGTTGGGCAGAGCCGCGGCGCTGCTCCCGGCTTATTTCACGCCGCGGACCGCAGCCCAATCAGAGGCATTAGTGGTGAATAAATCTGTATTTCGTGCAATTAAACTCCCCGGCCGGAGCGGTGGCGGTGCGGCTTTGATTACTCTTTTCCTTCCCGCGCGTTCCTTTGCCCGGCACAAAGGGTGAGCGGCAGCAGGAGGAGAGACTTCGCAGCGGCGGGCGGCGTTGTGCCGCGGGAGGCCGGAGGAGGCGGGTGAATCGGCGGCAGTTCCCCGCCGGGCAGCAGCGTGGGGAAGACAATGGGAAAGAGCCGCAGCCTAATCAGGCGCTTTGAAATGGCCGTATTTGCTGATGACAATTGCAAAAATAAAGGCTTTTCACAGAGACCGAGCCAGAGCAACAAACTCGGCAGGAGCGGGTGAACCTCCCCGAACAAGTGACCTCTAGATAAAGAGACCGAATAGCGGCTCTGAAACGGCGAGATAAGGCCACCGAGTTTCAGCAGAAATCCACCTTTCAGGGAGTGGGTGCAGGCTCATTATTGCTCTCCCGTAATGAGCCCGTTTGGGAGAGCGGCAGGCGTTCAATCAGCCGCAGCTCCCCGGGGGGCTGATTCCGTGCCACCAGCGCAGCTATAATTTCGTGCCCAGAATTGCCCAAGTCCCACTTTCCCCCATTTTTTTGGTTTTTTTTGCAGACAACGGATCAGGGGTGGCGCTGGCCCCCGCCAGCCCGGACCCTCTGGCTGCGGATGAGCCGATGGACAAGACGGCCGGCGGAGCCGGGGAGCTCGGGCACGCCACTGCCCTCAACCTGCTGCCGGCCGCGGAGGACGACTCCGAGCCGGTGGCGGAGGAGACGACACTGCTGGTGCAGAGCCATGTCCTGCCAATGCCCACTGCCACCCCCAGTGCTGATGTGAAACAAACTTTCCCCGTTAAGAAAAAGCCACCTACTCTAAAGCAAGTAAATACATCAAGGAAGCACCCGAGACCCAAGCCCACCTTGCCAGAGCCCCCCCGGGCTGCCTCTCCAGCCATCCCGCTGGGCTCCGGGCTCCCCGCCGCCTCCCAAGAGCCGCGTGCGCCGGCAGAGGCAGCGGCTGGGACGGGGGACACGGAGCAGAGTCCCCCTGAGCTGCCCTGGGGGGGCCAGGCCACCACCAGCCGCCCCGTGCTGCAGATCTCCCCGTCCACCCTGCCACCGCCGGCCCCTCGGCCCTTCCCCGGCAGCGCGGGCGATGCTGGCGAGGCTCCGACCGCGGCTCCTGCCGGTGCCACCGTTAACTGGACGAACGGCGCGGAGAGCGAGGTGCACGGCTCTGCGTCGGAAGAGAGCCAAGAGACCACCACGTCCACCATCATCACCACCACCGTCATAACCACGGAGCCCACCCCGGGTAAGCCACGCCGCCCGTACGGGGCCGGGGAGTGCGGGAACGGGGATACGGCAGCTGATGGGGAACAGCTCTGGGTTTGTGGGGCTGCTTAAAATCTGCACTTCAGCGGTGTTGGCCGCTGGAGCAGGGAGCGGGGTGCTGGGTTTTGGGGCAGCGGGAGCACCGGGGACGGGAGGGAGCTGCCGGGTGAGCTGTTCCCCGGGGCACTCACTGACGCGTGTTCCCCCCAGTCCTCTGCAGCATGAGCTTCCATGACCCCGAGGGCTACATCGACTCCACGGACTACCCCCCGCTGCCCCTGCACAGCTACCTGGAGTGCACCTACAACGTCACCGTCTACACAGGCTACGGCGTTGAGCTCCAGGTAGGAAGCGTGTCGGTGGGGGGGATCACCATGGCCCGGATCCCCTGCGCCGCGGCAGCGAAGGATGCAACACACCCACAGCCTTGGGCACGGCTGCCCTGGGCTTGCTAAAAAAATACCCTGCCCAGGGAAAAAAAACTAGGTTTTTCTTAGGCCGTGTAATAAATAAACTGTACGAGGGAACTGGTACATCCTGAACGTCAGCACTGATCAAAGCATTTAAAATGCCATGCAATTAATTTAACAACGAGACACTTGCAGGCAATTTGCACAAAAGGCACTCAGCCTTCGTGGGACGGGGCGAAGCGGCGGTGCTGCCTCCAGCACGGCCACCAGCCCTCTGCCCTCGCTCCCCAGCCCGCCGGGAGGCGCGCGGGCAGCCCCGAGGTGCGCATCGGGGTGGGCAGCCCAAGTCCCCTCTCCAGCCAGCACAGGCTTTGGGTGGGTTTTGGCAACCGGCTCCTACACCGTAGCGGGGCCACGTCCCTGGAAGCTGAAGGATAAAAACCAGGCGGAGGAGCGGATGCTTTGCAGCAAACCCCGGCGGTGGCAGGTATGCGCGCTGCGGCAGAGGGACAGGGCTGAGTTTCTGCGGGAAGGCGTCAGTAAATGCCGTGAGCGGGCACGCACGCAAGCACGGAGCCGCGGGCACGGCCGTGCCGGCGCTGTGCGCTCCCATCAGAGCCGGTGGTCTGGACCAAGCAGATGTGCTCCATCAGCTCTCCCCGAAACGCTGCGTCCCACTGCCTGGCGAGGCTGGGAGCAGGGCAGGGGCCTCAACACGGTTCAAACACCATCAGTCCACAGTCTCCACGCTCTGGTGTGTCTTGTTCTTGCGTTTTCCCCATGTCACTGTTTGCATCCAATTAAAATCCATTAGCTGTTAATCCGCGTAATTAAGAAAGTGCATTAAGAAGAGTAGTAGTTCCAGTGAGCTTGTTCCTGCCGCCCCTCCGGCGGGCGCGGGGGGTTGACCTCCATGGCACGACTGCCGCCGTGGAAGCGAGCCGCAGTGCGGAGGTTGCCCCGGGAGCCAGCAGCAGCGGGCAGCAGCGGCACAGGGGCGCGCACGGGGATGTGTGCGCCTCAGACACTTTTCCATGGCGGTAACTCTGTCTCCCCAAATCCACAGGGTGCTAAACACAGGCTGCTCCGCCGTAAATTCGCCTCTGTCCATAATCCATCAGGTGACACCACTCCTGACCTCGCTCCGTTGTAAACTGAGATTTTAATGGAGCATAAAATTAGTCTCTCCACCCCCCGAGCTTTGCATTTCACTTTGCTGATGCTTCTGAGCTTTTCAGACAAATTAAATCACGGCGGCGGGTCCGCGCTGGCGGAGCGTGGCCTCATTTGGAGCTGGCTGAGCACACACCGTGCCGCCCCTCCGGCAGCAGCCCCCGGGGTGCCCGCGGTGCCCGGGCTGAGCCGCCACGGATGGATGGGCACTGGCGAGAGCTGGAGGAGGATGGGCCCTGGGGCTGCAGGCAGCGGTGCTGAGTGCCCCGGAGCCGCTGCCTGCAGCTGAGTCCAGCAAAAATCCTGCCGCAGGGTGGGCAGAGCTCGGCAGAGATTGGGGAGGAGGGAGGGGGGCTGGCAGGCCCTGTCCTCGCAGGTGCCCGTGGGCGAGGGCTGATGTGCTCCAGCGCGTCAGCATCGGTGCGTGTCTGGCCCACCACGACAGGCAACGAGCTCTGCAGAGGGCTTCTTAACCATTTAGGCAGCAGCAGCGACGTGATTTATGTCCCAGGGAAGCTAGAAATAGCATTCGTGGAGAACAAGACAACAGATTTATCCCCTCTCTTTAGTTCGCGCAGGGGATGTCACACGCGATACATGCTGATGAGCCCGTGGAGGAGACAGACAGTGCAGGGCAGAAGCGTTGTCTGTGTTTGAGTGGAAACCTGATTTTAAAATGATGGGTCCACCCTGGATGTCACCCCTGAGTAGTGGGGCCGGTGCAGAAAGCTCTGCTCCCGCGGCTGGGACTTTTCCCCACCGTCACGAACAGGCTGTGCAGCAAGGAGCCGTGCCTGCCTGCTCCCGACAATTCTGCAAGACCGGCACGGCAGGCCAGCAGCCGAGGCAGCCGAACCTGGGGCTGTTCCTGCCCAAGCTGCTGCTGGCAGAGGGGGGGAGCAGCCGGCGGGCAACCAGCTCTGAACACATCCAGCCCCCAGCAGCATCCCAGACCTGGCAGCATCCCAGTCCCCAGCAGCATCCCACCCCCCAGCAGCATCCCAGACCTGGCAGCATCCCAGTCCCCAGTGCATCCCACCCTCCAGCAGCATCCCAGTCCCCGGCAGCATCCCAGTCCCCAGCAGCATCCTAGTCCCCAGTGCATCCCACCCCCCAGCAGCATCCCAGACCTGGCAGCATCCCAGTCCCCAGCAGCATCCCACCCCCCAGCAGCATCCCAGTCCCCTGTGCATCCCACCCCCCAGCAGCATCCCAGACCTGGACGCATCCCAGCCCCTCTCCCCAGGGCTGTGGAAATGGGGCACAGCACAGCAGAAGGGCTAGTAATCATGGGGTTTGGGCTATCTCTAGCCCTTGCCTCCCCTCCCAGGTGCGAGGGCCCACAGCAGAGCACAGGGAGAACGTAAGGTCCCAGGACCATCCCAGCACTGTGCCTCAGCTTCCCCACCCATGAACCGAGGCCAACGGCCTCATTCCATGCCGCGCTCTGGCTTGCGCTGTGGGGAGTAATTAGCACAGACGTGCTGGAAGGCGGCACTCCTAATTCTATATTGTTTCCTACCAGAAGGGCTGGGACTGGAGGTGGCAGGGAGGACTGGTGACCGCAGGGATGGCGCACGGGTGCGGGAAGCAGGGTGAGGGGTGCGCTGGCTGGCGCGAGCGGCTGACGGACGGCGGGTACCGCTGCTCGTCCCCGATGTGTCAGCCTGGCTGGGGACAATGCCCGTGCCAAACCGGGCAGGACGGCCGTTACCTCCCCGCTGCTCCCCCTTGTTTTGCCTGGTGCTGACTGACTCTCTTCCATCACTTTTTAATTATTTCACACGTACAAGCGCTGCGAGCTTCAGTGTCTCCGAGGCTAATTACATCGGGCAGGTGCTGGAGTAACGCAGTGCAACGTCCTCAGCTGCCTCACCTGATGTGGGTAATTGGTTAATGTTTAAGTGATTTGGATTCAATTCACAGCTCCTGTGATGGAGATGGGCAGGGGGAGACCTTGCTGGGTGAGGAGGAGCGGGGCTGAGCCCTCCTGCCAGGGTGGTGTGATGCAGGAGTGTCCCACGGGGATTCCTTTTTTTTCACATGGGTTTGCTGGGGCTGAGCTGGGAGCTCTGGAGGCCAGACCTGCTCAGGGATGCTGGTCTGGGAGAGGCCAGGCTGGGCTGGGGAGCAGAGCTGGGCTGGCACTGCATTGCCCTGTGGTGGTGTGGCCCAGGGAGATGGGTTGGGTGAGCTCTGCGTGGAGCCTGGGCTGATGCACACCCCTGTCACGAGTGGTGTGTGGTCTCAGCAGGTCCTGCTGGAGGCTGGGCATGAGGAAGGATGTCCTGGAGAGCGTGGGGGAAGGTCTCCCCCAGGATTCAGCGTGCGGCACTGGGAGAGCAGAGCCACTGATGGTGAAGCGCTGCCTCTTACCTCTGCGCATCTCGTTAAAGTCATCTGCAGGAGAAAAGAGAAGCCCCCGGGACAGGGAGGTGCTGACCCTGCGTGGGGGGTCGCCTCTCAATGCAGGGACCGTGGGAGAGCATGGTGGTGGCAGGAATGACTGTGGCGCTGCAGCCCTGCTCCGAGACTGGGAGTGCGGAGCCCTGGGGCTGCTCCTGTGGGCAATTGGGACCATTCAGGAGGTGACGAGGACCCTCTGCTTCCTTCCTTGCGCCCTTTGGAGTCAGACCCTCGCTCGCTGCAGGGGAAATCTGCCTTCGGTGAGGAGCGGGCACAAAGCCTGCGTGTCAGCCATGGTCTCGGGAAAGGCTCCAGCAAACCTGCCTGGCGCTGGGGGCTGCGCGGGGCCGCGTGAGAGCTCGGGGTCCCTGCTTGGCTCCCCGCCGGCAGCCCCCTGCACCCCTCGCAGCATCCCGGGGAGAGCTGTGCCTGCCCCTGGCTGCCCCCCCACCAGCCGGGTCGCACCATGGCAGCCCCGGGGAGCCGTGGAGCAGCCAGCTCTCCGAATGCTTAGTTAAATTACATTTATTTTTAAAATTCTTGAATCTTCTTGGCAGGAAGTAGAATTTCCCTAAAGAGATTTTTCTAGTGGGTGAGCGAGGCTGGCAGTCTGAATCGAGGATCCCTCCTGTCTTCCCAACAGGCTCTTCAGGAGCTGACACTGGTGCAGGCTTTGATTAAAGTAAGAGCTTGTCCTCCCCAGCCCCTGGCAGGAACTCGCGCATATGGTCCCTCTCGCAGCGGCTGACGGTCCCTGGCGCGAGGCCACTGCATCCGTCTGTACCCGCCGGTTACTCCCGAGCGGCCGGGGTCCTCTGAGGATGCTCGCCTACCCGGCACCGGCACAGGGAACGGCGGGTCCTTCGCAATGACATCCCTGCGCCGGGCTCCTCTCAGCCTGCCTTTGCGGGAGGGGGAGGCTGCCGGCGGAGCCGAGCCGCGTCCCCACCCCACGGCACCCTGCGAAGGGCCGGGGCGATGCCGCAGTGTTCATCGGCTCCGTCTCTTCTGCAGAGCTCTGCCTGCTCCAGCCGCTCCTCCGAAACCCCTTCCCAGCAGCAGAGCCGGGGGGGGGGGGGGGGGGGGGGAGAGCAGAGCAGCTCGGCTGCCGTCAGCTGCTCACGTGGCACTCCTGAACGATTCTCTCTTTAATTCGCTGGAGTGATTTGCTGCTAGATAGCGTGTTTGATAGTAGTCCGCACTGGAGGAAGCTAGCAGGGGAGCAGGTTTGTCTTTGAGTGATTTCGGAACAAGATGTGTTACAACCACCCTGGAAACGTCTTTGCAGTGATTCAGACCCAGCTCGGGAAGAAAAATTCTGCCCTGGTGGGAGCTGGGGGGAGTTGTTCGCATTGTACGTAGCCCGCTTAGCATCCCTGGATCCCGCGCTCCAAATAATTCATCCCCAATAACATTTAATTCATTCCAGTTATTAGTAGTTAGACCTGAGCCATCCCACCGGACGCGCTGTGCGGGGGAGGTACGGTTTCAGGACGAAGCCTGAGGAAGAAGAAATGCCCCAGGGCAGGTCGGGGTCCAGGACAGGCACTTGTCCCGTGCTTCCGATGCACCGTGCGGCACCCATGAGGACCGGGGACTGCTTTTCCCTGCAGTGAGGCTCTCAGTAGTGACCCGGCACCCTGCTGCAAAATAAAGCAAAATCAGCTCCTCCTGGCCCAAAAGCGTGGGCTGGGCTGAGCCCCGGGATGCTCTGACCCAGCCTGGGGGCTGCTCAGCCCAGTGCCACAGCGAGGACCGGGCTCTTCCAGGCGCTGGTCGGGGTTTATGGACATTCGGGGCAGGCAGGGAGTTCCCTGGTGGGATGGGGGTCATTCCTCCTGAGGAAGCCCCGCTTCTTCCAGCAGAAGGTCAGAGGGTGCCAAGCGCTGCGAGTGGCTCTGCGCACAGTGCCAGTGGCCCAAGCGCCGGGCGCATCCCCGCCTGGTGCGCCGCAGCGGGGGGGGACGTACACAGTTGTGACAACAGCAACGAATCCTTCTAGTCACAACATCGTCGGGAGCGCTCGCAATTACGGGCTAAGGCTGTGGTGTGTGCTAAATATAGAGCCCTGGTCCTCGCACACTTAAGGAAACAAACGATCTGATGAGCATCTTTCTGCTGAAATATGAGCCCATTTATTAAGCTAAATGGACGTGAGATGCAAATGTGAGGTTACTTTTCAGCTATTTCCAAATAATAATTAAAGCCTTTTGGGACTGCTCATTAGACCCATTTGCTGTGTGACTCCCCATCCACTCCCTGGCGTGGATGAGGGATGCCGGGGAGGATGCCTGGTGCGTGGGGTGGATGGTGAGCACCGAGCCCTACGAAATACCCTGGTTTGGTTGCGGATCTGTGCCAAATAGCCCATCCCAGCTGGGACCAGTGAGCCTTGGCCATGGCCGTGCTCTGTGCCGTGGTGCCCTGAGATGCAGGTCTGCTCCCAGGGCTGATGTGGGTGGAGTTGGGCCCCCACCACTACCGTCACCAGCGACTCATGGGACCCCTCCATCTCCCTCCTGTCTCATCCTCATTGCCTCTACCTGCCTGCCCAAATCCCCAGTTCCAGCGGGGTAGTAGACATGGGTCAACGTGTGCTGCACAGGACCATCCAGCTTTGAAAGGCATCTCAAGTGAGCGGCTCTAGCTGCCTGCGCCTGCTGTCCCGGGGGGTGGGAGAAGGGCTCAGCGGTCATGGGGGTCCCTCAGGCTCGTGCAGGGCACAGATTGCTCCACCGCAGCTGAACAAGCAGCTCCTGTCTGCAACAAACCCGCAGTGCTCGGAGCGGTGCCGCGGGAAGACTGCGGCGGTGCAATGCTCTGCGGGCGCTGCGTGTGTTTGGGGCTGGGATGTGTCTGCTCACCCGGCGCCCCGCCGGGCCCCCCCACCTTCGCCCCCGCAGCTCACAGGTCTCTGCTCCCACCCAGGTGAAGAGCGTTAACCTGTCAGACGGGGAGGTGCTCTCCATCCGAGGGGTGGACGGCGATGCGCTGGTGGTCCTGGCCAACCAGACCCTGCTGGTGGAGGGCCAGGTGATCCGCAGCCCCACCAACACCATCTCCGTCTACTTCCGCACCTTCCAGGATGAGGTGGTGGGGACCTTCCAGCTCCACTACCAGGGTGGGTACCTCCCTGGCGTGGGTGCGCCAGGAGGGGTGGGATGGGGTGTCGGTCCCGTGGGGCTCAGCCCCAGCGGGCTGCAGGGGTGGGAGGATGCTGGGCTCTGCCATCGCAGACCAGCGGGGCTCCTGTTTCGCTGCACGCCCGTGCTCGGAGCACCGGCTGGGACAGGTCGAGCAGCAGCCTGTGTTGTGCCCGGAGCAGAGGGTTCAACACGCACCCGCGTCCCGGACCCCGGTGCTGGCTGTGCTCCTCACGCCCGCCTTGCCCCGTTTCTGTCCCCGCGCAGCGGCTCTTCCCGCACAGCCTCAGACTGCAAGTCTATTTTTTTCCCTTGAAGAGCTATAAAAAATAGATGAGTTGAAGCAAATTCTTTTTAAAATAGAAACTGGGTCTGAGCAAAAAGCGGTAACAGGTGGAGAAGCAGCAGCGTGGTGGTTTGCCGGCGCTCCGCGGCCGGCGCCTGGCAGCGAGGTCTGTCCGTGGCACCGTGGGCACATCCGGCATGTCCCCAGCGCTCCCCCCCGACTGCAGGGTGGCGCGGAGCAGACGAGCCTTAAAGCTCTGAAATGTCTGTGCTTGTTCCAGTGTTTATGCTGAGCTGCAGCTTTCCACGGAGACCTGATTTCGGAGACGTCACCGTGATGGATTTGCACTCGGGTGGAATTGCTCATTTTCACTGTCACCTGGGCTACGAGCTGCAGGGTCCCAGGGTGCTTACGTGCATCAACGCATCGAGGCCGCACTGGAGCAGCCCAGAGCCAATCTGCTCAGGTACGCTCCCCGTTAGTCGGCCCCAGTGCTAAGAAAAACTGGGATCCCCAAAGAAAAAAAAAAAAAAAAAAATAGAGTTGCTTTCTTTGCGCCGCGAGTTGAACGTGATCCTGGGAGAGAGGGAGAGCGATGCCCAGCTCTGCGCACAGCGCAGCCCGAGGTACTGCGGGTTTTCACGTCATGGGCAGCAGAATCTGCTTTCTAATTAGGCAGGTAAGGGAAACGCAATTACAGATTTTATGCGTATGTGTGAGCATCTATGTGGATACGTCAAGCAAAGCCCAGCCAGGCAAGAGGTTCATGCGCTAAAGACTGCTGAGAAGAGCTGAGCAGCATCGGCGGAGGGGTTCGTCCCCGCTGCTGTGCAGAAGCCCCGTACGGGTGCCGATGCCGTAGCCTTTGCCTTGCCGTCTCCTTGCCTGTCTCAGCGGGGCTGTGCTCTGTCTTGGCAGCGCCCTGCGGTGGGACGGTCCACAATGCCACCATCGGCCGCGTCCTCTCGCCCAGCTACACCGGGAACCAGTCGAGCAGCATGTACTGCGTGTGGGCGATCGGGGCCCCCCCGGGACAGAAGCTGCACCTGCACTTCGAGAAGCTCCTGCTGACCGAGAAGGACAGGTGAGGCTCCGGGAGCCGCTGCTGTGCCCGGGCACCGCTGCCCAGCGGCCAGGTCTGCGCTGAGCCCCCTTCCTGGCACCCCCGGCACTGCGGCGAGCTTTGCTCTGCCCGGGGTGAGGCGCAGGGCACTTTGATGGGTGCTACACATACCAAAGCTTGGAAGCTGCCAGACGGTCTCAGCTCCTCCGCCTCGCACCTCCTGCCCTCCCCGTGCCCGGAGCACGGGCATCCCGGCAGGCGGCACCGACCCGAGCTCGGGGTGCAGCACGGAGGAGGCTGCCCGCCCGGTGGGGACGGGGTCAGGGAAAAATCCCGGTGCAGAAAAGGAGGTTCCTGATTCAGCTGTTCGAGCGGTCAGGAGGCAAGACAGGTCTTCGAGCCAAAAGAGCTGCGAGAGGCAGGCGCAGAGCCCCAGCCACTTCGTGCCGGGCGATCTTGCCCGTCTCCCGATCCCGCTAGCTGCGGGGTGATGCAGCGTGCTGTGTCGCACCCCTCCTTTCCTTCCCCCGAATCCCCAGTGCCCGGCACTGCTCATCGCCACGGTGCGAGAAGCTGCAAATCCCGCACTGGCACATCCGTAACACAAAGCGCACACGTACGGTGCTGGTGCTCGTGTTTAAACGAAATGGGTTCAAGTTACGTCAGGGGAGGTTTAGATTAGATATTGGGAAAATTGTTTTCACTGAAAGGGTTGTCAAACATTGGAATAGGCGGCCCAGGGAGGGGGTGGATTCGCCATCCCTGGAGGTCTTTAAAAAAAGGGTAGAGGTGGTACTTGAGGATGTGGTTTAGAAGTGGTTTTGTCAGGGCAGGTTAATGGTTGGACTCGATGATCTTAAAGGTCCCTTCCAACCTCAGCGATTCTGTGATTCTAAACAGCATTAACATTCAGTCTGGTAACAGGCAGTAAAGCAGGTTTATGGCTTGTAGTAAAATCAAAGAATAAAGCCCCTGTTTATGACACAGTAAAAGAGACTTGTCTGGTTGGTGAATTTTTGTTTGCACAATTTCTTTAAAATGCCGTATTCCGGGATCAGCAGAGAGCGGGCGCTGGCGAGGCGGAGGGGCCGGGGGGATGCTCCGGGGGGGCATTGCGGGGACACTTCTCCCATGTAACACACCGTGTCCCCCCACGCAGGATGGTGGTGTACAGCGGGGACACGAACCAGTCCGCCGTCCTCTACGACTCGCTGCGCGCCGACAGCGTGCCCTTCGAAGGGGTCATCAGCGACGGCTCCTCCATCAGGATTGAATTCCTCGCGGAGGAGCCTGCGGCTGCCACGGCTTTCAACATACGCTTCGAAGGTGACGTGCTCTCATTTTGGTACCCCTAAGAGCAGCAGGCTGCTCTCAGCCAGCGCTCCCGGGCTTCAGAACATTCGGGCAATGAACAGATACGGCTATAGACAGGGTCTCGGCTGCCCCCACCACCGGCAGACCCAGTGCTCCACTGTGCCACTGTCCCCACATCACTGCAGGCACGCAGGGCAACCCAAACCTCACCTGGGGCTGGAGCAGTTTGGGGGAATAACTTTGCCTAGCAAAATTTAGGAGAAGAAATAGCTAAATGTCATTTATTCCAAGAGAAATGTTCACGGGTAAGCTGAGTGTCCACGGGACTCACCTCCTGCGCTGCTGCGGGGCAGCCCTGGGGCAGTGGGTGCCTTGTCCAGGATGGGGCCCCTCCAAACCCGAGCTGAAAAGGCCATTGATGCCATGGGAATCACACAGCCTGCGGTGACCGTCCCCACCAAAAGCCCAGTCTACCCCCTTCCCTCGGTCCCCGTAGGGTGGCAGTGCTGGGTACTGAGCCCACGCCAGCCGTGGGGCCGGGACAGCCCCTGGCTGCCCTCGCCGCCGCGCTTGCTCAGGGGGTTGCCGTCCTCCAGAGCCACCAGCAGCTCCTTCGGGCAGCGGCAGGGACGGGGCGCTGGGCAAGCCCCGGCAGCTCACACACATTTGCTCCAGTCGTCATTTTAAGTGCATCCCGCTGCCGGGATCGGTCCCGCGGGAGCCCCGTGCCTCTGAGCAAGCTCAATAACGCACAGTAATCCCAGGGGAGATGGCTCAGCAAATACAGCAACCGGCAACACAGCGAGTGCGTTACTGATGCCGGTACACAATGGAAGTGGGGTTTGGTTAAGCCCGCGTGGCTCAGGGCAGATAAACTGTCGTTAATCCTAATTGCCTGTAAAATGCACCGTGGAAGAGGCCATCCGTGCGCGGCGGGGACGGAGGGAAGGGTTTCTAGCTGGGGCCGGAGGCAGAGCCCGGGGCTCATCTCGCGAAGCCCCGGAGCGGAGGGTGTGAGGAGCAGGGGAAGGCAGCGCTGCCCCCAGCCAGCTCCGTGCCCCGGTGGCTAACCGGGGGGGTTCCTCTGCCAGCCTTCGAGCGGGGCCACTGCTACGAGCCCTACATCCAGAACGGGAACTTCACCACCTCCGACCCCACCTACAACCTGGGCACCACCGTGGAGTTCACGTGCGACCCCGGGCACTCCCTGGAGCAGGGCCCCGCCGTCATCGAGTGCGTCAACATGCGGGACCCGTACTGGAACGACACGGAGCCGCTGTGCCGAGGTCAGTCCCCGTGCTGCGGGGCGATGCTGGGCAGCGGGCGCAAACACCCCCGAGACCCCGGCTGAGCCCTGCCTGCCTCTCGCTCCCGCAGCCATGTGTGGGGGGGAGCTGACCGCCATGGCTGGGGTGATCCTGTCCCCCAACTGGCCGGAGCCCTACGCGGAGGGGGAGGACTGCATCTGGAGGGTCCACGTTGGCGAGGAGAAGCGGCTCTTCCTGGACATCCAGCTGTGAGTAGCCCGGGACCTCGGTGCGTGTCTCAGCCCACTTCGCTGCAGCATCCCCGCTCCCCTCGCCCCGGGGACCCACGCCGCGTCCCTGTTCTCCCCCTCGGAGCTTTCCTAATCCCCCGTGACGTAGTCAGCACCCCGGGGGAGGTCCAGGAGAGTAGCGAGTGCTGCTCCCTGAGTTTAAAGCGCTGTTACACCATCCACTGCAGTGGTTAATTGCTCCCAAGACAGCTTCTGGGCTCCTCTGGAGCAAAGTCGCAGGGAGCGGTGCCACAGCAGCACGCGGCCACATGCAGCTCAGGGTGACACACGGCACCGTCACGAGCTGGTTCGTTCGGGGGTAGGAAAGCCTGAGGACACCCATGCGCTGGAAACCTCAGCTTAGTCTTTGGGCTGAATGGGGTACAGGCAGTACCGGGATGCCGAAGGGAGGGCGAGGGGCAGGGGGAGGCTCTGCCCAGCCCTCCCTCCTGCGTCCTGCCTTCTTTTTCTTGCGGGACCAACACGAACAAAATGCATCGGTTCCCCTCCCGACTGCCAGCCCGCCCCCGCGCCACTCAGTGAGATGGCTCAGAACGCCGCGGGGAGCGGAGCAGAGCCGCCCAGCAAGGCCCCGGCTGCGCTCCACGGGCACGGGCAGGCACCGCAGCACTCCCTGCACGCACCGGGGGCCAGAGGGGCACGGGGTTGGATGCCGGGCTGGGAGCCCTTGGCATGATAATGCTGCCGCTGCAAAGGGAATCTCCTTGCATGCTATTTTGGGTTTTCAAGAGGAGGGCGTGTTTCAAGCAGGGGCTTAGAGTCATAAAGATTTTAAAGCTTTCTGTAAAATCGCGGAGCAGAGCTCCCGGCGCACCTCTCCCGGCTCTGTGGGTGCTTGGGCTGAGCAGAACTGGAGGCCAGGCGATTTGAAGTCATCAGACATAAATGTCACTGGGAAAATCGTGTTTGACAGAGAGCAGAGATTTACTACAAATGTCAGCTTGCCACGGGGATTAGCTGGGCGCCTTCCAAGAACATTCTTAATAAAAGGTTTGGGGATCAGCTCGGGCGTCTCCAAACAAGGCCGAATTAGACAGGCCGGTGTGCAGGGCGGGGGAGCCGCAGTGACCGAGCACGTCCTGTGCCCGTGGGTGTTGTGCGCGCACAGCCAGACACATCCCGCCCGTGTGCAGGAGTCCGGGCTCCGCTGGGAGGGTTACTGCAGCCTCCAACCTGATGGAGACTCCTCCTGTGGGAGCAAGAGCATCCTGTTGCTCTCCCATATGGAGAGACGTGGTGTCCCTGCCCCAGCCCCTCCTGCGCTGGCCCGTAGCAGAGCACTGGGTGCTGGTTGTGCTCCCCAGCGCTGGTGAGCCTCGCCGGTGCGCAGGATGAGGCAGAGCGGCAAGCAGGGCAAGGTGATGTCTGTGGACTTCCAGTGCCTAAAGGGGCTCCAGCAGAGCTGGAGAGGGACCTTTTACAGGGGCATGGGGTGATAGGATGACGGGGAATGGCGTCAAACTGGAAGAGGGCAGATTTAGATGAGATATTAGGAAGAAATTCTCCCCTGTGCGGGCGGTGAGCCCCTGGTGCAGGGTGCCCCGAGAAGCTGTGGCTGCCCCATCCCTGGAGGTGTTCAAGGCCGGGTTGGACGGGGCTGGGAGCACCCTGGGCTGGGGGGGTTGGCCCTGCCCAGAGCAGGGGGTGGCACTGGATGATCTTTAAGGTCCCTTCCGACCCAAACCATTCTATGATTCTACGATTCTGTGCCCATCCTTGGGGCTGCTCCGATCGGTTCACCCACGCTACCGCTACCAGCCCCGAGCAGGCCGCCAGCAGTGGGGCTTGCAGGGTCTGGAGGGGCGCGAGAAACAGCCTGGCAGCAGCGCTGGCAGCCCCGGAGCTGCATTTCCCCCCGGGGACGCGCAGCCATTGCCTGCCCTTGGCTTGGCAGCGAGGAGAGAGGGGATTGTCCCTCGTCCCCCACCCCCGCTCAAGGGGCAGCCGCCCCCCTGCTGCAAAGGGGGCGGATGGAGGCTGGTGCCGGTGCTGGCCCGGGCTCTGCAGCGGGGTTTGCTGCCTGCCCTGCCTGCCCGGCAGCATCCCCGACGTCCCCGGCGGGATCCCCGACGTCCCCCGGCGGAGCCGCGCCGGTTCCCCGCGCCATCCGCGGGCCGCCACTGCTCTCTGCTGGCCGCGGGGACGAGAGCCGCAGCAAAGGGGGGGGCGCCGCCGTGGGGCCGGCCTTTCCCACGCCGTGGGGCAGGGGCCGGTGATGCTTGGTGTCACCCCATCGCGGGGCTTTGTGCCGCCCTGCCCCACGGAGCCCCCCGCACCCCCCCGGCCTTCGGGGCGGCCGCCGAGGGCTCGCTCCCTCCCGAGCCACCCACCGCTCTCGGCGGGGAGGACGGAGCCGGGGGGAGTTATGGGGTCGCCGTTTGACGGCCAGCACCGCTGACCCACTCCGGACAGGCCAGCACCACAGAGCCTGCTCTGCCTGCCTGGGGATGGGGACAGGGACAGGGACGGGGACAGGACGCGAGGCAGGTTCACTGCACTGCAGCGCCGGGGCCAGTGGTCACATTGCCGCTCCTTGAGCCCGACGCCATCGCGTCCTGCCTGGGCTCCCTGCCCCAGCTGCTCTCTAACCAAGCTCTCCTTTACCAGCCTGAACCTCACCAACAGCGACATCCTCACCATTTATGACGGGGACGAGCTCACCGCCCGCATCCTGGGGCAGTACGTCGGCAGCAGTGGTCCCCAGAAGCTCTACTCCTCCAGCCCCGACCTCACCATCCAGTTCCACTCAGACCCTGCCGGGCTCATCTTTGGGAAAGGGCAAGGATTCATCATGAACTACATAGGTAGGGAGAGCATGGTGCTGGCTGCATCTCCTGCCGCTGCGGCTCAGGTGGGGACCGTGACACGCGGCCGGACCAGGTTGTCCCGGTGCCGGGTTTGGAAGTGGGGAGAATTGCTGTGACACCAGCGCCCCTCTCCTCCTCTCCACATCCCACCGAGCTCCTGCAGAAACCCCCAGCCCCACTGCAGGTCTCTGGGTCAGTCAGTTCTGGGGCGTCCCCATATGTCTCCCCCATTCCAGGCTGGCAAGTTTTGGTCCCTGTTAGCTCTGGTATGGCCCAGTGCAACTGTGGAGCAGAACAGGGAAAGAAATTGCTGGAAATAGGGATGCAGGATCATCCCTCCTCCCCCTCCCCCCCCCGCACACTCTGTCAGGCGTAAAGCTGATGGCGCTGAGGCCCTGCAGCGAGGTGTCCTCCTAGGAGAGGTCGCTCGGGCCAGTCCCTGGGTGGGCTCCTGAGATGGATGTTCCCAGCTCTCAGCTCCTGCTCCAGAGAGGCTTTGACTACATCTGGAGATGTCTGTTCACATCATCCTTTGGTGCAGCCATGTCTGCCACACCGGGGCGGCTGATGCCCAAGGAAGGGACAAGGACTGGGAAGGGCACTTCTTCCCCACGGCTGCCTGCGGTCTTGCTGCCTGCCTCTCCTCCAACCTGTCTTCCCCTGCCAGACTGCTTCCAAGTGTGTTTTCTTTCCACTGCTGGCAGCTCTGGTTACGACAAACAGAGAGCGAGCTGCAATGCAGATCACCTGCGAGGCTGCAGGTCCCCTCCTCGGTGCACTGCAGCACACGCGGCCGGGCTCAGCCATGGGCACCGCGCTCGGTGGGCACGAAGTGGGGAGAGCAGGGCAGAAACCCCTCACTGGAGCAAACCGGCTGTGCTGTGACCACGGCATCTGCACCGCTCCTCTCCTGCGCCTGCAGCCAGAGCTCAGCCTGGTGCTCCCAGGGTGCTCCTTTTGTCCTGACCTCAGCAAAGACACTGCCCCGTTTTCATCAGCACAGCCCTCCGCCTGGTTTTAGGGTCAGGGCTGGGGAGGCTTCAAAGAGCCCCCGTTACTCTCTGGTGCCCTGCTGCCCCTTCCCCCTGCCCAGGGGACGCCACCCGCGGACCGGGCTGCCGGCCGTGGCCGGGCTGTTTGCGGTGCGTGGGGCTGGAGAGCTCTCGGGGAGGGACCCAACAAAGAGCTGTGTGTCCCCGTGCAGTGGCTCCGAGGAGGGCTGTGCCGCGGGGGCTCGGTGGGTGACAGCCAGCATCTCTCTTGGCCACAGAGGTGTCCCGCAACGACTCCTGCTCCGACCTGCCCGAGATCCAGAACGGCTGGAAGACTACGTCGCACACGGAGCTGGTGAGAGGGGCCAAGATCACCTACCAGTGCGATCCGGGCTACGACATCGTGGGGAGCGACACCCTCACCTGCCAGTGGGACCTCAGCTGGAGCAGCGACCCCCCCTTCTGCGAAAAGAGTAAGTGCCCCGAGCAACGCGCGGCTGTCCCCATCGTAGTCCTGTGTCCCACAGCTGCCGGTCCCCGCGGCTGTGCCCCGCTCAAACAGCCCCTTTTCCCCAGTTATGTACTGCACGGACCCGGGGGAGGTGGAGCACTCGACCCGCCTCATCTCCGACCCGGTGCTGCTGGTGGGGACCACCATCCAGTACACGTGCAACCCGGGCTTCGTGCTGGAGGGCAGCTCGCTGCTGACCTGCTACAGCCGCGAGACGGGGACGCCCATCTGGACCTCGCGGCTCCCACACTGCGTCTGTAAGTTGGGACAGCTTCTCCTGCCCTCCCGCAGCTCGGGTCCTCTGCTCGGGGGGTCCCGGGAAGCCCTTTCCTGCGGCCAAGACCTTTCCCAGCCACGCAGGGTGGTGCGGCGCCACCTGAAAGCGGGATGGGGTGAGATCTCGGGTGCTTCCCCGCTGCCTCCCAGGCTCCTTCTCTCCCTCACCCTGGGATGTGTTCCCTTTCAGCCGAGGAGTCGCTGGCCTGCGATAACCCAGGACTGCCAGAAAACGGCTACCAAATACTTTATAAGCGCCTCTACTTGCCAGGAGAGTCCCTGACGTTCATGTGCTATGAGGGCTTTGAGCTCATGGGGGAAGTTACCATCAAATGCATCCTGGGACAGCCGTCCCACTGGAGCGGACCCCTGCCCATCTGCAAAGGTAACGGTGTGGGATGGCCTGGGGGGGGGGAACGGGGGCAGCCACAGTCCCCAACCCGGGACAGCCCAGGTACCTTCATCTGGCTGCAGACTCCCGGCGGTTCTCTAACCGGGGGCTAAACTCACCTAAAACCTCGGTGCTTTTCTGGATTTGTGCTGCGGGAGCTCCGGTGCCGCGGGGAGGGGGAGCAAACCCCCTGGGCACCGTGCTGGTGGTGTGGGGCGCGTGGGGCATCGCTTGCTTTCCTTGCTTTGTTGCTTCCCGCAGCAGTTTGCCCAGGCTCAGCGGGGATGCTCCCCTCGGGCACCCACTGAGGTGGGATTGCTCAGCCCCAGGGAAGCCCCTAGGCGCTGCTCTGAAGAAGGTCGGGGCTGAGTGCGCTTTCTGGACACGGGGCAGTCCTCCCGCCACCGCTATGCTGCAGGGATGAATTGTTCTTCATTGCTATTTAATGGGACTCCGTGGAGACCTTGTCTCTTGGGCAGCGGGGCTCTCTGGAGGCTACCACCGCCCCAGGCAGAGCCGTCCTGCCGGCGTCTGGCTTGCCCGCCCCGCTCACTCCCACGCGTTCACCCACAGAGACCAAAAGTTTATTCAAAATGAAAGTTTGCAGCGTGGCTTGGGACCAAACAGTGCAGGGAGACCCCGGGCCCGGGCTCCCCACGCAGCCGGTGGCTGCTGGCACCCAGTCAAACCCAGTTATGTACCAGTAACTCTCTGTTTCTCTTCCAGTGAACCAAGACAGCTTTGAACACGCTCTGGAAGGTGAGTGACACGCGTTTGCTGGATGAGCCCTGTGCCGGGCCCACGGCCAGAGCCGGCACAGAGCCCGGGAGGAGGGAGGGGAGGAGCAGAGGCACAGGGGAGCCCCCAAGGTGCTTGCAAGTGCCGACGTAATAGATCTTGTCCTTTTAGTAGCAGAAGCTGCTGCAGAGACATCGCTCGAGGGAGGAAATATGGCCTTAGCCATATTCATCCCAGTGCTGATCATCTCCTTGCTGCTGGGAGGAGCGTACATCTATCTCACAAGGTGGGGTGTGCAGGGGATGGGGGGCCGGGGCAGAGCCCCAGGGCTGGCTCAGCATCGCCATGCCCTCACCGCCCACGCGCCCCGGGCACGGTCCTGGGGAGCCAGACACCGAGCTCCCCCTCCGGCGCCCCTGGGGTGCTGGTGGGGAGGCGGGACGGGGGGACGGGGGAGGATGGGGCTGGCCGTGCTTTGCTCTGAGGTCGTGCCGTGCAGCCCAGTGACTCTTGCGTCTCCCCCGCAGGTGTCGGTACTACTCCAGCCTCCGCCTGCCCCTCATGTACTCCCACCCCTACAGCCAGATCACGGTAGAAACGGAGTTCGACAACCCGATTTATGAGACAGGAGTGAGTCCTGCTGCACGCTTTCCTCCCTGGGGAGCGTCCTGACGGGGAAGTGTGGGTTTTGCCGGGCGTGCGGCAGTGGGACGAGTCAAGCCATCCTGATGCGGGAGGCTCCATCCCTGTCGGTGGCTCCCGAGGGGCCGGGGGGGCTCCGGCAGGCGGGAGGAGGCAGAGGGGGCTGCGGGGTCCGGGCTGGGAGGGCACCGCTTCCCCAGGAGCAAAACGATAGCCGGGGCCTCGCTTGCCACTCGGGAATGGGGACATTATCCTGGAACGCAGCTGCTGCCCTCAACTGGCTTTTCCTTCTTTTCAGGAAACAAGAGAATACGAAGTTTCGATATAAGGACAGCGGTAAGAGAGTCTCCGGCTGCGAACTTAATGTGCTCTCATAGAACTTCCTCAGTAACTAATCCAGAGACCACGTGGAGTTTGGTTGGACCCCTGGACCTGCTGTTGTCTTTCCTTTTGCCTCTTTATTGAAGATTTTACTGTTTTCTTCACTGTATTTATTCTATTTAAACTGCGATAGGCGTGCTGCAGAGCCCCGGGCGCAGGCAGCAGCGGGAGCTGGGGCAGAGCCGGGTCCCGGCGATGCCAGGGTGGCATGGGGGCACCCGCTGTGCCCCCCGCCCTGCGCGGTGGCACCTCCCCCAGCACCGCCCACACACACGCAGGGGGATTTTTGCGGTTCTGGTGTTGTTAAAAATTAAAAATGTCTCCATCGCAAGAGCCTGCGGTTGATTGCTGGGAGCGGAGGTAGGCGTAGGGTTTGCCGCAGGGTCCTGCCGGCGGTGCCAGCCCGCCCCAGCCCGCAGCTCCCGGCTCCCCTCGCCCCCAGCGGGAGCCGCAGCCGGGGGCTCGGGGGCTCACGTGCCACCGGTGCAGGGACTGTCCGTCACCGCAGGGAAGTGGAGCACGGCTCAGGAAAGCTGCCGGCCGGCGCAGAGCCCCGCTTTTGCCGTGCCCGGGGAGCAGGGGGCAGCCCGGCACGCACAAGGTACATGCCGCTTTCTTTTCCCCGCTTTGCTTTGGGTGCTGGAGAGGCAGCGAACCAGGACTCGCAGCGCTACGGAGAAGCATTAACCAGCGACCCCCCAGCAGCCCACTGCCTGGGAGCCGGGGGAAACCTCCCCGGGCACTGGGAGCGGAGTGGTCGGCGCCCCTTTGCTCACTCCAGTCGTTCCTCTTTCGTTAACACTTACCGTGACCCTTGCCAGGAAAAACCCAGTCCCACTAACGACCAGAGGTCTCCCCTTGACCCCCAGTAGCATCTCAGGGTAAGCAGGACGGACTGGGCCCCCTGCCACCGCTCCCGCCAGCTTGCCGAGCTCCCCTTCGCTGCAGGGGGGTCCGGTGCTCACCCCGGTGCGCGGGCAGCCGCGCCGGCACAGCACCGGGCAGAGGTCAGGGACGCACAGCCCAGCCGGTTCCTCCTGCCAGACCCCCCCAGGACCGCAGCTCCCACCTGGAGCCCCCCGGGACCGCAGCTCCCCCCGGAGCCCCCCGGGGCTGGCAGCCTGCTGGGGCTCGCAGCTGGGCAGGGGGTGCACAGGGGATGAAGGCGGAGGGGTGTTGGGGAAGGACAGGCGGGCGGCAGCCTGGCCATGGCTCCAGCGTGGGACACCAGCTCGGGGGGAGCAAAATCAGGCAGAAATCAGCCCATCGAAGCTGGTCCCACCCCAGGCGAACCCCAGTTCGAGCCTCAGCATCCCCTGCGCTCCTTCGCTGCCTTCACCTCTGCCAGAGCCGGACGCTGGCAGGGCTGTCCCCCATCTGCGGGGACACAGACCCCCAAAAGGGCCATCTTCTCCCCGGGCCCCCCACGCCGCCGGCACCCCAGCCAGGCCCTGGGGAGGGCAGTGAAGCCGCCGACATGTCCTTGGCTGCTGGTGTCTTTCTTTTGTCCTTGTAGAACGGCAATTGTAACCACGGGAGGCTGGTTTAGTTTTGGGATGGTTAGTGCATCTCTGCAGTGTACAGCTGAGACTTAGTTTTTTTCCTTTAAAAACAATGAATGTGTGTTTGTAATTTGTAAAGGTTAAAAAAAAAAAAAAAAGAAAAAAAAGAAAAAAAAATGTGCCAAAAATGTACTAAGCATTTCATTTCCCTTCATACATGTCTGTTTTTATAAGAACAATGTGAAAATTGCTGGGATTAAATATTTTTGAACATGATGAAGTACTTCCGTGGGAAGCTCTAGCGTTCAGTACAACCTCAATACGAGTTGCTCTGTATTTTTAAAAGGTCTGAAATAAGTTTGCAGAGACTTGAACCGCCGGCAGGCCCATGGCGCGGGCTGCTGCACCGGCGCAGGGGCCACAGCGGTGCGGGAGAGGGTGAGCGCTGGGCACATCCCACGCCTCGCAGCAGGACGGTGGCCCCACTGCCTCTGCCTTGGCTCTCAGTGCGGTCGCCAGGGGCCACATCCTGCCCTGGTGCAGCCCCACCGTGTCCTCCTGGGATGGAGCCGGCCAAGCAGTGCCGGGACACAGGGTGAGCTGGCACAGCCCTGCGGACATCTCTCCCCCTCTGGATGCCCACGGACCCAGCGCCGGCCCCCCCCCAACACCGTCCTGGCCCAACCTCACCCCTTCCCCGAGCACTGTTGGTGCCAGCCCGGCCGCAGTGGTGCCTCCTGGGGCGAGTGGGGGTCTGGGTCCTGCCCCGAGCCACTGGGACCCCGCCGGACACCCGTGTGTGCAGAAGGTTTGGGGGCACCCCGCAGGGCAGGGGGCCTTTGGGGACCCATCCTGCCTTGCGCCCTGCTCACCCTGCCGCGCCGGCTGCCCGATGGCCCGTGGCTATCGCCCGGCAGCTCCCACGGGTCACAGCTCCCCCAAAACGCAGGGAGAACATGGCGGGGAGAGGGAGGGCTGCCTCGCCTGCCCCCCCCGTACGGCTCTGCACCGGCTGCATCTTGCGCTGCTGCAATGTGGAGCGGGCAGGCACGGCTCGGGGCGCATCTCGGGCTTGGGTGGGAAAAATCCCCCCGCTGCTCCCCGGGGGCCTCTCCGGGCTGAGCTGCTCCGGCGGGGGCTCGTCTCTGCCCTCTGCCCGCAGGAGGTTCCCACCCCTGAGCACCCCTCCGGGAGCCGGCAGGGCCCTGGCACATCCCTGGGGAGTACGGAAAGCACCAGGAGCATGCAGGGTCCTGTCTGGGGAGACCCCCGGGGGTCCGCGGGACGGCCTCGAGCACAGCCCTGCTCCGGGAGCGCAGCGGCGGGATGGCGGATGTCACCACCCCGCCAAGGAGCAGCGCCACCGGGAAATCCCAGGTTAAACACTGTTTCCCAACGCCTGCGGAGCGCCAGGTTTCCCTGGCAGCGGCAATGGGCAGCGGGGAGGGACGGGGGCGCTCAGCCCACCCAACACCCCGGGAAATGCCCTCTCCCGGAGCGCCTGCCGCCCTGCTGGGAAACCCGAGGCCTCCTGTGCATCCCCCCCTTCTCCTCCCCCAAAGTAACAAAATAATCCTGCGCTCTGAAAATGTGCTTTTAAAAAAGGTTATGATGTGCCACAAGATAATAGCTTCGTGTAGCAGCTGTCGGGCTAATGCACAGGGGGGCAAAGGAGCCAAGGCGCTGATGCGGAGCATTCCCGGGGGAGGAAGCTTGGGTTATTTTTGGACAGAGATTGCAAGAGAATTAAAATGAAGGAGGGAGAAAAAAAAAAAAAAAATAAAATCTTGATGCTGCCGTTCCTCCTCGGTGACGTAAAGCGGGAGCCAATCTCTGGCCTCCCGCTTTGTGCCGCGGATTAAGCTTTGTCTGGGCGCAGCAGCCACAGCCATTACCCGCCTCTCCCCCGCCGAGAGCGCGAGCGGGAGGATGCAGCGTGCTCGTCCCCCGGCAGTCACGTAGCCGAGGGCCCCCCCGCGCCCACCCACCCACCCGCGCTCGGGGACGGGGCAGCGGGGATCCCTCACCTCCTTCCCGGCCATGTCGCCGGGCGGCGAGGCAGAGCGCGGCTGCCCAGCCCCGGGGATGCTCTGCCCCGGCGCGGGGGCGCGCGCTCCCCAGCAGCATTTCACGCAGCCGTTCGCTGGCTGCGTTCCCGCACCTTCCCCGGTCCTGGGGTTATTTCTCAGCAGGAACCAAAAGCAGTTTGGGGGGAGCTGCGCTGAGGATGGAGGGCTGGGGCAGCCGCCAGCCCCTCGGCTGGGCTAAGGGCTTTGCTCAGCGCCGGGAGGCAGGAACGGGCCACGGGGTGCCCACGGTCAGCGGTGTCAGCGGTGACAGAGCCCTGGGGCTGGCGCTGGCGCCCTTCAGTGCGGAGTGGGAAAACAGCAGCAGGGTGGAATATGATTAAAGAGCACAGAGCGGGGGGCAGCCGGCAGCAGAGCAGCACCCAGAGGCAGAGATGCTGCGGGAGGGCTGCAGGGCTGCGTGATAAAGCCACGCACGGAGGATCCTGCGCATTGCCCGGGCACAAGCCGGTCTGGCGGGGACTCGGGGAACGGGAAGCTGCGCGGAGCGGGTCTCCTCAGCTCGGGAAGCACAGCGAGGGCCGCTCTGGGAGCACCGTCCCAGCCCCAGCCTAGACGCTCCGGGAAATCCTGGCCTTGGCAGAACACAAGCAGAGTTTTGGCTGCAGCGCTGCCCTGGCAGCGGCTCAGGGGAGGACACTGGGCAGCGTCTGCCCCAGGAGCACATCTCGGGGAAAGGGGGAAGGAATCGCTGGAGCCAGGAGGCTGCCACGCAGACAGCGCTCCTGCCAGGGTGTCTCTGGCAGAGCCGTGCCAAGCGCATCCCAGGGCTGCTCCCAGCACTTCTGCTGTGTAACGGTTCCTGTGCCTGCTCTCGGGTTCCTGTGCCTGCTCTCGCTGCCTCTTTGTCCCCTGCCAGACCTTTGCTGTCCCTGCCTGGAGCACAGTGACCCTTTTCGGTGCCCGGGTGCCGGCAGGGGGGCCGGGCTCTGCCCCAGCAGCAGCACTCCATCCTGCAGCCGCCCCTCCATCCCGCATCCCGGCCGGCCGTGGGGGCTGCAGAGGCAGTGCTGCGGGTGGGTGCGCAGGGTGTGGGGGATCCCAGCTGAGCCACCCCAGCCCCAGGACCCGCCTGACTCACAGGAATGACATCTCCCCTGAGGTCCCCAGGCAGGGTGAATCACCCAGGCCAAAGGAGAGGAGTTGATAAGGCGGAGGAGGGACCTGAGGAGCACAACCCCGGCAGCAGGATTAACCCTCGCAGCGTCCCTGCCAGCCCCTGGGAAGAACAGAGGGCAGAGGCATTGGGCCCCTGCACGGTGGTGCAGGACGTACTGCAAGAAACCTCTGTGCTGCACGTTACGGGCTTGGCATTACTTGAGGAAACGCACACCGGGGAGTCAGGATGAGACCCCGGTCCCTCAGATCTCCCCTTGCCCCTTCTCTCCCCCAAGCTCTCCCAGCTGCGGAAGGCTGCGCAGCAGACCGGTTTGGGCAGTGCGTGCCCTGTTGGGAAGGGGGTTGTTGCACTGGAGGGTGAAGAAAGCCAGGCAACATCCTAAAGACAGAGGAGAGAGAGGGGCAGCTCGTCCTGCAGAGAGGTGATGAGCGGCAGAGCTGAGGATCAGAGCCTGGAGGGGCCAGAGAGCAGAAGGCAGAGGGGAGGAAGGATGGGAGAGTCCGGAGCGCAGCGCTGAGAGCCAGCAGACTCCGTGACTGCTGACAGAAGGATGCGCCGGCTGCCAAGAGCAGGCAGGAGGCGCGGGCTGAGGCTGAGAGGGGTCTGGGAAAGAGCAGGAAGGAATAAACTCACCCTTCTTTCACCCTGCAATATGCAACGCCGCCAGGGCGCCGCAGGAGCGAACTGAGGAGAGGGCTGAGGTGGGGAATGGGCTGGTGGGCGCGCAGGGCGATGCCAGGAGCAGACAGGAGGCAAAAACGTGCCAGGACAGAAACTAAGATGCAGCTTAGGTCTGCAGCAGCCGGGGATGAGGGTGCTCCGGTGCAAGCGCACAGCTGAGGGGCTGAGCTGAGCCCTTCTTTCCCTTCTAAAACCCGGCTGGAGCCGTGGTGGCAACAGCCGTGCAGGTTGGCTACCTGCGGCGTGCAGGAAACCTGCCAAACAAGGCAGGGCTTCCCCCACCACCACCCCACGCTGGGAGCCGTGACACGTGTCCCACGCGGCTCCACGTGGCGCTCTGCCACGGGGCAGGGCAGTGCCGCCAGCACTCTGCCCGCACCGGGCTCTGCCCGCCGCCAGCTCGGCCCAGCGGCTGATCCGGCACCAGCGGGGACGGCGGAGGGAGGGCTGGACCCGTGGGGCTCCTGGATTTGACAGCGACGGCTGAGGTGAATGGGAAATGGGCTGGGGAGGAAAAAAAGCGAGAAGCGGGAAGCAGCAAGGCTCAAAGCAAACTGTTTCTCCACCAGCACTTGAGAGTTATTAAGGGACACCCCGAATTGCTAAAACTTTTACTCCCTCTACGGCCAACCGGCAAAGCTGGCCTCCTCTTCTCCATAGGGCCAAAGCCAGGATGTGTGCAAGGTCAGCTTAGAAAGGGAACGTTCTGTCCGCCCCCCCTTGGGCCGTCCCAACCAGCTGGAGCCAAGCGTGCGTGGGGCTGGCTGCACCCACAGGCTGCCTGCTCCGAGCGCCCAGATGCTGCTGCTGACATGGCTGGGCTGTGCTGGGGCTCTGCAGCTCCTGCGCCCGCTGCCTACGGGCTCCCCGAGGGAGCTCCCGGGAGCTGAGGGTGCCATGACCCAGGAACCTCAGCCCCGACACTGCCCACGGCTGAGGGAGGCAGCGCCTCGGAGCAGCGGGAATGGGAACGGGAGATGCCAGCAGAGAGGCTGTTGTTTACCAACCCAGTGACCTTCCTAACTGGAGCGGCAGGAACTGGCTGTGAGTGGGGGGTGGGGGGTGCTCTCACACTTCTGCCACCCCCTGGGAGCGCCCACGTCCCTGGGGGCTGCCTCTCCAGGCATCTACACCCGTGGGGCTGCATCCCCAGTGTCCCCAGCCCCCCTGGGCCGGCATCTCCTCTATCCTGGCAGCCAGCACCCCTGGGAGCAGCGTCCCCCCACCCCAGGTGCTGCAGCATGCCCTCGCATCCTGGCTGAGGCATCCCTGGCTGCCTGCATCTCAGGCGTTGCCTCCCTGGGTGTTCCTGTCCTCTGCGTACCAGACATGCATCCTCGGGGACCAGCAGCCCCTGGGCACTGCATCGCCTGGTGCCTGTATCCCTGCATCCCTGGGTGCCTGCGTCCCTGGCGCCAGCATCCTGCGCATCCCAAACGCTGCATCCCTAATAGTCTGTGTCCACGGAGCCTGCATCCCTGTCTCCTGGGTGCCTGCAGCCCTGCGTGCCCCCACCCCGGGGGCCAGCAACCCCGGGGCCAGCATCCCCTGCATCCCAACTGCTGCATCCCTAATAGTCTGTGTCCCCAGAGCCGGTACCCTGTCTCCTGGGTGCCTGTAGCCCTGCGTGCCCCCACCCCGGGGGCCAGCAACCCCGGGGCCAGCATCCTCTGCATCCCGACTGCTGCAGCCCCCCAGTGACCGTATCCTTGAGGCCAGTTTTCCCTGCACGCCCTCCTGCATCTCCCCCCCCCCCTCCCCAAGTGCCTCCGCACCTCCTGCACCCCCAGCTCTGCAGCCCCACACGCCCGTGTCCCCGGGGCCCGTGTCCGTCCCCCCCACACCGCCCCGGGGTCCCCGCAGCCGGGACGGACGCTCCCTCGGGGACCACCACCCCCACCCCTCCCCGCCTCGCAGCCTCTCCCGCCCCCACGACCCCCACCCGGCTGCCGCAACCCCCGCTCCTCCCGCCCCGCCCGGCTGCGCGCTGCGGGGGCGCGCCGCGACGCGCCGCCCCGAGGCCGCGGCGAGGGGCGGGCGCGGGGGCGGGGGCCGACCCGCAGCGGAGCGGGGCGGGGAGCGGGGGGGGGGACCGGGCGGTTCCTCGCCCGGGGCCCGCAGGCTGCCGGCCCGGCGCGGTGCCGGCGGGGGCGGCGCGGGCCCCTCCTGCCCGGGCTGATGGGAGTTGTGGTCCGCGGCGGCGGCGGCGGCGGAGCGGAGCAGCGCGGAGCGGCGCGGAGAGGAGCGGCGGCCCCGCACGGCGCGGACAGCAGCAGGTCGGTACCGCCGCGCCGCACCGCACCGCACCGCATCGTATGGCGGGGGGGGAGGGGGAAGGGGGGGATGGAGAGGCCGCGGGATGGGGTACCCTCGGCGGGGGGGGGAGGGGGGCTCAGCCCCGGCAGCGGGGCTCGGCGACACGGCGGCGGCGGGTGGCACCACGGCGGCAGGTGCCACCGCCACGCTGGGTGACGTGACGGCAGCGCTGCCCACACAGCGGGTGATGCAGCCACACCGGTGACACCGTGCTGACGCGCGCCACGCCGGGTGACACCGTCCACACCGGGTGAGACCAGCGCGCCGGGTGACACCGCTTGGGGTGACACGCGGGACCGAAGGGCCAAGCCAGCGCCCGCGGCTTGCCTGGCCGTGCTCCAGCTCCGTAGTAGCTGCCGGGCACCCTGCCTCACCCCAACGCTCCTGCAGCCAGAGGAGGCTCCTCACGCCGCTCCCGAAGGCGATGCCACCGGTGCTGAGCCGAGGACAGCCCCGCCGCACGTCTTCATCACCGTAGGGCCCACGGCCCGGGGATCCCGGCCGGGTTTAGCGAAAGCTGGCTCCTCCGGGAGATGCCCGGGCCCCCGCCGAGCTGCCGAGATGCAACTTTCTGCTGCATCGAAGCCTCTCTGCCTTCATTATGTAACGCGGCTGCTGCCTGGCACGGTGCTCGCCTCCACGTCCTGCACAACTTCACTGCGATGTGGAATTGATTTCCACTCTTCAGGACTGGCTCCGCTGTTTATTATTAGCTGACGAGCCTTTTCTTGGATCTCAGGCCAGGGGTGCTTTATGCAACTACCCATCTCGGCACAGGGCCGCGGCGCTGCCTGCAGCCGGGCTGGAAGGGTGACGGCACCGACCGGCCCGGCAGCAGGTCCCGGCCACGCAGCATCTGGCCGGAGTGGTGCCGGCGTTTGGGGCCCTGCTCTGCCACCGCCGGCACAGCCTCCGCGGAAGGTGGGTTTGGGCAGGTTTGCATCGGGGCTGCGGGAGGCAGTTGCTGGGCTGGATCCCCGCAGGAGGCTCTGCCTGCAGCGTCCCCGTGCAGCCCAGGGCTCAGCAGCCCGAAGGCTCCCTGGCTGCGATGCTCTGGGGCCGGGCAAGGCGGCACGTGGGCACGGGGGCTTTGATCTCTTACTGCTTTGACCGTTTCCCACTGATTTTCCCTCTTTGAGGTGTTGACGGCAGCTCCAGGGCTGCAGCGGGGCCGTGTTTGTGCTGTGCCACCCTTGCAGGGGTGTGAGTGTCGCCGGCTCAGGGGCGCCGAGGCTGTCGGACCCCCCAGCTCTGCCCCCGCTGCGCGCTCGTTTTATCAGTTGGCTTCTGAGCGAGCCTGGCCGCTGCGCCGAGGCGGCTCCCTGCGAGCCTGTCAGGGCGAGAGCCACCCTGAATACAGATCGTTCTGGGGCTCTCCGGCACCGCGGGGGTGTTGCGCTGACCTCAGGGAACACCCCTGGGACGGGCTCCGCGGTTGTGCCCCGGGTGCCCAGGTCTGGGCTGGAGAAGTCGGCGTGTCTGGAGGGCTGCCAGCCGCTGGGGATGGAGGGAAGTTATCTGAAAATTCCCAGGAGGCTGTGACGTGCCACGTGGATTGCAGATGCCGGGACGGGGCACACACGCAACGTGGTACAAGGAAGTAGGGTGGAGGGAGGTCAGCCGTGCTGATGTCCCTCCCCCGGGGTGTAAAACTGCCCGAAGCCTGTGTCCCCAGCCCTGCGTGAGGTCCACAGCAGCAGGGACAGGTCCCAGCCAGAGCTCCTCCAGCTGAAGCGCATCACCGTTGCAATCAATGGGGAAATGCACATTCATTAACCGGCTGCAGGACCTTGGCAGGGAGGGCCGGGAAGGGTTTGGATGGTTTCCCTGGCAGATAAACCCATCCTACTCCTTCAAGTCAATGCTCTTACAGATGAGCTCCCGCGGCATCTCCCCCCCGTTACCTATACCATCCTCGTTTCACTCCTCCCAGACGGAGCGCGGTTTGCCATGCAGCTCCTGCCCGCCTGCATCCCCCTGCCCTGCCCGGGGCTGCCCAGCGCTGCCTGCTGCGCGGAGGTGCCCGGGGGGGGGGGGGATTTGGGGGCAAACAAGCGTCGCTTCTGGCTATGAGGAGTTGGAGCATCTTCTTTTCACCCAGCTGCTTTCCCAAGAGCTGTCATGGTGCTGGGAGCCGTTCGGCCCCTGTCACCTGCGAGCCGGTAGCCTCTGGTTGGTGAAATTAAACAAGCCAACCCCGGCCTGCCACCATCGCCACCGTGCCCTTGCCAGGCTGGCCGAGCACTGGGCTCCCGCGTCCCCGGAGGGCAGAGGCACTGGGCTGTCGGATCAGTTTCTGGAGGGAGAGTCATTTCAGAGCATTTCGATGGAGGGGATAAACCGATGTGCTGCAAGATAGGGCCGTTAAGTGTCTATTCCCGGCTTTGCCCTGCTGCCTTATCAGCTCAGTTTCAGGCATGATAAGGCAGCGATGGAGGAGAGAAGTGGGGGGAAGAGCAGGAGGGGAGGCGGTGGCCCTGGGGCGGCGGGAGCCGAGGGCCCTGGCTCTGCCCCCTTACCGGGCATTTGGATGTTTGTGGAAGATGCTGTTGGAAAGTGGGGGGGGGGCGGTTTCTCGGCGTGGGGTGATGTTGGGCTCCTGAGCAGAGAGGAGAGCTCCTTCTCCATCATCGCCTCAGGAGGAGTCGGTGCCCCGCGCAGCCCCGGGACATGGCCCTGGCTGCACCCCGTGCCCTGACCCCCGCAGGGACCCCGCGGGGAAACAGCCTCCCTGACGCCTCCGTGTTTCTTTCCCCAGAGCCTTCCTCCAGCGCTGCCTTTCGGGATGATCAGCCCAGGAGCGCCGGCGGGGACCCTCTGGGCACATCGCTGCTGAGCCACAGCGCCGGGACCCCCGGGCAGCCTGGCCGCCCGCCTCCCTGGGAGCTGCCGGCTGCTGCTGCCAATGCAGAGCCCCCAGGCGTGCAGGGCAGAGCCACAGCTCCACTTCCCCATGGCAGCCCCTTCCCCCCGCGCCCCGGCCCAGCTGCATGGTGTGGGTGCCTCTGAGGAGCACGAGGACTGACCGCCGGGCCCCCCTGCGCCCCCCCGCCGCCCGCTGCACCACCATGTCTTTGGAGTGGCTGATAGATTGGAGCTGGTCCCTGGACGGCCTCCGGGATTTCATCGCCACGGGCATCCAGTCCTTCCGGGACTGCGACGCCACCGCCCTCGCCGCCGTCGCCTGCCTGCTGGTCCTCTTCGTGTGGTACTGCTACCACGTGGGGCGGGAGCAGCCCCGCGCCTACGCCACCGTCAACGCCCTGATGCAGAGCGCCGAGGCCAACGGCGTGCAGAACGGGTACGTCTACTGCCACTCGCCCGAGTGCGTGCGCTGCACGCACCACGACGGCCTCAACCAGAAACTCTACCACAACCTGCAGGAGTACGCCAAGCGCTACTCCTGGTCCGGCATGGGCAGGATCCACAAGGGCATCCGCGAGCAGGGCCGCTACCTCAACAGCCGGCCCTCCATCCAGAAGCCAGAAGTCTTCTTCTTGCCGGACTTGCCCACCATGCCCTATTTCTCCCGGGACGCTCAAAAGCACGACGTGGAGTTGCTGGAGCGCAACTTCCAGACCATCCTGTGCGAGTTTGAGACCCTCTACAAAGCTTTCTCAAACTGCAGCCTCCCGCAAGGATGGAAAATGAACAGCACGCCCAGCGGGGAGTGGTTCACCTTCTACCTGGTGAACCAGGGCATGTGCGTGCCCAGGAACTGCAGGAGATGCCCACGGACGTACCGCTTGCTCGGCAGCCTTCGCACCTGCATTGGCAACAATGTCTTTGGGAACGCGTGCATCTCCGTGCTGAGCCCGGGCACCGTCATCGCCGAGCACTACGGACCCACCAACATCCGCATCCGCTGCCACCTGGGTAAGTGCCGGGGGCGGAGGGGGGGTGGTTCATCCCGGCTGGGCGTCCCCGCCGCGGGCGGACAGAGCCCAGAAAAGGCCCCTTGCACCCCGCGCTCTCTGACTCCGGCTGCTAATTGCAGCCCCGGGGCTGTCTCATGGCGCGAGGGAGATTTTGGGGCTTTGGCAGCAGCAGCCTCCCCAGGAGAGGCGGGCGCTCAGTGTGCCCCCCCGGGGTGCCCGACACCCCCGAGGTCCCCAGCTCCGCAGGAGAAGCGTTTCGCCACCTCCTCCCACCGACCTGGAGGAGGCGCGGGCTCCCGCCGGTGCGAGAACCGGGGCTGGTTTTGTGCAGGGGTCTCCGAACGCCCCCCCGACTCTGCAGGCAGCCCCCCTCATCCCCCCATCGCAGGATGCGGGGCAGCCCGGGGTGCTGCTCCAGGAACCCAGCCGTCTCCCAGCGCCGCCCCTCCGGCAGCTCCCTCTCTCCGGGGATTCCGGGCGCTCCGTGTGCGACACAGGCAGACGTGAGCGAAGATGCTGCTTTGGTGCAAATCCGGAGCAGGAGGGGGGGTCGCAGGGTGTCCCCTCCGGCGGGGTGAGCGCCGGGCTGGCTGAGCACGGTGGTCCCCACCCCGCGGGCGCCCGGGATGGGGAGAGCCCACGCGGCACAGATGGTCGGGACTCTGCCGCGCTGGAAGCGGCGCAGATCGTGCCGGGGGAGGCACCGCACGGGCCCTGCTGGCAAACACCGAACCCGCTTGTTCAGCCAACTCCTCCTGGGTAAACACACTCAGGCGGTGACTGGCCATTTATTTAGAATGGGAATCGGTCTGCAGAGCTGATCCGAGGAGTTCTCCGGCCCTGGGGAGCCGCTGGGGGGATGCCGGGACCTGCCCTTGTGGTGCCAGGAGGCAGCCCACCGCCCGGCCGCTGGCTCTCCCCTCGCTGTGGGGCGCTGGGGGGATGCGCTGTCCTCACGAGGGGCCGAGAGCCGTTCCTGGGAGGGGGCCAGTGCAAACGCGTGCTGCCCCGGCGGCGTGGAGCTGGCGCCAGCCCTCCTCCAGCTGGAGCACGGCCGCCCCGGGGAGATGAGCGATGCGGGTCATTCCCCCGTCCTTCCACGTTTCCCAGCTCCATCTGCGCTGCGGCTGCTGGTCCTCCCGCCGGGGCACAGCGCCGTGCCTGGGGCGCGCCGAGGGGCTGCTCGGGCGCTCGCCGACGTGCCCACCTCGCGGCGGGGGGCTCGGCCCTGGCTGTGCCCAGGGCACGGATGTGTTTGAGGGACAACCGGCCCTTTCAGCCAGAACAGCCGGCAGCACGGCCAAGCCGCCCTCTAGGATTCAGCCCGATCCCGCTACCGCTCCGCTCAGCGCCCAGGGCCAAGCGCGGGCACCAGCTCTGCCCCCGCCGAGGGAGAGGGCAGCGTCCCCCGGGGGTGGGTGCGATGGAAAGGCTGCGCGCTGGCGGCCCTCTCCTCCCCGCCTCCCCCCGGCGGCTCAGCTCCCCCTTTCCAGCTGGAGCGTCTCCAGCTGAGGCCGTTGTGCGGGGAAATGGCTTTGGGTTTTGTAGGCTTTGAGACATCCCTCAGAAAAGCAGAGCGGCTTCTTTTCTTCTTTTTTTTTTTTTTTTTTTGGTGGTCCCAGCTCTCCTGGGCTGCTGGGAGAGCCCCCGCTGCGCTCGCGTGGTGTTGGCATCGCTGCCAGCTCCGTGCCTGCTCGTTTGCTGCATCGTTACCATTTGCACGCCACGTGAGCCCTGACCCCTTTCTCCGCCACGGCTGCGTCCTCCTCGGGGCAGGCTGACTCTGCACCAGCGCCGGCGGTGCCCGGCACCGCGGGGGGTGACGTTGCTGGTGCAGGCGGTGATGGGATCAACCCTTGTCAAACTGGCCTGACTTGCGCTGGTATTTTAGGAAAAGACAACGTTTTATTTCTAGGATTGTCCTTCACACGGCCTTCACAGAGCCTCTTCCCTGACGAGGGTTTTGGGACCCTCCCCTGAATTCCTCTCCTTGCGGCTGCCCGCTGGGGGGCGGGGGGCAGCGCCTCGGGTGGGGGGACTGAGGGACAAGGCAGACGCTGCGTGATGCAGGGGCCAGTGGGGAGCTTGTGGCAGAGCCAGGAATTGAGCCCACTTCCGGAGTCCCGGTGCAGCATCTCCTGCTGCCCCAGCCGTGCCGCGGGCAGGGGCACGGCGGCGGAGCTGGAGGAAGGGGAGGGCGGGCTCTGCCTTTGGTCTGGAAGACAGAAAACACGCCAGGGAACCGGCTTCCGACGCACGCCCCGTAGCTGGGGGCTCCGGGGACTCGGTGGCCGTTCCAGGTGCAAAAGAGAGCGCCCGTGATGCCGAGCGCGGTGGGGTACAGGCAGTGACCGCGGCGGGGTGCCCTGCGGCGGCGGGGGGTGAGGGAGAGGGGCAGGAGGCAGCGGGCAGGGGCTACGCTGCATGGGGCTCCGAGTTCGGCTTGCAAACGCAGTGCCAGCTTGCTGCCTGCATGAACCCTGCACTTTGCCCCGCGCCGAGTTCAGCGCAGCGGCTGCGGCTGCTCTCTGGAGGGATGTAACCCCCCGACAGCAGCGCGGCGCTTGCGTGGAGCTCGCCACGGTGCCAGCACCGCCTCACCCTGCCTGTCCTCTCTCTCTCTCTGTGCCTGAAGGTCTGAAGACACCCAGCAACTGCGAGCTGGTGGTGGGGGGCGAGCCGCAGTGCTGGGCTGAGGGCCGCTGCCTGCTCTTCGATGACTCCTTCCTGCACACGGCGTTTCACGAAGGTAAGCGCAACGCACAGCTGGCGGCGCCTCGCAGCCCCATCTCGTGCCGACACCAGTGCCGGGGGGGGCCGAGGAGCAGCGGGAGGCATGGCGACTGCGCCCAGTCCCTTCTCCTGCCGAGGTGGCCGCAGGGCTGGAGGCACCTGCGTCCCACGGGGGTTACACCGCTGCTGCCCCCGGCTTGCACCGGGGAGCGCAGGAGCCCCGTTCCTGGCACGGGGGGGGCTTGCCCGTCACTAATGCTCCTCGCTGCTGCGGGGTGGTGGAGCATCCCCGTGCCCCTCGCCCAGAGGAGCCCCCGGAGCCCCCTCCTCTGCCTCCCGGAGGACTCGCTCCCGTCCTGACTTGCTTCAGCCCTGCGGCACTGCCAGCCCGGCACAGGGCCCAGTGATGCCCTCCCTGCCGCGGCAGCCAGCACAGAAAGGGCTTCCCTCATCCCCCAGAGCTTTGCAGGGCGGCACCGGCTCCGATGCCGACAGCCTCGGCATCCTCTCGCCCTTGCTCGCGGCAGCGCTGCCGGCTGCAGCGGCACTGTTGCACGGCAGCAGCTCAGCGCTGACATGGCAGCGGCACCTTTGTCTCCCGTGCAGGGAGAAAAGCTTCACGCCAGCCTGTTTTGTTGCCTCTCTCCGTCACTGATGGAGGCTGTTCCGCTTCAGCTCTCCCGGATTAACCGGCATTAGTCGCTGATGGCATAAAAGCATCGAGCAGAGCTGTTCGATGCAGGGGAGCATGTGAAGAGAGTGGGAGAACAAAAGCTGTTGCTCCCACATCAACCCTGCTGTGGAATTGGGAAGCGCAGCCCAGTGCGGAGCCGTGGGGCCAGGAGGGCTGCAATGGCGCAGCCGCCGCTCCCTGCATGGCTCCAAGGAAGGCACGGCTGCGAGGAGGGCGAGCTCAGCATCGTGCCCGCCGCCCTGCCACGGGAAACCTTGGGCTCTGATTGCCCAAAGCAACCCCGGAGCCCTGGCGGGGAGGACCCTGCTGGCAGCACTGGGCTCCCAGTAACACCCGTACACGGGGGCGAGCACTGGGTGCTCCCGTGGGAGTGCAGCCTCACCCCGTGCTTGCATCCCACCCAGGTCCCCCAGAGGAAGGTCCCCGCGTGGTCTTCATGGTGGACCTGTGGCACCCCAACGTCGCCGCTGCAGAGCGCCAAGCCCTCGACTTCATCTTCGCCCCGGGACGATGACGGCGCTGCCCGGTGTGGTGGGTTCGAGGGCAGGCGGCGGGCGGGCGGCCGTGCCGGCTCGGCTCTGCCGCGGGTCCAGCGCCGCACGTGGACGCCCGCCGCACTGGAAGCTTCCTCCCAGCACACGGCCTCGGGTGCTCCTTCCCGGCGGCTCTTGTAAATGGAAACTGCGACGTGTATCAACGCCCATCTCTTTCCTTCCATCATTGGCTTCAGGGATTCTTTTCCGACACGACAGCGCATCGCCTTCCCTCCGTGGTTAGCCGCAGCGCCACTCTCCTACGTGTTATGTTGCTACTGTGTTTTGCGGTGTTCAGAAGTAGAGTAACAAAGCCAAGGGTGTTCGTTTGAATGTAATAACGTAAAACTTCTCATGGTCATCAAAAGAACAACACACACACACACACCCCCCTCAAAACAGCAAACCAGCCAACCAGCCCAGCCCCTTGCAGTCCCCGGATGGACGGACAGACGGACGGACCCAGGGGCTGCAGCGGGCACAACGCACCCACCGGGCAGGGGCAGCGCAGGCAGCGCAGGCAGCGCTCTGCCCGCAGAGAGCTCTTGCACCACGAGCCCAGGGGCTCCCGCTCCCTCCCTCGCATGCCAGCGGGGCCCCGGCACGTGGCTCCCCGGCCCTCCCGCCTTGAGAAACCTTTTTTTGCCACACGGGCAGGGGGGGAGCACGACGCTGGTTGCCCGGCTGCCCTCGCAGCTGCAGGTGCCCCCGGCCCCAGCGGGGCGGCAAGCCCGGGAGTGCCCCGACGTACACCCCGTCGAGGGGACAGCACGCGCGGAGCCCTGCTCATTAATCCGACCAAGGGCGTCACCAATTGCCTAAAGCCCCCTCTTGCTTTATCCGCAACCTTCGGGTTTCACAGCTGGGGCTGGGCAGCCCCCGCAGGGGCAGCGACGCTGTTTGGGAATGCAGCGCGGGAACGCAGCGCAGGGCTCTTGTTTGTCCGCAGACAAAGGTCAGGGAAGAAAGGCGGTCACGCTTCCTTCTGCTGCTCCATCTCCTCCTTTCCTGGAGCCAGGGCGAGCGTACAGAGGCAGCTCACGCGTCCCTGACAGCAAAGGAAAGGTTTCCAAAGGCGGGAGGGGTTTAATCCCGCAGCCCAAGGAATCAGTCCCCGGGGGTCCTGCCCCCTCCCAGCGACCAACACGCTTTCCCTGAAGTCGCCCGGCATCCCGCCTTTGTTTGGGGGGTTTTGGGGGTACAGAGCTACCGTACTGTTTGTAACGTGCTAGCCGTGAAGCACAGCATGCCGCGGATGCTCGCCGCTGTCCTCGCGCCTCTGGTTGGGAAGCGGCTGCGCCGGGCTCGGTGGCCTTGGCACGGCTGTGGGGACCGCTCGCCCCTGCGCCCTGCCCCGGGGGGAACGCAGCCCCGCTCCCCCACGATTTCTTTACAGGTTTTTCAATGATTAGATTGCAAGATAAGGCAGAGATTTCAAATACATCCGAGATATTTTTTACACCTGTCTTGTTACAGAATACCCGAAGTGCATGATTTCTACACGCATTGAGTACCTGGAACCAGACCCTGAGGAAGGAGGCTGGCTCGGGAACTGTCTTACAGTTTGGTAACATTCATACAGTGGATAAGCAAAGATTATCAATAAACGGTTGTGCTGAAAACAGAACAGGCTCTGCCTGCTGGTGTAACCAGTCCGGGGTCAGGGTCCTGAGACCCCACCTGGAGCACTGCCCCCAGCTCTGAAGCCCCCAACGTCAGAAGGACACGGAGCTGTTGGAGCGGGGCCAGAGGAGGCACAGAGATGCTGGGAGGGCTGGAGCCCCTCTGCTGGGAGGACAGGCTGGGAGAGGTGGGGAGGTTGAGCCTGGAGAAGAGAAGGTTCTGGGGAGACCTCAGAGCCCCTTCCAGTGCCTAAAGGGGCTCCAGGAGAGCTGGGGAGGGACTTTTTTCCAAGGGCATGGAGTGATGGGAGGAGGGGGAATGGCTTCAAACTGGAAGAGGGGAGATTTAGATGAGATATTAGGAAGAAATTTTTGACTCTGAGGGTGGTGAGCCCCTGGCGCAGGGTGCCCCGAGAAGCTGTGGCTGCCCCATCCCTGGAGGTGCTCAAGGCCGGGTTGGACGGGGCTGGGAGCGACCTGGGCTGGGGGGAGGTGGCCCTGCCCAGGGTGGGGTGGGCACTGAGTGGTCTTCAAGGTCTCTTCCAACCCAAACCATTTGATGATCTTATGGAAACACTGAGGGGCTGGGTGCTGCTTACCCCCGCTGGCCCCAGCGGCTGCTGGTGGGGAGAAACGCGCTGGAAAAACAGGAGCTTTAAAATACCCAGGCCCGTGGCACCTCTGTCCCGAGCAGTTACAGCCTCCCTGGTCTGTATTTGTCCCGCAGCGCACGCTGCCAAGGAGCGCAGGGAACGGCTGCTTTGGATCTCCCCGCTCCTACCGTAGCCCTTCGGTACGGGCACCGCAGAGCTGCACAGTGGCGCTGCCGGTGCCCGAGGCGGCAGGGACTGTCACCGGTCGGCAACAGAGAGAGCCGCAGCCCCGCCGCCCCCCCGGCTCAGCGCGCTGGCCGGGCTCCTGCCCCAGAGGCTTCAAAGGACCCGTTTCAGAAAACGCTTGCAGCCGCCGGCTCTGACGCACTGCCGGCAGCGCGGTGGGCAGCAGCTCCCGCACCGGGGGTGCTGGGCTGCCACTCGATTCCCACCCGACTGCCCGAAAACCAGTGCCAGGCGTCACCCCGAGCGCAGGGCCGGTTTGGCAAGGCAAAGAAATGGCTCAGCAGGAGGCCCCCGGCCCTCGTTAGCAGCACTCCCACACGCTCGCGGGGCAAAGCCGGTGCAGCAGCTGCACCTCATCTCGCAATACTCGAAATGGCCAATTTTTAAACATCCTCTCTGCAACGCAACCATTAAGTCAAGGGCCTGGAGCTCTTTGCTGTGCTAACCCAAGACAACTTTCCTCTTAACGATCAGAGGACAGCAATAGGTCCTGGTGGCCAGATGCTGTTCAAGAAGCAAAAGGGAACGAAGCCGCCCCAGCTGTTCCGCTGCCGACAGACGGCACAGCAGATTGTAGCGGAAGATTCCCGACGACAGCCGCCAAAAGCATCGATTTTGAGCTTTGCTGCTGTGCCAAAACTCCCTCCTGTCCCTCTCAGGCTTTCCCTTCAACTTCTGCGTGTTTCCTGATAGAGCAGACAACCCCTCCCCAAAACACCCAGCTCGGAGACAGCAGATCTCCCTCGGGGAGCGGAGCAGGCTGGAGCTGCCTCGCAGCCCTGCCCGCTGCCTCGCTGCTCCTTCTGGCAGTCCGAGGCGTCCTCGCCTCCTGAGCCGCCGCAGAGCGAACCTGCGTCAGGGCTGCCGAGCGCGCCGCGAGGAGACAGCCAGAGCAGCATCGAAGAGAGGAACCCTCTTGGCTCAGCGTGCCGGAGGAGCCCGAGAGGGCTGGAGCACACAACCATCTTCCCTCCTGCCTTCTCCCACCACCTCGTCCCTCACCTACAGTGCCTCTCTGTGCTGCGGTCCAGAGCCGAAGCAGCTTGTCCGTAACCCAGGGAGGCAGCGCCTTACTCTGTGCCCCCTTCAGCGTGGTGTCACCAAGACAGAAGGTCTCCTGGATGGCTGTAGCAATGTTTTCCAGCGAGGTTTCACATCTCCGCTGCCATTAGCCAACAGGCAACTGATAGTACTTCAGTGCAGAGCAGTTCTACTCCACAGTCCCCACAAGAAGGACGGCAGAAACAAGGAACACACAGCCCTCCTGCTGCTGAAGCACCTCCGCAGCTGCCAGGGCTGGTAGCCAGATGGCAACCTGTGCCCGGCCGCCCCCAGCGAGCAGTCAGCTCTTCCTCCGGAGTCCACTGCATTTCCCAGCCAAGGTCTGCAGAGGAGCCCCGCGATGGCAGAGCTATCCTGGGACTCATCTACCCTCCGAGTGGAACAAGACAGGCAACGCCTGTTCAACCCCACCAGCGCAGGAACCGGCCCTCGGCACGGAGCTAACTAGGGGTAACAGGTTACCCAACCCCAAACCCTCGCACCGGGAATCACAAACAAGAGAATCAAGCCGTGAGTTGGACTCTGGCCACTAACACACGGCACTCGGATGAGCCTTGGAGACTCCTTTATTTTCCCAGTCACAGGGATATGTCCGTAGGTAACAGCAGCAGGCTCTGGAAGATACAGCGCAGTCAGATGCAGGTATCCATCACTCAGGTCTAAGCAGGCGGCACCGCCGATGCCCCCAGCGCCGCCGAGCGGGGACATGCCGTCTGCCCGAGCAGAAAGCGAACAGCTGCCGAGGCGCTGCAGAGCCTCTTTGGTCCCATTAGCCACAGGGGCTCCCGCTCGCCTTTTCTGTCAACAGAGCGTGGACAAACTGAGCAGCAGGAGCAAGGAGGCGAAACAAGGTCCTCCGACGGGAGGGAGCGGCGGAAGCAGAAGGCGGAGGAGCAGGCAGGAGGTGTAGTGCAGTCATACCACCACCAGCACCAGGGACCCTGCGAGAGGCCGGCGGGTTACAGCCGCGCTGGTGGGCAGCGGGGAAGGCAGCGCTGTGCTGCACAGTGCGGTCAGGCATGTCTGGAGGGACAAGGATCCCCCAGACCCAGCTACAGTCATAAAACCCTCCTGACAGTACCTGTTAGGAGGATTATGAGTTTTGCAGCACTTGTTCCATTCCAGTTAGTCTGAGAACACACAGGCTCTGTTAATGAAGGTAAGGCGTTACGTCATGGCAGGGGATCATTGCTATAGATTAAGAGGTATAAATAAAGCCCGAGTCTGACCAGGGCAAGCGTAGGCACAGAACTCCAGGCAGATGCAGTGTCTGACTGACACCCCCGAAAGCCAGTACTGCCCCGTAGCCTGGTCTCTGGGTAGCTTAGAGCAAGAAGAGGTTTTACTTAGGTGAAGGCACTTCAGGAGTGTCTGCCTGTGGCGGCAGAGCCCCATGAGCCGTCCTAGAGTCAATGTAAACCACGTACCCCAACACAGCTATTTTCTATCCTCAGTCTTTGGTAAGTGCTAACACCAACAATACCCTGCAGTAGCCCAAAACGTGCTGCAGGAACAGGGCAGTAAATGCGCCCCTTCCTCAGGGCAAGGCAGGCAGGAGACCTCAGTACAGAGCATATGTGCCTCCTACAGAACAAATGGCTTTGAGATTTTACTTATTGGAGATGAATTAACTTTGAGCACGGGCTGAGACACGTTGCCTCAGTGCATCAGTTCAAAGCAGGTTCACTCCATGCTTCAGCAGCTTTTGCTTGGCCTTGCTCGGCAAGCTGAACGCGCTGTCGTGAGGGTTGGGAACACCCGAGTTGCGGAGAGGAGCACCCAGCTGCTGGAAGTAGGTTTCCTGGACGGGATTCCGGCAGGCGTACACAGCCGTGGAGGCGTTCCTAGCAGGGCAGGAGAGAAGGCAGCGGTCAGGATTTACAGCTTTGTACAAGATCCCCTTCAGCTCACCGGGCTGGGCATTGGGATGTTTGCGGCAGCGGACTCCCAGCTCCACAGAGGGACTTTTAGGTCTCGCTCAGCAGAGCAACGGAGCACAGAGCTAAAACAGGCACCAGAACCCTGCAATGTATTGCCAGAAGGCCACAGGCAACTAGAACCTCCTCTTCTCAAGGCTCCTGGCATCCTAAAGGAGAAAGCATCTCACGTCTCATCCTCTGGGACCTACTCAGCAGCACTAACACCCGTGCACGTGGCCGCCCTCTGAGTATTTCCCCTGCTGGCAGACCAGCCCGGGATATCAAGAGCCAGTAGGTGAACGCTCCTCGGTCTAATGGAGGCACCTTATCTCACTGCTGCCGCCCATACGCAAATCCCAGCACAGCCCCCTTGCAGCAGGAACCACACGAGGTTGTTTAGTCACAGGTGTGATGAAGGTCAGACAATAGTCAGACACTGTAACCACGAAAGCTCAAGTCGTTGATTAAAACCCACCACTCGGGATTTACCTGCAAGAGGGCTGGCAGGCAGCAAAGCGAAGGGCTCTGCATTCCTCCTCGACGGAGGAAAGCAGCAACTGATATGTTTGCTGACACCCTTCTGTGACAACTCTCCATAAAAGAAAGCAGTTTTAGTCATCTTGTTACTCAGTCTGATTCACACATGGAGTTGCTTTTTTGGGGGCAACACAGAATACGCCAGCTTAGCTGGTATAGGATTTAAGGAGCCAGTCAAACTAATCCTAAACAAGGAGTTCTCCAGCATGGAAGTGTATGATTCACATTCCCTTGGCAAGCCGTGTCAGAGAAGCGAAACAGTGTAATTCCCAGAAGCATCTTTATTTCATCATGTTTTGGACAAACAAGCACGGCCAGGCAAGCAGAATCTCTGCGCGCCCACAACATAACCTCCCTCCCCGAGATCAGCTACAGGGATGGGGGAAGTGCAGTCGCACAAGATGAGCTTCAGCCGCGGCTGTGCGGAAGGGCTCTGGCTGTGATAAGACCATCTCGCTTGGCGCATTACAATAGAGTGTGCCACGCACATTACAGTGTGTTTCCAACCCAACAAGCCGTGCAAGAAAACAAAATCTAGGTTGCCAATTCTGGGCGCCTTTGGCTCCCAGCCGAGACACAAATTTATTAGGAACAGCTATATTTAAAACTGCGTCTTAGAACCTTATGGTGCCAGGAACTGGCAATATTCTAGCGCTGTATCTCAATCCAAACCCGTGGCACAACTCAGCTGCGCCTTCAGTTCCCTTGCCTTGGTGCCATTCTAGCCTCTCAACACCCAGATCATGCTACGGGCAGAATATTAAGTAGCCCACATCGAAAGAGCAAACTTCAGGGAATGAAGCGACACGACTGACCCTTGGCAAGAGACACCGCTGTGACTGCAGCCTGCCAAATCTCAGCGAGCCTTACAAAAGCGGTTCCTCTCTTCTGCCTATTCTGTGCGCCACACAGCGCTCCTGTGCCTGGAAGAGGAGGGAGGTACAAGCACACCTTACCTAATTATCATTTCTGAAGCAGTGGGAAGCTGGTTGAAGTCGGAGTGGATCAGCGTCGCAGCTCTCAGGAAGTGCCGATCCAGGGGACCGGGTGTATGGGGCAGGTTGGCTGCAGGAAAGGAGGAAGGGTTGTGGGTCAAAAGCCCACTCTGCAGAGGAGCGTGTCCCCGTTTACTGCGCAGGAAAGAGCTGTGGCCCTCTCCCACAGACCCTGGTTATCTCAGAACAGAGACTGGGTGACACCCTAAGCCCCAGTGTGACCTCAATGAAATCGCTCAGCGGCTCACAGCGCGCTCAGCCATGCACAAACAACCCTGGTGGACCTCTCCCTGCACGTACACGCATCAGGGGGGTGACAAGAAGGTGTGAGATCTGGGTTACCTGCGATCACTGGGGTTTCTCTCTTTCCCTAAAGCACTTCTAAGCTGGAGACAGGTGGACACTGCCTGTGAGGCTGCCAGGAAAAGGGAAACAGTAGAATGAATGGGGGCACTACGTGCATGGGGCTTTCTGCATGTCGACGGTCTACCCATCGATCCAGGGCAGCAGTCTCCAAATTGCTGGCTACTGCCCGGTCCCAGTTCCTGCTTCTTGTGGCTGGAAACGACTGACAAACTCTCTGTTGTACGGTGGGACAAAAGGCATCACACCAGGGGTGAAAGCAGTCAGGGGGAGGGAGGGAGGGAGGGCAGGCGGCTTTGAAGAGGATGCCGAGTCCTGTCCTCGGAGATAGCCCTTAGCAGAACCCCAAGCAACACCTTTCTGAGCGAAGCGCCAGTGGCAGACGCTCCATCTCCCAGCGGCCTCTGGCTCTCATCCAAACAGAGCGATCAACAAGCCTTCAGCTGACTACAAACTCACAAAAGACAAAGCTTCCTCAACAGGGCCTCGTACCCAGGCTATTTTGTAAGAGTCATAGCAAGCGATGTTTCTGAGAAGTTGTCTGAAGCATGAGAAAAGGTCACCATAAACCCTATGCTCCTCCTTATTCCCTCCTCCGAAGCGGCCGCCGTCGCAGAAGACAGAAGGCTTACCCGTGAGTACGTTCTGAACGCAATCATAGTGAGTGAAGCTGTAGGTTATCTTGGCTGAGGACGAGGAGTCTTTGGGCAGAGTCTCCCTCAGATGAACCTCGAGGCCGTTGAGAGAAGCCAGACTGCTGTGGTACTGCAGGCAGGGCACACAAAGGCAAGTGTTAGAAGCACGGCTTCGCCCAGACGACCAAGGAGGTACCCCGGGGACCTTGGGTGACCGATGTTGGTGCCGAAGGGACCGGACCCCTGCATGCTGCTGCTGCCCAGGCCCCCCCCCAGGACTGGGCAGAGGGGAAAGCAGACGAGTCTCACAGCTTACGAGTCAGTGAGACGGGGACTCAGAAAAGGGCACTCTAACCTGAAAATAAGCCATTAAACCACCCGATGCTATTAATTATGGGAAAAATGCAAGACTCCATTCATTTACCATCAAACATTACTCTCCAGGGCTCGTTGTCACATCCTGGCCATGACTTTTAGCTGCAATGAGGAATATTCCTTCACTTACCGGCCCTTATTACAGCAGAGAGCCAGTACAGCACAGGACGCAGCTCTGCACGCTCGGGCTGGATTTAATTGCCTGCAGTGTTTCCCGCAGCACCCGCTCCACACACGAGTACATCGTCTACCGGGCACCCCGCCTCCGCGCTGAGCTGCTGGCCAGCTGCAGGCACTGGGCTACCATCAGCAGGAAAACAGGAAAAGCCGAGGAAACAGCCTCACCTGTGGGCTAAGGACAGGCCTGGCCCGGGGCAACGGATTCGCACAACACACTAACAGGAAAGCCAAGCTGCTCTCCCGCTTGGACCTCGAGCAGCCCGGCTGCCCTGGCCGTGCGGGGCTCCCAGGCAGCAGGCAGGGCTCAGGCAGGGCTCAGGCAGGGCCGAGGGCCCCTCCGGCAATGCTGGGAAGATTAACTCCATAATCCTCCAGCCTGCCCCTGTGCTTTCCCCCGCCGCCGAGAGGATCAAGCCTCCATCCAGCAGGACGGCGGCGCCTGGCCTACCCTTGACCCTGCTGGTCACGCAACAGATTTTCTTTTCTGTGCGGTGAAATGAAGGGATAAGACCTGAAGACGGGCAGGACGTGAGCCTGAGGGCCTCCAAAGCCTCCCGCTCTGCAGGAAAAGCCTGTATGGGCAAGCGCCTTCCCACAGGGACGATCGGTACTGCCTGCTGTTCCCAGCTGCACAAGTAGCATATTTTACCCTTCTTTGGTGTCATTCAGGGGCCTCAAAGCATTCGACAAACATTAATTATAACTAAGCTTTGACATCCCTGAGAGCCGAGGGTCATTTTTAATCTACAGATAAACAAAGGAACAGACAAGCCGAGGTTACGCCTCAAATCCACCATGACGCCAGAAGCAGAGCCCGGCTCGACCTCCTCCAACAACGCTCTTCCTCCTGGGATGACGGGGCACGCGGTGCATCTCTTCCAGGAGATAACAAACACCTGCGCCGTCAGAAGAACCCAATCACAGTCAAAACCCAAGCTGTGCCAGAGTGTTCTGCCACAACGGGATCCAAGGCAAGAGGATGCGAGATGGAAGCAGCACGCTTGGGAAAAGAACCACCCGAATGGAACAGGGCTTTGTCAACCCTCGGGCAATAAATAAAGGAAAACCAACGGAAATGCGGCGCAGCGGTGTCGGGCAGTTGATTTTGAGGCTTAATGAACTGAATGACAAATTGAGCCAGGCTGGGCCCGCTGCTGGCCTTGCCCAGGCATCTGACGGGAGGAGGAGGTGCAATGTGTTCCCAGCAGAGCTAACCCCCCCAACAAGGCATTTCCCACGCTAGCTACATCCTTCAGAGGCTCCTTCTCGTGGCAGGTCAGACATGAAGCAGAGCAGAGGTTGGTTTCCAGCCACGGGCGCTGCACGGGCTGCCGGGAACCGCACTGCCTCCGGGCACAGCAGAGCTGCGCCGCCGGCCGGACCAGAGCTACAACCGGAGGGAAGCCAGAGAAGATGGGGGTACCTGTGCAAAGAGGACGACCTTCAGCTCTGGAGAGCATCATTTCCTACCTGCCTGCATCCCCCACTCTCCCTGCAACCGGGGAAGACGTGGTAGAGCAGGAGCCATCGTGCCGCTGCCTGTTTGAAACAAGCAGACAGGGGACAGAGCAATGGGCCGTGGCTGGTGCTAAAGGCCAAGGCTGCACCTCCTGGCCTCTGCCGATCTTGCAGCAATCCCTTCCCGGGGACATGCTGTGCGGAGGTGGCGTCCCCCTGCTTAGGAGACCGGGGGGGGTGTCACAGCCACAGCCTCCGAGTCCCAGAGCTCGGAAATAAAAGGAGTAACCTTGAGGCTCTGCTAATACTGGGAGGCAGCATTAATCTGAGCTTCCCTCCACCTTCCAGTCTGACGGTTAAAGAAATTAGGTTGTTCCTATGGCAACTGGCATATCAAACAGGCCTCTGCAGCTTTGACTCAGCTCCCCGGTAGGGAAGCAGTGGCCAGGCAGAGCTCTGCAGACTAATGCTTCACCGGGAAACGCCGGGGGCCGGCACGTCCTTCCCCCGCAGCCCCATGAGCTGCACCGTGCCGCCCGGCAGGGACGCCTGGGCGCTGAAGCAAATCCCCCAGCAGAGTAATTTGGGACTGCTCTGGTATAGCACCTATTTGCAGTGCCCAAACGGCACCCTTCACTCCGGTCCCTGGAAAGCAGCACCAGGAGAGCAGGCTGGGGACTCCGACAGCCAGATTTTCACCTACAACGGAAACGAGACGGGGACGTGCTGCCAGACACGTCTCTGGTGCTTCCAGAGTGAGAAGCTGCGACATGCAAAGTGGAGGTTAAACAAAGAACAAACCTTGCTTTCCAAAAAGCACTACAGAACTGACGGGGTTTCCCAACAAATCCCGAATCCAGCACAGGTCTTTGGCAGCCCACGGGGCTGTCTGACGGTCACACCTACACGTTCTGCTCCGGCGCTGGCACCGACAGACAACAACAGGCAACAGGAGTCGCCTGCGAGACGAACACTCTCACCTCTCAGGCTCACTGCCTGACGTTTGCAAACAACCTCCCACGTAGCTTCGGTTGCGGTGACGAACCCTAAGACAAATGGCTTTGCCTTGCACAACACAGAGCAGGTGAGGAAAGAGATGGGAAGCGTGACCCAATGCTCGCCCTTCAGTTGTAACTCCTGTCCCCGCCACCACCACCAGACAAGCAGCAGTGAGCGGATCTGCAGCTGTGGAAGAGCTTTCTCACTTACCACATCTTCGATGGAGCTCTGGTCCTCTCGGAGGTGATCTTCAGCCAGCAGGGCGAGCACAAGCCCCTTTATACCGTGAACATATAAGCTCATTTTAACTGGTTCGTGCTGTTTGCCCGACTCCACACCGGCCTGGGCTCCCGGACTGCCCACCCGAGGCGGCCAGCCACCCTCCCCGCTCCTGGGACTGCCCGTGTTCTCTGCTGGGTCACCGCACAGACTCTGCTGAGCCTCTACAGCCGACAGCTCACTCCTGCTTCGGAGCTCGGATTGTTCAGCAGCGGCTGGAGGATCCAAACCCCGCACATTGCCACCAGCTGCACCACTGCTTTCTCCAGAGACGCTATTTTTGCTCAGAGTCCCTTGCTCTTGTCCACTCGACCTCCTTCTGCTCAACTCTTGGGCAGAAGAGCAAACAGGCGGACTGCCACTGGCTGCAGAATTACTTTGGAAACCGCGTTGCTCAACATCAGAGTCCACAAGGGATTTCCCCACATTCTGACTCTCCCGGGCGTAAGGGTTTGGAAAGGAAAAGCCTTCCAGATATGGACCTGTAGTTTGAGCACATCCAGCAGTACGGAGTGTGGAAGGGCTCTGCAGCTGCTCCATGTCTCTCTCTGATGGGAAGGACGCTTTTCTACTGAGCTCTGAGCTTTTGCTGTCTGGTGTGCTCAGTTTTGCAGTTGGAGAATTCCTTGTACCGGCTTCCGTTTTGGGGAAGCCCTTCAAAGGGCCGGTGTTTGCAGGGCTGCCTGATTGTACAGCATCTTCCGGTGCAGCTGTGCTTGAAGCTTGCTCAGGGGACTCCTGCAGAGAAATATTACTCGGGTCTTGGTTTTCATGAACTCCCGTTGATTCCAAAACTGGCTGGGAGCAGAGAGCATTCTTTTCTCCTCTAGGGCTTGCTGGGGACACGGATGACCTAGTGGGAGATGACAAGTTGATTAAACTACTAAGATCTGTTTGGCGTTATTACATACCTAATAACACCACCACCTCCTGGTAGTGTTCAATAGCTGATCTATTCTCTACTACAAAGAGCGTATGCCTTGGAAAAGGACGGGCTAAGGTCTGACACAGGTAAAAAGCATGGGCCTCTCACACTGCAGACTCCTGGGAGCATCATGCCCTTATTCACAAAGGCTTTAAGCAGCACCGAGAACTGAGAACCAACAGAAGATGGCAGTTGGACTCGGGAAACAGAGATAGGGACACCACAAATTCTGTCCAGCCTGAAAGACCTCAGGTGGCTTTAACAGTCAGATGACAGCGTTTGAGTTGGTATCAGAGAAAACAGTAACATGGCTAGCGAGGACACAGCGTCCCACGTTAGTTCCCTTGGTGCAAAGGCCTCTCTATGCCTCGGGTTGATCTCCTACCTAGTCATCCACTCCACTGGAAAGTCTCGGAGCGCTGAGACTTCATCTTCTGTGAGGAATACAGGGATGATATGGACACCCGGTGGCAATGGAGAATCTGCAAGAGCAATGGAGGTTTGAGGATTAAATTAACATGCCCCAGCATAAAGAACAGAAGCCAGACTCCATCAGCCCGAAGGCTTCTGCAGAAGAAGGCACGCTCTCATCCTGCATCCTGGGCCACCACAAACTGGCCACGTCTGACTAGGCAGTATTTTCCCATCCTCCTCATACACTTAGTGCCTGACAGAGTTATATTTTCCCTTAGTGTTTGGTTTTTTTTTTCTAACCATCCTGGCAGAATATCTATAAACTGATGCTCAAAAACGAGGACTGAAGGTTTGGACTGAAAGCATCAGCCATCTGTTTTCAGGGCTCCAGCAATGGCCAAGTAGGCACACGGGTAACTGGAATTAAAGCAGGCATGTTGGGAATCTGCAGCGCTGACAATTAAACTAAAAGAGCAAACTCCTTTGCTCAGCCACAGGAAGGAACTAGTTCTCATTACACAACACCCACTGGCACATGCTGACGAGCGGCTGCAGCACCCTCAGGGGTACACTCCTGCATCCAGTAAGAGCTTTGACGTGAATCCCAGACAACCAGCTCACGCTCTCACTGCGGAGAATGCAACCCCAGAGGGTTGCCCGTACGCTGCTGCTGTGCACCTGGAAACCAGTACTCTGCAGCTGGATGCTCACCAGGCTCCCGCTGCTCCTCACCTCCAGGCTCACTCTGAAAGAAAAGCCAAGAATCAGCTCCGTGGCATGACTCAACACTTGCCATCAATGCCACCAGGACATCTCTTCCAGCCTCCTCGGCCTCCCTGGGACTACAGCAGACCCCAGACCACCCCCTTCAGCAAACGCCGTGAGTGGTTTACCATGCTGGGCAGTGGTTTGTTCCCTAGGTAGCCCTCAAAGCCAAAGGGGACTTCCCAAGAACCAAAATACACCTGAAAGCAAGGACAAATACCACAATTTGCCATTACTGCCTGTTTAGGGCACAAAAACTTGGTTCACTCAACCAGAGGAACAGCAGAAGCCTTCTTCATACCCGGATCTTGATGGCTTTTTTGTGGGAGATCTTGAACCACATAAATAATTACTTTCAACAAGCTTTAATGCAAATGAAAATTGATCTATTAGTCACTTTCAGACATTCATTGTGTGTATAGTTAGCACAAAATACCTAAACTTGGGTAAAAAGCTAATCAAAACATCACATAGGTGAGAACTCATGAATTCAGTAACTTAAAGATCAACAAAAAGGCAAATTCCTAGTGCGGAAGTCTTGAAACCCTACTCAATCATAACTAATAAAAGCTGTTAGCATCAGCATCAATATTTGTCCTTCCCAGTAAAAGCACACGTAGGATCTATGCGACAAGAGCTCCCACACCACATCCTCACAAGTGGGTATCTGCATGCAGGGAACCTGTTCAGCAGCATACCTGGCCTGGAGACTCATCGCCTTGCAGGAGAACTTTGGCAGTGAGAGGAGGTGGCAGCTGGGTGCTCACAATCCTAAAAAGACAAAACAAAGTCATCTGTGAGCAGAGCACCATTTCCTGAAGCTCAATCATAGACTCCCGTCACTCAGTGCACCAGGACAGGCAGAGCCAGCAGCAGTGCCACGCTAGACGTGTACTCTGAGCAAAACCAAGGGTGCTGCAGGGCCCCGTTTCACAGCTGGGTGATCTCCGGGGGCGTCTCCAAGGTCCCACTGCACCCACCGCTCCCGGCCCTGCCAGAGACTCTGCAGGGGTCGAAGGACCAGCCCCACACGTGGGCTGGAGCTAACCCATTGCCACAGAGAAACACAAGCTGAGTCACCACCAGGACTCTATTTTCTTCTTGTATTAGGGTCAGTCCCACTCTAAACTCAGGAAAACCGCCTGCTGGCATTTACTTTGGGCCAACAAACCTGGTTTTGCTGAGTCAAGACCTAAGACAGACCAGTCCATACAGGCTTCCTGCCACCCCGGGAAGAGCTGCAGGCAGCGGAGAAGATTCGGAAAGACTAGTGCTCAAAGTAGTGCAGCACAGGCCCCTTGGACAGGGCTTCCAAAGGTATTCTTGGTCTTTCCGCCCATGTCTTGTTGAGATATGCATTGTGGAGATTCTCCAAAAGACTCTAAAGAAGGAGAAGCTTATCTCAAACACAAAGCCCTCTGCAGTGTCGTAGTAAGATTCAACATTCAGAAAACTCTGATGACATTTGGTGAAAAAAAAATAAATCTCTACCAGACAGACCAGCAATACAACGAGACACACGCAGTGGCCATGGGCAGACGCAGGAGAAGACTCCATTCTCAAGTCAGGCATCTGCTTCCACTGCAACATGCTGCCAGCTTTAAGGTGCTGCAGTGACTCATGCTCCGTGTCCTGCTTGCAAGTATGAGATCACTCCCTTAAAAATGCCTGGTCTGCCTCTGTCGGACCTGGAAAGATGCACACATTGTGGCATATTTCCAGTGCTCATAAAAGGTGTTACAGGAACAGCTTATGCCAAAGAAAAGTGGCACTTAAATGCTACTGCCAAGAAATTCTCAGAATCCCCCACCTCCCGTCTTTCAAGGACACCTTTGAGGCTTTCCTTGATGTCATTCAGTACCACATCTGTAGCATCTTCAGCCATGATCAGTTGGAAGAAGCAGGCATTTCTTGTGGGAAACTCTGGCTAATTCTTCTGTGCACTTTCTACCAGTATAGACAGTGGTCCTGGCCAATAAGTCAGTCAAAAATACATATACACAGACACACACGTGCACTGAATTTGCAAGACTGCAAAGAGAACACTAAGGGGAAAGAATAATATTCACACACCTTTCTTTTTCCTGGTGACTTCCACCTAAAAAGCCTAAAAAGTTCAGTCTTCACATCCTGCTGAATATCAAAGACAGCAGATTACGCTCAAACTCAAACCTTTAATTTCTTCATGCTTCCATTTCTCCCACTGATAAACGCAAATAACCATTTATCCTCTTTGAAATACACCAGCAGACAGGGATTACCTTGCCTGAAGCCTTCATGCTCCCGCCAATAACAACCCGCAGCCCTGTGTGTGCGGCTAGCGAGTGCCCTTGCTCTGCTCCCCGGATGCACTCGGGAATCGCAGCCCTGGGAAGGGGCTGATTTAACGTGCAGTTAAATCCTTCGGTTACTTACAAGCCTCTGTAGAGAATGCAGCCTGCCAAGACATGGGGAGACCGCTGGCAAGTTTGCAAGATGAGAGCTGCTTTCAGTAAAAGCAGGGGGTCCACCTAGACGGGGAGAACCACAAGAAGTTAGGCCAGAGAATCCAGGGAAATGCTCAAAACAGCAAATAAACACACACCTGTTGGCACTAGGGCAGCTCTAGAGGCAGACACTGCGGAGGACAGCCTTTTACCTTGGTTTTGTCCAGATTCCAGAGAGAATTGAAAATCTTGTGGAGGTCGCTGGTGTTTTTTTGGATATGTTTAATGTATCTGTCCCACTGCCTGCTCAGTTCCTCCTGAGAAAATGCCTGCGGACAACAAAAATCCACACGGCTGTCACTGCACAGGCCTTAATGCACTCAGGATGGTTAGGTGCAATCAATCTGGGACGGTACCTATAAGTGACTGGGGGAAAATAGTGGAAGATCGGCAAGGAGGATTGTAAACACGCTCAAGCGACCTGCAGCTGAGGTTTCAAAAAACACATATATACTAATGGTTGTTTAGTCTTGTGTGCTCCACAAGTAGAACATCCGCGTTTAGAAAACGCGGGCCTGAGATAGACTCCGAGGCACCCTGTCGAACACGCTTGAGATTCCTGCCCTGCTGCGGGAAAGATCAAAGCCCAGTGAGGAACTACGCCCGCTTGAATCCCTGATACACAGGCGAGAACAGCAGGCTCCGTAACTCCCTCTAGCACGGACCCAGCTCCATGGCGCCTGGGTGCCTCTGCCCGGGAGCCCCCCCAGTTGTCGAGGCAGTGAGATTAAATTGATTCTTTGCATTTCATCCCCGGTTTTGTGGTTGTTCCTGTGTCCTGCCTGTGTCAGCTCACACAGCGACAAATCTTGCGAGGATAAGGAGGAAGGTGGTATCGAGAGGAAACTGGTTTAGACTGAACATCTCGGAAACTTTTAGCAGACACCCACACTACCTCGGTGCAGTAGCAGGATGGGCCTGTACACTTTTCCAGGTCCCGATTCTTTGATCTGCGAGCTTGCTCTGACCCTTGACGGTAGGAAGACAACAAAAGGGAACATGCCAGCACACGTGTGCCTGGGGAGAGCTCGGCCGATACGGAAAGCCCTTAAGCTCTCTTCCTATGCTGCTGATCTTTAATTACCATGTACGCACGGTGCACGGGTCCATTGTAGAAGGTGAAGAGGCTGATCAGCTGCTCCAGAAACCGTCGACAGCTGACATCAGGGAGCTCAACAGCACAGCCCAGAACCTTTAATACAGAAAGCCATGAATGAAGAATGTTTACTGACAAAACCCAGGCACAGCAGGTGAGAACAACTCTTATCGCTTTCAAATGAGTATCAAAGGCGTACAAGCAGTTCTGTGGCAGGCAAACAGCCCCCGGATTCACAAGTCAGATGAAAAGGAAATTCAAAAATACCCACAGAAGAGCCCTGGCACAGACAGGATAAATAAATCAGAATTCCAGCGTTTTAGACACACTCCCTTCCCACATCAGATGACCCAGCTCAGTGCTCTAATAGCTAAGAACATTTTCCTGAAACTAAGTACTTTAAAATATTCAAATTAACTCGTTATTTACAGCCATGAAGATGCTTTATTTAGGTTTTCAGTTGCCGAGAGACACAGAAGCACTAAGCCTTCCTTAACGGCATTGCCAATTAAACAGGTCTGACCGGTCTCAGCCCAGTTTCCAGGGGATGGTTTGGGACATTTTTGTCACGACTGCCCCACGCTGCTCTTTATATACTAAATGTCTGTTGATGCTGACAAAGCCCGGCAGCAGGGAATACTGAGGGTTAGAAGGAAAGAACAATCAGACTATCAAATAGGGAGTCTGAGTCCTTATCATAAACCGCAGCACGTGGAACCCTGTTTCCAGTTGTTCCCAGTAACCCACAGATGCACACAATGATGCAGAGCTCAACTTTTTACAGCCATTGCTAAGCACATCTTAAGAAAACACGTTGGGTGTGGACACACAAATGAGGTACGTGAAGCTTTTCACAGAACAGCTGAAGCGACTGCCACCACACATGGCTGTAGCCTGCGGCAAATAAAATTTAAGTTACCTCGCAATGAAAAATTGTGCATTGCAAGTTCCCACCCTAGCTCTCCCCGGGTCTAACTGTGTGCAGCCCCTCCCTGAAGAAAAAAAAAGCCCTTTGATACAGTAGTTCAGACTCTCGCTGTTTTCACGCTGTGACTGCCTCCAGATCTTTTGAACTCACCCACAGATACTCTCCATCCACTACGACTGCAAACTTGAGCTTCCTCAGGCGAATGAGACTTGGAGGAACTCCAGAAATCTCAGTCATGCAGTGCACCACTCCAGCAATCTGTCCGCACAGCAGTTCCTGCTGGTCGGGGAGAGTCTATCGAGGAAAACAGGGAAGAAAGACTTTTTTTTTTTTTTGCCTTTTAAAAAGACTTGGAAAAAAAATCACTACTGTATGCAGTTATAAATAAAAATTTATTATAAGTTCAATTGAGTTATAAGACAAATGCAGTAGCACAGGCAGACTTCTGCGGAAAAAAATAATTGGACCGCTTTTTTTTTTTTTTTTCATGCCGCACAAGGGCATAGAGCTTATTTAGGGGCACTTTCGCTCTGTGTATTTATTCACATCACCAGAACAGACCTGGACGCTGCTGGACAACGCCACTGACCAGAACCCCCAGCGAGGGAGCAGAGAGCACCACCACTGTGCCCAGCCTCAGAAGCCCGAGGACGCCTGTGCAGCCAGCCCGGTGGCACACCACCCCGCTCTCCTTGCACGAGTTCCCTTAAAACTTTTGTGAACATGAACCCAAAGCTCCACCTGGCAGCCTGACCGTTCCTGAGCCAGAATTATCAGCACTGACCCACAACACAGGCACCGAAATAAAAGCAGACATTACCTGAGATGGATAGAAATAACAAATCCCGGCACTCGTAGGATCTCCTTCTTCCTTAACCTTTGAACCATCATAAAGGAAAAAGTAATTCCACCTAAAAAAGCAAAGCATTGGCAGAAACTATTGTATATTTGAAAACTGCACCGCTTCTCCCTGTCCCGTTATTTCAGGTAGAGCAACAAAAAGTTTATCAGACGAAGAGAGACACGGTTCTTAAGCCATCACACCGAGCTTAGACACGAAAGCCGCACTAAGAGGGTCCCACGCTATTAAAGCCGACCACTTTTCTGGGCTTAGGACACATTCTCCAACTCTGCAACTAAGGCACGAGGAAGACACAAACTTGCGAGATATTCTCCTATCCGCAGGTATCCGCGTACGGCCTATCTGCCGGGAACAGTCATCGCTGAGCGTTAACCACGTGCGGTCCGAAGGGTTCCCACGACCGACTACTCTTCATTCAGCCGCTGACTGCGCACGACGGACCTCAGGGAGCGCGAGCGGGACGTCTCCTCCCGAAGACGGTCTACGCTGCCATATTATTCACCTCACCGTTTCACGGACGTACCTATTTAATAACGCTTTTTCCCACTCCTACCAGCAAGCAGCTCGTTACGAGCTTTGCCCACGCCACGCGTGACCCCCCGCACCGCCCAGCTCACTCCCGCGGCCCCGGCCGGGCAGGAACAGCCCCGGCGGCGGGACCACGGACCGGGAGAGCCACGGGGGGAGGCCCGGCGGAAGGGGCTCACCATGGCGCCGAGCCGGGCTCCGGGGCGGCGGGGCGAGCCATCGGCGGCGGGGCTGCCGGCGAGCCGAGCCGAGCCGAGCCGAGGCGGGCCGGGCCGGGCCGGGCGAGGGGCCGTCCCTCCGGCTGTGTCCCGCCGCCACCGGGGCTGAGCCGCCCGCGCTCACAGCCGCCGCTTCCGGGTAGGCAGCGGCCCGCCGGTCCCGTGACAGCGCCACGTGACCGCCCCACGTGACCGCCGGCGTGAGGGGCGCATGGCGGCGCAGGGCGGGTGGCGCGTGGCGGGCGGGTGGCGGCGGCGGCGGCGGCGGCGGCGGGAGGAGGAGGAGGAGGAGGGCGGCGCGGTGCTACGGAGGCTGCGGGAGGCGCGGTGAGTCCCCGGTCCGTGCGTCCGTCTGTCCCCCCGCCCCGCCGGGCCCCGCTGACGCCGCGCTCTCCCCGCAGGAACGATCTGCTGAGCTCCGGTTTCTGGGCGGCGAGTGCCGGTGCGTGCGGCGGGGGGGGGGGGGCACACGGGACGGGGACGGACGGACCGGGAGGGAGAACGGGCCGCCCCCGCCCGGCCTGACGCCTCTCTCCGCGCCCGTAGGAGCCGTGCGGGCCCCGCTGGACGGTACCGAGCCGCCCGCCCGCTGCGTCTGCTACGGCCTGGGCCGGTTCAGCAGCTGCCCCGCCGCCCGGCACCAGCTGGCCTTCCTGCTGCTGCTGCTGGAGGAGCTGGGGGTGAGGACGGGGGGGGGACCGGGCGGGGGGAGAAGCGGGGGGAGGGTCCCAGCCGGCCCGGCCCCCGCCCACGGCCGCCCCTCTCCCCGCAGGTGCCGCCCGGGCGGTGCTCCGTGTTCGACCCCGCGTTCTCCGCGCAGGAGGCGGCCGCGCTGGAGCAGCTGGGGCTGCGGCTGCTCCCGGACAACGAGGTGAGCGGGGCCCGCAGGGCTGCGCCCCCAGCCCCGGTGCTGCGGGGTCCCGCGGCCAGATCGCCCCGCGGTGCTGCGGGAGACCCCGTCCGGCCACCACCGCCGCCGGGGCCGGGCTGTAACGGGAACCGTTGGTTTACCTGCAGGAGGGGAAACACAGTATTGAGGGATCGGCCACGCTGTTTTACATGGTGCACTGCGGGAAAGCCCTGTACAACAACCTCCTGTGGAGGAACTGGTCCACAGAGGCACTGTCCAAAATGGTCATCATCGGGAACAGCTTCAAAGGCATTGAGGAAAGGTGGGTGCAGCCCCCCAGGGAAAGGTTCTGGTGCCTCCAGCAGCGTCTTCCTCTCCTTCCTTCCCTGCTTCTGACAACGGTGTCTGTGTTGCTCATTTCCAACCTGCTGTCACATTTGCAGTCATCAGCCATCTGTCCCACACCCCCTTTCAGAAAAGTTTTCTTCATTTCACAGGAGCGTCGTGTCTAACGCTGGTTACCTTGTGTTATTCTAGATTATTGTCAAGAATATTGGAGAGAGATTATTCTTACATAGCAAAGGTATGAGCCCCCAGTTTTTTAACATTATTGGGTTTGTGTTGACAAAGCACCTTTTAATGAGAAAGGAAATTAATTGCAGTTGGAAAGAAGAGGGTGGTTATTTTTAAAACCTTTTTTCCTGGCTGCTACAGTATAAAAATGAATTGCTTTAGGATCATTCTACATTATCTGCAGAACACGCTGCACACGGTGAGGTTAACATACCATCCTTATCTTCACCGACTCTTAGCTGAACTTTGCAGAAAAGTTCTTTGGTGTCATACATAACTTTTCCCCCAAATGCTCTTTAGGTCTTGAAAGGGACAGAGGAAGTGGCATTCCCCACCCACCCTCAGTACCTGGACACCTTTAACGACACCTCTGTCCACTGGTTTCCCTTGCAAAAACTGAAGGACCTCTCCCCTGAGGTCTGGCACTTCGTGGAGGAGCCGACGTACGAGGAATGCGAGATCATCAGAAAGGAGGACAGAGCTGACCAGTGCGGCCCCGCTGCCGTGGAGTCCTGACCGCTCCGTCCCTTCCCACGGCAGCTTCTGCGCAGCTGAGATGAAGCTGAAGCGCTGACAGTGTCGCGGTGCTCCGCCAGAAGTGGCACCACTCGAACACTGAGCATGATGGGACATTTTTGTATCTTAATTATTTAATAAAAAGTCAAGTTGTGCTTTGACTTATACTCACTTAACTACAGCCAACAAATTTAACTAAAACCTGCCTTTTAATCATACTGCATGATTGCTCTTTTGATCCCTCCCCCTTTCATGAACAATTCAAAGCCTTTGCATGTACTGTGCCCGTTTTGAAGCACGAGGCAGGGGGGTGTGTAGTTGAAGGGATCAGTGCCTAGTTCCAAATACAGGCTTAGAAAAGCTTTCTCACAGGCAGGGGCCTTCAGCTGTCCAGCGCTAACAAAATCAGCTCTTTAGCTGTTCTGGGAAGAATGTCACCTCCCTCTAGGGGAAAAAAGCCTCGCTTTCCCGCCCTCGCCTCTGTGCCCCAACATGTTCTGTGACAAATGTGACAATTCCCCCCCCTTCCAGCTCTGCGTTGCCAGGGCAGAGAGGGCACCGTGAGCGACTGATGGCCCACATGCAGGCACCAGGCTGCCGAGCCACCAGCACCCCTGGAGAGAGACGGGACGAGTCCCGGCTGCGCACGGTAGAGAGGAGCCCGCTGCGTGGGGGAGGCTGTCGGGACAGTAACCCTCACTGCCAGAGCGGCGCAGCAGGCAAGGAGAAGCTGTGACATCTCTGTCACTGGAGACCTTCGGGTTTTCAGCCCTCGCTCATTTGTTGGAGCAGAGAATCGCCTCCTATGGTCCCTCCTAACCTGCTGATAAACCTGTCGCAGTTGGCAATTACACAAGTGTCAGAACTGCTTGTTCCCCCCTTAGCACCAGCTTCCACATATAGTTTAACCTCCTGACACTGCCTGAACAGCTCTTCTAAGAAAAAATCCTGGCATACAGCTACAGTTTCACTCTATTTACAAATCTGTAACTTCTTTATTCTAAGATAGTTACACTAAAAATTTCAGCGAGATGGTCTTCACAGTTCAAAGCGGGGCCTCACTTCGCCATGTCGATGAGGCTCTGGAGAGAGGTCGGCACCCAAGTCTTTTCTCCTTGTACAAACACAACACCTCTGTCAATGTAAATGACAATCCGTCCAAACGTATATAACTGTTTCCCTTCGTGCCGCTTTCCAATCACAGGCATGAAAACAATGTTGTGCTCCTCTGCTTTTGTCTGAATTAGGTCCTTGAAGTTCATTGGCACGGAGCTGGCGGCCATGCCGATGCCGCGCTGGGCCATGTTCTCAGCCTCCCGCCGCTCCTGCATGGCTTCGTACTGAAAGTCCTTTCTCCGCTCGGTGTGAGTAAGGTAGGCAATGTTCTCTCGAGCGCCTGGCTGCATGTACCCACCTGTTTGGAGAGACAAAACATGTGAAAACAAGGTGCCAGTCCGTTCCCAGTGCAAGGTCTACAGGTAAACTCCGCTCCAGGACACATATAGTACAGTCAATCAATAACGCTCTGAATCCTTTACACATTCTAATTCATTAAGTTTTATATTATTATTGCTAATACAACACAGACTAGCGAGGTGAATTGGAGAACTGCAGCAGGAGCAACAGGATTTGATACAATCCCAAAGCTGAGCATGCACAAGAGAGGAGGATGCTGCACTGCTACTGCCAAAGGAAAAGTGTGAACAAAAATAAGAACAGCAACAAAAAAATACCCCTCAAAGCCAAAACCCGTCCTCTGGTTGCCACAGGCCACTGCTGAGTTACGACAGTGACTATTGCAAAATCAGGCTAAGGATGGAACAGTACCATACTGTAGGAAGCAGCATTGCATCAGGAGCGCTTTCACTATTAGCCCCCAATTCAATTTTTGGCTGCATGACTATCGTGCCAGAAATTTCTCAAAACGTGAATTCCCCTTTGTGCAACTCTTGTCTGCAGTTGTATCATTTTACCACAGAAATTAACACTTAAACTGGGCCTCAAGTAATCCTCCATGTTTCTGATGCAGATTCTCCATCACGCTGTACAGCAAGTGGGCAAGAGGGATACACGAAAGGAGTTCTCAGTCTCGGAGGGCAGAGCAAATTTCAGGTGCTGTTCCCTCATGCATGGCCTTCTCTTTTATAAAGTTTAATTCCCAGCAAATTCCTAACAGTCTCTTTTAGGTCACAGGGAGAATCGTGGAAGGAAAGGGCACTGCTCTAAAGCTAAGGAGAAGAACCAGTATCTCACCATAAAGATAAAAACCACAACAAATTATAGGTTTAGAAGTCAACCTCTTTAAATAGTGGTCTCTCACTGTCCTGGTTTCAGCTGGGATAGGGTTAATTTTCTTTCTAGTGGCTGCGGTGCTTCAGATTTGTTATGACAGGAATGTCAATAATGCATACTGTTTTAGTTGTTGCCAGGTGATGTTTATATTGTTCAAGGACTTTTTTCAGCCTCCTATAGAAGCTGAGAGGGAGCATAGACAGAACAAGCTGGCCAATGGAATATTCCGTACCATAGATGTCATGCTATATAAACAGCGGTTGGCTGGGGAGGGCGGGAATCCGTGATCACCACCGGGGACAGGCTGGGCAACCAATTCACCGGGTGGTGACAGTGACTGGTGTCGCATCTTTATCTTGTATATGCTTTTACCGTTATTATTTTCCCTTTCCATTATCATTCTATTAAATTGTCTTTATCTCAACCCACAAGGTTTTTTTTCCTTTTCCCCTCCTTTTTTCTCCCTGCCCTTTGGGGTGCAGAGAGGGGGGAGAACTGAGTGAGCGACTGTGTGGTCCTGGCTGCCAGCTGGGGTAATACCACAACACCCACTGACTGACAGAACACACACTATAATCAGGGAAGGCTGAAAGAGAATCAGTAGCTTAATGGCACATGCAGCCAGTCACCAAAAATCTTTTTCTGCTTCAGTGAGGCACAGACAATTATTAATTAGCACCTTATAGGTGTTATTTATGGACACAGCAAGGCAAAACACACTTTGAATTTTACTGCTCATGGGAACTGCTACAATGCCAATGAGCAGGGCCATGCCTCAGTACAGACTCACAAGAACCAAGCATTGCTGTACTGCCACCACAGGAAGCAGAGCCACCACAAGCCACCTACCAACACTGGAAGAGACAGCCCGGTTCATGATATCGAGAGCTTCATTAAATTTGTCTTTGATGGATGGATGTGCTAACACTTGGTCTGAGAACATGGACTTCCAACCCAAGTACCACTTTGTAATCTCTTCATAATTGGGGCTGTTACTAAGCCAAGAGCACAGCACCTGCAAAACAACATGACAGATGAAACGCAGTAGGACAGGTACCCTTATGGAGGAGAGTCCTTATGATCACTTTGTTTATCGCTGAGCTTTCAGCAAAGGAAAGGACTGTGCAGTCTTAAGATATAATCTGTTGTGATGTGCATGGAGCTATGAGTGGAAATCACCCCATTTGGTAGGTAAACCGTTTCAGCTCTGGGGCAGCAATTTCTAGGTAGGAGTCACTAAAACACTTCACAGTGAAATCAAGCCTGCTTACTCAGCCTTGGTAGTTTCTCACCTGCAGCCACTTTGGGAAGAAGTGTTTCTCCAGCAGCCCAACAAGACTGGAGACAGAAATCATCCCCTCCCAGTCAATCACCCAGTAGAAGGCATCCATGTGCTGCTGGTGAGGGTTTATGATGAGTTCATTCAAACACATCCCTGGAAAAAGAGGGAGAAGAGTCAGAAAAGAACTCGACTCAGTTTTATCAGTGCCCTGATCTATTTCACTAGCAACACACATGACTTGAGGAGCACCTGTATTGCATACTACCCTAAAGGACATTCAGGATCTTTAAACTGTTTGGCTGATCCCTGCCACCAGAACAGTGCACTTCCATTTCCAGCGACTACAACTTGCTGCTAGAACTGAGAAATTTAAAATGTTTGATTTTCAGACTACAGAGCCTTTTATAGCCAGTTTGCACAGCTGAATGGTGAATTACAAAATCTCACGGTGAAAGCACTAGCATAGACCAAAGAATACCAGAGTAAGAGAGAGGCGTTTTATAGTTTGATGCTATCAGATATTCCTGTCAGCTGAACAACAGAAGAATCAGATGATTTAGAAGAATAAGACAGAAAACATTGAGAATAATCAGAGCACTTCCCCGTATTTTCCAAAATGTCTGCCTCTGAAAAAACACACATGGTACTATTAGCAGAAAAGATGATGCAAGCTTAGTCTAAACGTACTAATAATGTTCTTTGAAGTAACACGAGCAACCATGTTAACATGTATCTTTCCTAGGTGTAAGGGGGAAGGTGGCAACCAGCAGATTCCAGAAATTCAGTACCGTTTGGCTTGTCTCACCTAGTTTGGGCACGATGTTTTTGACCATGAAAGCCTCCCATGACCCAGGTGTGAACACATCTTTCCAGGGCTGAAGGATAAGTTTGGCGGAGGAGTCACTGGGATGCCACTTCTGCAGTGCATTCGCCAGCTTGTTTCGGATGGGAGAGTACAACGGCTCTAATCGTGCCTGCATCAAGGGAAGCCAGGGATGGATCCAGGAATGGATTGGGACTGTGTCTGTCAAAGGATTCCAGCTTTCGACCTTGAGATAAAACAGAAAAGATTTAAATCAATCCAGCCATTAGCAGTAAGTCTTGCCAGATGCAAGAAGAGCCATAATGCAACCCCCTAACTCCTAAATGCATCTGCAGAGGCAGCAAAACATTATTTTTAAAATTCTAGTTGACTGCAATTCAAATACTGGTTCAGAGCACAGCTTCATTCTAAAGCAGCCCTCTTGTCTTACCTCTTTCTGCAGCTTGGGGAAGATCAGCTGATCCAGAATGTTATCCAGTATCCAGACAGGAACAATGTTTACCCAGCTATCCAAGAAATCCACCATTGATCCACAGTTCCTCGGTTGCCACTGCGCCACTATGTTTCTGACATATGGCATCCAGATTTCCCACATCAGTCTGGAAAAAGAAGTTATAAATAAATCAAAGTTAAGCTTAAAGCTATAGCCCCAGGCCTAAATAAACCAAATGGTAACTGTTATTTAAAAGCTACTTCTTTTTATATAGCTGACAGCTGGATATTAACAGACCCATCAAGAGAATCATCTGGAAAGCATGCTTGTATCTGTTCTTTTCCATCTCTGAGGAAGCAGTCTTTGAAGATGCTGCACAAAATGCAACTCATTTGGTCTTTACCTGTGAAAAGCATCTGTTGACAGGTCCTGCCCACCGTGTGATAACAGCTGATCATTTTCCAAAAGGTTCTTCCACTTGGCTATGATCTCTGTGCCATACGTACAGTCCTGGAAACGATAAGGCATGAGCAGCCTTTACTTTTTCATTAATTTCAGCTGGTATCTACACAGAGCAGGCTGATGGTACACTTGGCTACAGACAGCTTTCTCACCCTCCTGGGACAGTAAAGTCCCAGAAGAGGAAAATCCCACTTTATGGATTTAACATATGGCCAGGGGGAAAAGAGGACAGTCTGAACATTTTCAGGTGTACAGATAGTTCAGGCTCTCACCTATCACAGCCTAAACAGCATTAAGAATAGACAGCGCGTATTTGACTACATGAAAGACAGACCTCTCCTGCTTTTACTAAAAACAAGAACTAGAGACTTAGCTTTCATCTACTTTTCCTTCCCAACACCCATGGAAGGGACCGATTTTAAGCTTACGAGCTCCTAAAATGTTATCCGCTTTGCAGAACAGTAGCCTTCAGTTGAAGCAAATGTCCGAGAGTGGGTGTAGAGTAGGATATTTTTTTTGGTTTTTCTTCTTTCTCTCCAGACTGATCAGGAAGTTAGGGACAAGGAGGTGGGGAACGTCAAGACAATAAAGACTACTTAAGCCATCAAGTAAGAACTGCAGATAAATCAAACTAATACACACCTTGAGGGGATCCCAGTTCTTGAAGTAATCTTTCATGAGAGGATACACTATTGCTACCGCCAGATCCACCCTATCAGACATTCTGTACTCTTCATAGTACTTGTCTTGAAGCGTCTCAAAAATCTTTGCACACTCATCGAGAGTTAAGGGATTTTCACAACCAGGCTGCATCCGTCTCTCGCACTCTTCCACCATCTCCAACACCTTGCTGAGATTGCTAATTGCTGTCTTCTCATGCGAGAGAACTTCCGACATCTTCTGTATCTCATGGGTCAGGTTGACAACCATGTCCCTTTCGTACTGCAGTTGCCGGTCATTCTGGATGATCTCCTGCTCTGTGATGTCAATGAGAAGTTGTAAGTTGTGCTCCAGCTCGGGCAAGGCAAATCCCTGGGGCTTGGAGTCTTTGCCCAGTGGCTGCTGAGGACTGTCATCCGGGATATTGTGCTTGTGGCTAATTTGACTGTAGCTGTAATAAACCTTTTGCTCCCGGCCCGTCATGTCTATAACCTTCCAACAAATAAGAACAAACATGTCTCAAAAAAATTGTACTTTGTGTTTAAAAGAGGAAAAAATCCCTTACTCCAAATTGAAAACTGGAGATTTCAAAGTACCTTAATTACTCCAGCAGGCTACTAATACACACTGGCATTCTGAATGAGGCAATTGGGGATTGCCTCCAAAAAGGCCGACTCCAGACATGAAGAGTTAGAATGAGTAAGAAACAATTTGAACCAGAGCTGGAAGACTCTCCTCTTCTGATCTCAGTTTTACCATTTCGCTGAGTAATTCTACAAGCAGTGATGATGCAAGTAGTATACTATTCCTTATTGCACAGAAGTCTTAGGTATTTTTATAATTTTTTTAAAGACATTTTAATATTACAGGAATAATTTTATTAAGTGCATACAAGAGATACCACCTCTTGGGTTATCAACCTTACCTTGACTTGAGACAGCTCCTTCTGAGGGGCTGAAAGCTGCTTGTTGATCCTACCCTTGGCTTTCAGTTCTTCTACTGTCTTATAGCTGTATTTGGGCTTTTTCTTGCCTCCATTAGGATCCTTCCGCCACTGACTGAGCTCTTTTTGAAATTCCTAAACAAAAACAAAGAAAAGTTTTGGTGTCTGCTCTTTGTCATGCCCCAAATGTGCCTCTGTTTTCTACGGGAAAATTAAGAATGCTGTACAGCAAAATAATTGGGAAAGTGGTAAAGTTCAGTGATAAATTGGCTCAGATGCTGTGGTCCAGTCAACCACCCTATTCACAATGCATGTTTCTGATTTTATTTTAATTTAAACAAAAGACAAAGGCTATTTACCTGGGGGGGAATCTTTGAAGGTGGGGTTCTAGCAAGACTGCAGGCATACAGTGAGCCAGAAACAACAAAGAACATTACGGTGACAAAATATGTCTAAATGAAATTCATGTGCTATGTCTTTAGCTTCTTACTTAAAATGAGCCTAAACAGTTTTCTCTGACACAGAAGCTAATATTAGAACTGATTTTTATACATACAACATAATCGGGAAACAGATATTTGGAGAATTGTACAAATACCTCCTCAGCTTCTTCTTCCGAGTCCACAACAGGAAAGTCTTGCAAAGACTGGGTGGTTCTTTCAGAGCCGTATGCCCCTACAGCTCCTTTGCCTTTTCTTTGTTTGGCCTCAATTGGATTGATAATACCTAAGAGGACAGTAGTTAGATCAGAAGGAGCGGTTTATTTATCGAGAGAAGACTGTGAGTGCTTTTCCTGTAGTACCCTAAGTTATCAAATCAGCACAAGCATCCAGCCTGGTATTCTGCCTCTATCACTATGGTATCTTCTACCACTCCACTAATTTCTTAGCAGCTACAAAATCACTTAATTCCAGCACACACCAAAAAAAAACAAAGCAGAGTATTATTCACATCAACATTTCACTGCTTTTTTTTATTCTATCACATAAAAGAACATCTCCTTTTCTGTGAGCTGACTACCTTTGGAATTTATCTCCCTTTTTTCTTTCTCTTTTTCCTCTTGCAAAATAACAAGAGCATAAAATTGGTCTTTTTTAATTTAAACATAAATGAATCATATCATGAGGACCCAGATCACTTGCAAGAGATGCAAGAAAACAAGAATGTCGTTATAAGCCACCTGGAGATGGCAGTTCTCTAAAGGATCCAGTCTCGTCTCCAAATTAACAGTTAACAATAAACAAACAAACACACAATCACAGTACCTTGAGCATTCTTCCCGAGACCTCTTCCAGGGACGTAACCCATCTTTTGGAGAAGCTTCTGCCCAATTCCCTTAGTGTGTCTCTCCCAACTGCCAAAATCCACAAAAGATTTTGTCCCTCCTACAAAGCCTTTCTGACTAGGCTTGAAATTACCACCCTGTTAAAACAAATAAACAAAAACCCCACACAACCTTAAGGCATTGCAATAACCAAGCTCTGTATAATTTCACTCAAAAGAAAGGTTCTTCCCAGAAGCAATTCAGTCATCACCACACCGCACAGCTCACTATGTCATGACTTATGCATCCACGTAAGTTCCCTGACATCGAAGGAGTTTCCTGAAATTCCTTAGATTGAAAAGTAAAGTCCTGACAAGCTTAGACTAACAAGCTGCCAGTAATTAGTCTCTACCACTGACTTTAGCTGAAGCTGATTCCTGATTCTTTCTGTGTTTGTTAACTGAAAATAAGAGTTTGATTTTTAATCTATAACACGCCTAGATTTGTCATACTGTTCTGCGAGATTAAAAAAAAAAGTCTTTGAAAGGCAGCAAGCCACGGGCATTCTTTTATGTTAACCTCAACCGACCCAAGGGAAGATTAAGGAAGACAAAAGGACCTAAAAGGACTGATGTTCCAAAGGACATACAATAATACATCAGAATAGCTACACAATACAGAGAAAACACCTCGCTTCATGGTATGCTTTCACATATGGTTCTCTGGTTTTAATTATTTCTCCCTTTCTTTAGTGCTCTATTACCGTTTCAGCGCCTCTAGACTACAGCTTAAGTTTCATAAATACCTTACACAGAATTGAAAACTGCCCAGATAACTCACCGTTTTTAACTTCTTTGGCACAAACTCTTTAGGGATTTCTTCCTGCTTCACAGGCTTTTCATCTTCATCAGAGTCTTCTTCTGACATATCCTCAGCCGCTGACTTTTTCAGCCCGGCGCTGATGAAGTTCACGGGGGCCGAGTAATCCCTAGAGCTACACCAGTACGAGACTTGTCAGTGAATTCTGTTCCAGCTGACCAGTGCGCATTCCTACACAAGCCTACTACACCTTAGACCTCCCCTTAAAATGAAATATTAAAACCCGACGAGCAGTTTAACGCTGTTTTTACCAGGAAATAACCGTTCTTTCCCCCTGGGCACCAGGGAAACGCTTACACAGGCAAAGTCCCCCCAGGCAGCAATGTGCGCCCCACGGCCGCCCCGAGGGCCGCCCCTCTCCCAGGGTGGGCTGTTCTGGGGGGCGTTTACAGCCTGAAAACCACCACGAAGCGGGGCAGCCCCCGAGCCCTGTCCCCGCGGCTCCCCGGCCCCAGGAAAGCGGGGCACAAGCGGGGGCCGCCAGACGCGCGGGCCCGGGCGAGAGGGGACGGCGCGGCCCAGGGGGTCCTTCCCGCCCGCCCCCGGCCCGTACCGCTTGCCGCCGAAGCTGGGCCGCTCCTCGTCCGAGTCGCGCTCGGCCCACACGCCGTAGGTGGCCTCCTCCTTGGTCTGCCGGTGGCGCTGCCGGTGGGGGTTGAACTCGTTCTGCAGGTCCCAGTCCGACACCTCGAAGTTCTCCATCTCCACGCCATCCTCCCCGTCCGTGCCGTACAGGTGCGACATCGACATGGCGACAGCGGGGCACCCCCCCGACCCACAGACAGCCGCTCCCCCCCCACCCGGAAGTGAACCCTCTCCTTCCGGTGACGCACTACGGGACGCCGCCGGAACCACGCCCACAACCATAGAGCCGGAAGGAGCGGCCGCGCTCGGGCCTCCCGCGCAGCGGCTCCTCTATGGTTTGGCGGCCCGGCCCGCGGCCTGCACCGCCGCAGGGAGCAGAGAAGAGGGGCGGAGCCTGCGCTATTAAAACGATTCTTTAATGGTGTGCAACAAAGGAAGGAGGCGGGGAGGGGCGGGCTCATATATTAACTCTGCAATAGCCTCTGTAGGTCACAGTGAAGGGAGGGCTGGGGGGTCACTCGCACCACAAAGGCTCTCTGAGGTCAGGGCGGTCGTGTCTGACCCCCGAGCCGGGGAACAGCGTGACGAGATGTTCAAACGCGATTTAACGAGTCCTTCGGTTGCGGCATACAAAACCTCTGCCCGACACACGCCGGCGCCCGCATCGAGTATGGATTTCCACAGATGGTTTCACCACGGAGCGCTGGGAGAAGGCCGACGACGGGTTGCCCGGTGTGTAAAACGTTTGGCCTTTGCAAATAAATGCAAATACATTCCTCATAGAGCAGTCATTTTGGCAATAGTATTAGCAAGCAATATGCTTGGATAACCGATTTCCACTGGTGCCATTGCAAACTCTTCTTTGTTGGACAACAAAAGGCCATTTGCAGCATTCTGGAAGAGAGAGACACAGGGACTCAGGAGCAGGATCCGGCCGTGCCAGCGCAGCGGGTGCCCGGCTAATGGTTTTAAAAGAGCCGCGAGACAAAAAATAGGCATACAACTTTGATTCTCACTCAGTGCTTCTGGTCATTTCTTTTTTTTTTAGCACACTGTAGTGCTTTTACATAGAAACTAGTTTTTAAAGGGTCATTTTTTTTAAGAAAAATTATATTTTATGTTTTAGTGTAGAGGCTAGCTGAAAAGAGAGACAGAAAAACATCTAACCTATCAACAGTTGTATCTGGAGCAGAAACCCAAGGTAGCAGCTTTGTTTTTCCAAACTGACAGCAGATGCAACTGCTTTATCTTCCCTTCCACGGGGCCACGCACGCCCTAGCAGACAGCTGGAGAGTAGCTCAGCTCATCTACACATTTCCACATCCCGTTTCAATGCTCCCCGTGGGGACAGTCAGTAATAACTCTCCCAAGTGGCTGATTTTGATTTTGCTGAAGTAAGCCTGTTTCCAGCACTCAGAAAAAGAATTGCTGACAAATTGCCTCCGATAACGGTATTGTTCTGTAAACCTAAAGCAACTGTGAAGGATATAATTCACATAACGAGCGTGCCTGCAGCAGTCGGGCTAATCCACAGGCACAAGAAATCACACAGGCAAAATGCTACCCCTGGAGCAATGCAGGCAGATTTGCCTGAGTCTCAAAATGAAGTACAAGGTCTTACCTGGAAATCATTAATTTTCTTAGTGAGAAGATGATGTGTTCTGAGTCACCTAGAATAACCCGGAAACAGAAGGGTCAGCTTTAAGCCACCATCTGCAACTCAAAACATTCCCGCTGTGCTCCCAGCAGCAAGAAAAGGAAATGTTTAGGACACAGAAAGCAGCACAAGGGCAGAGAACCAGCAGCCGGGAGAGGCTGCCACGAGACTGCAGCCTCTTGCTTCGCTACAGTTCACTCAACAGGAACCACCCTGGGTGGCCATCTGGGAATCGCCAGGGACACCTCTCGCAGTGAAACTACCACACGCTCGCTTCACCAGCAGCCCTGATTCCTCGGTCCGGGACTGGGCTCTGCATCTTCTCGCCCAACACTGGCGATGCAGCTCAGTCCCCCTGCTTTCTTTCAGAGGCCACATGCGGAGCAGGTAAAAACCTGTCACCTTTGATCGAAACATCGACACCAATCTACTGCATCTCCCTACTGTGCAGATCGTGCTTTCTGGAGAGTCAAGAAGTCCTTTTTTTTTTTTTTTTTTTGTCTTTAAGTCTTTATCTGCAATGGTTGTTGAACTGCTGTGCATCAGAAAAGATGGCTATTAATTGTTTTCAAGCACTGCCCCTTAGGGAGGGAGCCCCATTGTGCATTTTTGACAGCTGAACATAATCAGCCAAATACAAGAACTAGAAGACCCATCTGTAACCTGTAAATTGGAGAAGCCACCCTTCCCCAAGGCAGGCAAGACTCACGGCAATGAAAACTTTAAGAGTTTTGGAATGAGCAAGGTAGAAAGTGTCTTAAAGTAAGAGAATGAAGAGCCCAAGTTTCTGATGAGTGAACACAGAACTCCACAACACAAAACAATACACACAAGCAGACCAGGAAGGAGGTGGCAGAGATGAACGAGCAGGGTCTGAGGAGCACAGAATACACAGGACATCAACAACAAAAGCGTGGAGGGTGGGAGCGGTGCACAGCAGGAAGGACAGGCACATCGTCCCCACAGATCAAGGCAAGAGAGCAGGGACATTTCCCACACTTGGCTGCCCAGCCTGCAAATGCCCATAAGAGGGAGCAAGGCACCAGGCACCCAGGATTAACCAAACAGGGCAAAGCCCTCAAAGCACATCAGACTCTTACCTGCAGATGACCTTTCAAATTGGCTGGCGTTTTGTAATCCCCCTTTAAAACCTATGGAAAAGAGAGAACTGTAGTGACCCTTCTGTGGTAGTGGCTCTATGAGCATCAGTAAGTCCACCTCATTAACTGTATCCTACATCTCAGTATACCTGAACCAGCTGAAATACCCCGATGGACATTTGTTCTCCATCGTGGTGCCATACTGGAGCAAAAGCAGGAGGTTTCCTCCTTCTTGACTGTAAGCAAAGACAGGGAGCAGCATCCTGCCTCCTTTAGCCTGGGAGGGGAAAGTATTTTGGTCTTTACCATTGTGCCAGTTCTCCAAATTCATCCCAAGAAGTACTGAAAGGTCCACATCAGAGACCCAGAGAGTCCCTAACCTTGCCCAGGCCACAAGTTCACCCAAATCAGCCATGTCCTAGAACAACTCTCAGCAAGCAGAGAGAGCAAGGAGGAGCTGTAAGAGACCAGAGCACTGGGAGCATGGACCAGCTCCAGGGAAGCTCCTCCGACCTTCCAGGTCAGTGCCACTACTTGCCTGCCTGGCCACAAGCTGCACATAGTACCACAGGGACCAGTCCTACCCGCAGACATTCCCCTGCTCCCACCAGTGTGACAAAGGACACCTCGTCCAAGGGCACTGTTATAGGGAGCATGTGCAAAGCTGGGGGGGGGGGGGGGGGGGGGGCTGTAGAGTCCGGCCTCAGGCCAGGGAGGAACTAGTCCACCCCAAAGCAGGAGAAACTCCCTCTGATTAGTAACTGCTGTCTGTGGCTCTGCAGCTTCTTCCTTCCAGTTCTGCTCCAAGGACATGAGTCAATATTCTAAAAAAAAATATCTTCTGGTTTTGCCCAAATGCATTACGAGTCTCCACTCGCATTCCCCATGGGACCACGGGAGTGGCTGGTGAGCTACACACAGACACAGCACAGTCTGCGTGTCCTCCTGGGGCCAGACCGCCGTGTCTAGTGCCTACAGCTGTGCACCTAGATAACATCAGCACACACCAGTAACTCCCATGCCTGGGTTCGAGAGTAGGGCTGGATCAGGGAGGGACAGGTCAGTATCTGCCACAACAGAAGAAATGAACACCACCACAAAATCATAGGGAACGTCATCAGTTTGAGCCACGCCAGGCTCAATCTACCACACGCGTCTGTTCTGAAATCATCTCAGTATAACTGTGTGTCTGTCAGTCCCAGTCTCCCAAAAGGAAGAGAGCATTTGTTTCTCCCCTGCTCCTTTCTGATTCGGTTCAGCAGCCGCCTCTGCTCCAGAGGGCTCTGTGGGTGCAGACCCCCACAGCCCCACGCCAGCGCTCCCTCCCATGGCAGCACTAAGGCAGACGGCAGCGACACTCACTCTGTGTGTGTTGTTGACAACTAAGGGGTCGGGGTGGCCGTAGTTGGGTGGGTTGGCGTAGGGGTCGTAGCCAAGCCTGGCAAGCATTGGTGCAATGTGGGCCATGTCCTGCAGCACATCCCCTGGGATGTGCCCGATCCATTTGGATAACGCCTCCATGTTCACTGGCTTGATAACCTGGTCTGTTGATCTTTCTATCCTGGGGAAAAATAATAAAGAAAAAAACAAAACAAGACACTAAAGTTAGATTTCACACACCTACGTGGGTGCAGACAGAACAGCCTTCAGCTACGTTCACTGCCAGTCCAACAGTTTGCATCCACTGCCCGACACGTGTGCAGCGCAACCACTCAGCACCCGCTGGGTCCGCCTGGGGCAGAGCTGGCGAGAGGCACAGTGGGGCAGCCCCGGGGCAGCCGCTCCCCACTCACAGCCCTGCTCTGGGGGAGCGGATCCTGGCAGGGGCTTCCACAGCCCCAGAGGCTGTATCCCTCTGCTGTATGGGGGGATCCATCCTGCACCAGGGTCAGGGTGTTACCAGGACACCTCTGCTTATTACAGAAAAACAATGAAAGATGTGTGGTCTGTAGCACAGGTACACCATATGACCTCACTGAAAATCCAAACAATTATCTGTTTAGGCAACGTCAGCAAAATTTACTCTGAGCAAACAGCGCTGAAAGCTCTGGAGAAATAATCGCTTCTGCCATCAAAGGTGCAGCATCTCTCTATCCTACACCACGGCTGCCTTCCTGGTCCGCCTGGGCTAAGGGCGCTGGGCCATGCTCCCTGCGAGCCCCTTGCAGGTACAGCCCCTGCTCTGCACCCTGGGCTCGGCGGGACGCTGGCCCGGGGCAAGCAGCCACCTGCTCGACTCCAGCCCAAGGAAACCACACCCCACACAGCACAGGCTACACGGCGTCCTAAGAGGAATGAATGTGCACAGAGGCTGCAGATTCTGAGCCTCGTGAGAGCATCCCAGTTACCAGCTGCTAAGGCACAGGCAATGCCACACGCCCTCGTACAGAAGAGTGTCTCAAGGACCCGCGGCCGTCACAGAGACACGGAGCAGCGGCGTGCCCACAGCTGCCCTCACCAATCAGGAACAAGCAATTTATAAAAAGACTGCTCGTATGGTTCCCTTACACCACTGATTAAATTTTGTCTCCATTTAGGAAATAAAGAGCATTAAAAGAGAAGAAGGTGGGAGGAGGCAAGCACCCCCCTGGCAGCCAGAGCCAGCCAGCCGGCGAGGAGGAAGTGCTGGGGTGTGGGGTGTGTCTGCACGGAGCAGGTATTTCTTTTATTCTGCAATACCAGCACCAAACCTGGCAAGAATTGCTGCTCACCGCTGAAAGCCATTCATTAGCAGCAAAACTAATAGCAGTAAGGAGGTATTTAAGGACAGGTGGAGAAAAGAGGCATTAAAGAGCTCATGTTTAAAGAGCAAACAGTTCTTTTCAAATTAAGAGACCAAAATCATTTCTGCACTGTCAAGACAGATGAATAAAGCAGTCACCTGCTCCTGAAATCCTCGCCTGACAAGCTGCTCTGTTGGGTACAACAGATTGTTGGTATTCCAGCCGTCTTCTACTCAGAAACACAAAACCTACTGCAGCAAAACTGGACGTGCTGCCACTTCTGCCCCTGAAAAAGCACGCATAAACACAAGCAACGCGTCTTCGCCCCCAGTTTTACCCTTGACCTGCTCTGTGTAACGAAAACGCTCCTCGAAAAGCCAAGGCAGGAGCCGAGACACTCACTTGGAAAGCGACACCCCGCCGGGCTTCCCTATCAGCTCCTCGTGGTGCAGCACCGTGTCGCTCCAGGAGATGTCCAGGAACTTCATGATGGCGTGCATGGACTGCTCGGGGTGCAGCACCAGCTGCTCGTAGTAGACGGGCAGACACCGGGACCGCCCGATCTCCAAGCACTGGGAGTACATCACCTCGATGGCTTTGTTCCACTTGGTCAGGCAGTCTCGGTAGCTGTTCAGGTCAAACCCCGCGATTGTCACTTTCCGTGTGATCATGGAGTGGACTGAAGCCCGGCCATCTCGAACCATCAGGAGGAATTTGGAATTGGGGAACAGCCTGGACAGGTAGACAGAGGACTTCAGCGTGAAGGGGTCCTTGTTACACAAGTACCTGGCTGGCTCACCGTGCTTGGCGATCACTTCCAGTATAAAGGCCTGCATAGCTGCGTCCAAAACTTGGTCCGTCACCCCTGCTTCATCCAGGCGCATCTTCTCTCGCCCCGATTTGGACCAGGCCTGCCGCATCGCCAGCACACGGGGGATGATGCGGGTCTCCTCTCCGCAGCGCACCTCAGGGTGGGCATCGAGCATGGCCCTCATCAGCGTCGTGCCGCTCCGTGGGACCCCACCAATGAATATCAGGGGCATCTCCTTGCTGTAACGGTACTCAACGTGGTTGGAGTCCATCATGACCAGCTCCTCATTCTCGGGTCTCATCAGCCTGTGCCTCCTCTCGCTCAGGACCTGCTGGCACTCCAGGACCTGCTGGCCGAGGTGCAGAGTCACCATCAGGGCGACCACCGAGCCCACCACCAGCAACACCCTCCTCATGGTGACCCGCATCCTGTTCTCCTGCACACAGGCTGGTGACCGCGCTTCAGCTTTCGGCTAGCAAATGTCCAACCCAACAGGCATCTGCAAGAGAAACACAGCAAGGTCAGAGGAGCAGGATCCACAATCCAGCCCAGCCCCAGCGACACCTCAGCATCCAGCCTGGCTCCTTCAGGACGCTGACACCCTCCCAGGCTTTCATCACCTCTTTCACTTATCAGCAACTTCCAGGCTAGGTGCCTTCTACCCCAGGAGGTAATTAAAGTCTGCCTCAGAGCACACCCAAAGAGATTATTTCTGGGCTGTTTGTGTACCCAGAATCACAGGTTTACAGCTGAAGCAAAGCTCCAGGAGCGTTTCGGAGAGGAGGGGCCACGCGTACCCAAGTCAGTCCATAAAAAAAAATAATGGAGAGTCAGTTCCATCCCAGATGAAGCCCAAACCCTCCCTGCAGTTCTCCTTCCTTCCAAAACTGAGCTCAGCACACCACCGTCTTCTCACTTCTCTCAGCCACCTGTCTCCTTCCTACATTTTCTTTTGTTTCAATGTGCTGTCACAAGGAGGAAGGGGGAGGGGGAGAAAGCTGAAATAAGAGAAAAACAAAGGCATCTCATGCAAATTTTAAGGGTCTGAGTCAGGAAAAGCAGTTACCCATTAGAACAAAACACTCTGAGAAATTAAACCATCTGAAGGCTAACAGCAACGCAGAGTCAGCGTTAAATGCCCTTCCTCCAGAGACTGACCTTACATAAAAATCCTTGAAGACTTCATCTGGCATTAAGGCTTTTTGGGTTTTCTGCCTCTCGGTAGGATATCCAGCAGGAAGCCTGCAGTTTCTGCAACTCTCCTGCTCTGCTGCCTACTCGGGAGGGACTCCTGCGAACGCTGGCACCGCTTCCCACACCCTCCCCCCTTCTCTGCTCCATTTGCGAGCACAGGTTTTGCAATCCTCCCCTGGGCTCACCAGGGATTTCAAGTTCTTTGTGATTATGTGGCTGGGGTGGGAGCTGAATGGAGTGGAAGGAACGGGACGTCCATGCGTTTTGTTTAGCTGAAAATCCGAAGAACTGCTTCAGAAAAAAAGTTTTGTCCTCTCGTCTCTCTTTGTGAAAGAGCACATTTAGCAGCGATTCCTCCAAAGCCCCTTTGCTGGGGGGGGGGGGAGGCAGGAGAGCCGCCCCGGAGCCAGGCAGCCTCCCTGCCCCTGCCCTGCCTGCCAGCACAGCCCGCCCCACCACCAGCCGAGCGCTCGAGGACTCACTCCGATCCTCTTCCAACCCCCGACATCCCGCTCCACCTACCCGGACTGGTGAAGCGCTCAGCTGCTCACCATCCACCCGCTCTGCTTTTACTCACTTCTGCCCAAACCACTGGATTACCACCATGCCAAGAGGCAGTGCCTCTCTGCCCACCCAGGTACGCCTTGTCTCACCCCAGCAGCAAAGGAACATCACCACCAAAATTATTTTTGTGGCTCTTCAGCACCGTGGTTAACATCTTGGCCAACTACTTGGGTAACATACCAAGGTTAAACAGTTTCAAATGCGTGCCCACATACTACATAAAAGTCAGAAAGTCAAACGCTGGTCCATTTGTTTAGATGTAAATCAGAGGGAACAACAAACAGCTCTGGCATTTTTGCAGCACCAGGCAGAGACAGACCCATTAAAAAGACAAGCGCTCATCTGCTCCTTCCTGCTATCTTGATCTGTTTCAGTCATGTAAATATATTCAAACGTTCCCCCTAAAAATAATTGCAAATGCCACAGGACCCATTTCAATGCATTATAGCTGGAGCAGTCAGGATTTAAGGCCAACCGGAATAATTACGGCTATGCAGACCAAGACAGGCTAATTAGCAGGAAAGATTCGCAGTTTAAAAAGGAGACTGGGAGCACAGAAGTGCTCTGTTCTTTGCAAAAACGGCTTACAGTGAGTGCTTCCCACCGCGATGCTCCCAGCAGCTCCGGTCCCAATGCCACCGAGAGGAACAAAGGGACTCACTCATTTTGCTGCATGGAGCGGGAGGCTGGCTGGGAGCCTGCGGTACCGGCCCTGCTCCGGCACGACAAAGTGCCGTGTCCCTGGGATCATCCTGCCACCCTGGCCAGGGCAGGACACACAGCCCCCACCGCTGCCCGTCCAACACCGGCAGTGTGGGGAAACTCTCGCTCTGCTGTGGGGCAACAGGAAAGGCAGAGGCAGGTGCCGACGGCTGCCGTCGGGGCTTCTCCATTCCTGCTGTGCTCTGGGCTCTCCCCGCGGCTGCGGCGCACCACTGCTCCCAGCAGCAGAGCGGCCCCGCTCTGCCTCCCGCACGGCAGCCGCGGGCACTGGGAGCGCTGAAGCAGAACTCCCCCAGTGGGACTACCCCAGTGTACCCGGGCGGGCTGAACAAGCATCCATGAGCGTGCTCGGCAGCGGTCTGCGGAGCAACCGCAAACAATCCTGGCTTATTTTCAGCTCTTTTGTGCAAACCTTCACTAAGAATTCCCCCAAATTTATGGGGCTTATTAGTCTATGAGAGAACAGGGATGGATAATTTCCTCCACATCAGACATCTGGTGGAAAGTATCATGGCATAATTAGGCGGCGCGGCTGTCTGATCACAGACGACCTTCTAGTCCTTCAGATGCCCAAGCTGGCTCTGAGAGCTTTCCACTCCAGCAGGAATTACGGAGCTCTCAGGGGCTATTCTGGCACATCACAGCAGGGACTGAGAACCACTGCAGCTGGTGATGGGGAGCAGAAATCAAAGTGCCAGCAGCTGATCCCGGGCTGAAGCTTGGTCACTGCTGTAACCCACAGCCAGGGGCTCTGTCCCCAACTGCCACCAGGGCAAGGCGGGTACTGGGAGCAGAAAGCGTGGGGGAGGACAGGAACTGGTGGGGAGGTGACAGCAGAGCAGTGACAAACAAGGACAGAAGAGGTCCTACAGGCAGAAAGTCTTCCTTGTTTTGCATGCCGATCGGACACGAGTATAAACAAGGCTTAAACCGTTTCTTGTCAGCTTGTGAAGGCAATACAATATTAATGGAGCATCAGTGGCAGTGTGTACATATGTATGAAATGTTCACCAGCCCGTGCCCAGTGTCACAGGGGAATCAGCTGCTCTGGTGCTGCCACCCATATGTACTTACCTTCCCCTGGTAAGTTCATTTTGCTGCTAGCCAAGACTCATGCTGAAACACAGGTGGCCACGAAAATACCTAATGGGAAAGAAAAGACACAATGTCAATTTGTTTATTTATCACAGACATCTGCACACAAGTTGACGAGTGACACTCTCCTCCTTGGCAACTTCCCCTGCTGCACACATGCCTCCTGCCCCCAGCCTCCCTCCAAGCCCAGGGCAAAGGCGGTCCTGGTGGAGCCGGTGGTCCCAGGTCATGGTCAGTGCTGGCAGCCAGATGCGGCATGTCTGCGACTCGGCCACTCGCCCCGAGGCACCAGCACCGCTCCATCACAGTGCCGTTCACGGGGCTGAGCCAGAGGAGGAAACGGAGGGAAGCGGGAAGGCGGCAGCTCTTTTAGGGAAAAGAAGCCTCCTGGAAAGGACAACCCCCAGGGGGACAGGAGCAGCTGGGATGTTTAAAACCTGGGGGACAGCAGTCCAAACGTGGCACGCTTCCATTGCACACAAGGGACTGACACAACAGCCCATCCCAGAGGAAGCAGCTCCAGACTCACCCGCCACAGGCTTTGGTACAAATGCTGAAATCAGGCACAGGTCAGACTAAAGTCAGAGTCCCCAAACCAGTTCCCCCAGCAAAAGGGAAACGGGGCCCAGAGGACTCCCCAGGTCTGGCAGGTCATGCTCATGCCTCCAGGCGCTGTCACAGGGATGCCACCTCAGCACCAGGAGCTGCCCATGCTGCCGGGATCTCCGCGGCTCCAGCCCAAGGGACAAATCTCTCTCCAGCCTCACCACCCCGCGAGGCAGCAGCACCGGCCCCTTGTGGCACGCAAACCCCACCAGGTAGGGAACCAAAACCTGCGCATCAGCCCAAATGCCAGGTTTCCCACAAGGACACAGCAGTTGCACCCCAGGAGGACTGCAGCCATCCCGGGGAGCCCAGCAGCCGCCTGCACCGCCTTGGCTGAAGCTGTCCTGCAAGCGCAGAGCATCCTGGTGACACCACGCCAGTGCAGGGGTCCTGCCCGCATCCCGCTGGCAGTGCAGCGGCCGTGTCCCTGCAGAATACCCTCCTCCAGGCACAGAAGGGCAGCAGCGGGGCTGCAGGTTTCCCAACAAAGCCACTGTCCGGGGGGCTGCGCTGCAGCGAAGCACCCCAAGGGGCTGGGACCTGGCGGGCAGGGAGGATGGCACTCCGCTCCGAGGCTTACAGCGTGTGCACGGGACCACGGGCTCGTCCTGAGGCCGCTGCAGCCAGGCCCTTCCCGCAGCCAGCTCCCCCTTGATGCACGATGGTGTCCCGGCCTCAGAGGATGTTTTTGAGAACATTTCAAGTACGTACACTAATTGTTATTCCAGCCACCCAAGAGTCTCCTCCTCTCCTGCCCAGCTGCCACTGAACGTCACGCGGCCCCTCCACTTTAGCACTAATTAGAAACCAGAGGGAAGCTCCACCCAGCACGAACTTCACAAGAACTCATCCGCAGTGCACGCATCGCCCTCCTCCCCTGCGAGTCGATGGCCTGGCCTCCATCGACCATGGGATCTCAGGTCCGGATGAGGCTGCAAGTCTGCGGAGCAGCAGCTGCATCCCCGGATGAGCTTCTGCAGTGCCACGAATGATGTGGTGCACGGAGCGGCGGTGGTTTAACAGCCCGGTCCCGAGACGCCCTGCTCCGGAAACGGCTCCAGCTCTTGCCCATGCACACACAGATACACACACGCTTGCAGACTTCCTTCCTGACGCCTCCCACCACAGCGCGGGGCCGCGCAGCATGCCACTGTGCCGGCCGGGCGGACACCGCGGCCGAGCGAGCACCGACAGCGAGCACCAACCGACTGCAGCCTCCACGTCCTCCTTCACCTGCTGTTGTGAAACGGGCAAACCACCACCACCACCACTGCCGGAGAGCAGCCCCATGCACCGGCACAGCTGGGACCACCGCAGCAAGGGAGCCGTGCACCATCTGTAGCGATGAAGCAATGTCTCAGGTCCATTTTTTAAAGCAGCAAAGCGTTACAAACAAACAACAAAACCAGTTCCTATGAGAAGCTCAATATCATCAAAAAATACATTTTTCTTTAAACCATTCCCAGAAGTGATTGCTATTAACTGCAACTTCCCCAAACGACGTAGGTGTGGCCTGGAAAATTTTAGCTCAAATCATTGGTGGTTAATAAAAGGATGAGGAACTGCAGACGTCTTTGTGGTGGAAGGGCAGCAGAAGCTGTGGTCAGCAAGAAATATCCCAATATATCTAGCTCCCATTTTTACAAATCAGCAAAAATTAATTACTTAGTGGATAGTCTCCAGTTAATTCACACGTGGCATGCCACACAAAAATAAATGCAGCTTGCCTTCAGGTGGCCACTGCCATCCCAACCCGAGTTGAGACAAACAATGCACCAGAAGTGCTGTCACCACCGAAGGCAGGCGTGCTTCTCCTGGTCTCTCCTGGTGGCATCTCGTAAAGCGCGTTTCAAAACACCCGATGACCCCAAGGCGTCTCCCTTAGCAGGAGAGATGCTCACGTCCTGAGGAGGCAGCAGCAAACCAGAGAGGAGTCCAACGAGCCCCAGGAGAGGAAAGCCGGGAAGAGCCGGTGGGGGCTGAGGGCGAGGAGCGGGAAGGGAGGGACTGCCGGCACGCAACGCGCAGGGTGTTTCTCCATCTCAATTTCAAAGCAGCCCGAGCAAAAGCTGAACAACAGATTTTAGAACATTCACCGAGAGGGCAATGAGCAGCCCTGGGATGCAGCAAGCACGGAGCAAGCACCGCTCCCTGCTCGCCGCTGCGCGCCCACGACCGCAGCCGAGGCCACAGCAGAGGCTGAGGTTGACCCAAGCGCGGCGTCAGCCCCGTTGCACAACCCGGGGTTCGTGCTCGTCCGCCCCCGCCCCAGCGAGGGCCGATCCCCGCGGGGGCAGCCAGCCTGCGGGAGCAGGGTCCAACCTACCCCGCGCTTTGCTGCCCACCCCAATCGATCCTGCAGCGCTCGCAGCACAGCCGGAGCTTTGTACAAACCTCTGCTGGAGGCGAGCAACGGCCCAAGGCTCCGGCCAGGGAGACAAGAGCGTACTCTTATGTGCCTGAAAATAAGCTGTTGAACGGCACCTACAGCACTCAAAAAACAAAAAAAAAAAAAAAAAAAAAAGAAGTTGCTTTCAGGCCACCAAGTGGTGAGAACAGCAATGTCAACAGAACCGGTTTTGCTTACTAAAGCTAAAGAAGCACTGAAGCACTGCAGGTCACAAACTCAGGAGTATCTACAAGAATCAGAAGCCAATCCCAGAAAAAGACATGGATTTCAGAACACTTCTGGGTAATGTGTCCCTTTGAAAAACCCCAAATAGAACAAGCAGCACTGTGGTTTGTATTTGCACCGCTGACATCATCCCAAGTAAAACTGGAAGAAATAGTCAAAAGACTGCAAGAATGAGCGTTGAAGCACACTTCTCAGTGCCCAAACCGCAAGGAGGATGTTTCAGCTTGCATCTTAGCACCCAAGCGGCCCAGCTCACCCCCACAGCAGCCGCAGAGAACGCCGGCACTGCTGCGCTCGTAGGTCCTGCCCCGTTTCCCTACTTGAGCACACACAACGCGATGCATGAGCCGGGGTCGCTGCAACGACACTGGCTCCCAAACCTCCCCTCTTCGCCTTCTGCTGCAAAAGGCACTCGCCGTGGCTCTGGCAGCTCCGCTCAGATGCCGAAGCTGCCCCAGCGGCTGGGTTCGAGGGTCCAGCGGCGCAGCCCACCACCACGGCGCAGCTCCCGCTCCCCAGCACCACCACGATTACCACATTCCTGCAGCCCGGAGGTCGCTGGCTTGGACCCACTGGGGTGAGGGGGGTTCACAAAAGACCATTTCTCTCCCAAAGCACAGAGCCCTCCTCCAGGGGGGACACGAGGGGGTTTCTTCTCACTGCTGAGTACCTAGAAAAATAAACTAGCAGAATCTGATGCCCCGAGGATTAAGGCAGTACGCACCGGCTCCAAATACCAGCCTTCTCGCTCAGAACAACCTGCGAGGTGGAAGCCCTGAGCCACGCAGCACGTTCCCCGCCGAGCGCCCCGGCACACCATCCCCGGAGAGCCTGGCCGGGGATGCACGCACAGCGCACCAGCCTGCTTTAACAGGCTCTAAATCACATCAACAACGAATCGACAAGACATTTCACAGCACAAATGTACTGTTTGTTTATTGCCTCGAGGCTGTTATGATTAGAAAAACATTTTATTATCCTGCTCAATGCTACAATGTTCCCGAAATAATAAAAATCTCACCAATTTACAGCATCTTCGCTCCACCCGCCTCTCGTTCCAAGCACAGCAATGGCATTTTATCGTCTGGTGATTGAAACCACAGCATCCACTTCTGCCAACCTCTCCGTAAGGCAAAATCCTTTGTCTCAAACTGGCTTATTAATTATGAAATGCCCGAAGCGAAAGCTGCTGCCAGCAGGCGGTGATGGAGGCACCCCCCACAGCGACCTGGCTCAAGCCACCATACCCACCGCACCCCAGCAAGGCTCCGGCAAAGCCCGGGGGGAAGGGGCTCACCACGTCCCCCTCTTGGATGTCGGAGCGGGGTCAGGAGGTACAGCTGCCGCTGGAAGGACTGAGCGGAGCGATGGGGTACAGGCGGGGAAGGGTGACCCACACAGCGCCCTGTGCCGTGGGCTGCAAGAGACGGGTGCCGGAGCAGGAGGGGTGTCTGTGACCCCCCAGCGATGGATGGAGCCACCTATCAGATGGGCTTGGTCTTCACTTGGGAAGCGCTTGTGCCAAAACAGGACAAGAGCTCTGTGCTTCGGAGGGACGTTTCTGGCTTTTAATCAACCCGCAGCTCCAATTCACAGAGCTTTACCTTTTCTTAATTACTCTGCAGTCGCTGCCTCAGGGGGGCAAAGGCAGTGCGGGTGCCATTGCACGAAGTGACAGACAGACAGACACGCTCCCATGCTCGCTCCCCTGGTGCCCTGACCGGTGGCCCGGTAATCCTGCTCCCCCCACAGAGCCGGACGAGGGGGCTCTCGGGAAGCACGGAGCTGTTCCCCCACTCCTCTGACCGGGGTCCCCCCAACTCCCCCCCCCGCCCAGGGTAGTCCCGGGGAACCCCGCTGCAGAGGGGCACCGGGAGCGCCGCAGGGCGAGGGGAGACAGAGTTTGCCGCCTCCGTGTTAACTCCCCACGCTCGGCACAAACAGGACTCTTCCCTCCCAAAACTGAACAAAGATTCCCCGCGTGAATGTGGGTGGTCAGAACCCGCCATACAACAGGGAGAAAAAGGCGGCCGAGGAACCGCGAGAAAAAATACTAAGTATCTTCAAAAAAATATTTTCCAAATCCACATGCCAAACCGTCAGTCTCAACAAGCTCCATTCTTGCAGGCACGAAGATCAGGATTTGCAAATAAAAGGTTGTTTCTGCAAGAGAAACCCCAAAACCTCAAATTTGCTTAGGAAACAAAATCAAAATATTTTATTTCCCCATGCAGCAACCCCGGGCGTCCCCAGAGCTGAAGGCACTGACTGAGGAGAGGGTGAGACGGACAGAGGGACACGCCGCACACCCCTCGGGCAGCCAGGCGAGGAAGGAACACCGCCGTCAGCCACACTTTGGCAGTGGTGCCCCATCTCCCCGCGCAGCCCGGCCCCGGGGCCGTGGCCCAGCCGGGCTCGGCACGTCGGCTGCCACAAGGGCGAGCGTTTGGCATCTTCACAAAGCCAGGAATTTGGGGAAGGGCACAGAGTGCTGCCCAGCACCAGCTCCAGCAATGTGTGAATACGTGGCCTCCCGCTCCACGCGGCACGAAGCCCCTCTGCCTGCACAGCCCCCAGCGAGGACGTGCAACGACCTCCCACCAAGCCCCAGTGCGGGAGAAGCTCTTCCCATGAAACCACGGATGGAAGAAAAGGAACCGGGTCCTTCCAAAACGCTGTGCTCTGTGCGCGGCGTGGCTGACCCGCGAGACAAATTACCCTGAACAGCACACCCGAGTGCTTCACGGCTCGGTTCCTGCCTTCAGAAGCCCAGCCGCGAGCCCCGGCTCCTCTGCTGCCACTTACATCTGCAAACGCTGGGCCACCGAGGGCTGCCTCTGCATGCCACCCTTCCTCTGCATGTCACCCGGACTCGGCCACGCTGGCCATCGGCCAGCTGTGAGCACAGCTGCCGGGGGGACCGGTGGGGCGGGTGCGCTCCCACCCCCCTCGCAGCATGTCCTGGCACAGCCGCTGCCAGAAACGGTCGCTCACACCACAGGTTCCACCCCCAGCACCGACCGAGCAGGAACCGGAGCACTGGAGAAACCCCAGCAGCGTCTCCCTGCCCCGCTACAGCAGTCTGCGGACTGCAGTGGCTCCAGAGCCAACAAGACAGTGGCCATTTCTCCACGGAGAAGCACCTCAACGCCGCAGCCACTGGGGGATTGCCCGGTCTCCGTTTGGGCTCACTCGCCTGGGAACGCAAGATGGGAACCAGCCGCTTGTTTAACTTCGGAACGCTGCGGATTGAGCAACCCTCTGCTATCAGTGGTTCTTGTTTGCGGAGGCGGCGAGGGGGCGAGGGGCGAGGGACGGCCGCTTGGCGAACCTGCATGGCTCCTACGGGCAGGGCCAGCCCCAGGCAGCGCTGCCAGCCCACGCTCCTGCCTGCGCCCGCACGGCAACACCAGCACGGAGGATGGACTGGGGATGAAAAGCGGGAAAAAAAAGCATCGTTGACCATTAGACAGGATTTCTTTGAGGAGAGTCCCTGCGATACTGGAGACAGACAGAGGTTTAGGAGAGCTGTGCAGACTAAAGGCTTGCAAAATGGTATAAAACAAACCCGGCAAGCTTCTCCCACCGGCCGCGTGCTCGCTGCCTGCGCTTGGAGAGCTGCGAAATCCAAAGTGAAACGCGCTCTGCTGAGGCTTCCTAAACACACCACAAATTCGTCAGAAGACGCATCTGTATGGTGCCAAATAAAACCACCTGCTGGGTGTTTGTTTTCTCTCTCCAAAAATGTTCTTGACAGTCACTGCATTTTATAGCGCTCTTGCCATCCCGCACATCCCCTGAAGGCTCAGCGTATCTGTAATGCAAACTGCCTTTGGAAGTATCTTCCTAAAATAGCGACAGAAATTACTAATACAGTTTTTAAAACCTACAGGCAGAGAACGGCAGCGGCACGAGCCTGCCTGTCCTTCTGGTGAGCCCACCAGCAAACCACATCCTGGAGAGACACACGGCGGCTCCCGCCTCCTCGTCCCCAGCCTGGGACATCTCGCCAGTGCCAGTGTGGAGGGCGTAATCCTGCCCGTATCCCCCTGCAGCAATGCCCCTGACGCCAGCTGCAGCACCGGCTCCCGGTGATGCTGGGAAGGACCCACGCGGCGCCGTGCCTGGCTCAGCTGCTGCCGTGGCATACGGTGCTGCTCGCCCCAGGCAAGAGGCTTTCAGCTGGGCAGAGGGGGCCCGGAGCACGGTGCCCCATCTCAGCTGTCGGGCCACCAAACGTTGAGACACGGAGACTGGGTCTCACGGTCAGGTCCTTGCAGCGATGCTCCCGTCTTCTGGGAAATGCAGAGGTGCAGGCAACAGCCGGCCACGGCTCCCCTGGAGAGCAGCACCGCCCGCCGAGCACGCACACGGGCACGGAGGGAACTCAGGAATGGAGAAAGCTCAGCGCTCCGGACACAAATGCTGAGAGGGCATTCATGGGCGCACCGGCAAGATCCACCACCCCCTTCCTCGAACTCCACCCCTGCAGGTTCATGCACAGACCCTGGGGCAGCTACAGAGGTCAGTGCTGGAAATCATCCCCCCCACACCCCCCCCCCCCAATTTCAGGGGCTGCCTCCCCTGCACGAGCACCCTGCAGACCCTCAGCCCTCTCTGCGGGCGGCACAGCATGTCTGTTCCCACCGGGGGCCACATGCAGGCAGCCGCCGAGCACAAGCTGCAGGCAGGCACGCCGTTACAAAACCCCGCTTGGAGGAAACATTTGAACCTGCGTTGGCACTTGACAAGCTCCCCACCAGCGCGCTGCAGTATTCCCAGAAAAGCAACGTCAAATTTGGAAACCTGTTAGCACAAATCATTTTAATCTCTCCACTCACCCTTGCTCGGTACCCAAGCATGCGAGAGCAGCACAGCTGTGCAACGGGGAGACTCGCCGCCCGTATATTAAGTACAAGCAGCTGGCGGGGCCGGGCTCTGCCTCGCAAGAGGAAGACGTGTGAGGGGTTTCAAGCTGTGAGATATTTTTTGGACAGAGACCGAGCATGCAAACAAACACAGCGAGGGACAGAACAAAGGCCCGCGCAATGCGAGCCATACCCTTCCCATGGAAGATCACGGCCCAGCTCATGCTGCCGGCGGTGCCAGGGACTGTGACTCTGGCCACGAGTCCCAGGGAACTCGAGCTTGCTATGGAAATAGCGTGGATCTCACTTCCCTGCCATGCAGCACCGCAGGGCAGCAGCCCGGTGACAGATGGGCAGAGCATCGATGTTCTGGGTGGACTGCGAGGCACCGTCACAGCCGCTCGGGAGCCCGTCTGCAACCGCCCTGCCAAGGGACCCACACCCCACAGCCACCCTGACCTCAGCTGCCGCCAAAACCTTCCGTCCCCAAAGTCAAGGCTAACGCCGAGCGAGACCCACGGGCACAGCCTCTCACCCAGCGCTCGCTTGCCCAGGCCGCTGCGACACAGGCAGCCACCCTCGCCCCAGCAGAGGAGGGCAGCCCTGACCCCGGGCTCAGCCCTGGGTGCCCGGACAGACGGACAGCCGTGCCTCTGGACAGGCGGCGTGCCCAAGCCTGCCCTCCACCACTGTTCTGTACGGGTGATGGGAGGGCACCGCACAGCACTGGGCTCCCAAAGGGGTGCCGGGGAGACCTGGGGCGAGGGGAACCTGCTGGAAGGCAGGAAAGAGGGGGGGGGGAAAGCTACACAGAGCACCCTGCACTGAGCACTCTGCGCTGTGTCCAGTGCACTACCCTCCGCACACCCTGTGCTGTGCACTGTGCACCCTGCACTGCTCTGTGCACCGAGCATCCCGCACCGCTCCGGGCACTGAGCACCCTGCACCAAGCGCCCTGCACCCTGCATCACTCGGTGCACTGAGCATCCCGCACCGAGCATCCCGCACCGCTCCGGGCACCGAGAACTGCTCCGGGCACTGAGCACCCTGCACCGAGCGCCCTGCACCCTGCATCACTCAGTGCACCGAGCATCCCGCACCGAGCATCCCGCACCGCTCCGGGCACCGAGAACTGCTCCAGGCACTGAGCACCCTGCACCGAGCATCCCGCACTGCTCTGCGCACCGAGAATGCTCCGGGTACCAAGCACCCTGCACCGAGCGCCCTGCACCCTGCATCGCTCAGTGCACCGAGCATCCCGCACCGAGCATCCCGCACCGCTCCGGGCACCGAGAACTGCTCCGGGCACGCCGCACCGAGCATCCCACACTGCTCCATGCACCCTGCACCGAGCACCCCCGCACCCTGCACCGAGCATCCCCGCACCGCTCCGCGCACCCAGCAGCCTGCATCGCTCGGTGCACCGAGCACCCCCCACGCACCGAGCACCGCCCGCCGCTCCGCGCACCCTCCGCTCTGCGCCACCCACCGAGAACCGAGCGCTGCCCGCCGCGCTCCCCCCGCCCGCCGCTGTCACCTGCCGACCGGCGCCGCGGCGGGGAGACGGACGGACGGACGGACGGACGGACACCCCCCGTGTCGCTGCCGGTGCCGAGCGGCGCTGGCGGCACACGCAGCCCCCGCCGTACCGCACCGAACCGATCCCCCCCTCCCCCGCCACTCACCGGGACCGCCGCCACCGCCGCCGGCCCGGAGCGGCGCGAGACGCGGCGACGTCACGCGCACGAGGGGCCGGGATCCCCGCGCCGCGCGCCGCCCCACTGCGCATGCGCCCGGCGGGCGGCGGGCGACACCGGGGGCGCGCGCGGGCGGCGGCGGCGGATGGCGGGGGGGGGGATGTCGCACGGCACGCGTGTGCCCGCACGGGGGTGGGGGGTGGCGCGTGCGTGTGCACGGGGTGTGCGTGGGGCCGCGTGGGGCCGGGATACGCGTGGGCAGCGCGGGGCAGCCGGTGCCGGGATGCGGCCGTGCGCCACCCCGCGGCGTCCCGGGGCGGGCTGTCCGTGTTCCCCCCCCCTCCCCGGTAGCGATCGCCCCCGGCCCCCAGCGAGCCCCGGGGTGCTGCCTGCACAGCGCCCGGCGGCGCCGCAGTCACGGCAATCAGTGCAATCAATCACGGCGGTCGCTAATTAGCCACGTGGGAGCGGAGGGAATTGCCACCGAGGGTGTCTCACCGGGAGGGAGCGGCGGACGGAAGCCCGAAAAAAGAGGGGGAGCGCCTGGGGGTGGGGTGGGCACAGCGTCCGAGGGGAAAAAGCACCTCCTTGAAAGTGAATTAATCTTTGATCGACTCCAATTACTGCTGTTAATTATTTACCGCTCAGGTGAATCCCACTGCACGCTGCTCACAGACCCATCTCATGGTGTGTACCACCAGCAGAGCCCCGTGAGGCCCCGCTGCCCCACACCCCACAGCCACGGAGGGGCCCGGGAGCCCCCCACCCCCGTCCAACGGCTCCCGGGGCGCCCTGAGCCCCCCCCCGGCTGCGAGAGGCCCCGCGGGGGCTGGCGAGGCCGGGCTGGAGCAATGTCCGTTCCCGGGCACGGTCCTGCTTTCACCGGGGTCTCCCTTCTCCCCACCGCAGCCCCAGCATGGGGTGGGGGGGTCCTGCCTGAGAGCGCTTCCCCTGCGAAAATCACCCTCCGCCACGTCCCACCCGGCTTCCCGCACGAGGCTCGCGCAGGACGGTGAAGCGGAGCCGATGGCAGAGCATCCCAACGGCCGCGCTCGCGCACCACCGCCTCCCGAGCCGCTCCAGCCTTCTGGGTTTTTTTGTTTTTAATTTGCCTCACAAGGTAGAGTACATCCAGGGAATGTGCAATGTACAAGGAAAGTGCTGAGCAGGCGAGCGCGAGGGGAGGCGGGGGTGCCCCACGGGGCCCGGGACTCGTAGCTAGCAGGCGGCACGCTCAGTCGGAGGGCGCGTCGGGGGTGACAAAGGTGCCCTTCTGGTCCCACTGCATGTCCCGGATGCGGCGGATGGACTGGATCTGGGGCTGGAAGGCAGACCACTCGTTCCAGTGTCGGAAGTCTCCGGTCTCAAAGAGGTACTGGTAGCCTCTGTACCCGGGGTACTGGTACCCGACCCAGCTGCAGGGAAAGCAAACAGAGGGCACCTGAGCCGCGTTGGCTGCTGCAGGCAGCAGTGATGTGGCCGGCACGCTCGGGAAGCTGGCAGACCCCCCCCCTACCTCCCGCGCACTCGGTGCAACCCCCTGGGTGATGGGCTACACCGCCGAAAGCAGCCATGCAGCGCTTTCGGGCTGCCCGAGCGCTCCATGTGGATGCTCAGGATCAGCGGGCAGCGAGCCAGAGTGGGGCGCGAGCTGCCCCCGAGCTGGGGCAGGGGGAGGACGGGGAGCCTGGCAGGAGGCAGCCCCCGCCGCAGGCCGGCTTACGTTCCACTGGGCACCTGCACGCTGCCCACGCGGTCGCAGAAGCCGTAAGCCCAGAGGCTGGGCACATCATCCTCCTGGATTTCCATCTTGTTGCCCTTGAAGTCAGCAGACTCGTACAGGGAGATCTTGTGGTCCTCAGCCTCCTGGGGACGACAGAGGGAAGGCACTGAGTCGCGCGGCCAAAGCCCCCGAGCTCACTGCGATGAGGCATCGAGCAGCACCGATCCGGCCCTGGCCAGACCTCGCCGGGTGCTTCCTGCTCCCGGACCACTCACCATTTTGATGGGACGCATGGACATGAAGCAGTCGCTCCGGTAGCTGCTAGACCAGGTGTCCCAGCGAGGGTACTCACCCTTCTCCAGGATGAACATCTCCCCACGCATGTTGGCCTGCTCGTAGGCCACCCAGCTGGGGAGAGAGGTAAGAGAAGACAGCGGGTCAGATGCCACCCAGCAGCTCCTCTCCGGCTCTGCCTGCCTGTGGGGTGCTGGAGCCAGGGTCCCAGCACCCAAAAAGGCTGCAGGTGTCAGGACTGGCCCCACCGTCCTGCTCCCACCTTTCTCAGAGCACAGGTACCACGGCGTGCACGGAGCCGGCGGCTGCCATGAAGCGCTGAGCCCGCAGGCTCTCAGCCAAGCGCTCACTGGTGCACGCGTCCAGGGCCGGCAGCAGACACCAGTGTGCTCACAGTGCTCCCCTTCCTCAGCCCGGGGAGCAGCGGGACCCCGAGGCAGCTGGCGAGCCCTGCACGCTGCGCACCAGGGACTCGTCCTTGTGGTATCTCGGGACTTTGACTATTTTCCCTCTGTCTTCCCTCTTGCACCACTGAGCGGGGGCCGGGGCTGCCCGGGCTGTCTAATCCTGGCACGCCGCATGCTCCACTGCACCAGCTTCAGCCAGCTCTGGCATTCAGCCCGTTAGCGGGGTACGGGCGCTCAGCGCTCATTCAGCTGCAATGTCACCTCTTTAGCAGTGCCACGAGGTGCTGCTGTGCTGTGAATGGCACAGGCTCAGGAGCTCCAAAAGCCCTCGACACCCGCACAGCTCTGCATTTGCTGTTTCCCGTTTCCCTGCAAAACGGGGCTCTTTCTGCAGACACCAACAGGTATTTTCCTCGTGGCAGGAGACGCGTTGGAGTACCCCGGGCAGTGTGACCTTACACTGACTTTTAAGGCTCAGCTTGGTTGATTTTGCTTTTGTCTCTCCCCCAGTAAATTTTTGGGCACAGAGTCTCACCAGTGACTCTGAAGAAGACTCTGAGGATTTAGGACCTCAATGACAGTTCAATACTCTGCTCTCCAGGTTTCACCCTTCCTCGGTCCAGTGCAGCTTCCCAGGCGTCACGCCTGAGCTCTTTTGGGGCTGCACCACCCCTTGTTCGTTTCAAGAAGAGTTGAATATTTGGGGTTCCTGATAAAAAAGTCGTCATCGGTGCTACACGGTGTCATTCAAGGTGACCACAGGTCGCCTTGCCCAACCCCTCAGGGCTGCCGTCAGGGCAAGCTGTGCCCCGTGCATCCTCCCCGCAGCACCACCAGCCCCCCCGGGCTGTCTCACTGCCACCAGGCTGCCCTCCTGGGCACGGTGTTTCCCGCCGGGCACAGCCGCAGGGAGATGCTCTTCCTACATGAAGATCGTCTGTCTGTGCAGTTATCATCTGGTTCGGCGATCATTTTTGTCCCCGCCTGTGCCGGCTGTTGCCATGGCTTTCGGACCTTCCCAGCCCCCTTATCGCTGCTCGTCTCCAGCCTCGTCTCTGCAGTGGCCCCGGGCCAGCAGCCCAGTCCAAGGCACCTGCCTCGTTTCACTTTGGCTTTTCTAAAATCTACAGCTCTCCTGCATTTCATGGAGAGCTTCAGGCAGCTGATCTGATGGACGCCTTTCCTCAGCCTTCGGCTTTGCCTCTCGTGCCCTTTGCTTTACAAATGGCCCTGGTGTCCTTCCCACCTGCCCAGGCCACCCTGCCCTCCTCGAAGGAGACCCAGGGTCCCCAGGGTCCCCAGCTCCGCTCCTGCGCTGGCCCTGCTCCACTCTCTGCCAGGGCTGCAAGGAGATGCACATCACGCTGCACCCGGGGCTGCTCCCCAGGACCGCATCCCCACCTCCTCGGGGCATCCCCAGGGACACGGTCCCCTCCGTGGCTGGGTTCACTTACGGTCCAGAGGTGACGATGACACTGCGCACCCGGTCGAAGCCGCGGTCCCCCAGGTTCAGGCACTCGGTGGTGAACTCCATCTGCCTACCCTGGAAGTTCTCTTGCTCAAAGACGATGATCTGGGGGTGGAGGGAAAGGGTTGGATAGGGACAGGCGTGCTCTGGGAGGGCAGGGTGGTGCTGCATGTCCCTGCATGGACCCTGCACGCACGAGCCCACCACCCCACGCGTTCCCCTCGGCTCTCCAAGGCTTCCTGCAGCTTTTCAGATCTGGTGCCTGAGCACGCTGAGGTGGGCTCTGTGCAAGAGCAGCCCCATCCCAACATGGGCTGAGCACAGGAAGGTCCCCTCCTGAGAGCCATCCCTGCTCTGACACGACTTCATCCTGCCCCCGGTTTTGGTGCTGCAAAGCCACATGTCCCTGTGCCGGTGCCCACATGAGACCCCAGCTGGGCTGGGAAGGAGCTGCTGTTCCACGAGCTGCATCCATGCTGTGACCTTCGGTGCCTGGCGTGTGCAGAAGTGTCACCGGAACCCTCACACTGGTCGCCCCTTGTCCCCTGCCCCGCTGCAGCGCCTCAGTGGTACACTGCCCTGGTGTCACCGTGGTGTTGCAGTGCTGGCCCTGTCACCCACAGCCTTCTCCTCCATCCCCCGGCAGCATGGCAGGAGCCCTGCATGCAGAGGGCGCCCAGAGGGAGCAGGTGGCAGCACCCAGCCCTGATGCCATGACCTGGAGGGAGCATTTCCAAAGCCTGTAGTCCCCAACGAGCTGTCCCAGCCAAGGGGCACCCGGGGCATCCCTCCTGCAGCGGCCCCGCAAGCGGCTGCCCAAATCCTGCACCGAGAGAGCTGCTGCCCAGGAGAGACACAGCGGGGAGGGATGGCGTCGTCTGCGCTCTCCTGCTCTCGGAGGAAGGTCCTTCCCCCTGGGATGGCTGCGATCTCCTCTTGCCAACTGCCCCAGAGATGCTGCCACTGCCCCTCAGCCCCGGACCGTGTCCCTACGCGTGGGGAGGCACAGGGCTTACCCTGAAGGCTTCTGTGGAAGGCTCCTCGCCCTTGCTGTTTGCGACGGGAGCAGGGTCGAGGGATGGAGTTGGCGCTGGGGCCGTCTTCTCCTTCTCCTCCATAGCCTGGCCAGGAGCAGCGGGTTTCGTGGTCTCAGACATCGTGGTGTTGGGCTCAAGTCTGGGACAGGGCACCGGGCAGAGGTGTCAGCAGCAGATTGGAGGGGAGGCACAGACATGGGCACCCACCACCCGCCCCAGCCCTCGCCCTGCCCAGGGGATGGCCGCACTGGGGTGGGGGGCTCAGCAATGGGGTGGGCAGCTGGGGCCAGGAGAGGAGGTGCCGGGAGCTTCGCCAGGCAGGCACAGGCAGCGGGGTCCTGCCTTCACCGGGAGGGCTGCAGGAGGTGTCCGCACTCTCCTCCTGTGGTCAGGAGAGCCCTGAGTGTGGCTCCACCACTGCAGGGGTGCCCAGGGCAGCCCCAAGCCCCAGTGCCCGGCTGCTCCCTGCTCTCCCCAGCAGGGCTGGAGCCTGATGCTGCACCGGTGCAGGGGATGTCCCACACGGGGTGTGCCTGGGAGTCCATGAGGGGGTGGGAAGGGGACCGCCCCGGTTTGCTGAGGCCCTCCAGCGGGCACCCTGCCAGTGGCCCCACAGATGAGTGTCACCAGTGGCTGGCGGGGGAGAGGAGGGCGGTGGGATGCTGAGCACCAGGGTGCTCCCAGACACGATGACCACAGTGGTGGCCACGGCTGAGACCCTGCATTTCCCTCTCCCCGCCTCGGGTCCGGCTGCAGCCCGGTGCCCGGGGAGTTTGTCCTCTTACCTGGGCAGCTGCTGCTTCTTGTTGGAGTGAGCTGGCTTGTGTTTCGGGGCGCAGCGAGGCCCCCACTTTATAGCCTGGCAAGGGCAGACCCCCGGGCGGACGCACAAAGGAACTGCCGGCTCATCAGTGTCTGCGCGGCCGCCCAGTCATCACATCCTGCAAAGCGCTGGGCGAGCTGGAAGCCTCTCCCCAGCCCCGTGCCCAGTCGCTGAACCCAGCACTTTCCTTTGTGCCCGCGGCACAACAGAAGACCTGACCGTGCCACTTTGCAGCGTGCGGCAGCACCCGCTGCCCCGCGTGCGGCCACCCCGACAGGGCATATATAGCCCTTGTGCCACCCGGCCAGTGCCAGCACGCCGCCCTCCCCTGCCCAATGCCCCCGCTGCCTGGACCGGCACGCACACCCAGCTCCAGTGCCGCTGCGGCCAGGGAGGGTGCACCAGCGCCGTGCCCCGTGGCTGCATCGCGCCGAGCCCTATGGCTGCATGGTGCCCAGCCCCAGCGTGGCGCGAGGCGCATTTCTCCCCTCTCAACACTGAATCTCTTGCTTTAAACATCACCTGCAAACGCCTGAGTGTGCTGCCCTGAAGATGCCAAGATGCAAGACTGAAGTGTTCTGAAATATTTCAGGAGTTGTTTTTTTTTTTCCCCAAATGATGTGTAATGGAAACTGATGCTTTCCAAAACATCTCAGTCCCTGGAAATGGTGTTCTCTTTTGAGGATGTCCCTGCTCACTGCGCCCACTGGCATGGACGTTAGCTGGTTTTTAGCCCACTTAAGTTGTGCTGTGCTCATCCTATACCATCCCTAGCTGCATCACCGCACTGCACCGTACCAAATCCCACGTGGGGCTTCAGTGCATGGGTGCTGTCCCTGACTGACGGCAGGCGGAGGGGGCCGTGGGGTGGCTGGCTGGGGACACGCTGGGCACCGGTCCCTGCGGTGGCTCAGCCTGCAGTGCCGCATCTCCTGCACCCCACGGCCACTCTCTGCACCAGGAGGCACTGGGGGGACCTTCCCGTGGCTCCCACTGAGCCTCGGATCAGCTGCTCTCCCTGTTTGCCTGCTGTGATCCTGTTCGTTGTGTGTACACCTACACACTTGTTTCCTCCCAGTCCTTTCCAGCACCCGCAGCCCCCCGCAGCACTCAGCACCAGCACGCCTGGGCTGGCTCTTCATCGCTGGCCGCAGTAAGTCACCCAAGGCTGCACGTTCAGAAAGCTCAGAGCCCTCAGTTTTGCCGTCATCTTTTGTTCCCCTTGCATGGGGAGTGTCAACTGGCAGAGGGGAGATCTGGCTGCATCCTCCAGGCTATTGCCCAAAATCCTGAACAAAAAGCATTTCTTGATCCCTTCTTCTTTTCCTGCGGTTTCGTGGAGGCTGTGTCGTGCCGCAGGCATGGCCGGGCACGGGTGCTGCTGCTCCGTGTCCCCTGGGCACTGCCCGCAGTCTGCTCCCTCACCTTGGCGCTGGGCAGCTTTTCATGATTCATGGCTTTCAATTTGCATTCATTTTCATGTTTGTTAGACAGGTTTCTATTTGAAGCTGCACTCTCTTCCTCTCGGAGCCAGGGTGGGTTTTCTAACCGCGCTGCCTCACCTGTTACTCAGCAGATCTCAGCCACCCCGCGGCTCCTGCTGCCCTGCTCCTGCCTCCGCTTCCCCTCCTGCCTCCCGGCACCTTTGGACTTGGGCATCGGAAAACTGTGCTCGGAGGGACCGAGCTCTGCCCCCGACAGCTGCTCCGTGCTGCTTTGGCCATGACTCTGCGGACTCGTGGACTCTGAGGGCTACCCAGGGCAGGGGGGGTGGAACTCCATGATCTTCAAGGTGTCTTCCGACCTAATCCATTCTGTGATTCTGTGACTCAGCAGCCCAGTGAGTTTCCCTGAGTCGGGGCTGCGGAAGGGCTGACAGCGGCGATCTGCCCTTGGCAGTTCTTGAGCCCCCCAAACCCCAACTCTCTGCCCTCCCCACTGAGCATCCCTCCAGCTGGATGCAGGCGCTTTGGAAAGCCCCTCGCGGCACCGTCCCGCCCCGGCACGGAGGGACACGTGTGATGCAGAGCTCAGACGCAGCAAAGAGCTGCCCAAGGCTCGTCCCCGGTGCAGATGGCTGGAGCCGCCCCAGCTTGGCCCTGGCAGGCAGAGGCGGGGGGGGCATGCCCGGCGCGAGGGGTTCGTTGTGCCCTGCTGCACACCAAGCCCCGGCTGCTGCGTCCCCTTGCCCAGCGCCGAACAGCACCGGGGGTGCACCCAGCCGCGGCATGGACTCCACGCGACCACATCCTGGTGCCGGGGCATGTCACGGGGAGGGAGTGAGCTGTCTTCACCCTGCTGGTGGCCAGCAGCAAGCTGAGTTTAGCTCAGGCCACAGGGAGAGGCTGGGGGCAACTTGTGCCAAACACACATTTGTTGGGAGCTGCAGATGTCGGGGACAGCCAGCGCAGCCCCGCCGCGGCCAGGAGCAGCCGGCTGCGTGTGAGCCCCCCTGGCTGCCGTGCGCTCCTGCTCTGCCTCCCCCGTGGTCCCCGGGGCCGCCGCGGCTGCAGCTGCACGAAGGAGGATGCTCCAGCTCAGCCACCAGGTAGGTTCCTGGCAAATGCTGTCCCAAAACGCAGCACGACCTGGGAACGTGGGTTTCGCCACTCAGCCCAACGGCCTCCTTTCGCTGCTGCCCCACTGCTCCCCCCTCCGACGGGCAGGCTGTGGGGGTTCCTCTGCAAGGCGCTCGGTCCTTGGAGCCCTGTGCCCTCCCAGCGTGACCCTGGGAGGATTTGGTGGAGGAGGGTCACCGGGAGCAAATCTTGAAGCTATTGAGATATGCAAAGTGGAGATGCACTGGGCTCTTTCCAGGTCCCCGCACACAGAGGCAGGAGGCAGCTGCAGCACTCCCTACGTCTTGATCTGTGTCTTTAGTCCCTTTAATGCCTTTGCAAACCTGCCCCCCTCCCAGTTCCCGCTTGTTGCCATGCTCCATGGTTGCCGCGTGCTCAACCTGCGAAAGAGCTGCCCCGGCTGTCGGGGAGAGCTGCTCTGCCCTAGCAGGGAGCGCAGGCACTGCCCCGGGGGGGAGACGCATCTTTCCTCCTACTTCCCGCAAATGCAGGTGAGAAAACCTGCCTGCACCCCGAGCCGCGGCGTGGGGCAGGCAGTGCTGCCTGTGGGCAGGGGCAGTGCGGCCAGAGCTGGGGGACACGGTCCCAGCCCAGCCCCACGCCGGTGCAGGGCACGTGGTGGGAGAACCGGCAGACCCCAGGGGAGATGCTCCGGCTCCAGAGCTGCGGGGCCGGGGGTCAGAGCCCGTGCCCGGTGGGCCGGGGGAGCGGGAGTCGCGACATCCCAGCTCATCAGCTTCTCTGCAGCATCGCCTTTGTTCTGCCCGGTCCCTCCTCCCTCCATGTGCTGAGTTAGGGGTTTCAGTAATGCTCTCCTGGGCTCTGTCTCTATCTGGAGGCTATAAAAACCCAGCCAGAGGGCTGCCAGACATGTCACCTCCCTGGGCACCGGCGCCTCACCCCAGGTAAGCGCGGGAGCCTGGCGGCAGCTGCCCCTTCTCTACACAGCTGGGTCCTGGCAGCAGCGCTGCCGTGAGGACTTGTGGAGGAGGATCCAAGGCCGCTGGCATGGCATGGCATGGCATGGCATGGCATGGCATGGCATGGTCGGTGGTTGCGGGGTTCTGCAGCCGGGGTGCAAGGTGAGGGCAGCCGCCAGGGACGGGCTGCGGCAACGCTCTGTCATCACACGCCTCGGCGCCGGGGAACGGTGGCGGGGGGGATCAGGGGGCATCGCGTGCCGTGGCAGCGGGGCAAGGTGCTGCTGCTCAGCGCGGGCACGCGGCCACCTCTGCAGCGCCCCTGGCTCAGCACTGCCCTGGCTGCAGCCCCGGGCGCTGGCCCTGCCTACGCGTGGCGAGCACGCCGGGGGACCTGCACAGGGCTGCCTGCGCCGGCGCTGCCTGCACAGGGGCTTTGGCTCAGGGATCTGCCTGCGGGAGGAAGGGTCTAGCCGGGCACGGGCAGCCCCATGCGCAGGCAGGCAGTGTGCTCACTGCGGTGCAGTGCGGTGCTGCCAGGACGGCTGCCAGGGCCGTGGCTGCCCTGCCAGACACCCGCTGCTCCGCACGGCCGGGTGGCAGCCCTGGGTGGGCTGGGAGAGCCCTGGGCCGTGCTCTGCGCCGCCTCTTGTGTGGAGCCACCCCGTCGCTGCCTCCCACGCCGCTGGTGGAGGGGCGTGCAGAGGCGCCTGAGTCGTCTGGGCAGAGGCTGGAGCGAGCCCCGCGGATCAGAGCAGGCGGCTACAGGCTCCTGCCTCCATCTGCCTGCACTGCCCGCACAACGCATGGCCTGAAGCCCGGTCCTGGGACGTGGGAGTCCCAGGGAAGGACCAAGCCCCCAGCGCAGTGCTGATGGGTCTGGGCAGGCTACAGCGGCGAGGACAGGCTCGCGGGACCAGCCGTGCACCAGCCCCGGGGCAGGCTTTAACCGTCCCGTTTAACCGGCAGAGCCACCATGTCTCATCGCTGCAGGAGATCTTCCAATCTCTGGAAGGTACGGGAGCCTGGGGAGGACCAGCGACGCAGCCTGAGCCCCATGAACGCCTGGGCACGGGGGTGCAGGGTCTGCTCGGGGCCTCTGCACCTGCGGAGCGCCCTGACCTGCTCCATCCTCCCCAGATCGTGGTGTGGGATGAGGCTTTCTTCCAGGGCAAGAAGCACGAGTTCACCGCCGACTGCTACAGCACTCCGGAGCACGGCTTCAGCACCGTCCGCTCCTGCAAGATCGAGAGCGGGGCGTGAGTGGGGGTCACAGGGGGCTGCCACTCCACGGTGCTGTGGGACCTCGTGGATGGAGGGGGGTTGGAGGATGGAGGTCTCCAGTGCCTTTGGCCACCTGAGCCACGGGGCTGCCTTCGCTGGGGAACGGCCTCATCCCCACGGGGTGCAGCGGGCTCTGCCCCAGGTGTTAGCGGGGTGGTGGGTGCCGTGGGGGTCTCACCCCCCCTCCTGCCCCTGGCAGGTGGGCAGGCTTCGAGCACTGCGGCTTCCAGGGGCAGCAGTTCGTGCTGGAGCGCGGCGAGTACCCGTGCTGGGAGGCGTGGAGCGGCAGCAACGCCTACCACGTGGAGAGGATGTGCTCCTTCCGCCCCATCGCCTGCGCTGTGAGTGCCCCCAGCCCGGACCCCCACCACAGGGCCGGTCCCCGGAGCCCACCGCTGGGCTGGTCCCTGGAGCCCACCACCAGCTGCTGGCCAGGGGGCCGGGCAGGGCGGCCGTGCTGACGCCATGCCCCTCTTGGCGGCAGGACCACGGGCGCAGCAGGCTGATGCTCTTCGAGCAGGAGAACTTCCAGGGCAAGCGGGGGGAGCTGAGCGATGACTGCCCCTCGCTGCCCGCCCTGGGCTGGGGCAGCAGCGCTGTGGGCTCCTTCCTCATCCGCTCCGGCGCGTGAGTAGCCCGGGGGCTTGCACCCTGCCAGGACCCGGCGCCGGGAGCACGCACCAGAGCCGAGGATGCTCTGGCAGTTGCCGGCACCCTGCCCGCTGCTCAGCGCCTGCAGCGCAGGGTGCTTCGTGGTGCTGCCAGCCCTGAGCCGCTGCCGCTCTCTGCTCTGTTGCAGGTGGGTCTGCTCGCAGTACCCGGGGTACCGGGGCTTCCAGTACCTCCTGGAGAGTGACAGCCGCGCGGGCGAGTACAAGCACGTGCGGGAGTGGGGCTCCCACGCACAGACGGGCCAGGTCCAGTCCATCCGCAGGGTCCAGCAATGACCATCAGTGCCGGAGCCACCGTGCTGCCAGCCGCGTGCCCTGGGCACCACCTCTCCTGTGGGGCGGTGGGGGCAAAGCTCAATAAAGGCTCGGTTGTCCAAGGCGGCACGCTGGCAGTTGGGGAGGGGGTGCCATGGGGGTGCGTGGCCAAGGGCGATGCCATGCCCAAGGGCAGAGTGGGGGCTCTTCAGGGACAAGGATGAGGTTGTGGGGGAAAAACCTTCCTTTTCTGCCCCTGCAGCCAGCACAGGCATCCACATGTCCCTGTCGCAGGCAGGTGAAGCCTCTGCCCAGTTCACATACGGAGCTGCAATGTGGTGCAGTGGCCTGCCCTCGGCCCCGCTGCTGGCCCCCTGAGGAGCTGCGGGGCCAGTGGCCAGGGCACAGCGGTCAAGCCCAGTGCAAGGGTGAGGAGCTGGGTGCTGAGCCAGCCGGAGCAGCAGTGCAGTGCAGCACAGCGCTGTGCATCCCGCCAGCGAGGACTGTGTCTGTCCTGTCCCTGTGCCAGCTCGGCTGCCAGCTCAGGGGCTCTGCGGGACCCAAACATCCCCGCCACCCCGCAGACCCCATCCGCTCTGCCAGCGCCTGCCGGGGGCTGCGCTGCAGCTCCAGCAAGGCCGCGGAGGACACCGTGCGGCCACTGCGGAGCCTCAGCCTTGCTCGGGAGCTGGGAGGAGCTGCAGGATCCAGCAAGATGCAGCCGCATGCCGTGCAGCCACCCCCGCACCCCTGCACACCCCTGCAGCCATCCCTGGCCCCACGCACACCCCCCCGCACCCACGCACACCCCCCTGCACCCACACCAGCTTGCAGCACCTCCCATGCCCGGAGCAGAGCGGGCAGCGCGGGGCAGATGCAGATGAGCCCCTGTGCCCGCAGCGGTGCAGAGGACCCGGCCAAGCCGCGTGCTGGCCCTGCAGCAGCGAGGTGACACCATAAGGCCGGTGGCTCCGTGTTTGTCCCGGCAGCGCAGTGGGCACGGGCAGGGTCTGCTCCTCCCCGCATGGCCCTGGGCTGTCGCTGCAGGAAACCCGGGGAAGCAAGAAGCTGTCGGAGGCCGCTGATAAACCACCTTCTTCAGCTCATGAGAAAGCAGCAGCAGTTAACTGAAGTTGAAAATGTGACACGGAGAAGCTGGTTTGGAAAAATTTCTCATTTCAGAAGAGCTCTGGAGAAAAGGTTCGATGTGATGAAAAGAGCCCATTCCTGACATTTGCAGCAGAAGGACCGCCACTGGAGACAATGCTGCCCAGGAAGGGATTCTCTCCGCAGGAAATCATAATTAAAAATTCAGAACAGAAGAAGACACAAAAAGTTTTGGGATGGGCTGAGTGAAACCCTCCTGCTGCCCCAGGGCAAAGCCTTCTGGGGCCACCAGTCAGCGAGACCTGGAGGAGAGGAGCTTCCTGGCCCCTCCATGGCCACACGTGGTGGGGACCCCCATCCTGGCCAGCCTGCCCTGTCCCTGCCCAGCCCCAGAGCTCTGGGGTGACGCGGGGGACTGGGAGCGGGGCCAGCACACAGCCAGGCACGGCGGGCAGCTGGCGTTGGGACCGGTGGGTCCCCGGGGAGTCGGCGGGGACCTGGAGAACAATGCAAGAGCCCAGCAGCTGCAAAGCGCTGTGGAGGGGCCGCCCCAACCCTCTGCCCCCCAGGATGGGGGTCTGCCCAGCTGGGCACGGCCAGGCAGGGCTGCGGCACTCCCGGCCCCCCGCGTGTCCTGGCACCACGGCCACAGAAGTGTCCCCAGGCTGGGCTGGTGTCTCTGCCATCCCTTCCACCCCACCCAGCACGGCTGGATCCTGCACGCCATGTCCCCGAGTGGTTTGCTCGCAGTGCTGCCTGCCTAGCCCCTCCTGCCCCATGTCCCCCACCCCACACCCCCTGTGCCACCCCCATGGGTATGGGGTGCCCACGCCACCCCAAATAGCTGTGGGGAGCCTGTGCCACCACGGCGGGCCGCTGTCCTGGCAGGGGAGGTGACGGTGGCCTTCGCAGCAGGGTCCGTGGCCGGTGGCCGCCGTGTCCCGGGCGCAGAGGGGTGGGTGTCCCCGGGGTCTGCCGCAGCGGGGAGCGGTGCGGGGCCGCGGGCAGGCGGGGTGCGGGGGGGTGCGGGGGGGTGCGGAGGGGGGTGGGGGGGAGAAGGTGACTCGGCCGCATTTCCAGCATTAAAATTTAATGGGAGTTGCAGCATCCTCCTGCGCCGTAGGTAGGGCCGGGCGGGCCCGGCGGGGGCTGCGGGGAGGAGGAGTTTGCATGGCAATATCTTCCTCGGGGATGCTCTCCGGAAAGCTCCGGCACAAAGAGGCTGCGCGGCGGCGGGAGCCTGCGGAGCCCGGCGGACCCCCGCCCAGCCCTCCCCGGCGGACCCCCGCCCAGCCCTCCCCGGCGGACCAGGTACAGCCGCGCTATTTCTCTCCGCTATTTTCCGGGTGGAAACGGGGCTCCTCGCCGGGCGCTGGGGGGGTGGCGGGGGGGGTCTGGGGGCGCAGGGGCGTCAGGCGGAGTCTCGGGGGCTGCCCCCCCCCCCCTCGGGGCGCCATGGGCGGACGGCAGCGGGCGGAGATGCTGCCCCGGTGCCGCGGGCATCGCTCCGGGGGGCGGCGGGGGCGGCGGGGCCGGCAGGCGCTGTGGCTCCCTCCGCTCGGCCTCCGGCAAAAATGCTCCCCCCATCCCCCCCCAAAACGCTCCTGTTCCCTGGTTATAAACGGTTCCCACCCGGACCCACCCGCGATGGCAGGAGCCACTCAACCTGCCCCGAGGGGTACCAGGCTGGGGGCAGCCCGGGCCCCGCTGCCTTCGGTAGGGGCAGGAGCAGCAGCGCGTCCGCAGCCTGTTCCCGGCCACAGTCCCGGCCCAAGCAGGGCGATGCCCGGTCCGGACGGCGGCTCCCGGGCAGCCGCGCACCCTCCGCAGCCCCCGTGCCAAAATTAAGATTAACTGATGCGCCACTTGTTTGTATCTTTTTTGCAGAAACCTCCTCAAGGATAGGGCTCGAGACAGGTAAATGGATTCTTGCCTGATTTGCAATGCTCCCGGAAGGAAATGTAGCCAAAATGCTGGTTTACTTCTTTGTCTTGAAACCACCATTTTCTTCTCCTAAACCTGGTGATCTTAGGTAGGGGGTGAGAGAAGGGGCCGGGGCCAGCACCCCTCCGGGCGCTCAGCACAGCCCTTCCCCCTGCAGTGAGTGAACCTGACAGATGCTACTCGGGCTCCTTTTGGGGAGCCATTTTCTCTCCCTCATTGTCTCACCGCCTTTTGTGTGTGCGAGTCCACCCTGCCCCAGGGAGCCAGGAGGAGCCCAGAAATAATGAGATTTTCAGTTGCTTCAGGGTTTGCGGGGAGCCTTTCTCCCCCCACCTTCCCCCAGGGCTGCCCAGCCCCGACAGCTGCAGACAAAGGGAGGCAGCGGCGGCACCGCTGCGGCAGCACCAGAGCCCGCGCTCTGCCGGGTGGCAGCGAGGGACGGGCAGCGCTGGCAGGGCTGAGGGCTTTTTCCAGCCCCTGTGTCCTGGGGTGTGCTTCATTGCCGGCCGAGAGGGAGAGGCCGTCCTGCAGCGGTCTGCAGACACGTCCCGCCTGCCCCACCATAGGCACCTCCTGCTCAGATCCAGGCAGGGGATCCATTTGCCAGATGCTCGATGGCATCTCCAGTGCCTGCCACTGCCCGCCCCCCCGCTGAGCCTGAGCCCGGCTCCCGCAGCCCGTCCCCGCGGCAGCTGGTCTGCAAACGCTGCCCGGACAGGCTGTCCCCACGGGAGGCTGCCCGCAACGCGCGGAGACAATGAACCACGGGAAGCTGTAGCGGCTCCGCAGCTGAACTGCAGAGTCATCCCGGCCGAGCTCCCCTGGGACCTGCTGCCCTCGTGGCTTTCCCACGCGGGCAGGGCAGGAGGAGGGCAGGAGCGCGGGCTGATTGCGGGCACAGGCTGGCTGTGGGCACTGGCCACATGTGCCCACAGCCCTGCAGAGGTGGAGCGGCACCCACCGCAGCGTGGCTGTGACCACCGGCCGCCCCGCTACAGCCAGCGCCTGCGGCATGCGCAGGATCCAAGTGACCCAGTTTAACCACAGGGCAGGGGCAGTGACAGAGGTGGCAGTGGCAGAGGTGGCAGTGGCAGTGATGGTGGCAGCGGCTGCAGCAGCAGAGGCAGTAAAAGACAGTCCCTGTCCCCAGTGCAGGGGATTCCAGCAGCAGACAGGGACAGACAGTTTGGGGCATTGCCACCATTTCTGGTGTGGTCCTTCCCGGTGCTCCCCGTCCCTGGTGGCAGGTCCGGCTCCCCCCAGCTCTGCAAGGGGACAGGCACAGGAGGGACAGGGGCCATTTCCTCGGGCACTGGGTGCCCCTGAGCGAGTGGCGTGCAGCCGAGCAGACCCACGAAGGGGGCGAGTGCAGGTCCCCACAGGGAGCGTGGGCTGGAGCTGCCCCGAGACTCCCGCTCCCCCACTGCCGCCCTGCCTGCCTCTGCCCCGCTCCTGCCCACAGAAGCGCCCAGCACTGCCCGCCTGCAGCCACACAAGCTGCTGTGAGCACCCGAGCGCCGAGGGGCAGCGCTGGCTTTGGGGGGGCACCCACAGGGCAGAGGGTCACCCTCTGCAGGAGGCAGCGCCAGGACAGGGGTGTTAGTTTGCCCGAGCTGCGAAGGCGCCCGAGCTGGTCCCCGCTCCCCGGGGCAGCCCAGCGCATGGGAGGGGGAAGCTGCCCAGGGTGGGCTCAGCCACTGGCACAGCATCTCCCCCTGCAGAGGTCCTACATCCCGGTCCCACAGGATCCGGCCCCTTCCTTTGCTCTGGGCAGCGCCCAGCCACCCTGCGGGGAGCAGGAGCAGTGCCAGCAGCGGGGGGGTTCAGCGCAGAGGGTGCTGCCTCAGGGCTTTCACCCTGCCGGGATGGGGAGCCGCAGGGACGGCAGGGAGCCCAGGGAGGCTCTGCCTGCGTTCCTGCCTGCCCTGCGCTGCCCGGCCCTCCTGCCGGGCTCCCGGCAGCACCACGCATCCCCCGCCGGCTCGGCTCAGCTCGGCGCTGCCTGGGGACGCCGGCACCGCGTCGCTCTCCCTTGCTGCGTTGGTTGCTTTCTTTTGCAGCTGCTAATGACTGACCTGAGGTCTGTTCACACACAGTCCCCTGCGCGGCCTCTGCGGCGGAGCGGCCAGACAGGACGGGGGGACATTGCATGGCACTCGCGTAGCCGGTGACCACAGGTAGGACCCCTGGGCAGGGGGACACGGGGGGGGGGCAGCCCCAGGCTCTCCCCACCTCTCACGACCCGGGAGGGCTCTGGGCAGCAGGGAGCCAGCCTTCCTCCCTGGGGTCCCATCCCCTCACGGGCTCTCCCCGGCCTCCAGCTGGGTGACATCGTCCCCACGGCCACCTGCATAAGAGGATGCATCCCCCATGCATGCCCAGTGGTGGGGAGGGAGCGGCCGCTGCGCTGCCCAGGGTCTCACAGCACCTCTGCTCCCCAGTGCCACCAGCCCCAGGGCCGCAGCCCCAGCTCCTGCCCGGCCCCGAGCCGGGGCTCGGGACCCACCATCGCCGCCCGCGCACGGATGCCAGGGCCGGGTCAGCCGCAGCAGAGCAACCTGGTGCCGGCTGCCATGGGCTGGAGCCACAAGCCCGGCCACTGCGGGGGACATGGCCGAAGAGACGGCAGTGGTGACACCTGAGGACACGGGTCTGCGTGTGCACACGGTTTTCCTACAAGGTGCTGGGGTCCCCTTCTCTCCTGCTGCTCCATCCCAGCCAGACCCAGTACATGGGTCTTCCCATGTGCCCTCCCCAGCAGTGGGCAGGGCACGGGCAGGATGAGACCCGTCCCCTTCACTGAATGCAATGTAGGAGGAGGGAGAAGGGGAAGGCGACGGGAGCGGAGCTGTGTCAGCTCCTCGAGGAGACACGATGGCCAGAGCCCAAAGGGACCCTGGTTGTCCCACTGATCCTGCCCGTCCGTCCCTCTGTCAGCAAAGTCCCGGTGCTTTCTGCTCTGGCGGTGCCCTGCACTGCCGGTGCCACGTCCCGGCAGGACGCGGCCTCTCCTCTGCTTTGAGGAAACCCCCGGCTTGTGGAGCCGCCTGGAGCATGGGGAGGGACGTGGGCAGCGCATCCTCCTCCCGAGAAGCCTGTGGCATGGCCTCTGCAGGGCCGTGTGGGGACGACAGTGGCCCCATAAGTGTGTGACCATTGCCTCGCTGAGCAGCCCACTTCTACAGGCGTCCCTTGGGCAGGCGGGAGCGCTGGGCGTGCAGTGAGGTGGGGGCTGAGGCCAGACACAGCTCGTGGCAGGCGGTGCAGCCTGTCAAAGTCCAAAATGGGGAAGCATCCTCAGGGGACCAGAGGGAGCTAGTGCTGCAGGAGGCGGTGACCCAGAGTAACACGGGGTGGGGGGGAGGGTGCGCTGGGTGCCCCTTCTCAGCCTTATTTCTTGGGGCACAGTGCAGAGCTGCTGCTCCTGCCGCCCCTCGGCAATCGGCACTGCTCAGCTGCCCGCTGCCGCAGGCAGCCCTGGGGAGAGGCAGCGTCTGACGGGGAGGGGATAAGCTATCGGGCACCTTTCCCCTGCTCCATATTGTGGTTTTCCCTGCCGGACCTCCTCCTCCTCCCTCCGTGGGCAGCGGGAGCTCGGTGGAAAGCCAGAGCAGCCGTCACTGTCTCGGCAGAAGCCCTGCTCTTGCAGAGCTGCCCGTAGCTTTGCTCCAGGTACCGCCGGCGATGCTTTCACCCCTTCCTTCTCTCTGCTTCTTCCAGCTCCTTTAGCGCCCTTACCCTGGAGCCCTGCAATGCCGAGTCCCGGTCCGGCACTGCCGGGACTGTCTCCTCTGTGCAGCCCATCTCTTGTCTTTGCCAGTACCGGGGGTGGGAAACCTGCGTCGCGTGGGAGCACGCGCTGCTCGGGGTGGTTTGTACCTCACCGCCACCGCGGGTGACAGGGCAGATCCCTACGAAGCATTTAACTCAGGAAGCAGGTTACATTACGCAGGCTAAACCCTCCGCTAACGCCTTCCCAAGTTCAATCCAGTAGCAAAGCCCAAAAATGCCTCCTGCCCTTGCCAGCCGGAGCCCCACTGCTTCCGCGAGAGCCGAGCAGACCCACCCCCGGGAAAGGGCTCCTCCGCCAGCGGGGGGGCTAACGGGGACCTGCTCTGCATGCTGCCGCTCTGCTCCGATATTAACCTACTAACCCGCCGGGACCCCCGCCGCCCCGTCCGCGAGGGGTGCCGCGGGCTGCCGAAGCCCCTGGCGAATGGACTAACCCACTAACCGGCTCCAGCGCATGCCCTACTAACCGGCCGCGTCTCGCCTCCCGCTAACCGCGCGCAGCCAGCCCTGTCCTTAAAGGGGAACGGAAAAGCTGGGTAAGTACGTTTGTAAGTGCCGGGTGTCGGTGCGTCGGTGATGGGCTGCACAGGCAGGACCGGGCAGCCCCGGCAGCGGGCAGCAGAGGCAGCGGGCGGCAGAGGCAGCGGGCAGCCCAGCCCCGCGCGGGCAGCCCTCGCCGCAGGAGGAGGGGGTTTCTCCCCGGCTCGCCGTGCCCGGCTCTGCCTGTGGAGCCTGTTGCTGACTAGGAGCCTAAAACGGTTTTATCAGCAGAAGCTTTTCAGTTCCTTTTTAAGCCGGTAGATCTCTGTTACTAACACATTCCTGAACTGAATTAAACAAACTAACCGTTGCCGCTTTTCTCTTCGTTTCTCTTCCAGTGTGTACGTCCTCTAAGTCAGAGCGGTTGTGCCACACTTCTGTTACTAACTGTCTGTACTAATCGTTCCTGACTTGTTTCTCTATAGCTACTAACAAATACTCTTTGCACTTTAACTCTCGGGTGCTATTCGCCATGACAAATGAACAGTGGCCTCCTCCTGGACTCTTGGTTATTCACGTGCCGTTTGCAGTGCTGCTGAGCATCTTTGTCTCCCGTTGGGTGTGACGGAAAGGAAGATGCTCAGGCTGGGGGGGCGGCTTTGAAAATTTCCCTATTGGCCTTCTGTTTTCCAAGAAATTTCGTGTGGCCCAATGAAGAAAAGAGGCCGAGTGGAAATAGGACAATGTGGTAACCGCTAATAACAATCGGTAATGGCCACAGAGGTCCATCAAACCGAGTTTGCAGAGAGATTCAGCCAAAAAGCGATGCTATTGCCACAAGCCCCACCAGAGCCCGAGCTCCAGGCTCTCCTGGGGCCCCAGTTCACCCGTCATGGGGAATGGTCTCGTGCTGCTCCCCGCATCGGCACGCGGGCACCGGGGCGGCTGCAGGGCGCTCCGGGCCTCCTCTCTTCACTCCCTCTGTCTCTCCACAGTTTATCTTGTGACTCTGATGCATGTGGAAGCCGTTGCCGGCAGCGTGGTCCCGACTAACCGCACGGCGCCGAGGGCTGCGACTAACCACTGGGTTGGTACTTGCAGGGTCCCGCGTCCCCCCTGGCCCCGAGCTGAGCGGGCAGCAGCAGGCAGCGGGTGGTGGAGGGGGGCTGTGGCCTGGCGCTGTAAGGACGGGGCTGCAGCCTGTGCTTTGCTTTCTGTCCGTCTGTTGGTCAGACAAACGTCCCCTGCCTCTACCGGGGCCGCGCTGGGGTTAAGGCTCCAGGTTCTGGCCCCTCTGTGCGGGTCCGGCGCGCAGGCTAGCGACCCGTGGTAAGGCACCGTCAGCGCTAGGCGCTTGCTGCACCGGCGGCAGTGCTGCGGTGACCAGCGGGGCGGAACCAAGCCCTGCAGCCGGAGAGGACGGTGGCGCCACGCTGCTGCCCAGGACAGGGGCTGGCTCATGAGGACATCCCAGACCGTGGCTGCTGGGGGGACACAGCAGTGGGGTGGTTTTGGGGGTGGTTCAGGGCAGCTCTGTCCGGGGGTGTACGGATCCAGCCAGCATCCAGCTCCAGCTGCTCTCTCTTCCTCTGTCCTCGATGGCTTTGGCTTGTGCTCACTAACCCCGTGACAACCTCTCCAGATAACCCCGTGTCACTCACTGGCTTCAGCCTCGCCTGACAGCAGCTCTCCTGCCTGTTGTTGGGAGGCAGAGCCGGAACGGGGTCCCCTGGGTGGCCGGGTTGATGCAGCACCGCTGCCCGCCTCCCCTTGGCATCCCCGCCACAGCCTGGTCCTTCAGCCAGGATGGGGGGGTCTTGCTGGGCTCTCTCGCTGACGGGGCTCCTCTCTGGGGCTGCTCGATCTCCACCTTAACCCACTAACCATGCACCTCCCTTCCCTCTGCACGGCTGGGACCAGGGGGGATTTTTGGGCTGATGCTCCTGTGTTTGACCGAAGGGGGAGGCAGGGCGCTGCTGGGGGCAGGGGGCAGGCGCCCAAGCAGAGGCGTGGGGATGGGAAGGAGCCGGGGGCGGGAGGACAGGCTGGGTTGGGCACAGGGCAGGTGGGTGCCCATCAGGGCAGGCAGGTTCAGGGCTCCTGCGCAGGTCAGGAGCACCGTGAGCAATGGGCAGGGGTTGTCAGAGCCCGCCTGTCGCGAGGGTCTGCCCTCGCTGCCCCCACGGACCCCCTTTTCAGCTCCAGAGCAGCATTCCAGCCAGCCTCACACCCAGGGGGCTCTCCCCGGGCTGGTCACCATGAGAGCGATGGGACCACGAGTCACCCAGATGGCCCAGAGGATGCACAGGGCAAGTGTGCAGGCAGCGAGTGCTGCTCACGGAGCCCTCGGTGGGGACAGGCCACCAGCACCCGCCGGATGGCTGCTGCCCCCCTGCAGGGTCACCCCCTCTCAACTGAGAGGGGCCGGGGGGACGAGAGGGGCTTCACAAAAGAGCCACACTGCTCCTTCTCTCTGTCCCAGCACCTCAGGGCTCCCTGCCCCGGCTCCCTATTTCCCTCAGCGGGGAGAGGGATCAGCCAGTCTGTCTGTCTGTCCACCCCCCTTTGCCGGTGCCCCCCGAGCTGTCCGAAGAGGGGAGGCAGCAGCGCAAGCGGGATGTGATGTGCAGATCCCCCTTTACCGGCTGCAGTGACAGCGAGCGTTGGGGCCAGATCCCCACAGCAGCGGTGTGAGCAGCGGGGTGGGGATGGTGCCCGGCCCTGGGGGGCACCGTCCTGCCCAGGGCACGCCAGCCCAAGCTGCCCAGGGCTGCTCCTGCTCTGCCGGGACCCCGCTGCCACCCCTCGCCCTGCGCGGCGGGAGCGGGCACGGCCGTGGCGGGGCTGTGCGCGGGGTGAGGATGCTCTGGGGAAGGGGGTCCTGGGGCAGCCTCGGTGGTACGAGCGGGAGCCCCGTGGGGTCCCCACGGCCCCGAGGATGTCCCTACTGCCTGTAATGTCTGCTGCGAACATGGCGAGTGTGCAAACAGCCTGCAGTCTGGTGTCTTTGTGGGGCGGGGGGGGGGGGGGAGGGGGGCTGGGGGTGCCCCAGCTCCCATGCGCGCCGCGCCGTGGGGCACAGCGTGGGGGGCTGTTCTCACCGCAGGCGGGGATGCTCCACGGGGTGTTCGGGCAGGAGGGGACGGGAATGCCGCGGTCCCTGGGAGCCCGGTGGGAGGAAGGGGCTCTGTCCCGCGGCAGCGGCGGCAGGGCACTGCGGGGGGGGGGGGGGGGGGCAGGAGGGGTGTCACCTCCCCGGGAGGGTGGCCCTGGAGCGGGGAAGTGGCATCATCCAGCGCAGGCAGCGCAGGCAGCACGCGCGGGCAGCGCAGGGTGCGGTGCCGGAGCCGGCGGTGGGCACCGTCCGGGCGCGGCGGGGACACGCCGGGGGTCCCGGGGGGGGTCGGGGCGGGCAGCCGCAGGCAGCGCGGCGCCGGGGAGGGGGGCTCGGGGGGGCGCCGGGGACACCTCCGCCGGGGGGGGGGGGGGGGCACGTCTACCGGAGGCGGGGGGGCGGGGGGCGGCGCGGGGAGCGGGGTGCTGCCTGCCCTGCCCAGGGGGCGCTGGGACCCGCCGGTACCGGCCCGGACCGGGAGGGCGGCGGCAGGTGGAGCTCGTGCTCCAGGAAAGGCCTGCCCACAGCCCTGCCTGCAGCCCTGCCTGCAACCCTGCCTGCAGCCCTGCCTGCAGCCATGCCCGCAACCCTGCCTGCACCCCTGCCCGCACCCCTGCCTGCAGCCCTTTCCGCAACCCTGTTCACACCCCTGCCCGCACCCCTGCCTGCAACCCTGTCCACACCTCTGCCCGCAGCCCCTGCCTGCACCCCTGCTTGCACCCCTGCCTGCAACTCTGCCCGCAGTCCTACCCGCAGCCCTGCCTGCAACACTCCCCTCACCCCTGCCTGCAACTCTGCCCGCAGTCCTACCCGCAATCCTACCCGCAGCCCTGCCTGCAACCCTGCCCACATCCCTGCCTGCAACCCTGCCCACAGCCCTGCCTGCAACCCTCCCCGCATCCCTGCCCACAACCCTGCCCACAACCCTGCCCACAACCCTGCCCGCAGCCCTGTGCCATGGGCCGTCGGCGGAAGCGAGGGCAGAGGGACCAGTCCAGCCCCCGTCCCGCAGGGCAGCCCCGGGCGCAGATGTGCCGCTGATGCCTGGGTGCTGCAGAGCATCCCCCCCCCCGGGAAGGGGCCAAGGGCCAGCGCCCCGGCTGCCCCGCAGCCACCACCAGCTCCTGCCCAGCGCGGGGAGGTGGGGGGCTCAGGGCCAGCCCAAACCCGTGTCTGCAGCCACGGCCGCGTGAGCGGCAGCGCTGGGGCCTGGCGTGTCCCTGCCTTGCTCCCAGCGGGGACACGCTCAGCCCAGAGCCCCCTGGAGTGGACAGGGGAGCACAGGAGGGACCTGCAGGAGCCGGCGGTGGCAGCACCAACCGGGCTAAAGCACAGAGCCACCGCGGCGGCGGAGGAGGAATTTTGGGCAGGGCGGCATCTCCAGCCTGGAGCAGGATGGTCACACCGATGGGGACGCGGCGCTCGCCTGACCCTCACCCGGGAGGGAGGCTGGAGAGCCCCCGGCTGCCACTGCTGCCGGGAGGAGGGTCCCAGCTCCGGGTCCCGCCCGGGCGTTGCCGGCGGTGCGGGAAGGCAGCAGCCAAACCGCCGTGTTTATTTTCCCCCCAGTAAGCAGCATTTTGACATGTCACAGCAAGTCTCTCTCACACACGCACACGTGTTGACAGAAAAATGTGTACAAGCAAGAGAAATGTTGTTCATTTGCATCAAATTGCGAAGCGATTCTGTGAAATTGATACGTGGCATTTCTGCGAGTGGCCGCCAGCGGCGCGGGTGCCTCTGCCACCGCAGGCAGGGACCCGTGCAGGGGCCCCGCGGGAAGGGCTTCGCTGGCAGGATTGCGAAAGCCCCCAGCACCACCGGGTTTCCCAAACACCCCCATGCCGGCTGTAGAGCTGCCGAGGGACCCCGGGGAGGCGGCTGTGAAGAGGTTTTAGTGTCTCTGCTCCCAGATCTGCAAAAATGGCATTAAAAAAAATATATATATATTTTCCATTTTGCCCTCCCTGCCTTCACCTCGGGGGCAAACGGCGCCATGCTCGCCCCGCGGGCGCTGGAGGTGGCTGGCCATTGCTGTACCCGAGCCCCGCGCTCGTCACACGGACCCTTAGCCAGGTTTTCCCCCAAGTGCTGAAGCTGGATCCTGGGAAGCATCGTGTGGTTGCTGTCCCCTGCAGCTTGCAGGGACACCACCGGGGGACTGTGCCTGGCCCGAGCGGCACGGTGTGGATTGAGATGCGGCTGCACGTGCGGCCTCTTGACCTAACCTCATTAGGAAAGTGGAAGTAGGACTAATTAAAACCATGAAGTCCCAAACTGTGCTTCTCTCCTGGTTTCATTTATTCCTGGCCACTTCCCATTCCCACAACTAATGCTCCGCCGAGTTAATATTCTGAAAATGATAAAGAGATGGGCAGTGCAAAATGAAACCTGTTCCGGGAACGTTTTGGGTGTCTGGGCCTTTTCAGGGTGTCCACACCCCGGGCTGCGGCAGTGCCAGCTGGGGAGACGCATTCATCTCTGCTGATGCTCTGCCTCCCGCGCTGCCAGCCCTCGTTTCTGAGCGAACCCCGCAGGAGCCGCGCGCCGCCGGGAGCCATGCCTGGCACCGCCGGCTCGCCCTGCGCCCCGTCCTGGGAGGCTCTGCACGGAAATGCACCTGGAAACCAGGGGCAAGTGCACCTTAAATGGGAAAACTGTTGTTAGGTGCAGGCATCACCCCGCTGACTGCGGCGGCAGCGCCGGCGTCTCCTTGTGGGGAGGGTTTAAGTGGGTACCTCGCTGCCCCGGGCCGGCGGCGTGGTTGCTCCTTCCAGGAGAGCTGTGCCAGCCGGCTGGAATCCACTTGTTTGCCAGATGGTTATGACTATTTCATATCTTGCAGCAAAACAGAGCCGAAAGCCATATGCGGAATAATGAGTAAAGCTGAAGCTTAAGACTGGAGATCCTGGCACATCTCGAAGCGATTAAAATATCCATTACAAACCTCCGCGCGTGCAAAGCCACCATCCTTTCCTCTGCCACCTTTGCACAACACGGTGGTGGCTGTCACTTGGATGGTCACCACAATCAATATTTAACCCCCCTCCCCAGAGCAAAGCGCACCGTGGCTGCGCCGGCGGCAGCAGGGGATGCTTCCTAAAGGCGAAGCCTCTCCGTCCGCCAGCCGGCTGAGCCGTGCTGGTGAGACACCAGCCTGCTGCTCCCGAGGGACACGCTCGCCGGATGAAACCCAGCGCCCATCAGCCCGGGAGATGCGGATGCCTGCGGTGCCCGCGGCGCAGCGGGGAGGGCTGGGGAGGGGAAGGGACCAGCGTGATTTCTGGTGAACAAGCTCGGTCCGCCGTGCCGCGGGGTCCCCTGCGCCGTCTCTCCGGGACGTGGCGCCTTCGGGGTGGCCACGGCTGCTCCGGCCGGCCGTGCTCCGGGGTCTCCCCTCCGCCGAGAGCAGGCTCCCGGCCCGCGCTGCCGCGCGCTCTCATTAAGACGTGGGATTGTAAGCCGATCCATAATTAGATGCTAACTGAGTTTTCTCTAAGTTGGGTGAGGGAAGGTCACCAAGGTAGGACTGGAGTCAGCTTATTGTTATTATCAATCAATAACCTATTTATTTTCCAACATTCCTATTAACCTCTGCAAGCCACTCGCCGTTTCCATTTGAAAGGGCTGTGCAGCCGCTTTGCTGACTGGACAACTCTGATTGAAAATGTAACGGTGACCCGACCCCAAAGGCAGAATCCAATTAAAATCATTTTCATTTGTAGATTAATATTTTTTAACATGTTCTACATCCCTTGCTTCAGCATTTCACACAGGAACTGCTGCCTCATTACACGAGCAGCCTGTATTGATAGTGCCATGAGGAAATAATTATAATTAATTAGACGCAGAGACAATAGGACCGTCCTTTTATGGGGAGCGAGGGACAGCGTTCAGTTGTGATGTGCCACCCCTGTGGCGGCAGCGGTGACCGGGATGCTCGTGGCTGGTGGGACAGAGCTGCTGCATTCCAGGGGAGGATGGGGTGGTCTCAGCGCCCGGCTCCTTGTACCGCTCCGCAAGCGTCAGCCCCGGGCAGGGGGACGGGTGAGGGTCACCGGTGGTCCGGCCCACACTGATGGAGGAGACCAGATGCCCCGGTGATGGGCACGTCACAGGGCGGCAGTCCTCGTCCTCAGCCCCCCGCGGAGCCTGGTGCTGAGCCCTGCTGGAGGATGCAGGGGAGCGCGGTAATTGGCTGATGAAGCTTGGTCTTAATGTAAAGTCTATTATTAATAACGTGACTTTGATAATAAAAAGATTAAAATTAAGTTTATGGTTTGCTGACTGCCCTTTCCACACTGTAATCATCTCTCATTCATATTCATGAGGCACTCATTAGTAACCACTGCTTACAAGCAGGCTAAACAGCCAAACCATTCAGCAGCCACTATCTCCTTAACTGCTTAACTTGCTCACTGATTACCAACATCAAATTAACTCTGCAGAACGGATCTAATAAGCTTCCCGGTGGCTTCAAACCTCCTTGAAAATTGCTCTGATGTCTCCATGGGGCCCTATTAGAAAAAATTCTTCCCCTGCGAATATTGCGCTCTTGCGCGAATAATGCACCGGGCTGCGGCTGCGGCACTGCCGTCGCCCCGTCCCTGCCCGGCAGCACCGGTGCCCGCCGGGTGCAGCGCCGAGGGTGCACCGGTGGTGCGGTCGCTGGGGCAGCCCCGTCGTTGTAGGCGGGTGTCTCCGCGAGGCAAACGGCTGTTTGAACCGATGGGCTGTTTTTCTGGGAGCCCACCCGCTGCCCCCACTTTGCTTTGCCCAAATCTGCGTCCCAATAAGACATAAGTTTCTTTCCGAGCAGCAGCGGCCACTGAAGCCCCGGCAGGCAGAGCTGGGGGGCTGCCGGCTCTCCCCCTTCCCTCGCCCCGGCGTGGGTCCCGCAGCATCTGCCCAGCCCCGGAGCAGCCCCAGCCCCCGCCTCCAGCCCCCATCCTTCATTAAACGCTTCCAAGACTTAATTTGACTATTTGATAGCCTGGAGCTCGCATAACAAAAGAACAAATAAGAACGACCTTTCCATTTAATTACTTATTTTAGATGTGGGGAATAGATCGGCTTTCCCTCCGCGTGGTGGGAGGGGGTTTGGTGGCATTTAGGAGGAGCGGAGGAGCAGCCCCAGTGGTGCTCTGCCACTGCAGGGCCCCGGTGTGGGCCAGCTTTGGGGACACCGGGACTCCCTACACCGCTGGGGACGGCGCAGTGCCATGGAGGGCAAGCCGTGGGCTGGGGACGACGCTGTGCCGGCAGCTGCCGCTCTCGTTAAGGGGGATGGGGGTGGCTTCCTGGCAATTAGCTCTGATTAATATTTCATCGGCGGCCCGGCAGCGCGGCCATGGCCGTGCGGAGGAACGCTGGCGCCGAGCATCACGGGAGGCGAAGGGGAGCCTTCCTCTCTCGTTGCCATGGCAACCGCGGCAGAGCGGCTGGAGGGCTGCGAGGGGTGCGGGGTGAGGGAGGGGGGAGGGTAATGCATCCCCCCCCCCCCCTCTAAATAGCCCCCATGTCTAGGGTGGCTGCGAAGCCTCCCCCAAAATTCCCCCATGGGAGAGGGATGGATGGGCTGCACCTGGTGGGATGCCGCGGCCTCCCCCATCACCCGGAGCCCCTCCAGCCCCCGCTCCCCCTGGGGCTTAGGGCACACGACCAGATGCGCTGACCCCGGCTGGGACGCGGGGAGCTGGCCCCAGCTCCCCCCCATGCAGCGGGGCTCACCCCCCCCCCCAGCGCAGGGGGCAGCGCCCCGAGATGCGCATGATGCCACCCTGAGCCCCGTCCCCCTGCCCCGTGCCCCCCCGTCCTCCCAGCGCAGCAGCCCCCCACCCCTGCCCAGCGCCGGCGGAGCGAGCGAGGCGGCTGCAAATTCCCGCACCCCGCACATATTTTCTGCACGCTGGCGAGCGCCTCGCGCAGCGCGTCAGGGACAGGCGAGATTTAGTAGGCAGGAGGCGGAGAATTTGTGCCCGGGCTGCCTGCTTTATGGCGCTGGGGTCTGCGAGGTGCCGCAGGCAGCAGCCGGCAGCGCCTCATCCCTCAGCCCCGCACGGCCCCGCCGTGGGTCCCGGCCCCCTCGCTCCGAGGCTGCCCGGGACAGGGATGCTTCGCTCCGTCCCCATCCCCGGACCCCTACGACTTTGGGGTTAATGCCGTGCTGCCCCCGGAGACAGCATCGTCCCCCTGCGTGGGCAGAGGGATCGTGGACCACGCTGCATGCCCATCTCCTGCCCCAGGGTGGGCAGAGGAACACTGCATCCCTGCACCACACCGTCCCAGCCCTAAACCATCCCTGCCCCACACCATCTCAGCCCTACACCATCCCTGCCCCATGCTGTCCCTGCCCCACGCCGTCCCAGCCCTACACCATCCCTGCCCCAGGAGCTCCTCGTCACCCTGCTCCCCATGGAGGAGCCCCCCCCCCCCCCGCCCCGAGCCGCAGCAGCATCGCTGCGCTGCAGGGCAGGCAGGAGAGGGGACAGGCACACCGCAGCCTGGGCGGGGGGACACGCCACCGGCTTTTGAGCAGGTGAGGAAGGGGGATCCTCAGCCTTCCGCCCAGCCAGAGGAGACCCCTCTCGCCTGACCCCGGCACAGCTTAGAGATGGGTCACCCCGGACAGGTATAAGCCATTCTGCACCTTAATCCCTCACTTTCGCTCCCCATCCCTTGCCCACACCCCCCTCCCTCACACCTCCCTGCATATTCTTCCCAGATTCAGGCTAGAGCTGATATCAGTAATGGCTTATTTCAAGTTTTCAGCCCACTTTCTCCCAAGAAAATATTTATACTGAGCTCCATTTTCCATTTCTTTTCAATTACCGCCGCGTCTCATCACCTCCCCACAACTCTCCTCTTTAGCCATAAACACAAATCCTATTACCTTTTCTCTTTCTGTGTATTTGCCCTTTGATTTAAGCCGCATTTTCTCCTGTTTTCATCAGTTCTGGACCTCTCCCGCTGTATATCTCCCTGTTTATCTACTTTCCAAAGGCCTCCTCTTATTTCTCCGGCCCTGATCAATACAGCCGCAGAGCTGGCTGGCAGCTCCCCTCCACTGCTGCCTGTAGTTTTTCTTGGGGGACTTGTCCAGTATTTCTTGTTAAGCTTCTGTCTCAGCTTGTTCCATTTCTCATTAGGTTTTAGCACTGGCATTGTAGTATTTCTTGTATTTCCGCGCTGCCCAGCGGATCTCTTGTAATTCTTAACGGCGAGGCTTAAAGTCTCACTCTTTAGTGGACCCCCGAGTCCTTTCTGGCGGGGTTTGAAGCGGCGAGCAGCGTGACACTTTTATTTCCAGGTGGAGAAAAGAATGCCTCTGGTTCCAAGCCAGGCCGTGATTTTTTCTAACAAAAGGGGCATCGGGGATTATTTGTGTTTTACAGCCCGTATTCCCGGGGCTGTATTTCCCGGGGCTGTGGCGGCCCCTGTCCCTGCGGTGCCGCGAGGGTGGGTGCCAGCAGCCGGGGCTGGGGCACCTCGGTCCGGCGCTGGGGACACGACGGCAGCGCTGCCGGCAGGGCAGAGCCGGGCAGCCCCAGCCGAGCCCTCTCCGTGCCCCCCGAGCCCCTTCCGTGCCCCCCGAGCACCCCTGAACCACGACCCCCGCCCCCCTGGCCAGGCGGCTCACAGCCGGAAAGCATCCCGGCTATTGTGGAGGTGTTTTTTCATCTGCATCCCTCTCAGAATTTCCCTTCTGAGAGAGAAGCTGCTTTTAAAATACACCCCAGCTTTCCAGCTGTCAGGAGCCAGCAAATGTATTGCTCTCCGTGGCTGCATTTCTGAGTATTAAACATGACGCGCAGTCGCCACTATACAATATTTCCTCAGATGCCACTGCACCGCAGGAGCCAAACAGTGTCCTTTAAAATAAAACCAATTTTTCCTGTCTCCTCCACAGAATAGTCTTATTTATACGCACTCAAACAGCTGTTACTGCAGGTTAACCAAAGGTTGTAAAAACATTTTTCAAATGCCCTTAACTTCGCTTGGTTTGTTATTGAAATTGTTAATCTTGGGTTTAGACTTTTTTCCCTATCACACTGGTATAAAATAGGCAAATCCAGCCCTCCTCCGGCCGTGCAGAGCGTTCTGCTCCCCCCGGCGGCGGCTCGAGCATCCTCTCGGTCCCTTCCCGGGCAGCGCCGGGGCCACGCAGCCGCTCCGCTCCACCCCGGAGGGATGGAGATTTCCGTGTCAGTTCAGTCCTTGCACTTTCGTGTTAAATTTCTGTCTAGCAAACTCCTCCGTGCACCCACACGTGCGCACGCACACACGCACCTCTCTGCTCTGGCTGGCTCAGGCCCTGCGGTGGCCGAGGACATCTTGGGTTTGGCTGTTGAGGTTTTTCTGATGACCTCGCAAAATTCTCGTCATTACGTCAATGTCTTCTGTTGCCTTGATTCCCCCCCAGACCGGTGCAAATGGGATTTGCAGCAACTAAAATTCTTTTTAGTTGAATTGCCAACAGGGGACCTTGCCTGGCAAAGCCGGGCACAGGGCCAGCCCCAGCGAGCGGGGAGGGCAGTGGCCGGGGGACCGGCATGGGAGCATCCCCCCGCCAGCAGCAGGGACACCATCCGCAGGCCTGGGGAGGGGCCAGTCCCCGCTGCGGCTGCCCGCGCAGTGCGTGCCACCTCACCTGAAGCTGCACGAGGCTGTGCAGTGCAGTGCAGTGCAGTGCAATGCCGTGTGGTCCAGCCCAACCCAGCCCAACCCAGCCCAACCCAACCCAACCCAACCCAACCCAATCCAACTCAATCCAATCCAATCCAATCCAATCCAATCCAATCCAATCCAATCCAATCCAATCCAACCCAACTCAACCCAGACCAATCCAACCCAATCCAACCCAACCCAACCCAACCCAACCCAACTCAACCCTATCCAATGCAATCCAATCCAACACAATCCAATCCAATGCAACCCAATCCAATCTAATCCAATGCAACCTAATCCAATCCAATCCAATCCAATCCAATCCAATCCAATCCAACCCAATCCAATCCAACCCAACCCAACCCAACTAATCTAATGTGATCTAATCTAATGTGATCTAATCTAATGTGATCTAATCTAATCTAGTCTAATCTAATTTATTCTAATCTCTTCCTACCCCCTTGCTGCCTCCACCTCTCTTACAGCAGCTGGGACCAGCACAGCCACGGCACATCCCTTCCTCTGCACTCAGCATCTACTCTTTCCCCCAAGCCAGCCCCTTGGCCAACATCCCCAAGGGTCACCCACCCATGCGGTACCGGGACGTCTGCTCCTGCTCCAGTGCCTCGCCAGGAGACCCGGGCACAGCCGAGTCAGGGGCAGCGCTGCTTGCATGGCAGATGAGTGATCACTGTCCTCCCCTCTCACCCCGAGAACGGCATTTCTATGCAGATGATTCTCTCATTGAGGAGCGGGAAACCAAGGCTGATGAAATCCAATCTCATCTCCAGTCTGATTGTGATAATTTGCAACGAGCTAAGGAAAAGTGAATTATTATTAAATGCAAATAAAAGTTAAATAATGCTGTTTGGGAGCTGCTCTATGTTGCACCATCCGCATAAATCAGGGAAAGGTTTAACCCGGGGTAATATATCACCGCAGGTAGTTATCACCTCTAAATACCTGGCTGTGTGTCCAGAGCTGCCCAGACCCTCAATTACCTTCCCGTTAACTGTGGATGGTGATTACACCGCTGGAGACGTGAAGGGGAGCTGCAGCTCTGCCGCACCCCCGTGCACAGCAGCTCCCGGAGCGCGGCCGGGCAGAGGGACGAGGGACAGCAGCGGGGGGCGAGAGGGTGGCCGGGGAGCGGAGCCCCCTGATGGTTTTATGTCCCTGTAAATCGTCTACCAATCTGAGGGCTGACAGAGATGTATTTTTAGCTGCTGCAGCACAATTAAGTCTTCTTGTTAGTCTCAGGAGGAGAAGGAGGTTGTTGGTTTACTTGCAAATGCTTGAGGTAATTCTCTAATGGCTCCTCCACCATTACACAGACACTGTTTTCAATCTCTTATCATATGTAATCCCTAATGATTTCTCTGTTATGTCCTGTTTTATTAAAGCGCCATTGAACTATAGCCTATTGATTTAGATTTCACAGACAATTGAAATTTAAATTGACTCCAAATTGAATGTCTCCATGCAATCTGTGTTCTGTACTAAAGATAGATAAAATGCTTCTATTTTTGATAACAACTTATAGCGGAGGCACGTTTTAATTTCGGAAAGTGCGGAAGGGCATCAGGATTTCCATGACAATGTCAGGTGGATGGGACAGCCGCGGTTTTCTGACCCAGGCGGGCATTTAACATCACCCCGGGGCTCGACGGGAGCTGCCGGCGCCTGGGCAGCGTGCTGCAGGTAAGCGTGCACGAGTTTTATTTAGAGAAAAAATGAGCTTAATGCCATGAAGGATGCGGGTAGCGGGTTCCTGAAGGCTTCTCGGCTCACTGAGCACGAGCCGAGCCGCCCGCGCCGGCTGCCCGAGCTGCCAGCGTGGTGCTGCTTTGCCACTGGGATGCTTTTCACTGCGCGGCAGCACCGGCAGCGCCGCGAGCGGCGGGCTGCGGCGAGCAGAACCAACACGCGGCCGGCGCAGCCGAGTGCGCAGCTGAAACCCCACCAGGTCCTTGAACGTCTGCTGGCTTTTATTCTCTCCCGTATTATTCACGGCTAAAGCAGGGCTCCCGGCGGCGCGCAGACCTGGCCAGGGCAGCATCCCATTGCCCGGAGCACAGGGCAGGAGCCGCGGCTGGACCCGGCATCGCAGCTCTCCGCTCCCCGTGCCCTGCCCCAGCGTGTCCCCACGAAGCACGGGGTGAATGCAGCCGTCCCTGCGGGCTCCGGGGACGCACGCCTCCGCCTCCCGGGAGCTTCGGTATAAATAATAAAGAGTTACAGGCTGCTATCTGCCACAGCCTCTACTTATATGCCTCCCGCTAGTAATAATGTCTGTGTTACAGCCGACCTTAATGCCAGCAAAGATAATTCTTTCAGTGCAATGAACTGTTTATTGGCTGACGGATACAGCCCTGTCACGCCGGGTGATCCCCGCGGACCTGCGAGCACAGAGCTCCCGCGTGGGGACGGGAGCGCGGGGGGGCCCTCGCCGCGGCTGGAGCACCCCCCCGACATCCCTCCCGCCGCGGCGTGAGCAGCCCGGACCCTCTCCGAGCCATGCCGTGTGCCCGGCAGCATCTTCGGAGATGAGGGTTTGGGAAACCCTCCGGAGCAGATCCCGGGGGCAGCTCTGGCCACGGGGGTGGGAGATCACCCCTGTCCTGCCCGAAACCTGTCCCTGCCCTGAGCGTGGAGGCAGAATCCAGCGCCGCTTCCCCATCCCCTGCCCGGCCCTCCGCCAGGACCCGTCTCGGCAGCTCCGGAGCCGCTGGAAGCGGGTGCCGAGTCCGGCAGCAAAGAGCCTCACGTGTGCTCGCACGGCGATGCGTGTGTGTGTACGCGTCGGGGGCCGCGGCTGACGAAGTGTGCTGCGTTCCGGGCTTTTAGAGACATTTACGTTTAATCTACGGTTTAACATTCCTAGCGGGAATACTTCACAGCTGAAGAATGTTTTCCCCAAGCCTTTAGTCTCATTTCTGACATTTCACCTGTCATATTATGTGCTTTTCAGGGGAGCGAAATGGCAGCTTGTCTCCTTAAAAGCGATGGACACACTGTTTGTCAATGAGACGAGCGCCGGGCGCCCGTCCCCTGCTCATTTAGAAACAAAACTCACCTCAAATGATGGTTTGAACAAATAAGCCGCCTCGCCGGCATCTTCCCAGCGGAAGACATGGGGAATTTCCCGGCCGTCGGGGCTGGGTGCTGCAGGAGGACCGGTGCCTGCTCCGGGGACGGGGACGCGGCAGGAGACCCGGCAAAATCTGCTAACGTTAACGCTGCCCACCTGGAAGGACAGCCCACCCCCAAATACCGCTGGTTAAAAAAAATCAGCTGCCTTTAAAGCCCACCTAAACTCCTACAACCGGAGCTGTCACCTCATTTATCAGGTTACTGCAGTTTTCTAAGAATGATAGACAGTAATTAAAACTAAGCTAATAACCTCCTCACTCTTGACATTTCTACAGGGGTTTTGTTCACCATTATCTACATATAGATTAAAAATTGTAATTGGACCAGAGATAGGGTTAGAAAAATCAACCACCTTCCAACGGATAGTTTGCTAGTGAGTGACGCTTTGAAATTTTATTTAATCTGAGAAAATTGAGTTGAGCCCCAGTAAAGTTGAGTTATCATGAAGTACCTGCGTTGGGTAGAAAATGCACTCGGCAAAAGGCACGGGAGGGAAGCGCGGGCAGGGGGCTAAAGCGGCGACGGGGACCCCGCCGTGGGGCTCCAGCACCCCTGCCCTGCTGCGAGCCGGCCGGGAGAGTGGGAGTTTCTGTGCCAAAAAAAAGTCAAAGTGGAGCAACTGACGATGCTGGGCGGTCGCTGGGTGCCGTTATCCTCCTGTTTGTACCGATGGGGCTTATTCGCACGGGGCAGGACCCTCCCCTGCACAAAGGCTGTTGCGCGGGTGACGTTTCCCCGGGGGAATGTGCCCATCCCAGATGATTTGGGACCCCCATCCAGCGTAGACTTGGGGGGAGATAGTAAGGGTTGGTGTTAACTTTGGATGGTTGATGCTTTCCCGGGATGCCCGGGGGGCAGCCGGACGGCCTCTGCCCCCCGGGCATCCCGGGAAAGCAAAGATGCTGTGGGCACTGTACATCCAAATCCCTCCGTCCTGCGCGAGGATGCTCGAACGCTTTGGGGGGTGATGCCGGCAGGATTGGCGGAGCGGCACGGCGAGGCGGCTGACACGGCGGGGCGGGCAGGGGTCAGCGAGCAGAGCCGCTGCTCATGAATTTCATCGCGCCGGTGTAGACAAAGAGCATCCCCACGGCGAGCTCTCTGCTAAAACTCACCTCTTCCTCCGGTGCCTCTTCCTCCTGCGTTATTTACGGTGGTTTTCACGCCGATCTATGGGGATCCGTGATCACTATAGACACTTAATTATTACCGCAATAATTATTATAACACAGTATTAGTAATGGAGTAATGACAGCATTTATTTTAAACTGTGACATATTAACTAAGCGGGGCAGTATTAATTGCAATGGTGAATTATCCTCATAGACACTATTTCAATTATTGTTTTGTCACTATTACGTTTATGACAGTAATAATTACATATCTAATATACTCATTATTGTTAGATATACAGAATAAGTCTGAATAAATGCAGCAATTAAGGGATAATGCTCCTGGTGGGGAGCTGAGGAGCAAAAACCGGCTTTGGTGGCTGGTTTTAAGGCTGGAGTGAGGAAGGGACTCTCCTGATGGAGAAGACCTTTGGTGGCTCAACCGCTGGGTGAGCTCCGGCACTTTGTGCTGTGTTCTGCGGGCTGTGCCGGGGGATGAGGGCTCGGTCCGGGCAATCCTCCTCGTCAAGTCTCTGGCGTGGCCGTCACGTCGTCCCCAAGAGCCCAAACACCTCAGCTCCTGGACGTGGGGCGGTTCGAGCAAGGATGCCCGTGGGCAGGGGGATGCCTGTCCAGGGGGATGCCTGTGGGCAGGGATACCCGGGGCTGCCTCGCTGGCATGCCTGGCTCCTGGGCAACCGGTCCAACAGCTCCCCTGGCCATGGCTCGTCCCCCGCTGCCAGCGCCCCTGCTCCTTTCCCCGCTGCCTCCTGGGGCAGCCCCGGGCTGGGGTCCCCGTGCTGCTGCCTCTGCGCTCGCTGAGGCAGCACGGAGGGCTGGATGCCACACACCAAAGCAGCAGTTTCTCTCTTTGCTGTTTTTCTCCCCTTTGTGTGTGTTCTTTCTTATTTTCGTCTCCAAGGAAGAGAGATCAGCTCCACCACTAGCAGCAGCAGCAGCTCCACCACCAGCCTGTCCCAGCGGATGCCCCAAGCACGGTGTCCCCATCTCCGCTGCTGGCTGATGGGGTTTGGGTCTCCCCTTTGTAAAGCCTGGCTCTTGCCAAGGGGAAGGGAAGCAAACCGTTTGTTAACTGAAAGCTGTGCTCAATGCCCAATGTTTAAGATGCTGTAACTGCTTTCCTTCCGTTCTGTGCCTCCAATAAAAGCCTAACGAGATTTTTTAATGTTGATTGTTGCCAGGGGACTGACCCAGCTCCAGTCCTGGGGTTTGACCCCCTCCCCTGCCCCAAACCTCGTTTAAGCAGTGTGAGTGTGGCCGCAGCCCGGGGACACGGCGTAACGCCAGAGAGGGGGGAGAGGCTGCTGCGGCCGGGCTGTGGGACCCCCCCGAGCCTTCCCGGGGACACGCAGCCACGGGGCGGCCAAACCGAACACCCGGGGGGAGGGAAAGCTGTTGCTTCTCCCGCAGTTTTACCCCGCCAGCACTACAGCTCGTGTTTTCCCATGTCACCCACGTGTCTTGACGTGTCAGTCTCAGCCCCCGCTGCGCCCTGCGGAGAGCAGGGCAAGCAAGGGGTGCGGGGCAGCCCCGCTGATTTCACGGGGGACGCCCCGATGTGTGGGTTTGCGACTTCTCAGCGCTCGATTCCCCACCCGCAGCACTGCCCCGGTCAGGTCCCACCTCAGAACCGACACGGAGCGAGCTGCAACGTCCTCCCCACATCGCTTTGCTTAAGCAGCTGGAAATCTGTTGATGGGCGACCGTGGGAGGGAACGAGGGCACAACTCGGTTGTACTCCAGCAGCAACAGCGAAGGGGGAGGAAAACACCCCCCGGAGCAGCTGAGCTGCCCCTCGGCTGTGGCTTCCACCAGGCTGGTGCTGGCGGTGCGGGTGCTGCAGCCGGTGCTCCCCAGGGAGCCTGGCGGCGCCGTGGGTGCTGCTGGCACAGGCAGGGGGAGCGCAGTGCTCAGGAGTGGCAGCGCAGCGGTGCTGTGCGCGGCGTGCCGCATGCGGTGCGCTGTGACGCAGTGTGCAGCATGCAAGGATGCCGTGTTGCCTGCAGGGATGCAGCCACACAGTGGTGCAGCCACACAGTGATGCGGTCACACAGCCGCGCAGCGTGCGGGGATGCAGCAACGCAGCCGTTGCAGCGGTGCGGCGGTACGGCGTGGTACGGCGCGGTGCGTCGGCGCATCCCCACACGATGTCCCTCTTCACCCGCGGCACGGCCGCATCCCGCCCTGCCAGCCGCCGCCATCCATCACCGCCGACCCGCCGGTCCTCTCCCAGACAATGAAGGAAAATCGGCCTTTTCAGGAGAGCCACTTTGTTGTTTATACAAAGGAGTTTGGCTGTTAACACATGTAAGGTAATGGGATCCCCCACCGGCTGCTCGCAGGGCCTGCGCAGGGGTCTGCCTGATGGATTACCCACACCATTCATCTAAATTATGTCACAGGCAATAAGCAACTTGCTTAATCTGTCTAAACGAAGGGCCGGGTCGGCTGCTGCTGACGCGTGCTCGACGCTCCCTTCCCCAGGCTCACCGGCAGCGGCCCGGCGAGGCGCGTCCCCGGTCGGCGGTTTCCAGCGGCAGCGCCGGGGCTGCGCGGGGACAAGGGCTGGATGCGGGAGCTGCAAATCCCGGGATCCTCGGGGGCCGCATCCCTGCCTGGCCGCGCTGAGTGTGACACCGCTCCACCCCCGGCCACCGCTGGGACTGGGAGCAGGTTCCCAATGGGCTGTTTCCACCCTCCCGTCGCTGAGGACCCGGGCAGGGACCAGTTCCCCGCGGCGCCTGGTGCTGTGCAAAGACGCACCGCAGCAGTGAGCTCTGCCCTGAGAAGCTGCACGCCTGAGCCACTGCAGGGGGGGGATTTTTTCTCACAAGCTGGGAGGTGTTACAGAACCTCTTGCCTGCTTTGGCTAGTTCATGCCCGTTTGGTCACTGTGCCCTGGGCGGCAGGAGCAGGGCTGACCCCCTCAGCAACCGCGCTCGGGTCTCCTGCGCTGACACACAGAGTGTAAATGAGGGGGGTGGTTCATAATCATCCATTCAGTCACGAGCATCTATCCTGCACGCTTCTTGAATGAGGCAGAAATTGTCAAAAATGCACGTCGATTTGCTGGGATAGAGATTAATTCTGCCGTGGGCTCCGTGGGTGCTGTCTGTACCGCCCGGTCCCTCCGTTTGCGTTTCACGCGGAGTGGAGGCATCGCGTGGGACCCATCGCGCTGTTGATCTGCCCCGGGAAGGGGGAAGGAGGTCCATCTCCCAGGAGGTTTGGGATGCGCTGTGCAGTGGTCCGAGCACCTCGGAGCTGTGGGGGCCCGTGGCCACCACCACACGGCAGCGGCAACCCCGCTCTCCCGGCCGGGGGGGATCGTCTTGAGTCACTTCTCATTTTCAAAAAAACCCAGAAATCCCAAACCCCCACCTGCAAAGTGGAAATTTCCATTAACTTGTTGATGCGCTTTGTGCAACATCTTACCTTTTATTGTTATTATTACTTTATAATAAAAAATAGAGTGTTTTTGTTGCCCGAACTACCAGGATGAGATTCAATAAAAGCAGTAGACCGAGGAGCGCCCAGCCGCAGAGATTCAAACCCTGACATCTCCGCGCCTGCGCTCTGTCGCCTCATTTCTTGATCTTGGCTTATGGACACCAGCTGGGCTGGCTTTGGGGAGCTTCACCAGGGTACCCCGTCCCGCCCCGTCCCACCCCATCCTCTCCCACCGCCGCGGCGGTCAGGCTCCAGGCAGGCGAGTGCGTGTGGGGCAAGACGCGATGGCGCGAGGATGCAGTGATGGAGCCGCTGAATCTCCAGCCCTGGGGGCGCGTGGGGGCCGCGTGTGCCCCAGCCGCGCGCCGCACCGCCCGCTGAATGCAGATGAGCGAGGGCCTGAACACCGAAACCGTCATGACAGCATCGAAAGGCAGGGAAATCCAAGTTGCGTTCGCAAAAAATTGGGAAACTACTTGTATAAGGAAAAGAGATGCACGTGATGTAATTCATAGGTATGCAAATTCTTCACATTGTACTTGTGGTTTACGCTGAATTTTCCAAAACACTAGTGAGAATGGGCATTCCTGATGTGTGTTTATTTCTCTTTATTCTACATCATCTTTTCTGTTATTAATATTTGAAAAGAATGCAAATTTATGATTAATAAGATTCTTAGGAGAGGGTGTTTTCAAATTTTGGGGATTATTTGAGTAAATACCGTCCCTCCCGTGTATCCGGCTGCTTCCCCTGAAGCTTGCTGCTGCCCGATCTTGCCGTCCTGAGGGGATGGTCCCTCGGCGGGTCCATCGCACACGTGGCACCGGGGCAGCCTTGCCTTGTAAGAGCAGCTCTGTCGTGGTTTAACCCCAGCCGGCAGCCGGGACCACGCTGCCGCTCACCCACCGCCCCCTTCCTCCCCCAAGAAGGGTAGGGAGGAGAGGGAGAAAAGCAGGGGAAAGGAAAAAAAACCCTGGTGGGTTGATATAAAGACAGTATAATAGAACAATATCAGAAAAGGAAAATAACAATAATAATTATGACACAAGTCACTCTCACCACCCCATGAATTTGCACCGCCGGAGTAGTGATTGAGTGTTTTCCCCTCCCCCCCAGGCCAACCCCTGTTTATATACTGAGCATGATGCCTGGGGTACGGAATATTCCATCACCCATTCCCTTGTTCTGCCTATGCTCCTTCTCAGTGTCTATGGGAGGCTGAAAGGAGCCCTTGAAAAACATAAACATCGCTTAGCAACAACTAAAACAATACGCACTGTTGACATTCCTTTCATACCAAATCTGAAACACAGCAACCACGAGAAAGAAAATTAACTCTGTCCCGTCTGAAACCAGGACAAGCTCTGAACCTGAACACGCCTGGGGAAGGGCTCCCGGGTATAGCTGGACTAAACGCCTTCTGCACCACCTAAGCGGATGAAACCCCACCTGTGCAGAAGAGGCGGCAGCAGCCGGGCAGAAGAAATCTCTGTCTTCCAGCACAGGGAGGTCTGAGCCTTTCCCCACACTCTGGTTCGGAGGGTCGGGGGGTCACAAGCCAGCTCCGCTGCCGCCCGCCTGCTTCTCATGGCAGCGTTGCCCTGGGCTGGGAGGGGGTGCCCCTGCCCCGGCCGTCCGCACCGCTCTTAGCAGCCAAATGGAAAATATTTGCAAAAATGCAAATGTAATGTTGCCTGGGCTCTCTGCAGTGGGTGCTGGACTTGTAAACATCGGCGTCTGCAGGAACGTGAAAAGCTGAGCACTAAACTGCCTGGTTCCGGCACAGTCAGGGAGAGAGAGGTTAGTGCTGGGCTTTGGACGGCTGAGCAGCCTGCCCGGGGCAGGGATAGAAATTTAAAAAGAGAAGAAAAAAACCACGGAAGAAAAAGAAAACAGACAGTGCTTTATTCTTATGGCATCATTAACCCAAAAGTGCTAAAACCCAGCTACGGGCCATCAGCTGGTGCTTACAGCCGAATTAGTCATCCCCAGTAGCCAACCACTAATGACTGGAGGGGACGCGGTTTCATTGCAGCAACCAGGCATTATTTAGTTTCTCTTGCTGCTAAAACACTGCTCTATTCCCCATAATGAGACACCTTCTGCTTTAGCATCGTTATGAGATTTTGCAAACCCATCGCGCAGCCAGCAGGACCAGCTCAGACAAGTTTCCCACTGAAAAAATAAAAAAAGGCGTAAAATTTCGGGCCACCAGTGAGCCGCCCGGCTGGGGCTCCGGGCATCGCCCGCGGCAGCTCCCCGCTGAAGGCTGCAATGATCCCTCCAGGGTTATTTGTAACACTTAACAATAAATAAACGGGCTCCGTCCCCTCTCCTCCGGCCCGTGCAGAGGCCGCACAGCGCTGGATGCTGAGCGGGGGCCGGGCAGCTCCCGCGGCTGTGCTCCTCCTCAGCCGCTCTTCCTAAGGAGGAATCAACCCGGCTTATTTTAGAGATGAGGAAAGGAAGGAGAGGAGGAAGAGGGCCCAGCTTTCCCCCCAGTTTCATGCCCTGCTAACGACAGTGGCTGATTTGCCAAGGCCGTTGGTCCTACAGCGATGGTGTTTGACTTTTTGACTAATGGCAGGGGATGAGCCCTCTGCTCAGGCAGCTTCCAGGGGAGTAGCTCTGGGCGATCGCCCCATCCCATGTTCAAAATGTCGCAAAGTAAATTGTCTAATAAAGCAATAAAGTAAGGGACTCGCTAAATGATTTGTCTTTTAACTATTGTAATGGAGGTTTTTTTAACATTGTTTTATGTTGGAATGCAAAAATTATTACAAGTAATTAGAGTCATTTCGATTCAAATCTCTGCTTGGGCTTGACATATTTTGCATACTTCCAGCGCATATAACAAGTCAGCTCATAAAAATGCAGGCGGCTTGCGAGCTTCGCGGCTCAGGCGAGAGCGGAGGTTGTCTAAACTAGCGTAAAACTGCCTTTGCTTCAGCGTGAGAGAAGAGGGGGGGGAGAGGAATCCGGCACCACGTAAATTTATTTTGTCTCATTAGGGAGCAAGGAAAAAGCGAGGTTCTGCATCGCAACAGAGCCGCAGCATCCCCTGCTCCCCCCCGGCACAGCCCGGCACCGGCACAACCCGGCACCGGCACAGCTTCTGCCAGCAGCCGCGGCTCCCCGGGCGCTCGCACCCCCAGGAACCGGGCTGGAAGGGGAACATTTAGTGTTTCATCCTCATCCTTCAGCTACTCTGAGCGTGCGCAGGCACAGACAGGCTCTGAGCGTATATTTATCCACTCCGCCTCAAAAGCAGGTGTGTTTTAGCAGAAAACCTGAGGGGGAGGCGGGGTGCTTGACAGGCACCCCTCTTATCTTCCATGGCGGGATGATGCTCTCATCAGCATTTTAATAACGCTATAACTATTCGATTCGCACCCCGGCACAGATCGCCACCGGTACAGGCGCTGCACCCAGCGCCCTGCTCCCCACAGCGTCAGCCGCCCCCGCAGAGCTCTGCCCAGCGCAGAGGAAGAGCGTGGGGAACGCAATAACTTTATTACAGAAAGAAAAGAAATCCTGTAAGGCGACACACAGCCGCTGCAGCAACAGAGTCAGCCGCAGACCGGGTGCATCTCTGCTGGTACCAGAAACACGGAGTTTTACCCCGACTGTGGGGTCGGAGCTGTTCTCTGTGTTCAGATTTCCGCGCGGCTCCCGGAGCGGCTGCGGCGGGCTCAGCCCGTGGTGCTGCCTGCCCTCTCTGCCTCTCCCGCCCAGCGCCGTCTGCACCAGCTGGTAGCAAAGTCCAAAATACGCGAGATGTGAGGGGTTTCCTCGGCAGAGTAAGAGCAGCAGCAATAGGGTCAGTCCCAGCAGACTGGGAACCGCCGGTTGAGGGTGCGGGTGGGCTCCGCGCCGGACTGCGACCTCGGGTGTCGGGGAAGCCACCGAGGACGCCTGGTCCTGCTCGAGCACTGGGGCTGCGGCGGAGAGGGGATGCTGCCGCTCAGCTGGGGCCGAATCCTGCTCGTCCCCCTCTGGACGGACGGAGCTGTGCTGACAGCGCCGTAGATCTGCTCCCGACAATCAGATGGGATCTTTTACCCGCCGCTTTATGTATCACACCCTGTACACAGCATCTCAATACCAGATCTTATTCTTTCTATTTGTCTTGTTTGAAAGCCCCTGTGTAAGAGAGACAATTTTTTAACTGTAAGATAGATTGCCTGGAGCTGTGCGACAGCAGGGATGGGGAGGCAGAGGATGATGGATAACGTACAAATGATTAGAGGACAGGCCGCACAAATTCAGATGGAGAAAAAAACGCTGCCAGCAATGTCACACCTCTCTCCCCTCCGGTCAGTGCTTGCACCAGCGGCTGGCTGTGCCCGTGGCTCCTCTTCTCCAGAGCTGGTGGGGTCTGACACAAACCCTGCACCTCCTTACGGCTACAAAACTGCACCAAATGTGACACCTGCGTTGCAGGATCCTCCCCAGCCCCACTCGTCGAACCCTCCTCTGGCGCAAGGGCACCGCTTGCCGGCGCAGGGCAGCGGCACGGGCAGCTCTCCGCAGGGTTTCTTCCCCACCCTTGTCCTGCCCATCCAGGGGAGTCTCGGGGCTGAGAGCACAGCGAGCACCAGCGAGAGCGGGCAGGGCGGCTGGAAGGAAGGAGACCCTCGCTGCCAGATCCGGCAGGAGCACGGCTCCGCGATGGCAGGGGGCCCCGGCACAACCCGCTGGTACAAAGGTGGGGCTGAAGCCCACTGCGCGCTGAGGATGGTGCAGAGCCACTTTCCAAAGAGGATGCTGGAGCCTGGTCCCCTGGCTACCACCATCTGGTACCTGCGGGATTCCACCTGCGGGACAACCCCGCTGGTGTGGTACATCGCTCAGCACCACAGCAGCCTGTTCTCCCTGCCGAACACCCCCGGGCTGTGTGCCGGGGACCACCGGCTGTGCGGCACTGCCGGGGGGGTGTGACGGCACAGGCTGCGTTCCACGGGACAGCACCACCACCGGCAGCAGAGGACCTGCGACTGTGCTGGGGACTGTCGGCGCGGGGCGAGGGCTGGTTACCAGCACGCTGCGGGCTGGCACCGCCGCTGCCAGGGGACGTGAAGGCAGCCGCCACTGGCATGCCCGGCTGCGGCGCGGCGCGAGCTGCCAGCAGAGCTGCACTGGGCTTTGAGTTTCCTCCACCGTCTCATTAATCCTGATTTACAGAAGAAGGCAGCAGGCTGGGGCCCTCTTAACAGGCTGTCCAGGATGCTGATTTGCCTTCGCTGAAGACAACGGTGCCCCCGAGACACGGCCACACTGAATTATTCAAATCAGCGCTGGGGAAGGGGAGCGGGAGCCCGCCGGTGCGGCAGTGTCCCGGCCACGGCTGCGCGCCCGGCCGCGAGCGGCGGCACAGCCCCGGTGCTGTGGCTGTAAAAACAGGGTGCCAGCAGGGTGGCAGCTGGCAGTCCCCTCGCACGTCGGTACTGGCGCCCCAGAAGAAGGGAGCATCGTGGCGCAGCCCCCCCGGAGCGTGGTGGGACCTGAGCCCCAGTGCTGGCAGCGAGCAAAACCTGCTGTGGCTGGAGCTGCCCGGCGTGCAGCACACGAGACGGCACATGTCACTGCTGCCGGTGGCACCTCGTGGCACAGTGCGGCTCCCGGCCCCGCAACCGGGCGCTCGGCACAAGGGTGGGAGCTTCCCACCCATCTGTTCGCCACATACAGATGCTAGCACCTTATTACACCTCTGTTCAGCTATTTTTCAACTTAAAGGGCTAATAATGCCTTAATAAAACTATTTAATTACAGAAAATGTCTTTTATTAAACATAATCACCATATGGTTGCAAAGTACTTATGGCCACATTCATTACACGGGAAAGTAAAGCTTCTCTGGTGACACCGGCGGTGTCCTTAATAGGGCTGCATTTAAATTATTTCCACACACACCCATTTCAATTGTTTGAGGATTAAAGGACAGCATTTGTCTCAAGGCAGGAGGGAAAGCCTTTACCTGAGCTGCCACCCCGTGCAGCATCCGGCCACCTTGCTGTCACACGAAGCCCTGCTGCCTGTCCACGCAGCCACCTTCTGCGGCCACCCAGCAGCGTGCTGCCGCAGCCACCGCATCCCCCTGCGGCCCCCTGGGCTCGCACCAGCCCGCTGTGGCACTGCGTTGCCAGCCAGGCACTGCGAAACCACGTTTTGCCGCAGACAGTGGTGCTGGGTGGCGCGGGGCAGCGCGGGGGGGTCGGCATGGGGCTGCAGCCCCTTCCCCAACACCCTGTTGCAAACTGGTCAGCGGCGGCCAATTAATCTATTACCGAGAGATACATTTTCCATTAGCTGCTGAATCACTGACTTCAAAGCAATTAGCAAAAGTAATGAACTTTAGTGCTGCGGACTGAAGGGAGCGGTTAACCCCTTCTCCTCTGGACGAGGCAACCGCAGATGGTGGCCGACTGTCCTGGTTTGAGGACCACGACACCGATGGAGACCTCCAGCATGCCGACCCTCCCGGCTGCACCGCGTGGACTGCTCCCACCCGGGCGAGGTGCGAGGGACCCGCCACAGCCCACCCAGAGGGCAACTGCAGGCCTGCAGAGGGTGAGTCCCAAGGCCCCCCGTGCGCACCCGTCCCTCCCCAGGACAGACA